>NC_090447.1:1313064461-1313700127 GCF_031143425.1 Pleurodeles waltl
AGACGAGTCAGAAGAAGCAGAGTTACACCGAAAGAAAACGTCATAGTTAGTGTAGATTTGATAAGTTTAGGTCATCAATTTAGTTGTCGATTGGCTGAAATGAAACTACCCCATAGACTGACCAATCAGGAGTTGATTTTAGTATAACAACCTGTGTAGACTAATGTGTGAGGAATCATTGGTTCGTTGTTCTTCGAGAGCAGACGAGGTTTGAGAATAGCTGTTGCTAGGCCCTAATCTTCTGATGATATATATCTGATGGTGTCCTCAAGCTGAAGCTGATCACTCCCACCCGCAACCTCCGATCAGCCGACTTCACACTAGCTACAGTGCCCCGCATCCAAGGAACCACCACAGGAGGCAGGGCCTTCTGTTACCTCGCCCCCACAACCTGGAACTCCCTCCCCACCAACCTCCGCAAAACCAAAGACGTCCTACTCTTTAGAAAAAAACTCAAGACATGGTTGTTCGAACAGTAACTCCCCTGACCTCCCCCCCCACAAGCCCCTTGAGACCCTCACGGGTGAGTAGCGTGCTCTATACATTTTTTTGATTGATTGATTGATTGATCATTTGCTGTTAATACTATTGTGGTAATGTATGTTATTAAATGTGAATTGTGTCTCTCTTGCTTTCCAGGTACCAGCTGCAACTAATGATTTTATTGCTGCACATTAATAAATTGTTTTTCTATATCATAATCAAGTTAAGGGTTTTCTAAATTAATGTTACTAAATTCTTTTAGATGAAGCCCAACATGTCAACGCTAATTTGTGGTTAGTTAGGGAATTAATCTTGATATGTTCATGATTTGTACTGAGATCATTTGATGCTGAACTAATGGATACATTGCCATTATTACCAGTTTCTGTATTATTAATAAGTGTGATTCTTTTGGAGATAATTTGCTTAATTGTGTTAATCAGATTGAATCATATATGTAGTTTTAATCAGCTGCTATTGATTTTATATGCTTATCATTTGTGTTTGAAAGTTATTTTTGTGACACTAGCATTGTTAATATAGGGAAATAAATCTATGAATTCTTATTCCTAAACTGGTGTAGTTATTGACTGAAACTTTATAATATTGATTGTTGTTGCTATTGATGGTCCCCACACTTCCCATTGGTGACATCCCCTCAAACCTATGTCACTTCGATACATCATTCTCTAGCGCTGAATCCACTATTCAGTATTGATAATAGCTAGGATTCTGCGGTGTGTTAGCAGATGGAAGGCTTAGTCTTGCATCCAATAGAAGACAAATTAAATGGAGCAAGCTGGAACAGACCCCTGATCCACTTAAACTACTTTATGGGGTAGTAGGAGACTTGATTGAAGATCTGAGCAAGGCCATCAGTACAGAGGCTAATTTTAGCCAAAGGAATAAGTGGCAGAGATACATTGAGCCTTGGTTGGTGCACTCAAGGATTTATTCTTTGCAGAGGCTCGATCTAGGGTTAATGATAAAAATGCCCCCTCTTGGTTTAGTAAAGAGTGTTGAGAAGCCAAGCGAGACTTACTAACAGCTTTAGAATGCAAAGACAGTATTTTGATTTGCAATTCCAGAATTGAAAATAAAAAAGCACCATCAATTCTACCAAAAAGGAGTGGGAGCTATCAAAATTAGAGTCCTTGCATTGTGCTATCAAAAGTAAAAAATTATAAAGCATGCACAGTGTGTCAGTGAACCCTGAGTTCAGTGCCAGCATTGAGAATAATATCTCTGCTGATATGTGGAACAAGCACTTTCGATCCCTGTACTGTGAGGGGGAGGAGCTTGGAGATTATATGACCAGAGCTATCTCCATAGAGAGGCCAAGCAGGGAACCGTCCTTCCAGGGTGAGAGGGATTACCATGCAATTACACAAGGGGAAGAGCTCAGGGCAATTAGCAAGACTATCCCTGGCAAGGCCCCAGGTATAATCCAAGGGGATCTTTATCGTGCAGCACTGGATGTTTGGGGTCCATATGTATGGCTAGTCTTCAATGCCACTATGGAGGTGATGCCCATCCTCCATACTTGGTCTGGGATTATTCTCATCTATAAGAAGGGATCACCTATCCTTGCTAAAAATTACAATTTATTAGCCTGATAGATGCAATGCAAAAATTATTCTCCAGGGTGATTTTTTAAAGGCTCCAGGATTGGATGGAGGATAAGAAAGTTCTCAGCCCTTATCAAGCCGGTTTTCGGCATTGTTCCTCCACAATTGACTGTTCTGCGTTTGACTTGGTCCCCTGAGATATTTTATGTAGAGTGTTGGCACATATGGGTGTCCCATCAAAACTGTGACATATCATCCAAAGACTCCATGAGGGTAACGTTGTGCAGGTGCATTGTGCGAACTGGGGGAACTTTCTGAACCCTTTCCAGTTAGAAAGGGGGTCAGACAAAGCTGTGTATTGGCAACAACATTATTTACCTTATACATCAATGGCCTTGTTCTAACACTGAATAATATAAATAATGATTCTCCTAGGTTGGTGGCAGATAAAGTGACAGCGCTGATGTTTGCTGACGATACTCTTCTTTCAAGGTCACCTCTGGGCATCAAAAGGGCCTTGGATAGTTTCAATGCTTTTTGTTTGGAGAGGGGCTTAGAAATAAATGTGAGTAAAACCAAATACAAGATTTTCAACCACTCGAATTCTTCTCCCAATCCAAATTTAAATGGGACCCCATTGGAGAGAGCCTCAACTATTGATTATTTGGGGATCACGCTTAGTGAGCAGATGGATTTGTTGCCCTATATGGCCAGGCAGAGACTATTAGTTGAGGTGTTGCAGGCATGGTTTCATGTTATTTTCTTATTTGTAATCACTGTAATATCTTCTATGGCAAGTACATTTTCAGAATTGATCCAATTATATTCCCACTTTAAACTTCTATTCTAAGGTCGATGGTTACTTTATGTTCTTGTGGCAAGTTTGAACTCCGTATACTTCAGATATTCTGTGGCATGAATCAATATGTTTTTCTTCGCATTGCATGGAATGTGAATTGGGAGAGATGATCATTCTGAAATTTGCTATTTAAATGCCCCAATCCCGGGTCGTACAAGAAGCTGCTGGTAATTTTGGTAAATTGTTTCAATCTTAACACTTCGTGAAAGGTTTGAAGAAAGGAATAAAATTATTCTTGGCGTCTTTAAAACTCAAGCCTTCTATATTTTGTAACGGATTCACATTGACATCTCTAATTATTATGAAGCCGATACTGTTACATGAGTCACTTAGACGTTCTAGGGCATTAAGAAGAGAAAGGGTCCTTGATTTATCTCTAATTGTCAATGACGAGATATGGATATGAATTATAATACATTTACTTTAGTCTTTACATTTCCCTAATACAGCAAGAACCTCTTTTTAAGTTTAAGTTTACTTTGGACACACTCATTTCTAGTTTGTTGTTAATTATTGTTACTAGCCCTCAATTTAATCTTCCCATTTGCCCCTTTGCTGAGAGTGTTACAAAAGTGTAAAAGATGGAGTGTTAGTCGTTTTTCATATTTCTTGTAGGCAGACGATTCGTTATGCATCTGAGAAGGTTATTAGATCTGCTTCACTTTGCTTTTTTGTTGATCTAGTCCTACGATGTTACAAGAGCATATCTGACTTGGGTTACCTGGTGTAAAGTGGTTTGGGTAATAAACAAGGCACAAGATTCCTATTGTGTGCTGTCACTCCCTATTTTAGGTGTCCACCATCCTCCTAATTCTCTATCCTAAGTGTAGGACATGGAGTCTGCCTTATGGATATAGTCATTTATTAGTGCTACTTTTAGGTCATCCACTCCATTAGTTGAAAGGGTGTCCGGCCCTTTGAAAAATCTTGATAGGGTATGGTCGGGGTAACTGAGAGTATCTTGCTATCCCTCTTGCACTTGTGCTAGTGTGTATGGGCATTGCCTTTTTGTAGCAGGTTTTAATAATATTCACTAGTTTGTCAGGTTGTGCTTCTTAGATCATACCTTGGTAGAACAGGCATCTGCATTCCAAGTCATATGAGTAATCCCTTCGTCCTTGTTACAATCGAAGATAAGATTAATGTATTGCTTGTTAGATCTTGTCAATTAATTTGGCCTACTTTTTTCACTGGAATGCCATATTTTAACATATTTCACCTGATTAGTATGTCATGCAGGGCTTCTGAGCGACAAATAGGGTAGAAGTCAATGTGTAGCAAGTTTAGGACACTTTCCTTGCTGTTATACTCAGACTTTCCAGTGGTCACCGGAAGTACATTCAAGATGAAACTTTCGCGAAATTGAGACTTATTGCTAAAATACACTTTGTTTAAATTTGATGGAATATCAGTATTTTTTTTATCCTTTAGCACAGATTATTGAGAGCTCCCTGCTTGTGTTGGTTCCTTCTACAGTGATTAATTCATGTCCTTCTCCTCTATCTCCGTTCTTGTAGTTGGTTGCTGTCATGAGTAAGATGTGTTTTTGTAAGTGTAACAATAGAGAAACATATTGATTCAGCTATTGTAAAACTGTATTGCTGTTATAACAGTTTTCTATCGGGGATAAAGTTTCAGGTATCTTTGCTGTCACTTTTCTGTGTTTAAAGATATTCCTGAATTATTTTCAGAATCAAGTACCGTTTTGTTGTTTTCAATAGCCACTTCAGTACTACTGTTAAGCTCTGATGAGAGTCCTTCTTTCCTGTTTTTTTTGTGTATCTTTCCCTTCAAATATTGAAAAAAGTTTTGGATATATATGCGCTGGTTTTTCATGAGAACTGTCTTTGTTTGTCGGGTCCAATTTAAGTTTTCGCTGCTTTTTTACCATACCTTAATTATGGGTGGAAAATCCTTCTTTCAAGCCTGTGGAAGTATATCTTGTAGCTGGATTATATTTGTTTGTGTTACATCATGCCTATCAGATTTTATAACTGGCCTATTTGTGGTGACTGTTGCATCAGACTTATCAGAGTAAGCATTACAATATAATGAATTTCTCCATGGCCTCGTTGTTTGAGGTAGTGAAGGTCATAGATTTTGAATGTTCGCTCTCGACTCACAGCTAGTTGTTATGATTTGAAGGATAATAATTTCTGTTGGTTTGTATGAGTTCCCGCCTCAAATATTTTTACATTTCTAGGCACATTTTCGTATATATGTGCCATCACATTGGTTATGCCAGCATTGCCTTGTTCGAACCTTTTGATATTCTCCCTCTATGGGTTGTTTTGTCTTGCTGTTTTATGTGGGAGTAGTTGTATCAGCTCGATAAAGTCATCAATTCTCAGGAAAGTTTGAAGTTTAGTTCTATTATATCCCATGGGAATCCCATAGGAATCTTAATACTGCGATGGGATATCTGTCATGTCTGGGACGGAGTAACCCACCTTTCAAACTCTAAATCATGCCATTAGTGTTTGCTTGTCACTCATGAGATTGCAATACATGGGCCCAATGCTAGATTTCTTTGTTGTTTTATCCTTTTGTTGATTCTGGTGGTGAGAGTTGCGTGAGACCCATCTCCTCTTTATTATGGGCCCCACAAGCCCTCTCTTGGTTGTTAGCTTGAGACCCAATGGACACTTTTTGAGATCATGTGCGTAATGAATTAGGAACTTTCTAGGTTAGTTTACGGTCATGCACCTCTCACGTATTAAAATGAACAACAACGAGTAAGAAGCCCAGGGTGTGAATAGGTCTGGATCATATTATGGAAATCCCACTGCTGTGAAGATTTTCATTCTCTGGCTGAGCATTAAAGAAGGCCTCTAGGCCTTGCTGAGAAATAAAAGGGCTCTAGAATTTGCTGAGAAACATGAGTAAATAAACAAAGCTCTTGCTTCTTTTTCATGCTCTATAATTGGCACATTTCTAACACAATAGTACCACTGGGGCCCATGTCACTTGTCTGTTGTAGCTCTATTGCTGTCTACCTGTAGCAGCGCTTTAGACATTCAAATACACACATACATACAGATAGACAAACATTGTCTGTGTGGATTGTTATGAAGCAGGTGTCCGTAGACCTGTATACACAAACACATAGGTCCGAATTATGAGTAGAGGGGGTAAAGGGGAGGGGTTGAAATAATTTTCGCTCTCACTGAAATCTGGTCCCCCTGAGTAATGACAAGTTTTGTCCTTGAAAATGAGGCATAACATGAAGGCTTTTATGTTTTTGACATCAACAGTTCCATGTCCTGGTGCTTACCAGGTTTTCCCAGTGGGGGATGTACAAAGAGGAGATTGCAGGGAATATATGACATTACAAAGAATTCCATGGTAAATGATGTGTGGTAAAGGCACTGCATGGCAAAGACCACGTTGTAATGGATTTTCATATTGCAGGGATTCAGAGTATTCTGCAATTATTAATTACCAGGTGGGATAAACGCCTCACAACCAATTAATTCACTCTACTCCTAGTGTGAACAAACATTTGTGCTAAGATCTGAATTATCTGGCTGACTTGTAATCAGGTAAAGGCCAAGCGCCTCTTTGAGGTGATGCATTTGTGCTGTAAGTATCAATTAAAGGGGCCATTCGATGATGTCACAATACTGAAAACCCAAAGCCACATCATCAAACAGAGCAACATTCTAGAATATCCATTGTTGGAGGCTGTCAATTTCAAGAACCCCGAGCGGTATTATCAATAATTGTACTGAAATAAACATGATTAATAATACTGACCGGATATTGACCATTAGTTGTACTGTAAATTGTGTAGGCGCATCACGCAAACACACACATACTTAAGTTGTAATAATAAGGTTTCTTTTGTGGGAACATCTAGGGCAAGCTAGTCTGGGTACATTTCCATCCATTAGAAACTGTTTAGAAAGAAACATTCGCTTCAAATGAGCGGATAATGTATTTTTCCAGTAAAAGCTTTTCCATTTTGTTACTTATGCTGACGTTCGGTGCCCAGGAAAGTTGAAAAACACACATACAGAGCCTGAACGAATCCCAATGTCTTTCTAATTGTATCTATTTGTGGCCCACTGCTGCTACCTAACAATGCGCGTGGATAATTGATCATGCCCTATGAACTTCTTCCCAATTTGGCACAATGGGTGTCCTCGTAGTGGTACCTCTAAGAGCAGGTGGCCTTGTAAAGTGGGAAGGCATATAAATCCCATGAATGGGAGCAAGCGAGAGACACGGATAGAAAATAAGCCTGGGCAGCAAACTATGGGCCAGATGTATGAAACTTTTTTGCATTCGCAAACAGTGCGAATCGCATAATTCGTCCGTTTGCGAGTGCAAAAAAGTGGTCTGCGATGCATGAAAGGCATTCGCAGACCAAAAATAAGAAATCGCAAAAATTGCGATTTTTTGCATTGCGACCTGGTTTTGCGAGTCGCATTTTGCGATACGGTATTTCCAGTAGGAAACTGCGAGGCGCAAATTGTGAGTCGCAAAATCCAAGTCGCAAATCGATGCATCAAAAAATCGCAAATTGAGATTTTTAGTAGAATAGCATTTTGCACATGCAAAATACCACTAAGTGAAACCAGGTGGTAACCAGGTGCAACCTATATAAAGAGGCCCAGAATGCCTCAGACTCTTTTCCACAATGACCGCACTCTACGTAATGGCAAGGAGGATGAGATCTTGGCAGGGTTGAGGAGAGGGAGGAGGAGACAGGAGAGCATTTTCAGAGTGCGCATTACACTTTTTAACCTGACAGAGGAGGAAATATATGAGAGGTATAGGTTGAACTCAGCCATGATACTTGATCTGATAGCTGAGCTACAACCCACACTGCAACGCAGAACACAAAGGACCCACAGCATACCCACCCATGTGCAGGTATTATGCTCCCGCCACCTACTCTCCTCAGCGAGCTATCAAGGGGTCAAAGCAGCAGCTGGAGGGGTCTCACAGAGTACCCTCTCCAGATTTTTCAATGCATTTATCAACGCCATGCTGAGCAAACTAACCCAGTACATCAGATTCCCCCACACCCCACAGGAAATACAGCAGACAAATTTTGTATTTTACCAGATAGCACAGTTCCCCCACGTCCTAGGTGCCATAGATGGGACACATGTGGCAATCTGTCCACCATCAGCCACAGAGTATGTGTACCGCAACCGGAAATACCAGCGTTCTATGAATATACAGGTGATATGCAATGCCTCCTACATCATAACTGATCTCGTGGCCAGGTACCCAGGGAGCACACATGATTCGTACATCTTTCGCCACAGCGGCATACACACAAGACTGCTAGCTGGGGAGTTTGGTGAAGGATATCTACTAGGTATTGTCCCTCTATACAATGGCGCTTTGATTGCATGCTGATGTCAGATGGCCCACTTCTTATCATACACTCTGTCCCTTCCAGGAGACAGTGCCTACGCAGTGCGCACCTACATGATGACACCCTACCTCAATCCTGCAAGACCTCTTGAACGGAGATACAATGCAGCACACAGGGCAACCCGCAATGTGGTGAAGCGCACATTTGGACTGCTGAAGAGTCGCTTCCGGTGCCTCCACAAAAGTGGAGGGGCACTACAGTACAGTCCAGAGACGACATGTAGAATAGTGGCTACTTCTTGCACAATATAGCCACCACCAGGGGCATACCTGTAGAAATATGTGATACTGAATCTGATGAGGATGATGATCCCATACCACCCCTACAGCCAGCAGACAGGACCAGTGCAGCAGATGGAAGGCAAAGGCGTGCTGACATCACACACAACCATTTCAGACGTAAGTATTAATGACACAAATCCTCTGACAACTGTACCTGTAGTGAAATAAATGTATTACCTTAAGTCAGGTAATGTTCGTTTGAGAAATTGCAAAAAAAGATTAAGTGATAAACTAGATACAATGAAGGACCTGAGTAATGCACTATTACGTCATAGTGACAACATAAGTCCACTGGCAGCTACAGTCATTTTTTGCGGCCACGCACACCACTCGGGTGCCCAGTTAGCTCACTGGCACCTCTATTGTCCGCCTCAGTGGCAGTGCTGTGCCTGGCACTGCGCTGTCTGGTGTCCAATACTGGTACAGCTACACTGCTGAGGCTGGAACTGTCCTCAGTGTCCCCCAGTGCAAGCTCACTCGGTGTGGCTGACCTCTGTCCCATTATTTTGTCGATCATATTGGTGATCAGTACCAGTCCATTTGCAACATCCCTGCTGCTGTGTGCCGCCTCCACTTGTGCAGCCACTGCACGACGGGCAATCAGTGACGTTGTATTTGCAACCCTGTTCCCAGAACGACAGAACCCCCCAAACATGTTCATAAATCTGCGCTCCTGTCTGCACTGGCTCACCCTCTTATGGGGCAGCTCCAGGCATAGTTCACAGACAGCACTTGTGAGGTCTCTGGTATCCTGTGATACCTGCATCTGTCCCTCATACAGCAGTTCTATGTTTGAATTAAGGGACTCAAGCTGGCAATGCAGGCCCACCATGTTGCTGTTGTGTTGGCGTAAATTCTTTTGTACTACCAGGATCCTCTTGTTTTGTAGGCGCTGCTGCTGCAACATAGCAGCTTCCAGGCCACCAAATAAGGAGGGACACTCACCTGCCTCATGCTGCTGTGCCCCGGAATTGGTCGCCATCCTGCGGGGTGCTGTGGTCTGCTGACACCTGACCTCCTGCATCTGGCTGCGCCTGCCTGTTGGTGATTGTGAAAAAGGCCCTTCCTGCTGCTCATCTGAGTCTTGGCTGAGCTCTGGCAGTGGCAGTGCCCTGGGCCTGCGTCGGACAGGCGCAATGTTGAGAGACCCACTGGTGTTGGAATCAGAGGCCGGATGGGTGTCTGTCTCGCCTACACTTGCTGATGCTGTGGCTGCTGGGCCTGGCCCACCTGCAACGACAATATGCAGCATGTCAGTTATGTTTGTTACAATTGCGGTCACACAATGGTAATAAAGGTACAGGTACTTCTCTAAACTGTGTTGTGTGTTCCTCTGGGTGTCGCTCTACTTAAATACATTGTATGTGCTACTTTTAGCTCTGGGTTGTGGACTGCCACTCCCATAATGCATTGTTGTGCTGCTTCTAAGATGTGGACTGGACTACTTCTCACAATGTTTAACATTACTTGCTAATTTCCTAAGGGGATATTGTGCATACACATATGGGGTCACAAATCAATATTGCACTTACCTTGGCTGGTACTTGGTGTGCCGGAGGTGTCTATCTCTGTGACCTCTGTCACAGCTTCTGGGAGGAGTGTGTACTCGACTAGGTCCTCTAATAGGGTGGATGGTGCCTCTGTGGGTGGACCGCCTCCTGTGCTCCTGGCCTCCTGCAGTCTCCTTGCCACCCTCTCCTTCGCACGGGACCGCAGGTCATACAACCTCTTCTTAATTTCTTCTACGGAGCGTTGTGCCACTCCAATTGCCCAGATTTTTGATTGGATATCTGCCCATAGTCTCCTTTTCTCACTCTCAGGCACCTGGAGTGAGCTTTTGCCAAAAAGGCGGTCATGGCTCCTGACCACCTCCTCTGTCAGCACCTCAAGCTCTTGCTCGCTGAATTTCAGCTTGCGCTTTCTCTCTCCCTTCTCCTGTCCTTGGGCTGAGGTGTCCATCCTTGCTCAGTTGTGCTGCCTCCTTCAGAGTGCTGCTCTGTGTGGCTGGGCTGCTCTCTCTCAGGTTGCTGGTTTGGGAGTGGCACCTGAAACTGCCTGGGATGACTCACTTCCTGCTTGTGATGTCGTCAGGCTCCTCCAGGTGTGCTTTCTGGAAACTTCTCGCAATTTGCGATTTTTTTACCGAATCGTAAAAAAAATCGCAATTTGCGAAAATGCAAATTGCGATTCAGTAAATGGGCCTCGCAAACCACAAATAGCGATTTTTAAGAAATCGCTATTTCCGAATTGCAATTTTGTTACATGGCCAATTGCGACTCGGAAATAGCGATTTCTTAAAAATCGCTATTTGCGATTCGCAAGGCCATTTTTTCATACATATGGCCCTAAAAGTGGTCCCTTTAGCGAATCAGATAGGTCAAAAAAGTGTCCCACATTTGAAAATAGGGGTGTTTTAAACATTAACAACTTCCTCTATAGGTGTTTTGCAAGGTGTGGGAGACATCAAGCATTTGTGCTTGCAAATCAAGAGTAAAAACCGCCCCCCAGACCATGAAACAGCTCACAAACAGATGGAAAGCAGCTCACAGGCTGACCTGTCAGGCCAGCCCTTGTGGCACTGCCAGATTGCCCTGAAGCCCAGTTTGACCATGGCAAGAGAACAAAGCGATCCAGATCATCCTTCTTCTAGGGAAAAGAGCAGGAAAAATGATGCGTTTACAGCCCATTTTTGTGGGTTGCTTGGTATGCCTGCCTGGTACTAATTGTTATAATGGGAATGGAATGTAAACATCTGGGCTCGCCCTATGTAATCCACGCGAGCAAGGAAGTGTTTGGAATGGAATGTGGGGGAGGATTAGAGGGCGGCAGTTTGCCGGTACGGACGAAGATATGTAGCTGGGTATTTATGTGCTGCGGTTGGGGCTGCGTTTGAGAATAAAGCTTGCTTAACCACACGGCTTTTCTGTGGTATGTATCACAACAAATTTGGGGACGAGTGACTCACAGCTCCGATTACCATACGTACTATGATCTTCTAAATGGACAGTATCAGCAGTAGAGTGGTGTTCTGGTGATCTACGGGGAGAACATTTTTCTTTACCAAGGAGTGATGCTAATAAGTGACTCTGTGGTGTGTACCTGAGTATGTTTCGGTCGTTTTGAAACATACCGTCGTATTACAGTGTATGTGCGCAACGCGTGTCCTGCTTCCAGCGTTCCTCGCGCCGCAACTCTTCCTCGCTCCTCAGTATTGCATCGTCACGCCGTGATTGGTCAGATAAAGAAACCTGACAACTAGACCACCAACCGTGCGGCACGGCCCGTACCGTGTTCTCCGTTTGTGTTCTCTTCGTGCCGCAGCTCTTTACACCAGATGGTGTGTAGTCAGATTGGGAATTCTGACGTATAGACAACCGACCGTGCTTGTTGAAGCTCTATTGTGGATTACTACAACCAGAACGCAAACCTAGTATGGAGGTTACCATTTTTGGAACAACACCGGAATATATCAAATTAGAAATAATTATAAGATATTCCTTCTGTTTAGTTAGCAATTTAGTGTACATTACATACAATGCCATCGAATAATTTGAATTTACCACCACCACAACCCTTTGTACTTGGCAGTGGCGATACATCTACAAAATGGCTAGAATGGCGAGAATATTTTTTAAACTATATTTCTGCATGTGATGAAGACAATGTCTTCTCAGGAGAGAAAAAGAAGAAGATTTTATTACATTGTTTAGGACCACAAGGTCTTAAAACGTACAATTGAATTGAAAAAAAACAAAGAAAACATGGAGATGTTTTCATACCAGCTTTAGAAGATTTGGATAGATACCATGCTCTCACTGTTTGTGTTGGCATTGATCGCTACAAATGTTTTCATAGAAAACAGGAGAAAGATGAAACAATTGAAGATTACGTTTCTGCTTTGAAGAATTTGGCATTGTCATGTAGATTTGGTACTTTACATGATGAGCTCATTAGAGATCAAATAGTTATGCATGCTGCGAACCAGAGTTTACAGGATTGCTGTGGACTAAAGGGGAATCACCTTTACAAGAGGTAATAGAGATAGTCAAAAAAGCGGAATTGACTGGGAGATGTGCAAAAGCTGTTTTGCAGAGAAAAAAAAGAAGAGGATTCCAGAGCTGAGTCTGGTGTTCTTGTCAACAAGGTTACTGAAACGAAGAAGAATTCGGGTGTGACAGGCAGTAAATCAAAAAAATATATTTCCTGTAAATTCAAGAAGAAGGAGAAAGGGGATCATAAGACTAAGACTAAAGTTACGTGTTTCAGGTGTAGTTTGTTAGGTCATTACGCAAATTATAAGATCTGTCCGGCCCGTAATCAGAAATGTTCTGGATGTGGTATTATGGGCCATTTCGTTAAAGTCTGCCGAAGGAAAAAAGAGTCTGTGATTAAAATTTTAGAAAGTGCCAGGGATTCAGCATCAACCTTGGAAAGTGATGACAGGAACATATGGGTTCTTAATATAAAAGATGTTGAATCCTATTTCTCTGATGGGTCACAGAAAAAAACAAAATGTGAGTTATCTGTAGGAGGGGTTACTATCACTGTTACTGCAGACTCTGGGTCACCCTATACAATTGTAAACAAAATGATTTGGTTAAAAAAAAAAATAGGAATGTTGGTGGAGATCTGGATGCACCGGACATTTCACCAAAAAGTTTTACGGGTGAACCAATCCATTTAATAGGTCACAAGAAATTGTCATTTGTATTTAGGGATTGTATGGCAGAGTGCAAAATGTATGTATCTAAGTCTGGGCCTTCAGTTCTAGTTTGGTGGGACCAAGGTGCATTAGGCATGATCCTTGATCCAAACGGTGCAGAACCGGTGTCTTTATTTCGGGATGGAGAAGTGAATGAGTCATCCATAAAAGATCTATTCCCTCAAGTGTTTTCAGGTACCATTGGTAATTTGAAAAAGTTTCAACATAGGATTTTATTGAAGGAGAATTGAGTAAGTTATTACGGGCTGGCATTATAGAGCAAGTTGAAGCGTCTGATTGGATTTCTCCATTGGTAGTGGCAAGACGCTCTAATGGGAAATTGAGATTATGCGTGGACCTTAGGGACCTTAATAAGAACATTTTGGTAGACCAATTCCCTTTACCAAGAATCAATGAAATTGTAGCTATAACTAAAGGTAAAGAATGGTTTACCACAACTGACCTTACTTCGGCATATCACCAAATTTCATTACATCCAGATAGCCGTAGATTGACCGCCTTTATTACACCTTTCGGCTGTTATCAATTTGTCAGGGTTCCTTTTGGATTGGCATCGGCGGCTGCTATGTTTCAAAGGCTAATGTTTAAATTATTTAGCAAATTACAAGATGTGTTCTTTTTCCAAGACGAAATCTTAATTATGGGTGATCCAAGAACAAATCATGATGCCAAGGTTAAAAATTTTCTTCAGGTGTTGAGGGACAATGGACTCACGGCTGAATACAGCTAGTGTAAAATTGCTGAACGGAGTGCCACTTATTTAGGACATGAGATTAGTGGTAGGGGTGTTGAACCTAAAGCTAGCTTAGTAGGGGCGATAAAAGATTCACCAGCGCCTACAAATAAAGATGAGGTCAGAGCATTTTTAGGGCTGGCAGAGTATTATGCTAAATATGTGCATAATGTTTTCCATAAGACTTTTCCCATTAGACAGTTATTAAAAATGAAATGTGTGTTTGAGTGGTCTAAAGAGTGTGAGGCAGCGTTCAATATGATTAAAGATGACATCATTAGAGCACCTGCACTACAAGGTTTTGATCCGAACTTGCAATGCATTGTTACTACGGATGCCAGTAGCCGAGGTTTGGGTGCTGTTCTTACTCAAGCGGATGAGTGTGGTAAAGAATGTATTATTGCATTTGCCTCCCGCTCAAACACTGATACTGAAGCAAAATATTCTGTTATTGAGCGGGAAGCTCTTGCATGTGTATGGGGTTTGGAGCATTTCCGGTTGTTTATATGGGGTACAAATGTTATCTTGCGAAGCGACCATAAACCACTCACTAAGGTGTTGACTACGAAAGGTTTATTTAAAGCTTCTCCACGTATTGCCCATTTATGCATAAGGCTCTTAGATTATAAATATGAGATACGTTATGTGCCAGGAGTCAAAAATAAAATCGCAGATTTTCTAAGTAGGATGCCTCTGCCCGGAAGTGAGGAAAAAGTGAATGAATTGGAGGATTGTTGTGTAGCTGACATTGTAGAAGATGTTCAGGGGATCACTGAAGAGGAGTGGAACAAAGCTTTGGATGAAGATGCAGTGTTGAGTAAAGTACAAAAGTTGTTATGTGATGGGTGGCCACTTAAATAAAAGCTGGAAGATAGTGTAAAGGTGTTTTGGGAGGTGAAGGAGGAATTGTCAGTAGAGTATGGTAGATTAATGCGTAATGGTAGACTTATTCCCCCGGTGGTGCTTAGGGATAAAATATTGGATATCTGCCATGATGGCCATTTGGGCATATCAAAGACCAAAAGCAAGATTAAACAATTGCATTGGTGGCCTGGTATAGATATGGCCGTGGAAAGGAAAGTGAGAGAATGTATTTTGTGCAATGATTCAGAGAAGACCTTGTCTACATTTAACCCACCTTTAGTTCCTATTAAATGTCCAAACATGCCTTGGGAAAAAATAGGTCTAGATATCACGGGACCTATACATGCAGAAGGGGAGTCAAAATAGATTGTGGTGATATTTGATAATTTTGCTAAATGGACAGAAATTGAAATCATGTGTAAAGCAGATTCTGGGCCTGATTACAACTTTGGAGGAGGTGTTAATCCGTCCCAAAAGTGACGGTAAAGTGACGGATATACCACCAGCCGTATTACGAGTTCCATAGGATATAATGGACTCGTAATACAGCTGGTGGTATATCCGTCACTTTACCGTCACTTTTGGGACGGATTAACACCTCCTCCAAAGTTGTAATCAGGCCCTCTGTGTCAATTGTTGAATTTTTGGATAAGGTTTTCTTGAGAGAGGGTTTTCCTAAGGCCATAGTTACAGATAATGGACCATAATTCACGTCTGATAAATTTAAGGCATTTTTGGTGAGATGTGGTGTAAAACATATAACTACTTCCAGTTATCATCCTGCTGGTAATGGGGCTGTTGAGCGCTTTAACAGGGTGGTGAAGAATAGTATACAGTTAGCAGATAGTGCAAAATTGTGCTGGGAAAAGGTGTGGAGGACGATTTGGTCAACACCTTGTAGTGCTACGGGTCATAGTCCCTTTGAAATAATGAGAGGAAGGATCCAGTTAAGAAAAGATAATATAGGATGGATGATGGGTGGAAGAAAGAGCAACTGGACAGTTGAAGATGTTAAAGGGAATATTAAAATTGCACAAATTCGGTCAAATAAATATTTTGACAGCAAACACAAATGCAAGGCTGTAAAGGCTGTAAATGTACAGGTGGGTGATTGGGCTAAGGTGAAAGTCTGTGGTTTCAAAAAGTATGGGAAGGAAAAATTCTAAAAGTTGTAAAAGTGTTGTGTAATGCTTTACTACTGAAGACCAAATGGTTAATGGATGAGGTAACGAGGAATAATATGCATTCGCAGAGTGAGGTCAATGTTTCAACACAACATACTAATGTTGCACAGGCAGATAGAGATAACGGAGTTCAGGTACAAGAGTGTGGGACAACCGAAGAGAAAGAGAAATTCAGTAGATGCGGTAGGAGAATCACAAGACCAGGAAAGCTTAGTGATTATGTGTGCAGATGGGTATATTGATTTCATCAAACCGTTAAAGAAAATCTGTTCGATTTATTAATAATATTGTATAGTGTTCTGTTTAAAGCTGAAGTGCTATAATGCAAAGTTTTCTTTGGTGAATCACAAGACCAGGAAAGCTTAGTGATTTTGTGTGCAAATGGATATATTGATCTCATCAACCGTTATAGAAAATCTGTTAGATTTATTAATAATATTACATAGTATTTTGTTTAAAGCTATAGTGCTATAATGCAAAGTTTTCTTTTGGTGAATATGTGTGTATAGAGGTCGCATAAATGTAAAGGGGGAGATGTGTTATAATGGGAATGGAATGTAAACAGCTGGGCTCGCCCTGTGTAATCCACGCGAGCAAGGAAGTGTTTGGAATGGAATGTGGGGGGAGGATTTGAGGGCGGCAGTTTGCCGGTACGGACGAAGATATGTAGCTGGGTATTTATGTGCTGCGGTTGGGCTGCGTTTGAGAATAAAGCTTGCTTAACCACACGCCGTTTCTGTGGTATTTATCACAACACTAATGATCCCAATAAAACACTGAGAACATAGTAGTATTACAGTGTAAATTTCATCATAAATTCCTGTTCAGGTCGGCTAAAGTACTATGGGCCAGATGTAGCAAGCATTTTTGCAGACACAAGGGCTGTTTGCGACCGCAAAAATGCATTTTTGTATGTATGAATTCCAAATTACGATTCGGTAACATGTTACTGAATCGTAATTTGGATCTGCAAATACATACCGATTCGGGATTAGGAAGGGGTGTGCTTAGGGCGTGCCTTCCTAATACCGAAGCATAGTTGTATGCGGTCGCAAAACATTCACATTTTGCCACCTACTTCAAGTAGGTGGTAACCCAGTTGCTAATGTGAATGTTTGTAAAAACATTTTTTAAGAGCAAATGAAAGGAAATCTTTTCATTTTTCTTTTTTAAACACATCCTGTTTTCCTTCAAGGAAAGCAGGCCGCATTTAAAAAAACAGATTGCTTTATTGAAAAGAAATCACAGTGATATTTAAATTTCCTAATGGGTTGCAAATTTTGACCTATCTCCTTAATATTAATGAGGTAGGTCAATTTGTGAACCACTAGGAATTCGCTAAATTAAGCTTTATGAGTTTTGTACATTAGAAATAGTGGTTTCCTAATTGCAATCCTCAGAGAATCTGTTATAATCACCACACAATGAGAAATATGATGAACGCCAAGAGGTGGTTTATTTACATATTCATAGTGTGATAAAGAGCCATCTCTCGTTCTGGTCCAACCATCCCAACTGCCACACGAGCGATGCTCTAAAACAACGGCAAAGGCAAGTGGAATCTTGGTGACAAGATTCTATTACAACATTCTACATTCATCAAAGAGTATAACATATTACCTCTTTTTCTTATAAACAACATTTGAAATACATAAAAATAAACAAATAGCTAATTACATAAGCATTAATACTATAATAAATGACTAAATAAAAAGATAACACATTCAAGACATATGTATATGCTATCCCCAATCCTGAAGTAATTACAAATGGCTAGAGAGAACATACATATTATTTCAACTTCCATGGAATAAATGTATTTTGTGTTGATCTACGCAAACATATTTCCTTTGGTACCCCCACAGACTTTTAAACATATTGGGTAGTAAGTTCTACCTTCTCATGTGCCTTCCCAACATCACTAGTGACTGTGGGATCATCTCCTCGTACCTTTACTACTTTGCCATGTTCCATGAATGTTCGCCCTCTACCATCACAGCATTGCCACATACTTTTTTTACCCTCCCCGGAACACCAGAACTTTTATCTCCTTTTTTCACAATGGTTCTGTTCTTCACATGAGCCACATCACTGGGACTTACACACTTCTTGTGGACTTTTTGACATCAAACCTGCTTTGCATCACCTCTTGAACTCATAACACCCCGTTCTTCATATCCGAATTACCCATCCCATTAGAGTCACTTTCTCATTTCCGTAATTTGGATAACCATGCCGGGTATAGAATGGGGGTGGCTTTGCATCCTGTTAGCAATTCAAAAGGGGGAAATCTTAGTAAGAGAGTGTGGAGTAGTGTGAAAAAACCATAACAGGGATTTCACTGCCTCTTCTGTGTCAAAGTTGTTGTTTTTGGCCCACGTAACACAATCACCCACCACCCTGTTCATCGTCCCTACCAAACCATTGGTTTAGGCTTGATACAGTGAAGTCTTTCAATGTTTAATGCCTTACTGTTTCAAGAACCTCTCAGTTTCATAACTGACTAATTGTATCCCATTGTCAGAAATAATAGTTTCAGGAACACCTTCCCCCATGAAAATGTATTTTAAAAATGTCATGGCATTGCTTGTAGTGGGTGTGAAAAAAACCTGAACCTCGGGCTATTTGATATGGTAGTCCATGAGGACAAAAGCATAGCGTAAGTGGTGTGGGAGACAATTGAAAGGCTCCACCATGTCAATTCCAACTTTTACCCACAGCCTTTCTGGTATGCTTATGGGTTGTAAAGGGGGTATCACCAATTTAAGGCCTTTCTCGGCGTTGCTACATACAACACAGTATTTCACTACTGCATCCACTTCCTTATCCATGGATGACCCCCAATAATGTTCTCTGACCCTCCTTTCCGTCAAGGTACAACCCAAGTGGCCATTATGGGCATTCTTTATCAATTTAATATGGATTGTGTCAGGAGGCACCCATTTTTCATTTCTCATCACTATCCCATCTTCAATGGAGAGATCCTCTGCCACTTTGGAGAAGGATTGAATCTCCCCAACGCATTTCTCTCTTTAGGCCACCCATTAACAATGAATTATTTTATTTCGAACAGAACCACATCCTCCTCACAAGCTGACTTCCACTCAGTCTTATTGCATGGCATGGTTTGCATCATATGAACTGACGTTATAAAACAATTCTCTTTATCCTTCTCTGGGCCTAGCACCTCTTGGCCGGTAATAGGCAATCTGGATAACAATTCAGCTCTCACGTTATCCCTTCCTGGGATATGCCTAATTTGTACATCATATTGTAACAATTTAGTGGTTAAGAAAACAATATCTGGGGTTGAGTATTTCATTTTTTCACCATTCAATATATAGACCAGTGGTTAGTGGTCCGTCTGTATGATGAACTTCCTGCCCCATATGTAACTCCTGAATTTTTCACATGCCCAGTAGCATGCCAAGAGCTCTTTTTCAATGGCAGAATAATTCAATTGTGATTCACAGAGAACCCTTGACGCAAAACTGATGGTGACCTCCCCTTCCCAGCTCATTTGCATCAACACTGCACCCAGACCATACTTACTGACATCTACTGTGATAATGCATGTTAATCATGGATCATAGGGAGAAAACACTTTGGCAGCTGTCATTTCTGTCTTGACTAAGTCAAACGTGTCCTGACAATTTTTATCCCATTTAAAATCCACCTTATTTTTTAACATATTAGTTAACCATTTTATTTCCGTGGCCTAGCCAGGTATAAATTTGCCATAGAATTCACAAAGGCCAATAAATGAGCTTTGTTCCTCTTTGTACTTAGGACTAGGACATTCCACCACCGCTTTGACAAGACCGGGTCCAGGGCTAATACCCTCACAGGATATACCGTGACCCAAAAACTCAATGGGGGTCATTACAACCCTGGCGGACGGTGTTAAAGTGGCGGTAAGACCGCCAACAGGCTGGCGGTCTTTTTTTGAGGTCATCCGCTGCTTCTCCGTTACGCCCGCTGGGCTGGAGACCTGGGTCTCCAGCCCGGCGTCCGTCACAGTACCGCCGCCGGTATTGTGACCTGACTTACAGCCGTGGATTTCCAGCAGTAGGAACCGCCATGAAATCCACGGCGGTAAGCACTATCAGTGCCAGGGAATTCCTTCCCTGGCACTGGTAGGGGTCTCATCCACCCCCCACCCCGACTCCCTCCCCTACACCCCCCACAACCTCTGCCACCCCCCAAAGGTGGCAGGGCCCCCCTCCCCACCCCGACCCCAACATTACTTTACACATACACACCCGACACGCACGCACGCAGGCACCACCAACACACATACACGCACACACACCGACATACATGCCAACATCCACACACACAGTCAGACACGTACACCCACATTTACACATTCACGCACACATCAAAACAGACATACCTACAGACATACATGCACTCATTCCCAAAACACACAACACCCCTGCAATCATACACGCACTCATGCACCCCCTCTACATACACAGACGCACACCCCCATGCACCCACACAACACACAACATCCCCCCACCCCCCTCCCCTAACGGACGATCGACTTACCTGTTCCGCTGATCCGCCGGGAGGGGACAGGAGCCATGGGGGCAGCTCCACCGACACCACACCGCCAACAGAACACCGCTGCGCAGAATCACAGGACGTGATTAGCTGGGCGGTGTTCTGTTGGCGTGGCGGTGGAGGTGGAGCAACCTCCACTTCCCCGCCACCCGCAAGTATGGCTGTTGGTGGCTCTTCGTCGGAAAAACGACGGAGGGCAGCCAACGGTCATAATACGCCGAGCGGCAAACCGCCACTGCTGGCGGTCTTCCGCACGGCGGTCCCTCAGCGGTCTTGTTAAAAGACCACCGAGGTTGTAATGACCCCCAATATCTTTTCTCCAGAATTCACAGTTTTCCTTCTTTACTGCTACTCCATCATTGTGAAAAATATGGAGTACAGATTTGAGCACTTTGTCATGTTCATCTAGATGTTTAGCAAAAATCAAGCTATCATCTTGAAAGGCCAGGACTCCTGGAACGTTTTCCAATAATTGCTGCATAATGCGCTGAAAAGCTGAGGCCACTGATGCCAAACCAAAAGCCATCCTGAAAAATGTAAAGGTACCAAATGGTGAGTTAAACGCTGTATAATGCCTTGAACTTTCTTCTAACACCACTCGATGATATGCGGACCCTAGGTCAATCTTAGAAAACCACTCAGATTACTTTATTAAGATTCCTCAGGTCTATACATAGACGCATGTACTAGAGTCAATCAGTTCAATCACACCTTTTAGGTTTGAGGTCCTCCTTAAGGCTAAACGACACAGATCTGATTTTATGCTTTACCAGAATGGCATCTTGTTTTACTTTAATCCCATGTTGGAACCCCACAATTTGTCCAAGATCTTTAGAGCATGCTTAAGGAAATGAATTTTCCAAAACCCCATACAATGGCAAATCTTTGACAGCTACCACCTGTTTGTCAGTCTCTGGTTTGAGTACCATTCCAAACAACCCCTGATAAAACCAACCCAAGATGTTAAGACCCTTCACAGCAACATACGTTTTGCCTTGGATCTTCCAAGATATCTTCAATGTACCCCTTTAATTCATTTTTCTGGCCTTCATAGAACACAGGGGCCCTGTCAGGTGGGAATATATGGCGATCACCCCATGTCTTATGGAATAAATCAGCAGTCACCTTTGTTATGCGACCTCCTGAGTCCACCAACACATGTGATGTTTTATCTCCTAATGCAGTAGCCAAATAGGGATTTACACATTCACTTGGGTGACCTTTAATCACATGTTCTTCAGTAACAACCACAATCATATCTTGGAATTCTTTCATTAGTTGTTGTTCACCATATTGTTTTTCATCGACGACACAATTGAGGTTTGTACTTTTGTCATGAGGGCTTTGAAATATTTTTGCAAAATGGCCTATTTTGCTGCACTTGTAACATGAAACAAATTTAGGCGGACACCCTCTACTTTACTTGCTATGTGGTGGATTACCACATCTAGAACATATATTGTAACATTTAAAAAAAAGTTTTTTCACAACTTTTGTTGTCTTTATACTCTGACCATTTGTCACACACAGCATTAACACGTTCTTTCTCTGTGGTATACACCACAAGTTCTTTGAGAGATGCTTGTGGCATTTCAACACATTTCAGAAATTTTGATAACTTCCTCTAACAAAGGATCTCCCATGGTCAGTCATTTTTGTTGTATTTGCCTATCAGAACAATGACCAATGAACTGATAACTTACTAGTTGGCCTTGAAACTTACTAAATTGACACTGGGAGCAAAGTTGCCTTAAGACACTGATGTAGTCATCAACTTTTCGATGTTGCATTTGTTTCCTTTGAAAGAATTTATGACGAAGAACAACTAGACTGGGTTGTACATCAAATCTTGTAACTAGTTTCTTTACTGCTTCTTGGTATTTGTCTAACTCTTCAACCTCCGCTAATACAAAATGAGGTAAATGTTTGAAAATTTCATGATCTTCAAAGCCCAAAAAATGTAGTAGTAAAAAAAATGTCTTTCAGGTCTAAATCGCAATACTCCTATGGCTCCAAAATACATTTCAAATGCATCAAACCATTGTTTCCAGGGAAATCCAGGATTGCCCAGAGAGTCAAAAAATGGTGGAGGTACATTTACAGACTGCATACCTTCATACAAGGTTGTTTCCAGATAATATACAGCACAGATGTAAATAGCTTTCCACAAAATAAACATCTGCAAATAACTAAACTCCTGAAATACGAGCTGTGTGTGTCAGTGTTGTGTGTCTTTATAGAGAATAAAACCCATGTAGCGTTCACACCAATAAAGAGTCAATAATAATACATAGCTAGGTGTGCGTGTCACCGTGTGCTGAGACGCAGGTTGAAGGGGCAAGAAGAGCACCAGAACGGAAGATAGTAATGTCAGTATCCTCCGATATTTGAAAATGCTTGAACCCACTGAAGCGCAGTGTTGCCAGTCAGGTGTGCGTGTCACCGTGGGCTGACACCCTGGTTGGAGGGGCAAAAAACACACAATGGTTGAAAGCACTGTACTGCAGTGTTGCCAAGCAACAAGACCACAAATATGCCTAGCAACATACTTTGTGTACGCACGTAACTATGGGCCAGATATAGCATTAGAAAATTTTGCGAGTTGCAAATTGCTAGTCAGACCGACTCGCAATTTGCAACTTGCAAAATTGTATGCAGAAAGGTGTCGGTCGCAAAGACCCACCTCATGAATATTAATGAGGTGGGTCTCATTTTGCGACCCCATAGCGAGTCCATGCACTCACAGGGATGGTGGCCTGCTGGAGACAGCAGACCTCCATGTCTGTGACTGCTTTTTTAATAAAGCAGTTTTTTTGTCTTTTTGCAGCCCGTTTTCCTTAAAGGAAAACGAGTTGCAAAAAGAAAAAACTTCCATAGGACCACTGCCTGCTCTGAAAAAATATTATTTTTGGCATTCACAAAGGAGAAGGGGTCCCATGGGGACCCCTTCCCTTTTGCAAATGTGTTACCACCAGTGTGACACTGGTGGTAACTGCGAGTTGGTTTGCGACCGTATTCGCGGTCACAAAGCAACTCAGCATGGCGATGCGGTCGCAAATAGGAAGGGAACACCCCTTCCTATTTGCGAGTCGCATCTTCAAATTGCGAGTTGGTACCGAGTTTGCGCCATGCAAAAGGCTTCCTACATCTGGCCCTATGGGGGTGATTCTAACCCTGGCGGTCGGTGATAAAGCGGCGGCCAACCCGCCAACAGGCCGGCGGTCAAAAAAACTGAATTCTGACCCTGGCGGGAACCGCCAACACAGACCGCCACTTTAACACTCCGACCGCCACGGCGGGACAAACAAACAGCGCAGCGGTCACCGCCAACAGGCAGGCGGCAGACAATGTACCGCCCACCCTATCACAACTCACCAATCCGCCACCTTTTCCGGGGCGGGAGCACCGCCGATAAAAACACGGCGGAAACAGACTACGAACGGGAAAACGCTCACCGAAACACACTCCACGAGGAATCGGAACAGCATGGAACCCGAATTAAACATCCTACCTGCTCTCGTCTACCTGCTCATCTACCACGAGTACGAACACTGGCGCAGACGACAACGGTGAGTACTGCACCTACGACACAGGGGAGGGGGGAGGACGAAAGGTTATGGGCACACACATACACGATACACCCACCCCCCCCACCCCAAATACCTACACACCAATGCAGAGCAACAAGTCAGAGTGACACCACCCAAACCCACCGGAATAATGCAAAGACATAATTAAAGTGACAAACAAAATTTATGTAAAAATAGTATCTTAGAAGTCATGGTCAAATAGCAATATAAATATTAAAAAGCTAGTAAAAATGTTGTGCAACCGATAAACAAAGGCTATTAGTCCTGCACATTCAACTAAATTCCAAGTGTCCGTGGGCCAAAGTGTATCAACACAAGGGCAAAGCCCTCACAGGAGACCTGAGTCCGTTGGAGAGAACACTGCAGGGGCATCTGATGATAAAACTACAGGCACCTCAGGGGGAAGGGAAGGGGGGGCACCACAGCCACATGAGTCCACGACGCCAGATCCACGAAGGGGCCACCATGCCCACTGTTCCATCCTGGGGAGTGCAAAGCCACAGTCTCTCAAGTCTCTACAGTGGGTGGCTTGCCCACCGGGACCATCCTGGGGAGTGCAAAGCCACAGTCTCTCAAGTCTCTACAGTGGGTGGCATGCCCACTGCCATATCCTGGGGAGTGCAAAGCCACAGTCCATCAGGTGGATTACAGAGACCACTGGTCATGGAGGAGGCATGGTGGGCAGAGTGAACCGTGAACAGTAGCTCGACACAGAACCGGCACTGTCATTGGGCCAGCGGTGCTTGAGAGGGCGGGGCCCAGCGGAGCGGTGCTTGACAGGAAGGGCCCAGCGGAGTGGTGCTTGACAGGAAGGGCCCAGCGGAGCGGTGCTTGAGATGGCAGGGCCCAGCGGAGCGGTGCTTGAGATGAAGGGCCCAGCGGAGCGGTGCTTGAGATGGCTGGGGCCCAGCGGAGCGGTGCTTGACAGGAAGGGCCCAGCGGAGCGGTGCTTGAGATGGCGGGGCCCAGAGGAGCGGTGCTTGAGATGAAGGGCCCAGCGGAGCGGTGCTTGAGATGGCGGGGCCCAGCGGAGCGGTGCTTGACATGAAGGGCCCAGCGGAGCGGTGCTTGAGATGGCAGGGCCCAGCGGAGCGGTGCTTGAGATGGCAGGGCCCAGCGGAGCGGTGCTTGACAGGAAGGGCCCAGCGGAGCGGTGCTTGAGATGGCGGGGCCCAGAGGAGCGGTGCTTGACAGGAAGGGCCCAGCGGAGCGGTGCTTGAGATGGCAGGGCCCAGCGGAGCGGTGCTTGAGATGGCGGGGCCCAGCGGAGCGGTGCTTGACAGGAAGGGCCCAGCGGAGCGGTGCTTGACAGGAAGGGCCCAGCGGAGCGGTGCTTGAGATGGCGGGGCCCAGAGGAGCGGTGCTTGAGATGAAGGGCCCAGCGGAGCGGTGCTTGAGATGGCGGAGCCCAGCAGAGCGGTGCTTGACATGAAGGGCCCAGCGGAGCGGTGCTTGACAGGAAGGGCCCAGCGGAGCGGTGCTTGACAGGAAGGGCCCAGCGGAGCTGTGCTTGAGATGGCGGGGCCCAGCGGAGCGGTGCTTGAGATGAAGGGCCCAGCGGAGCGGTGCTTGAGATGAAGGGCCCAGCGGAGCGGTGCTTGAGATGGCGGGGCCCAGCGGAGCGGTGCTTGACAGGAAGGGCCCAGCGGAGCGGTGCTTGAGATGAAGGGCCCAGCGGAGCGGTGCCTATCTTCACGGCGGGGCCCTGTTCAGCGGTGCTCTTCAGCACGGTGGGGCCCTGTTCAGCGGTGCCTATCTTCACGGCGGGGCCCTGTTCAGCGGTGCTCTTCTGCACGGCGGGGCCCTGTTCAGCGGTGCCTATCTTCACGGCGGGGCCCTGTTCAGCGGTGCTCTTCTGCACGGCGGGGCCCTGTTCAGCGGTGCCTATCTTCACGGCGGGGCCCTGTTCAGCGGTGCTCTTCCGTATCAGTCTTCTCACGGCGGCCCTTGAGTTTCCGGGTCCTCTTTCCAGGGGGGGGGGCTGGCAGTCCCCTTGCTGCTGACCGATGTGTCACTGCTGCCAAAGGGTTGACTCCAAAACCCATGCACTACGGTGACACTTGAAGCTGGGCTGGTGGTGGCTGAGGTGCTCTTGGGACTCTTAGCAGATGGAGGGGGTGGGTCAGGGGAGGCAAAGAGGTTAAGATTGGAGAGGTAAACTTTTTTTGGACCAAGGTAAAGGGTGGGAGTAGTGGTTATGGGAGTGGAGGAAGAGGATGTGGTTGTAGGAGAGTCAAGTGTGCTGTCTTTGGGTGCAGGTGCTTGTGACGTAGGCTGTGGTGATGTGGTTGTCTGTTGGGTGGGTGGCTGCCTGCGTTTGTGTGTCTTGGAAGAGGGGGTGACAGACACAGTGGGAGAGGACACAGGGGACGTGTAAATGGCAGTGGGGGTGGTGACTGCACGTGTGCGGACTGTACTGGAGGGTGTGCTGGTGTTGGAAGTACTGGCT
Organism: Pleurodeles waltl; assembly: GCF_031143425.1. Lineage (NCBI taxonomy): Eukaryota > Metazoa > Chordata > Amphibia > Caudata > Salamandridae > Pleurodeles > Pleurodeles waltl. The sequence continues at coordinate 1,313,091,157 of NC_090447.1, forward strand.
GATGGTGGTGTGCATGCATGTGTGAGTGTAGACGTCACAGGGAGGGAGGAGGGAGACGAGGAGGAGGGGGACACAGAGGTGATAGTGACTGTTGGCATGTCTGCATCTGTGTGTTGCTTGGGTGAATGTTTGTGTGATCTGTGGTGCTTATGTCTGGATGAGCTGCCCTTGGGTGTTGAGGTGTGTGCAGGCTGGTCTGATGGTGTGGATGGGATAGGCTGAGGAACAGGAGACAGAGACAGGGTGGAGGCAGTTAGAAGAGGGAGGCTGGAAACAGGGACAATGGTTGCCGTCAGTGCTGAGGCCAGAGCATTGAACGATCGTTGATGGGCAGCCTGACCCGAATGAATGCCCTCCAGGTAGGCATTGCTCCGATGCACCTCCCTTTCTACCCCCTGGATGGCATTCAAAAGGGTAGTCTGCCCAACAATGATGGTCTGTAGGAGGTCAATGACCTCCTCACTGAGGGCAGCAGGGGTAACTGGGGCAGGGCCTGAGGTGCCTGGGGTGAAGGAGATGCCCGCCTTCTTGGGCGAGCGGGCACGGAGCGTAGGCTGAGGGGCTGCTGGGAGGACGGAGCTGGTGCGCTGGGTGGCGGCTGTACCTGTAGAGGCGGGGGGCCCGGATGTTGCCGCCACCGCTAGGGAGCTCCCATCCGAGGACGTGTCGGTGTCGCTGGTGTCACTACCGGTCCCCGTTGTGGTGCTCCCCTCGCCCTCCGGATCACTGGTGCCCTCGGTGTCTGTACCATGGCCCACCGAGGCCTTGTGACTTGCAGCTCCCTCGTGCTCCGATGCCCATTCTCCTCCGCCTGATGATGCTAAGGCACACATGCACAAGAAGATGAAGAAAAAGGGTGGGGGGAGATAAAAAAACAGGTTGAGTGCATGCATTTTCAACACCGTTGGCGGAGAGGACAGACACAGGAGCCTCATGCACTACGCAGCGCAATCGGGGTACACTACTCAGTACTTGTGACCAGCCCTACAGGTCTATGGACAACAAATACACACATGGATGATGCAGGACCATGGATAGCTGTACTTGGCACCCTACAGAGGTGGGGGGCGGGGGCACAGGGCCATGCCTAAAGGAGAGGACTATACTACAGAAAGCGCCCTGGCTTAATGTCACCCACAGCCCTCCTCCCCCACCCAGACGCCTCCACTGCGCATAGAGATAGCTGAATGTGCTGATACTCACCCCCTTGTGTCTGCTGTGATGTCCTCACGTGCCCATCCAAATCAGGGTAGGCCACCGCCAGGATCCGGGACATCAGGGGGGTCAGGGTACGACTGGCACCCCTCCTAGGTTGGGAGGTCATCCCCAGCAGTGACTCGGCGGTCTTCCTGGTCCCGCAGCAGATGTCCTCCCACCTCTAGCGGCAGTGGGTGCCCCGTCTCTGGTGGACCCCCAGGGCCCGGACTTCCTTGGCGATGGCACGCCAAATGTCGACTTTCTGATGGGCGCTGACCTATTTGACATGTACAGGGTGGAAAAGGAAATATCATCATTTATCTGCAAGTTAGATGTGATTGGCCCCCCCTCCCCAACCTTGCCATGTGGCAGATGCTCTCATCTGTCGTGCATTGCACTCCTCATTCTCTCCCCACCCCACCATCTTATATCCACCCCACTCAACACAGACATTACCCATTCAACGTGCACCAAGTGTACTCACCTGTTGGTCTGGAGGACCGTAGAGTAGCGCATACTGGGGGAGGACCCCATCCACGAGTTTCTCCAACTCTTCATGAGTGAAGGCAGGGGCCCTTTCCCCAGTCGCAGCAGCCATTGTCTCTTCCAGACCGAGGTCACAGCAGCACTTGCAGTATAGGTCCTCTCCTGTGGATGATCAGGTCTCGAGTGATTAATCAGGTAGAAAATGGCGGTCACGCCCGCGGCGGTGCGTACCGCCGCGGTGCGTACTGCCGCGGTGCGTACCGCGACCGCCGGCGCACATCGTCATTGGCTCCTGAAACCCATAGGCTTCAATGTTAACCAATGCGCCTTCGCACCGCGGTCTTCGACCGCCTACCGCCACGGTGTGCCACGCCAGCGCATTGACCTTACATCCCATTGTCACACTTCACAGGTCAGGCAGCCGCCATTTCAAGGGTCCACATGGCTTAATTTGAACTGCGTCACACAGGCCTAGGCCTTGCATTGCCACTCATACAAGCCTTTCACTGCATTGCGATTCCATTACTGTGGAAGCTGTGGTTACATACCTGTGGGTTGGTTGACTCTGTGCTCCATGTTGTCCTTCCTAGGCACCGTCCGCTGGGACTTGCGAGGAGAAGGATGAATCCTCGCGTGTACTGACCGCTGGTGGACCTGTCGACAATGGAAGAACGCCATATTATATTACGATACCGACTTGACAGAGCCACTATCCATGAACTGTGTGCCCAGCTGGAGCCCGCCCTGATGTCCCCCATCCGCCAACCCACAGGAATTGCCCCTCTAGTGCAGGTTCTGTCAGTCCTCCATTTTTTGGCAAGTGGCTCATTCCAAACAACAGTGGCCATGTCATCTGGGATGTCTCAGCCTATGTTTTCAAAGGTGTTGTCCAGAGTGTTGTCAGCCCTGATGAAATACATGCGGAGCTACATTGTTTTCCCAGAGGAGGGTGATTTGCCTACAGTGAAGGGTGATTTCTATGCCCTTGGACATATCCCCAACATCATTGGTGCCATTGATGGGACCCATGTGGCTTTAGTACCCCCAAAAGACGATGAGCAGGTGTACAGAAACAGAAAAAATTACCATTCTATGAATGTGCAGGTGGTCTGGCTGACCAGTACATCTCCCATGTAAATGCAAAGTTCCCTGGGTCAGTGCATGACGCATATGTAATGCGAAATAGCAGCATCCCTTATGTGATGGAACAGCTACAGAGACAACGTGTGTGGCTAATCGGTGACTCTGGTTACCCCAACCTGTCCTGGCTATTGACCCCAGTGAGGAATCCCCGGACTAGGGCAGAGGAACGGTACAATGATGCCCATGGGTGAACTAGGAGGATCATAGAAAGAACCTTCGGGCTCCTGAAGGCCAGGTTCAGGTGCCTGCATATGACAGGTGGATCCCTAATGTACTCACCTAAGAAGGTGTGCCAGATCATCGTGGCCTGCTGTATGTTGCACAATCTTGCATTGCGACGCCAGGTGCCTTTCCTGCAGGAGGATGCTCCAGATGGTGCTGTTGTATCAGCTGTGGATCCTGTGGAGAGTGAAGAGGAGGAAGACGACGGGGACGACACAGACAACAGGGACACAGTCATACAACAATATTTTCAGTAGCACACAGGTAAGAATCACCCACGCCATTTAACATTTACTTAAAGCCTCCAGCATCTCTACTTTCTGTATTTCCCCCCAGTTCCTTTTAACAGATGTTTGATTTTCCCTTCCCTTTTCAGTGCTGTATGACCCACTGCGTGACTTCTGCTTGGTTTGGCCATGGACTAAAGCTTATTGACATCGGTATGTTGTTATCACAAATTGACTGTACATTATTGAATCGTAATGTGTAATACATTTGTTAAGAATACAAGCTGACTCCAGAATATTTTGGGTTCAATGAGTGTTTAATTTGTAGTGCTAGATGATGAGACATGATATAAAACGGTGATGGGTGGGGGTGGAGTAATGTCCATGGAAGAGTCCAGTTCTCAGTGTCACAGGTGCATTGTCCATATGCCTGTGGAAGGATGGAGCAGGGGCAGTTCAAGGTTGGACAGGGTGACAATGTGGGACAGTGGGATGACATCAGGGGGTATCTTATGCTGGCGGGGGTCTTGGCATCCTACTCTGTCTTCTTGTGCAATCTCAGGTTCCGCTTGCGGGGTGGTTGTTCTTCAGCAGGAGGTGGGGTTCTGGTGGCCTGTCGTTGTGTGGGGGCCTCCTGTCCACTAGCGGAGGTGGTAGGCTGTTCGTGGTCCTGGCTAGTGACAGGGGCCCTTTGTGGTGCCACATGGTTTCTCAATGTGGTTTCTATCCGGTTGAGGGCCAGGACTATGGTCCCCATAGCGGTACCGATGTTCCTGAGTTCATTGCTGAACCCCATCTAGCGTTCCTCCTGCTGTGCCTGGATCTCCGTGAACCTGGCCAGTACCGTCGCCATCGTCTCCTGGGAGTGGTGGTATGCTCCCATGATGGTGGTGAGGGCCTCTTGGAGAGTGGGTTCCCTGGGCCTGTCCTCCCCCCCTGTCGCACAGCAGCCCTCCCAGTTGCCCTGTTTCCCCGGGCCTCTGTCCACTGGACGGTGTGCCCACTACCACTGCCCCCAGGTCCCTGTTGTTGTTGGGGTGTTGGGTCAGCCTGGGTTCCCTGTAGTGGCGGACACACCGCTGATTGACGCGTCCTAGAGACAGAGGCATGGGCCCGCTGGGTGGGAGCTGTGCTGGTGTTCCCAGAGGGGGTTGGGTCTGCTGTGGCCTGTGTCTGTGTGTGGGGAACCGACTGTCCAGAGGTCCCCGATGGTCCGGGCTGGTCATCAGGTTCTAGGTCGACAGAGCTGCTGTCCTCACTGGGAGCCTGTTCTGGGGGTGGGATGGACATATCTGGACCCTCCTGGCCGGTGTGTTGGCGTTCGGGCCCTGCAGGGGTGAAAGGGTATGGTTATTAATTTTGTGTGTGCCATGGCGTGCATTTTGTGGGTGCCCTTGTCCCCCAGTGCTGCCATTCCCTTGTGGGAGGAGTTGTGAGGGTGGTTGGGGGGGTGTATGGGTATGTGCAGTGGCCATGCATAGGTGATGGGTGTCTATGGTTTGTGTTGGCATTCAGGGGTTGGTGTTGTTTGGGCTGGGTTGTGCTAGTGAGACATTGGCAGGGAGGATGTGTGCTGTGGGGTTGGGATTGGGGGTGATGGTGGGGATGTGGGTTGCCATGCTGGGGGGGGGGCAGTAGGTGAGATTCGACTTACCAGAGTCCATTCCTCCGGGTACTCCAGCGAGGCCATCAGGATGCAGGATGTTGAAGACCTCTTGCTCCCATGCTGTGAATTCTGGTGGAGTGGGTGGGGGTCCGCCGCCAGTCTTCTGCACAGCGATGTTGTGTCGTGACACCATCGAGCGCACCTTCCCCCGTAGGTCGTTCCATCTCTTCCTGATGTCTTCCCGATTTCTGGGATGCTGTCCCACAGCGTTGACCCTGTCTACGATCCTTTGCCATAGCTCTGCCTTCCTGGCTATTGTGGTGTGCTGCACCTGTGTGCCGAAGAGCTGGGGCTCTACCCTTATTATTTCCTCCACCATGACCCTGAGTTCTTGGTCCGAGAACCCGGGGTGTCTTTGGGGTGCCATGGGGTGGTGTGGATGAGGTGTGGGGTGGTGTTTGAGGTGATGTGCGTGGTGATGTGTGGTGATGTGTGCGTAGATGTGGTGTGGGTGATGATGTTGGGTTCCTGTGTGTGTTGTGCTTTGCTTTCCCTGTGCTCTCTCTCAGTGTATTGCGCCTTCTCTCAGAATTTCAGGTCGTAGGGGTTTGTGGGTGATGTGGGTGTGTGTTTTATATGGTGATGGGTGTGTGGGAGTGTTGTTTGTATGTGTATCAGGTGTGTGTATTTTGAATTGTCCAATGTGGCTGTGTTTTGTAAGGGTATGTGTATTTTGACCGCGGTGGTGTGTACCGCCAATGGAATACCGCGGTTGAAAGACCGCCGCGTGGATTCGTGGGTCGTAATGGCATGGGCGTGTTTGTGTTGGCGTGACGGTGGAGGTTTGGTCATCTCCAGTTTATCGCTGCCCGCTGATGTGGCGGCCTTCCGTGGATGTCGGGTTTTTGGCGGTTTGCCAGTTGGAGGTCAGAATGACCGTGGCGGTTTACTGCGGCCGCGGTGGTAGAATGGCGGACTTCTGACCGGCGGTAAGCGCCTTTTACCGCCGAGGTCAGAATGACCCCCTATCTCTCTATGAGTGTGCGCTGGCTCCAACGAAATGAACGTGCTCAAGGACAAGCATGAGCCCAATTCCGCTTATTTAACTTGAAATAATTAACAAATGACGATATGCAGAATCAAACCAAGGTGCATAAGATTGTGGAAAGAAACATGCACACAGCTCGATGCTGTCCCCTGTTTTCTTGCTTTCATGGGTTCTCAGCTTCCAGAGATGGCTCCATCCCATCCTCGTCACCAAAAATGAATGTTATAATCACCACACGATGAGAAATATGATGAAAGCTAAGTGGTGGTTTATTTACATATTTGTAGTGTGATAAAGGGCCATCTCTCGTTCCTGTCCAGCTGCCCCAACTGCCACAGGAGTGACGCTCTCAAACGTCGGCAAAGGCAAGTGGAATCTTGGTGACAAGATTTTGTTATAGCATTCTACACTTATCAAAGAGTATAACAAAAGCATAATTAGGTAATCGCTATTTCTAACATTGATACATCCGACCTTATATGTGTCACAGGTTTTTAAGACAATCTGGTAACGGAAGGGCAGTATCTTTTGACTCTTGATTTTTACATCCAGTCTCCTCCAATTAGATTTGCGATAACATCTTTTGACTCAGACTCTAAATGGAAACAACAGTGTCAATGGATCAACGGTTATAGAAATCTCACAATCACATGCCATTGATGGCGGAGCTAGACTCATATTACAAACTCATGCAGAATTGCTACAGCACAATGATACAGAGCCCACAGCATAAAACAGCAGGCAGGTTACACACACTCCCACATTTTCGGAGCTCACATTGCAGTAGTGATATTGTGAATAGCATTTAGTGCCCTCGTGTCTCAAGGAACCAAAAACAATAATAAGTCTCTCACACTCACCATGAAGTTTAGGTTTTAGTGAATACATTTGGTCATCAAACATCAGTTTGTTTCACCAAACACTCACATATGATATTGTCACGCACGGAAAGATTAGGAATTCCCATGAATGCCAATAGTTGGGCATCTTTAATAATGTATGATCCTTCCTGATTTGCTTTTACACCCAACCAAGTACTACATACATTTGCACCTATACTCATAACTGCTTGCCGTACACCTGTAGAGTCTCACATGCACCAGCATTCGACTTTTGGCACTGTCCCGCGCTTCTTAACTCCTGAACAATGGCAGCGATCCAATCTCAGCAGCTCCAGGAATGGTTCCTACTGCAGCCGTCTGCAGATGAGCATCACTGGTCTGCTTAAGATGCATTTTTTTAAAGCACTAACTACTGTAGTGAAAAGCATATTTTTTTCCATGTTGACTTAATTATCCGAATTTGTTAATATATTCCTTAATGGCTAAGGAAAAGCAATTGATCACTGACACACAAAATGTAGAGGTAATTGGGAGTTGCTGGCACATTAGCTTGTGCCACCCAATAATATGACTCATGAACTGGGTACTGTAAGTACTGTGAGTAAATATAAAATGTGTTCAACTTACAGCATGGCTGTTTACCACCCCTCTAATGGACAGTGGGCAGTATAAAAGAGCCTTAAAAGTATGTCACCTTTATCACACATTATTTAACCACGTGTGACCTTTACCACAAATGTTTTACAACATAGATAACTATCACACCACCTACTTAAATGGTAATAATTAGTACACTTATAGCATAGTCCTTTACCATGCATGTGAGGAATTTTTATTAAAACACATAAAACATACACAAACACACACACATTTATTTAATGGTGTATTTATATGCATATGCCTGTCACCAAGAACTGCAAGTAAATAATCCCACCATTTTATGTAACACTTGGAGTAAGACAACAAGTCTAGCATCAAATATGTTGATGGCCAACGAGCTTCTGGATTGGCTGATGTAGCATACTGAAAAATCTTCTAAGATTGCACTGGGTTGATCTGCATATATATTTGAAAAATTAGGGCCTTATTATGAGTCTGGCAGTCAACAGACTGCCAGACTTGCGGTGGCGGTCATGATGGTCTTGGCTTTGATGGTCCGACCGTCAAATTAGGAGTTTGGTGGTCAGACCGCCAAAAGACCGCTGTCTCTGGCAGGATCAGTGATCCCGAAGGGATGACTGCTGTTCTGGTTGTAATCAGCCAGGGCGGCGCTGAACTCAGCACCACCCTGCTGATTACAACCTTGTTTTCCGCCAGCCTTTTCATGGCAGTTCAACTGCAATGGAAAGGCTGACGAAGAACAAGTGCATGGGGCCACAGTGGGGCCCTTGCATGGTCCATGCTGACGGCATGGGCAGTGCAGGAGTCCCCCTGCCCGGCACCCGCTCTGTGCAGACAGTACGCTTTTTGTGGGTGCTAGCGCCCCCTGCCTGTGGCAGCATTGCAGTCGGCTCTATTATGAGCTGGCGACAATGCTGCTACACCTTTCCCACTGGGGGCTGACCAGCGGAAATCACAGGAATGCCCCCTCTAGTGCAGGTCCTGTCAGTGCTCCATTTCCTGGCAAGTGGCTCCTTTCAAACTACAGTGCCATGGCATCTGGGATGTCTCAGCCAATGTTTTCTAATGTGTTGACCAGAGTGTTGTCTGCCCTGCTGAAACACATGCGCGGCTACATCCTGTTTCCACAGGTGGAGGATTTGCCCACAGAGAAAGCTGACTTTTATACCCTGAGACATATAATTACATAACTATATGGTGGTCCACTAATTTCATGGTGTCATAATTGTAAAAGGCCCAACATAAAGGGTCCACAATGTCCAATATATATGTTCTAATAGTTATCAAACTTTGAAGGTCCTGCTTGATCTTTGGGATCTTGAATCTCTTTTGGTGAGGATGAATGGATTGGAAGTAATTTCTATGTTGACAATAGTAATTATCTCAATTGTATTATACGGTGCCGATGTATGTTTCGGTGACTGATGACCAAACAAAGGTCGCCCACCTTCTTCAGGGCACTGACTCTAGTATATTAAAATACAATTCCAGGGAGCAATGAATGGCATAACATCCTCCTATAAAAATGGAAAACATGTGTCTGTAATCTTGAGAGCTCAAACCCTTTATGCTCCACAAATAATACAAACATAACGCACAACAACAATGAAAGACTAAACAAACCAGACAAAAAAAAAACAAATATAGAAAGATGCAAAAGATAATGCCCGTATTTGATATCCCACGTGCAAGAACCACTAAAGTCCAAAGTGTCACTATAACATAAAGATAAATGAAAAAAATAAAATAAACACAGATAAAAGAACGGGGCATGCAAATGATAGTGCTTCATCCCACGCGAATACTACACCACAGGTATCTTTTCTCCTTATTCACCCAAAGTGCTCAATAAAGTAAATATCATTAGCACATGAGCAATACCTAGATGTATGCCGGCAGTGTCGTAATGTCACAGAGAGGATAGGGTCATTATTAGCCTGGTCTTGATGGCGCTGTGAACGGCATCTGTAGTGAGACAACCAAAACTAAGTGTATAACCTTCCAAGAGAGAACTATGTCTGCTACGACACCGTATGCATTACATCCCACATATTGGGGCATCTCCTTTGGCAAATACCGTCTGATGTGGGAGATAGACAACAATGCACAAATTGTTTCATGTCCTACCTGACATGACTTTCACTGGACAATAAGTGAGAAGCCGATGGTTTCCCAAAACGATGCTCCAGCTGAGTCTGTTCATGTCGCTTTGAGGAGCATACAGCAATAGTGGCTAATAGGTGAGCCCAAGGTCCCCACACAGCATGAGTAGGTGTCTGGGTACGGGGTCGTCCCTAATGGTTAGTGTATGTCTAACAGATATCCCTCAACATTTGCAGGTGACTCCCAACCTCTCACTGCTACTGACCCCAGTGAGGAATGCCAGGACAAGGGCAGAGGAACGCTACAATGAGGCACATGGGCGAACTAGGCGGATTATTGAGAGGAAGTTCGGCCTCCTGAAGGCCAGATTCCGGTGCCTCCATCTAACAAGTGGCTCCCTATACTACTCACCGAAGAAGGTGTGCCAGATAATCGTGGCATGCTGCATGTTGCACAACCTGGTATTGCGACAACAGGTGCCTTTTCTGCAGGAGGATGGGCCTGATGATGGTCTTGTGGCAGCTGTGGAGCCTGTGGACAGTGAGGAAGAGGAGGCAGAGGAAGAAGATATTGACAACCGAACGAACATCATCATGCAGTACTTCCAGTGACACACAGGTAAGAGACTGTCATTGCTCCTCACATATCTGACTACTGTAGGACATTGTATAAGTCAGCCTCTTCACATCTGTCTATGGACACTGACAGTTCACTTTGGCTTTCCATTTTACACATCTGGGTACCTCATTCTGCCTTCTGATATATGTACTGCTGCCCAACAACTGTCATACATAGGTATGAGCAAATGAACATTTACATTGATATTTGTTGGTGATGTTGTAATTATAAATTTGTGAAAGAACCGACTGACTCCACATTGGTTTGTGATTCAAGGGTGTTTATTTAGGGGCTAATGTGTATAGGGGCATGTGGAAGGGGCTGGGGTGATGGTGGAGGAAGGTCCATAGAAGAGTCTAGTCTCTTGGTATCACAGGTGAATTGCCCAGTGGGGCATAGGAAGGGGAGTAATGGCAGTTCAAGGTGGACAGGGTGACATAGTGGGACAGAAGGGTAACAATCAGGAGGGTCCTATTTCCTGGTGGGGGTCTTGGCAATGTTCTCTGTTTTCTGCCTGGATCACAGGGTCCGTTTGCGGGGTGGTTCTCCTTCTGCAGAGGGTGGGGTGCTGGTGGGCTTTTGTTCCTGTGGAGGGGCCTCCTGTCCACTAGTGTCGGCGGAGGTGGAAGGCTGTTTATCGGTTTGGCTAGTGTCAGGGGCCCTTTGTTGTGCCACTGCCTCCCTCATGGTCTTGCCTATGTCAGCCAGCACCCCTGCAATGGTGACCAGGATGGCGTATATGTTGGTGAGGTCTTCCCTGAGCCCCATGTATTGTCCCTCCTGCAGCCGCTGAGTCTCCTGAAACTTGGCCAGTACCGTACCCATGGTCTCCTGGGAATGGTGGTATGCTCCCATGATGTTTGAGAGTGCCTTGTGGTGAGTGGGTTCCCTTGGCCCGTCCTCCCTCTGACGCACAGCAGTCCTCTCAGCTTCCCTGTTGTCCTGTGCTTCCGTCCCCTGAACCGTGTGCCCACTACCACTGACCCCAGGTCCCTCTTTGTCCTGGGTTAGTGGGTTGGCCTGGGGTCCCTGTAGTGGTTGACACACTGCTGATTGATGTGTCCTGGGGACAGTGGCATGGGCCCGCTGGGTGGGTGGTGTGCTGGTGTTTCCTGAGGGGGGATGTTCTGTGGTGGCTTGGGACTGTGGCAGGGGAACCGACTGTCCAGAGGTCCCTGTTGGGCCGGGCTGGTCATCTTGATCCAGATGTGCAGAGCTGCTGTCATCACTGTGGGCCTCCTCTGTGGGGGGTCTGGATATGGCTAGCACCTCCTGTCCGGTGACGTTGGTTGGGGGCCCTGTTGGGGGGTAAATGCATTGTTATTTTATCTGTATGTGCCATCTTGTGCAATGGGTGTGTTTCCCTCTATTACTGTGCTTGCAATATCACCTTGGCCCTTGTGTGAGTGGTGATTGTGTGCTCTGGGTGAGTCTCTCTATTGGACATGCTTTGGTGATGGGTGTCCATGCATGTCTGTGATGGGTGTCCATGCATCGTTGTTGAATGCAGGGCTTGGTTGAGGGACTGGTGGAGCGTGATGGTGGGGTGTGTGGGAGATGGTGGAGTGATGGGAGTGAGGGTGAGGGTGGGAGTATGTGATGGCATGCAGGTAGGGTGGGGGGGATATAATAGTAAAAAGTTGACTTACCAGAGTCCAGTCCTCTGGCTACTCCTGCGAGGCCCTCAGGATGCACTATTGCCAAGTCTTGCTCCTTCCATGTTGTTAGTTGTGGGCGAGGAGGTGGGGGTCCACCGCCAGTCCTCTGTAAGGCTACCTGATATCTGGATACCACGGAACGCACCTTCACCCGTAGGTCGTTCCACCTCTTACTGATGTCATCCCTTGTTCTTGGATGCTATCCCACTGTGTTGACCCTGTCGACAATTCTCCGCCATAGCTCCATCTTCCTAGCAATGGGTGTCTGCTGCACCTGTGATCCGAATAGCTGTGGCTCTACCCGGATGATTTCCTCCACCATGACCCTGAGCTCCTCCTCAGAAAACCTGGGGTGTCTTTGAGGTGCCATGATGTGGTGTGAGCGATGTGTGAGGTGATGGTAGATGTGATGTGTGGGGTGATGTGTTGGGGTGTGTGGTGTGTTGTGCGTGGATGGTGTATGAGTAATGGTGTTGTGTGCCTCTGGATGCTGGTGTGGTCTTTGCTTTTCTCTCTCTCTGCTTCTTCAAAACATTTCGGTGTAAGGGGTTGTGAGTAATGTGGGTGTGTGTTTTATAGTGGTGTGAGTGTGTGGTGTGTGTATGTGTATCAGTTGTGTGCAGTTTGAATTGTCCAATGTGGTGTAGTTTTGTAAGTGTGTGTGTATTTTGAGTGTGACGGGGTGTACCGCCAGTGGTTTACCGCGGTTGAATGACCTCTGCGTTGATTCGTGGGTCGTGATACTGTGAACGTATTCCTGTTGGCGTGGCGGTGTGGGTTTTGCTATCACCAGTTTATCACTGACCTTTGGTGTGGGGGACTTGTGTGGGTGTTTGTATAGTGGCGGAATTCTCAGTGTGGGTCATAATACCTGTTGTTGACTTCTGCCGCGGACACGGAATGTTGGCGGCCGTCGGCACTGTGGTCAGCGGGATTTACCGCCAGGGTTGTAATGAGGGCCTTTGTTTGCTTTTAAAAGACTTAAGACACTGTATATGACTTTTCAGTGATATCTCTACATTTACTCATTGCATCTTTGATCGTTTTGACCTGCATTTAACCAGATATATATTATATATTTTTCTAAACACTGTGTGGTGTATTTTTGTGGTGCTATATGGTGGTATTGTATGATTTATTGCACAAATACTTTACACATTGCCTTCTAAGTTAAGCCTGACTACTCAGTGCCAGGCTACCAGAGGGTGGACGCAGGATAATTATGTTTGTGTGTGACTTATCCTGACTAGAGTGAGGGTCCTTGCTTGGACAGGGGTTAACCTGACTGCCAACCAAAGACCCTAGTTCTAACACACACAAACGCAAGAGAGAACGGCTAGACATGGAGCTCATGGAGCAGCAAATGACAGACCTAGAGAGAGACCCCGAATCTATGACAAACCTGCACGCCCAGCGTAAACACATGCTTGCAAAAGGAATATCTTGCACTGGCGCAACAGGTGGCTAAGACCCAAGACTTGACTATGCAACATCGGTTATATGAGATGGGGGACAGAGCAGGCAAGCTCCTAGCTAGGATGGGAAATTGTGAAATGGAAGCATGCTGGGTGCATACCATTAAGGGGGGCAATGGATTCCACTGTCCTACTGACCTCGAGATCGCTAATGAATTTGTGAGGTTCTACAAGGAACTCTACCATAACCACACATTTGTGGACGTGTCACTAATTGAGGGGTGCCTGGTAGGGATTCCCCTGCCACGTCTCTCAATAGACGATAGCGACTCCCTAGACAAAGACATTGACCTGTCAGAAATCAAAGCAGCCATCGCCGCAATGTCTCCTGGATAAAACTTCTAGACTGGATGGCCTTCCTTTTCAAGAAAAATATTGACATTCTCTCCCCCTATTTGCTCTGTATGTTCCAAGAGGCCAAAGAGGTGGGAATACTCCCATGGGACCAGTGTGGGGCCACAATAGTGGTAATCCCTAAGGACGGGAAGCCTCCAGGGGAATGTGACTCCTATCGTCCCATCTGGCTTTTGAATATTGAAGCGAAAATCCTCACCAAAATACTTGTGACACGCTTAGTGGCTGTCACATCATCCCTGATTCATCAGGACCAGACGGGCTTTATGCCCAGGAGGCCAATGAGGTTCAATCTTCGTAGGCTCCACACCTGGATTGATGCTGTAAGGGAAAGAGACGAAACCCATCTATTGTTAACAGCATTTGACAAGGCTCATTGGCCGTTTATGATGAAAACACTGAAAAATTTTCGGCTTTGGACCAAGATTCAGGGAGTGGGTCAGTGCTCCCTACTCCATGCTATATAAGAATCCTAGAGCAGTAGCCTGAGTGAACATGAGTCAATTAGTGGAATTTCCCATAGAGAGAGTCACACCCCAGAGGTCTCCACTCTTACCCCTCCTATTTGCCCTTGCGATTGAACCCCTGGCCAGCCTCATCCGCTTGCATTCAGGCATCTCGGGATTCCAGGTACGTGAGAGAACGGGGGAGCCTGAGAAGATCTGACTGTACGCAGGTATGGGCCAAGCTTAAGGATTATGGGTCCCACTCAGGCTATAGAATTAACTGGGCCAAGTCATGTCTCTATCAAGTGCGGGGTCCTCACAAGTGGATATAACTCCCAGACAACTTATGCATAGACGAAGAAGGTTTTAAATACCTAGGGATCTACGTGATACTCGACCACAATATGTGTTGAGAACGTAACGTCCTGAGGGTCCTGTCAAAGCTCCAGAACAACATGGACAGGTGGGAGAAACTCCCCTTAACGTTATTTGGAAGAGCAGCACAAAACAAGATGATCTCCCTCCCAAAATTGTTACATTCCATTCAAAACACTTATATGCGCCTACCGGAGGACATCTTTAATAAGAGAGACAGCGTGGTTTGTACATTCCTCTGAGGGAAAACACCCTAGGATATTCCTGCACACACTCCAGCGCAACCCCTACAATGGAGGGATTGCTCTGCCCGACCTTAGAGCGTACTAGTTGGAAGATCACCTTACAGCAGTCAATGACTGGGAACACGCACCCGGGGACCATCCTACATACATGCTAGAGAGGAGCCAGTTTACACGTAAATCACACCTGCACTTCCTATATGGAGGGAGAGGGACAGAGTTACTCTTGCTACTCACGCAGTTAACAATAGTGCATGGAATAAACCAATGCGAAAGATAGGCTGGTACGTGAAACTTAAATGAGAAACCCTGCTTTGGGAGGGTACCTACCCCAAAGAACTAGGGAAACTTTGGGGATTTCAAGCTTAGAATAAAATAGGCATTTCCAAACTGGGGCACTTCATAAGCAACAGAGCACTCAAGACCTACCCCACTCTACGACAAGAATACCACCTTTCCCGGACAAAAAGTTACCAGTTTACCTAACTAGCACACGCCTAGCAGGCAGAAAACCTAGACATAGCTGACGTCCCGGAATATGCCCCACTGGGAGGGAGGCTCCTTAAGGGGCAAATAGAAGAGAACACAATATCCTGGATATACAGAACCCTGAATAATAACATGCCAGACAAACTCGGGCATCGGAGAGGGAGGTGGGAGGAGGACCTCGGGCCCCTAGACGACACTGACTATGATGCCTCCCTAATGCACTCATGTGAGGTGGCCATCCATATTCCACTACAATTCCTACAGTTTAAAATCCTACATAGGACTTACTACGATAGGGTGAGACTATATACAGTGGGGAGGGCCCCAGATCCGATCTGCCTGTGCTGCGGGGGGTGACAGGGGCACTTTCATGCATATGTTGTGATTATGCCCGAGTATCCAGAAATACCGGTCTAAGATTCTAAGACAGCTGGGAGAGGTGCTCGAGCTACAAATCCCGACTGAACCACGTTATGTGTTGTAGGGCATGCCGACGGACATGGACTTGCCGCACCCCAAACTTCTTTTTAGCAACCTGGGTCTGCTGGTGGCCAAACAAGATGTAGCGGCACACTAGGGATCCTCTTAGATCCCCACAATGACTGAATGGAGGGCGGGCATGGATCTCTGCATGGTGGCAGAGAAGGTGACCTACCTGGCCTTGAGGACCTACCATGACCTGCAGGACAGGCAACACCCTGTAGGTGGAGACACCCCACCTGCCTGTTGGTCCGCTGAAAGCCACGTAAGACAGACATGACTGCCCCAGAAACACAATCCTTTATTTACATGACAAATGATTAACCTATATGTGTAAAGCCTTTATATGTGCTATATTATTGTATCAATGTTTTTTTTTGTGCCCCGGCCCGATGGCCCTTGCTGTTATGGTTGTATAAATCACAAATAAAAACAATTAAAAAAAAAATATCTCCTCATTATGCTGGGCTGACCATGTGTTAATCTCTTTCCACCTGTTGCGTAGCCATTTTAGTTACAGCTCCATGCACGTTATTTTAACACACTAGGCCGCTGTGCACTTTAAACTAAATATATTTTATTTGTCTTCGCCTTATTATCGTTACAATAACCATTTTTACGATCTTGTTTTATTTCCGTCTATCTAAATGTTTTTGCCTAGGCCAGCACTCTGTTCTCAAACAAGACAATCTTAATCACTCTATGCTTCTTCCAAGGCTACAGCACAGTACATTGCCTGTGAACATGGTAGATGTTTAGTCTTCAACATTCTTAGAAAATACACATCCTTACATAGGGACATTTCCCCAGAACATCAGCTGTGTTGTTATGAAAACACTTCCTTGTCCCTTACAAGTAAGAGGGAGATTTCAGCCAGGGTACTACGACTGTATGCTGATTGCCGAATGCTTTGCTACCGATGCTAACGTAGACCGCAGGCCTTTGCTCAGATATGGGGGTGATGTCTTCCCAGGGGAACCTGAAGGGCAGACTTAAAGCTTAACATGCAGTGTTCTATCCTAGCCTAAGTAGGGATTAGTTCATCGAAAATAGTGACAATATGATAGCGTTGTTTTTATGCTTCACTCTTCTTGTCACAATTCTAATACTGTCATATTGTGTCGTCCTGGTTATTGCAGCTCACGCTTTGTTATCTAAGATGCAGTCGTTTTATTAAACCTATTATTGAAACATATACTGCCTCTGCATGTCATTTAGATGAGACTGAACTGTTAAATGAGAGAACCGGATGAGACGTGAGTGACCACGACTTCCCTGGGAAGCCCAGTATGTCATGTGCTTGGCTGCCCAATAATCACCATCCTCTGATGGGGATGAGGCACTGCTAGTTAGCTGGAGCAAAACCCGGATTAGAGCGACAGGTGTCACATGCCGTGGGTTGGACTTAGTCTCCCACACCGTGGCCGATTCTGCCGCTCACAATTCAGTAGTCTCATTAGAATAATGAGAGCCTACAGGACATGGCGCCGCCAACGTTTGGTCAGGTTCTAATTTTCAGGTCCTCCGGAGTATCTCTGTCTCATTATATATAATGACGCCTCAATATCGTATACGGAGACGTCCGTGGTACTGAGGATTTCCACCCCAGCTACGTAGGTTATCCTATTTGTAACTGGGTGTTGTTCAAGCTTGAACTTTAAAAAGGAAAGCCATAGTTGGTGTGCCTTCTCTGAACCAATAGTTTGTCTATAATGGCGAATCCACAGCAGGTACAAATAGCAGTTAATATGAGACAACCTTTAACTGCACATTTATTAGCAAATGACCTAACACCACAGGGGGGTCCAGTCACATTTGTGGTGGATGCCTATGCAGCTTACAGAACAGAACTTTTTTATTCTTGGGTCACATTTCCAGCAGTTGATGGGAACACAAATCCATTTCATCATTATACACTTGCAAATGCGCCTGGACAATACAGAGCATACGCATATTTAGAAATACCTTTATTGTATCAAGAACATAACAATTGGCTTGATGGCGCCCTACCCCACACCATAGTACCAGTAAGGTTAGGTCCTCTAAGTAATGATGGTCCTACCTGGCTTTTATTGGCCACCTATACACCACATCCTGAAGTTGCAAATTTAGTGGTGGTTGAGGTTCGTCGTTTATATACCGAAATAACAGCGATATATAGATGATTAGTACAATTCGTAATGCAAACATTAAATACAAACCCAGCATGTGCTGCCCCAGCACATCCACATACAGTGACGCCAGGTATAAACACTGCGACTGTACATTCGATCATGGGTAAAGAACCCGCCAAACGGGAGGAAACTCTGTTTTGGTTAGCACAAAAGATTAATACGCTAGACGCAGTATTTCCCCATACGGGACCTCAGGATAAACATAGAATATTAACGATGTGCTTGCCTTTTGGGATGGTCCCTACAGTAGATAACTGTAGTACCTGGGGCACGGTATTTGCCGCACTCTATACAACCACACACGGTACACCAACACTTGCCAATTTACCGGAGGTGTTGAAGCAAATTCAAGATGAATATGGGGCTGCCCCGGCCCTTGATTTGGGGATGCAACTGATGGGTAATTTTGCCACAGTATCTTCAATCATTTTAAGTAACCTTAAAGGGGAAGCAGTAGCACGTACAGTGCGCATGCGGCTCCGTGACATTTCGCAACAGGATCAGGAACGCAAGCTGCCTAAAATAATCGCAGAAACTTATTCTAGCATTGGTCGAGACAGTTTAGGGCCCAGACCATCTAAACCACAATTTCATGGCAAATCAAATAAAGATTTTCCCAAGCAAGCACCGGAGGGCAATAAGAAACGCTGGGATAAAAAGCAATAAACTCCTAAAAAAGAGAGGGGAGAATCTCTGCATGTGGAGACCCCGCAGAACAGATATGATCTCAGAAATAGAGATAATATAAAAAATACCTGATAGATCTCAATATACTGATACACGCCAATCTCGTTCCTTTTAGGACTCATCAGAAAAACAAAATGAGAGAGGTGGACGATCAAAGCGAAGTACAGAGTACGTGAAGCCGAGACAGGAATCACAACGCTCTTCGGAGGTTTCTGTTAAAAAGGAAGAGAAACCCGCTCAACAAAAACCACAATTCAAAAAGAAAAAAGTGGCAGCAGTCACAGTTCGACATGCCACTCAGGAAGAGGGTCCTCTTGAAGAACAAGAAATGGGCTCTAGCACTGCTAGACAGCGCGGCAGAGGTCACAATAGTTCACCGAAGTCTTCTAGAGCATCTGGAGGTGAAAGCAACTGATGACTTAATACAAGTAGAAACTGTGGACATGCGTGTCTCCACACCTGATAGGGTGTATAAAGTAATGCTACAGTTAGAAGGAGACATTGAGCGCTTAATAGACACAATCTTTTGGGATTGCGTGGTAAACATACATGATGTTTTGTTGGTCGAGCAATATTGGCCACCTGAATTTGTCCTTACCTGCCCATATGGAAAAGAGGTGATTAAGCCTTCCTTCTCGTCCCTTGTTCCAGAGGAACTCGCTGACTCCTATGCCATTGATTGGGCTTTGGCACAGGCTCCTGCTTTATACCGCAATCACGTAAAATGGGATAGAGAATCCCCCTACCATGTAATTCCAATTAAAAATGAACCTCAACCACAACCTCAGTATCCTATAAAACACGAAGCACAAGCACCTGTGAGAGAAATACTCACACAATTAGAGTACCAGGGCGTAATTGAACCCTGTGTCTCCCCAATGAATAATCTGTTATTCCCAGTAGCTAAACCAGACCATTCATATAGAATAGTCTTAGACTACAGACACTTAAACAGTCATACACTATATGCTATACAAAATTCACATAGCACAGCCCTAACAAACAATAGAGTGCGTAAAAAATACAAACCAACACTGGGCATTTCCAATGTTTTTTTTCTGCCAGAATATAGTGCCTGAGAGTAGAGACTTAACAAGTTTCAGCGCACTAGGCTCCCAGAAAAAGTCTGTTGTTTACCTCAGGGGTATAACAACAGTCCAGGACTGTTCGCAGCTCGTGTGACAGCAATTTTGCACAAGATTGATCCTGAAGCATTACCCTATGTAGATGATATCTACCTTATGGATGATGAATTACTACAACATTTAAGACGGGTAGCCCGCAGTGTCGTAGGATTTGCTGAATTTGGCGACAAATTCAATTTAAAAAAGAAATGCGCACAGCTACAACCACCAAATATGAGTAAAAAACTCAAATCTATATTGGGTTTCCTAAATTTTGGCAGAATTTATATTCCAGATTATGCTACATGCATAAAACCTTTATATGATCTAATACATCCTGATTTCTCAAGTAAATTCTGGACAATTGAACATACACGTATTCTTTGAGATTTGCAAACAGACATGCTTGCAGCACAACACTTACACATGAGGGATAACAAAAAACAGGATTTCCTGTTGAGCCCCAGAAGACACCATAGGAAGAGTTTCTTATATGAAGTATATAATGAAATTTGGAACCTTTCCCAACAAGAGGCAGCTGCCCAGTTAAGGCAAATAGTTCAGGACAATCTGAAAAAGGCATTAGCTGTTGTGGATAATGGGATTAATATCTTGTCCGACCGGATATATACTTTAAATAATATCGTCTCTTCTGCCATAGACATAATACAAACAGATATGTCTTCTTTACATCATGGACAAAGTCAACTAAGGTCCATTATGCAGTTGGGTTGGAAACTTCAAACACTTAAGGCGGGTTGTGTTCCCTGGCAACATGTCAGTGCGAGGGAGATATTTTCATCCTTTAATTTAACGCGACAACAACAACTAATGGCTAAGAAGGAAACGACTTATGTCATGCTTAATATTGAGAAATTAGAAAAGTTGCATTTTACTGTGGCTGAAATACCACCTGCTGAGTGGCTAATACATGGGGTCATTAATCTGCCTATTTCAACACTTCAGTTCACCTCCTGTTTAAAACACATTCCGGTAGGCAGATATGAGAAGCTGGGAGATAGTTACATTCATGAGGTGTGGGAGCTTCCCTTCTCGTACAAATGCTTCAGTGGCATGAAAGAAGTCTTTCTTAGCGGTAGTGAATGCAAGACTTCAGTCAGTCATTCGATGGTTTGTAAACAGCTGTCCTTGCATAGGGTGTGTAGCGCCTCTGCTGCGAACCTGGCTTGTTATCTGAAGGGAGTTCCAGTCCCCTTGATTAGACCTATATTCCAGGTGCTTTCAAACGGCAGCTACGTACTCCTCAATGGTGAAGACTGTTGTGGCATGCGGGCCGGAATAGTTTACATTGTTTCAGTCTCTAAGGTTGTTACATGCTGTGGGAATATACTCCCCCCCCACTAAAATTAAAGAGGTAGCTGACATTTGGCCTTGCATTGCTACTTCAAATGTGAATTTTGACAAGTTGAGCAGACTCAAGACTTTACTGTTTCAAAAGCATGTGGCTCTTACATCTGTGTGCGAGACCTACGCACTTCAGGTGGCAAGGTCGTCGGCAGAGATACAGTCCCTATTAAATACAAACTTTCAGAGACACTTTGGTGAGTTTGTGGGATGAATATTTAATGCGTGTGGTACAACTGTAATCGCGCATTTTTTCAAAGCTGTTGGTTCTGGTTTTATTCACACCCTCTCCTCCGTATTCGGTTTGATACCATCAGCAATCCACTCAATTTTCTCTAGTATTTTTGGTGGATTTCCAATAACCTTTGCTTTATTAGCTGGCAACTTGTTGTTGCTATTTTTTGTACGCATTGGCTGCCTGCTGCAACAAGGAGGAACGAAGGCGCTCCCATCAGCGCAGCTGTGTCGTGAACGCATGATGCAGTACTTCGGAGCAACACTCCTGGAGCAATTGGAGTGTGGCTGGTCTTTGTCATTCAGACCGGTTTTGCATTGTGTGCAGCCCGTGTTTCGGTGCCTCTTGTGCTCTTTTGAACATGCACTAGAAGTTTGTCTTTCGACACAGCGCTTGCCTACAGTGGACTCTGATCTGTTGATCTTCTTGCTGAGGGTTCATTACCGGACTTGCACATTGAGGTTGAGTCTGCTACGAGATGCTACCGTTCTTGGAAAATGTAACTCGTGACTCCTCACTGGGCACACCACAGAATGCCGCCTTGGCTGAGGCTACGGAGCACAACTGCTCTTTGGTCCTTCTTGGCGATGACTTTACGACCTTAACATCGGCCGAAGTGGAAGATCTCCTATCCTCCATGATTCAGGAATCAATTGGAACTTTTCGAAATTGACTTGTCCTTTGAATTAGGTTTTATGCCACATGTTCATGTTAAATTGTCACATTGAATGCTCATGTGTCCCTTCGACTTGTCAGCATTGATATTGCCTTTTATATATCTTAGGTTGAGCTTTTTAGCAATACATTTATATATCTTTGGCTTTGAACCACTTTCAACATACAAGGGCAGGGTGTTCCATGCATGTTATTTTAACACACTAGGACGCTGTGCACTTTAACCTAGATATATTTTATTCGGCTTTGCCTTATTATTACAATAACCATTTTTACGGTGTTCTTTTATTTCTGTCTACCTAACTGTTTTTGCCTAGGCCAGCACTCTGTTCTCAAACAAGACATTCTTGATCACTCTGTGCTTCTTCCAAGGCGACAGCAGGGTACATTGCCGGCGAACGTGGTAGAAGTTTAGTCTTCAACATTCGTAGAAAATACACATCCTTACGTAGGGACATTTTCCCAGAACATCAGCTGTGTTGTTATAAAAAACAGTTCCTTGTCCCTTACATGTTAGAGGGAGATTCCAGCCGGGGTACCATGACTGTATGCTGATTGCCAAATGCTTCGCTACAGATGCTTACGCAGACCGCAGGCCTTTGCTCAGGTATGGGGGTTGATATCTTCCCAAGGGAACTTGAAGGGCAGAATTAGAGCTTAACGTGCTGTGCTCTATTCTAGCCTAGGTAGGGATTAGTTCATTGAAAATAGTGACAATATGATAGCATTGTTTTTATGCTTCACTCTTCTCGTCACAATTCTAATACTGTCATGTTGTGTCGTCCTGGTTATTGCAGCTCACACTTTGCTATCTAAGGTGCAGTTGTTTTATTAAACCAGTTATTTAAACATATACTGCCTCTGCATGTCATTTATATATGAGACTGAACTGTTAAATGAGAGAACCGGATGATACCTGAGTGACCACGACTCCCCTGAGAAACCCAGTATGTCATGCGCTCGGCTGCCTAATCATCACCATCCTCTGATGGGGATGAGGCACTGCTAGGTAGTCGGAGCAAAACCCGGATTGGAGCGACAGGTGTCACCCGCAGTGGGTTGGACTTAGTCTCCCACACCGTGGGCGATCCTGCCGCTCAAAATCCAGTAGTCTCATTAGAATAATGAGAGCCTACGCAACACACCTATCTACGCAGGAACCCTGGCATTGGCTGAAGACATCCAATTCGGGGACTTTAACCTGAGCATGGCACAAATTGGTGAAACCTCACCAGGGATCAGTTTTTGATTTACCAAACACCTTTGATTCCAATAATTCTATTGAGAAAATTGTAGGAGATTTAATGAAGAAATCATAACCAAATTGGATGAATGTATTCCCTTTTCCCATTACAGAACCAGGGAGCGACCTTCTGCACTGACGTTCAATGAGTCATTAAGAGCTGCTAAGCTGGTTTGTAAATAAAATGGCAGAGGTGTTACATAGATATAGATAAGCAAGAGCTGAAGACTGCTTTGAGCAAATATAAAAAGGAGATTAGGGAGGTGAAGGCAGATAGCAGCTTCCAATAATGCAAAAATGTGGTTTGAAACTCTCCATGAATTATCTAATCCTCATTGTCTGAAAATGAATAATGTCCCCTCGCAGAAATTAAGTGATGATTTAGCAATTTCTTTTGAGAACAAGGGGCCATATGTATGAAAACTGGGGTCTGCGAATCGCAAAATACGATTATTAAGAAATCGCTATTTCCGAGTCGCAATTGGCTATGTAACAAAATTGCGATTCGGAATTAGCGATTTCTTAAAAATCGCTATTTGTGTTTTGCGAGGCCCATTTACCGAATCGCAATTTGCATTCTCGCAATTTGCGATTTTTTGGCGATTCGGTAAAAAATCGAAAAATGCGAGAAAGTTTGAGTATGCACACCTGAAGGAGCCTGATGACATCACCAGCAGGAAATGAGTCATCCCAGGCAGTTTCAGGTGCCACACCCAAACCAGCATCCTGAGAGAGAGCAGCCCAGCCACATAGAGCAGCACTCAGCAGGAGCAGCAACACCTGAGCCAGAATGGAGCCCCAAGGTACATCACAGGAGAAGCAAGAGAGGAAGCGCAAACTCAAGTTCAGTGAACAGGAGCTGGAGGTACTGACAGAAGAGGTTGTGAGGAGCCATGACCGCCTGTTTGGTAAATCATCACTCCAGGTTCCTGAGAGCGAGAAAAGAAGGCTATGGCTTGACATCCAGGGAAAACTCTGCGCCATTGGAGTGGCACAGCGCTCCATTGAGGAGATTAAGAATAGGTGGTACGACCTGCGGTCCCGGGCATAGGAGAGGGTGGCAAGGAGACTTGCAGAGGCCAGGGGCACAGGTGGCGGACCACCAACCGAACCACCTGCCACACCACTGGAGGACCTGGTGGAATCCACACTCCTCCCTGAAGCTGTGACAGGGGTCACAGAAATCGACACCTCCGCTCAACCGAGTACCAGCCAAGGAAAGTGCAATGTTGTTGTGTGAACCCAATATGTGCATGCATAAAAGCCCCTTAGGAATTAGCATGTGATGTGAAGTAGTGTGTGAAGTAGTCCAGTCCACATCTGAGAAGCAGCACAACAATGCATTATGGAAGTTGCGGTCCACAAACTAGTACAGACAGTAGCATGACAATGTAAGGAAGCATAGTGACACCCAAGGTAACACAACACACACAACACCATGTAGAACAGTACCTGTACCTTTATTGCCATTTTCAGACATATAATGTAACATACAGAACTGACATGCTGCATATTGTTGTTGTTGCAGGTGGGCCTGGCCCCTGAGCCACACACAGTCTTGTGTAGGGGAGATGGACACCCAGCAGCCCTCTGACACCAACACCAGTGGGTCCCTCCACATCTCCACTGTGCGCCGCAGGCCCAGGGCACTACCACTGCCAGACCTCAGTGGCAACTCGGATGTGCAGCAGGAGGGGCCAAGCACACCGTCTGCACCAGACAGGCGCAGCCAGATACCGGAGGACAGGGGTCATGCAGCATAATGCAGGAGTGCCACAGTGTCCCAGCAGCTATGGCATGAGGCAGGTGAGGGTCCATCCTTGTTCGGGGGACTTGAGGCTGCTATGTTGCAGCAACAGCACCTGCAAAACAAGCGAAAATTGAGTTTGGACCGGAACCTGAGAGTCCACAATAGACATATGATGGGCCTGCATCGGCAACTTGATACACTGAACAGCAACATCACCCAGCTGCGTGAGGGACAGGTGCAGGCCTCTGCGGACACTAGGGACCTTACTAGTGCAGTGCGTGACCTCTGTGAGGAGCTGCACCACAAAAGGGTGAGCCGACGCAGACATGAACACCGCTTCAGGACAATGTTTGCAAACTACTGCAGGTCCTCAAACAGGATGGCAAACTCCAAAGCACTCTCGCCCGTCGCGCTGTGGCGGCCCAAGTGGAGGCTGCACACACCAGCAGGGACGTGGTCCAGGGCCTTGTACAAATCACTAATGTGATTGAACTTATCATGGGACAGAGATCTGCCACTCCCAGTGAGGTAGCCTTGGGGGACACTGAGGACAGTTCGAGCCTCAGTAGTGTGGCAGTACCTGCAGCAGACACCAGACGGCGCAGTGGCAGGCGCAGCACTGCCACTGAGGGTGACATTCAGGGTGCCAGTAAGTTAACTGGGCACCCGAGTGGTGTGCGTGGGAGGAGGAAGTGACTCTTGCCGCATTGACACTGGTGTTCCCACTGTGATGTAATAGTGCAGGACTCAGTTCTTTTGTTAATTTTAGTTTTTGCCATCACCTATTTACTTCATTTTTCACCATTCATTACCTGACGTTAGGTAGTAAATTTCTATCACTACAGGTACAGTTGTCAGTGGAGTTTTGTCATTCATACTCACGTCTGAAATGGTTGTGTGTGATGCCAGCACGCCTTTGCCTTCCCTCTGCTGCACTGGTCCTGTCTGCTGGCTGTAGAGGTGGTATGGGATCGTCATCCTCATCTGATTCAGTGTCATTGATTTCTATAGGTATGCCCCTGGTTGTAGCTATATTGTGCAAGATTGCACAAATAGCCACTATTCTACATGTGGTTTCTGGACTGTACTGTAGTGCCCCTCCACTCTTGTGGAGGCAACGGATGCGACTCTTCAGGAGGCCAAATGTGTGCTCCACCGCGTTGCGGGTTGCCCTGTGTGCTGCATTGTATCTCCGTTCTGCTGGTGTTGTGGGATTGAGGTAGGGTGTCATCATGTAGGTGCGCACTGTCTCCTGGAAGGGACAGAAGGTGTGATGAGTAACTCAGCCATCTGACATGGGTTTGTTATCTATGCGCCAGTGTACAGAGTGACATTACCTAGTAGATATCCTTCACCAAACTCCCCAGCTAGCAGTCTTGTGTGAATGCCGCTGTGACGAAAGATGTATGAATCATGTGTGCTCCCTGGGTACCTGGCCACGAGATCAGTTATGATATAGAAGGCATTGCATATCACCTGTATATTCATGGAATGTTGGTGTTTACTGTTTTGGTACACATACTCTTTGACTGATGGTGGACATATTGCCACATGTGTGCCATCTGTGGCACCTAGGACGTGGGGGAACTGTGCTATCTGATAAAACTCAATTTTTGTCTGCTGTATTTCCTGTGGGGTGTGGGGGAACCGGATGTACTGTTGGAGTTTGCTTAGCATGACGTTGATAAATGCATTGAAAAATCTGGAGAGGGTGCTCTGTGACACCCCCCCAGCCACTGCTATGACGCCTTGATAGCTCCCTGAGGCGAGTAGGTGTAAGGAGCATAATACCTGCACATGGGTGGGGATACTATGGGGGTCATTCTGACCCCGGCGGTCATGGACCGCCGGGGCCAGGGTTGGCGGGAGCACCGCCAACAAGCTGGCGGTGCCCCGCAGGGCATTCTGACCGCGGCGGTTTTGCCGTGGTCAGAAGTGGAAACCGGCGGTCTCCCGCCGGTTTTCCGCTGCCCTAAAGAATCCTCCATGGCCGCGCAGCTCGCTGCGCCGCCATGGGGATTCTGACACCCCATACCGCCATCCTGTTCCTGGCGGCTCTGCCGCCAGGAACAGGATGGCGGTATGGGGTGTCGTGGGGCCCCTGGGGGCCCCACTTTGTATTTCAGTGTCTGCTTTGCAGACACTGAAATACGCGACGGGTGCCACTGCACCCGTCGCACCTTCCCACTCCGCCGGCTCAATTCTGAGCCGGCGTCCTCGTGGGAAGGCTGTTTTGCACTGGGCTGGCGGGCGGCCTTTTGGCGGTCGCCCGCCAGCCCAGTGCAAAACCCAAAATACCCTCAGTGGTCTTTCGACTGCGGAGCGGTATTTTGGAGGGGGGAACTCTGGCGGGCGGCCTCCGCCGCCCACCAGGGTGAGAATCACCCCCTATGTGTCCTTAGTGTTCTGCGCTAGTAGAGGTTGTAGCTCAGCTATCAGGTCAAGTATCATGGCTGAGTTCAACCTATACCTCTCATATATTTCCTCCTCTGTCAGGTAAAAAAGTGTAATGCGCACTCTGAAAATGCGCTCCTGTCTCCTCCTCCCTCTCCTCAAACCTGCCAGGATCCTCATCCTCCTCGCCATGACGTAGAGTGCAGCCATTGTGGAAAAGAGTCTGAGGCATTCTGGGCCTCTTTATATAGGTTGCACCTGGTTACCACCTGGTTTCACTTAGTGGTATTTTGCATGTGCAAAAGGCCATTCTGCGAAAAATCGCTATTTGCGATTTTTTGATGCATCTATTTGAGATTTGGATTTTGCGATTCGCATTTTGCACCTCGCAATTTCCTACTGGAAATACCGAATCGCAAAATGGGACTCGCAAAACCAGGTTGCACCGCAAAAATTCGCAAATTTTGCGATTTCTTATTTTTGGTCTGCGAATGCCTTTCATGCATCGCAGACCACGTTTTTGCACTCGCAAATGGCCGAATTTACCGATTCGCACCATTTGCGAGTGCAAAAATATTTCATACATCTGGCCCAAGATCACAAAAAATATACAGGATATTGATTTAAAGTCTGGCGAGGAAAAACCACCATTAATTGGGGAAGCCAATTCTGGCAATGTCATTTGTACTGAAGACATAGAGTTACAATAGTCAAATCATATTGTAGCAACAATCTATTGTCAACTACATTGTTTTGAACCAATCTCAGAGGAAAGCTTCCTTAATATTACTTTGGCCACTACGTCAGGATCCCCATTAAAAAACTTATTACCAGCTACACAAAGGAAGAAATGGGCAGGAGAGCTTTTTCCGCCCCTGAGTGAACTTAGTAATTTATCACTGAGTGCAGGAGAAGTTCCCAAAATCTGAAAAAAGGTCCTGGTTCCCTCCTACGGAAAAAAAACATCAGCTGACCCGTCCAGTTAGAGTAATTATTGGCCTATCCCTCTCCTCCCTTATCCAGTAAAGATCTTGGAATGATACGTTAGCAGAGTCCCATCACGTTATCTGAAAGAACAATTTGGCTTTAGGCCAGGTCATGGCACTGAGACAGCACTAGTGAGTATAATGGACAAGCTATGTAGGAGAGCAGACAATGGTCAGGCCATTATACTAGTGCTGCCTGACCCATCTGCGGCATTTGATACAGTTAATCACTAAACTCTCCTAACTAGGTTAGAGTCCTGTGGCTTGGCTGGTGCCGTATTAAAAAAGATGCAGTCCTATCTATGGGACTGGAGTCAGGTGGTGACTTTGCCCCCATACTGCTCAGAATTCCGAAGGCTCCAACACAGGGTTCGGCAAGGGTCGGCACTTAGTCTGATCCTATTCAATGTGTATATGAAGCCATTAATTACTCTAATAAAAAGTCATAACATCTTGGATATAAATTATGCAGATGAAACACAACTGATCTTGTCACTTATTCAACAGGATGATATTTCTTCTTTTCAGTCCTGCATGATCAATATTGTGAAATGGATGGATGCAAACTCTCTAAAATTAAATGGGGCTAAAACAAAATGGCCCAATTCCACTACCCCCGAATTTTTGACCTCTACCTACAGAAATCGAGATGAGTTCCTTGGAGGCTGTTCGGAATCTGTGGGTTATGTTTGACTCCCATCTCTCTTTGGAGAAGCATGTGACCAAGGTGGCTGGTGCCTATTTTGCATTATTATGTGGTCTTAGAAAGTTGCTTCTGGTATTACTGATCCAAGCCAGGTCACTAGTCACCAGAAGTGTCATACTTAGCTGGCTTGTTTTTTACAATGACATCCTTCTGGGCGCACCACAATTCCTCATCAAGAGACTCCAAAGAGTCCATTCGGCTACTGCAAAACTGGCTTTGAATAGACACTGCATATTCTCTGTGTTTAGTGCTCTTTAGGAACTGCACTAGCTCCCCATAGAACAGAGGATTCATTTTAAAGCAATATGCATTGTGTTCAAGGCACTACAAGGAAGGGTCCAGTACTTTTTCAACGCAAATTGCAAAGATATGCCCCATCTAGATCCTGCGCTCTGCTGTGTACAACTTGGTGCAGCCACTCAGATATCAAGAAGCTCACTTGGGGGTGCTAGCCTTCTCTTTTTAAGCTGCTCAGCAGTGGAATACACTTCCAGTCATTGTGAGAGTGCATCCTGAGGTGCTGAAATGTAGGAAAGCCCTGAAGACTTGGCTATTTCACAACTAGACTTTCTCCTTGGACCAGAGCCTCCTTGTGCTCCGGTTCTTTTCTTCCTCTCTTTACTTCCAAATAGTTGCTGCAGCACTAGGACATCAGTCATGGTCACAGATGCGCTTTACAAATATCTTAATAAATAATAAAAAATCTTTTGTGCTTTGAAGCTGGGCAAGCTAACCATTCAGGCATATGCATCACACCCTATTTTGAAGAATTCCTTTTCTTAAGCTTCTTCATTTATGATTGCCTGCTAGAACCCAACCTGGACTAAGAATGAAAAAAATACTTTCAGTTTTGTA
This sequence comes from Pleurodeles waltl, assembly GCF_031143425.1. NCBI lineage: Eukaryota > Metazoa > Chordata > Amphibia > Caudata > Salamandridae > Pleurodeles > Pleurodeles waltl. The sequence goes on from NC_090447.1 coordinate 1,313,120,983, forward strand.
GGATAATTGGTTGTGCTGTGTATTGCCGGTACAAAGCATGCATTGGTGGTCATTATAAACATGGCGGTAAACACCGCACCACCGGCGGTGGCGGAAACTGCCAAATAATGAAGCCAATGAGAAACAAGTAGCAGTCCATCCACACACCGCCATCTTTGTAGTCCTGATGAGCACGGAGGAGGCCGCCCTCAGGCCGGCGGAAAAGCCCTATCCGCCCGCCAAATAATGAAACACCACACTCCCATCAATTCCGGGAACTGGGAACCACCGCCAGGCAAAGCGTGTCGGAAATGAACAATATAAAAGGAAACACTCATCGGAGGTACACAGAACATGCCAATGCAGACATGAGCAAGAATTGGAACTAATGGCAGTGCTTCTCCTTGCCATATTCCTCCAGGACCGTGACCGACGACGAAGATGACGACGGTAAGTACTGCAGCCTAGTACACACAGGAAAAAAAGAGCACAGTTACACACCCACCCCGTAACACACTCCCAACCCCTCCCACCATCCCAAGCCATACATACCAAAACAAAATGTACTTAACAGACAAAAGCTAACAAATACCTGCACCTATGTACACACCTGTGCACACCACACCCCCACAGTGAAACGCTGAACACTGTCACTATATTGTGCCAACCGCACTGCTGGGCACTAGATTTTTGTTACAAATAACAAATGTAAGGTCCAAATAAGGCCATTTGCCAGTCAGTTGTAAAGTCCCTGAAGGGCAAATATAGCCCAAACTTGACCCCCACGTGTGCAAAGGGAACTCCAATGGAAAGGGGCATCAATCGGGCAGCCAGGCACCTCAGGGAACAGGAACAGGGGGTGACGGGGTGGGGACTCAGGTCTGGAAGGTGGGGTCTTGGGCTTAGGTTTGGGAGGTGGAGGGGTTTGGGCTTGCCCTTGGAAGGAGGGGGAGTGGGTCTGGACCAGGGGGTGGTAGAGGGACCTGGGGCAACACGGGGCTTCTTCCTCCTTGGGGAAGGGGCAAGGGAGTGGGAAGGGTGGACTGGGGCGGACTTACACGATGACGGAGTGGACTGGGCAAGGGCATGGGAATGTTTAGGGACAAGACGGGGTGGGGCAGTGGGTTCAAACAGGTCAACACGGGATAAGAAAAGCTTCTTAGGGACGGTTGGTGGGGATCTGGAGCCAGGTCTGGGAGTGGAGGTTGAGGGAGTGCTCGTACCAGGTGATGCAAGTGCCTATATAGTATGCTTATGTGTGGTGGATGTGTGTGATGTGGATGTGTGCGAACATTCAAGAGTTTTGGGAGGAGGGGGGTGGACACAGTGGGAGAAGACAGGCTGCCCGTGTAAATGGATGTTGTCTTGGTGTCTGCACGTCTGGTGAGTGTGCTGCAAGTGTCTGTGAATGTAGTCGTGGTGAGTGCAGGTGTGGTGTCTGGGGTGCATGTCTGGATGTTATATGTTGTGGTGACTGCATGAATGGGGGCAGCAGCAGCGACTAAGGGTGCAGTGTGTGTGGGTGTGCATGGTGAGGTGATAGAGACGGTGGCGGGGGAGGTTGACACACTGGGGGAGGTGGATGTTGTGTGTGCTTTGGCATGTTGGGTGTGTGCCTGCCTGTGATGGGAAGTGTGGTGTTTGTGGTTGTCTGTGTGCTTCTTGTGTGTTGATCTGTGTACCTGGCTGTCTGAACGTGTGCTTGGGATGGGTGAAGGGAGTGAGGTGCTGGAAGGGGTAGAGGTGGTGGGAGGGGGGATGGAAAAACCAGGAACACTGGCTGCCGTCAAAGAGGAGGCCAGAGCCTGAAAAGATCTCTGTAGGCCAGACATGGCACAGTGAATGCCTTCCAGGTAGGCATTGCATTGCTGCATCTGGGATGCTAACCCCTGGATGGCATTCACAATGGTTGTCTGCCCTACAGAGATGGTTCTCAGGAGGTCAATAGCCTTCTCCGTGAGGGCAGCAGGGCTGACTGCGGCAGGGGATGAGGTGCCGGGGGTGAAGGAGATGTGAGCGGGCACAGGCTACTTGGTGGGGAGCAACTGGGAGGGCCGTGATGGAATGGGGGTGGCGGAAGATTACGAAGAATGGGTGGGCCCAGTAGTATCCGCCACCACCAGGGAGCTGCCATTGGAGGAGGTATCAGAGTCACTACCTCCAGTGGTAGTCACCTCCCTCGTGGTATTTCCCTCACCCTCCAACCCACTGGTCCCCTTGGCGTCGGTAGACTCTGCCTCCTTGGAACCTTAGGCTGCTGCATCCCCACTCACCGGTGCCTCAGCTCCCTCGCCAGATGATGCTAATGTACACAGGGACACAGGAGCACAGGGGTGGGGAAACAAAACACGAAAGAAGTATGTCAAATCCTTCAAATATGTACATTTTGGGTCACAGGCACTCCCACCCAGTTCAGACACGAACCCTCAGCAGACACAACATACGTTATGAATGTGCCCCTAACTAGTAGGCATGACCCCAGCATATACCATATAACCTTCATGAAACACGTGTCTGCTACACTGTGTGAAGTACACCCATGATAGACCATACCAAGCCAATGCAATTACAAGTTCATAAGGCCACAATAAATACCAGATGACAAAAAGTGGACCCCTCATAGGCCTACAGACCCTGCCAAAACTAGCTATGGCACTAGCCCAAGGATGTGGAGGGGGCAGGACTGCAGGGACACACACCTGTCCAAGTGCCTGGCACTACAATGCATGATTCCCACTGCACCCAAATACACCCATCAAAGTGGTATCACAACAGTATTGGTACTCACCCCCTTGTTGCTGCTGTGCTGCCTTCAAGGGCCCATCCAAATTCAGATAGGCCACTGCCAGAATGCGGGCCATTAGGGAGGTCAGGGTATGACAGGCACCCCTTCTGCGTTGGGAGGCCTTCCCCAGCTGGGCCTCTCCGGTCTTCCTGACCCAGCGCCTCAGGTCCTCCCACAGCTTCCTGTAGTGGGTGCTCTGCCGGTTGTAGACCCCCAGGGTCCGCACTTCCTTGGCAATGGCTTGCCACAGGCCTTTCTTTGGAGGGGCACTGACCTGCATGGGACACACAGAACAAAGAAACAGACATCAGTGTGGGTGCCCCATACACAAATGCCATGCCCATTCATACTGACATGGCCCATGTAGACATGCATATGACCAAATTACAAGCAGAAAATGCCAGACAACCTACGGCTGGGCAGTCACACATCGAACACACATGCATACAGGCATCCACCACAATCACACACATCAAGGATGACAGATGGCAACTCACCTGCTCCTCAGGTCGCCCATACAACTTTGTATACAGGGGTAGGACCCCGTCCACCAGATTTTCCAGCTCCTCCGCGGTGAAGGCCAGCGTCCGTTCCCCTGTGACACGTGCCATCTCAAGGACCAGAGTCAGAACACAGCAGCACACGCAGTGGAGTACTACCCTTCACTTGATGCAGGAGTTAAGTGTCAAGGGTCTGTCAAAATTGCAGTAGATACAGTGGCGGTGTGCACCATCACCGCCGGCGGTGATCATGATTGGCCCAGGTTCTCCATTGACAACCATGTTATCCAATGATCAGGTGCACGGCGGTGAACACCGCCTACCGCCATGACGACTATCACCAGTGGAATGAAGTCACTTCCACACTACCATACCTGGATGGCAGGATGCTGCCATTTTGCTTTCACCACATCTCCATAGCCTGGCCGGGGGCCTCATCCATGGCCCCATTCTCTCTCCCCTTCGTCGATTACTGGCATGATTCTTTGATCCACACATGTAGTCACAGTTGGAAGTGTGTATACAATGTGATGGCATTATGACAGAGAAACCTCAGCACACATTAGCCTGATGGTGTACATCATTCTTTCTGTTTATGTTCGTTACCTATGTGCCGCATTTTGAAAATCATGTGATCATCATCATCATCATGTGATGCAAGTGTGTGTTGACACTCAAAATGTGTTCTTTCCTCCCCCATAGGTACAGACCCATGTGGAGAAGGAGGGCCCCATCTGTTTACAGACCCCTGGTAGATCTGGCCACTATATAGGAACGTCACATCATTATCATCTACCGACTTAATAGAGCTACAATCCATGACCTCTGTACATTAATGGATCCTGTTCTGAAGCCGGCCAATCGGAATCAGCATGTCATCCCTACAACTGTGAAGTGCTATTGTGCTCCATTTTTTGGCCAAGGGCCCATTTCAGGTGACAGTGGGCATGGCTGCAGGGGTCTCACAGCCAATGTTTAGCCACATCCTGTCCAATTTCCTGGATGCATTCGTTCAACACTTGCAAACTTATGTCCAGTTTCCCCAAAGGGCTAAACTCACCGCCATCAAATCTGGATTCTATGCCTTTGCTAATATCCCCCATGTGATATGTGCCATTGATGGAACCCACATAGCTCTCATACTCCCAAGAGTGAATGAACAGGTGTATAGGAATCATAAGAGCTATCACTCCATGAATGTACAATTGGTGTGTACTGCTGATCAGTATATTTCACATGTCAATGCCAGGTTCCCAGGATCAGTCCATGATTCATTTGTCCTGAGAAACAGCGGTGTGCCACACATGATGGAACAACTACAGGGGGACAGAGCTTGGCTCATAGGTGAGTGTGTATGACGCTGGATCAGTTACATAGCTCACAGCCAGGCTGTATGCAAGTAAAACTTTTTGGTTCAGGTCCTCTTTCGCCCACTTTTTCAGGTGATTCTGGCTACCCCAACTTGCAAAGGCTCTTGACACCTGTGAGAAATTTCAGGACAGATGCAGAGAGGAATTATAATGAGGCCCATGGTCATACTAGGAGGGTGATAGAGGGCACTCTAGGACTCCTGAAGGCAAGATTTTGTTGCCTCCATCTCTCTGGAGGAATCCCTGTGCTATGTCCCTGACAATGAAAGATAGTGGTGGCCTGCTGCATGCTGCACAACTTGGTTGTGAGGAAAGCTATCCCCCTTCTGGAAGAGAAAGGTGCTGTCCAACCAGCCCTGCAACCTCAGAGGAGGGATGAGAGTGATGGTGAGGAAGAAGAGGGGGAAGATCTCAACTCCAGGACCCAGCTAATCCGGCTATACTTCCAGTGACTCTAAGGTACAGTTCAATGATACTGATGTCTTCACTGCATAGTTTCAGTCTGACTTATGTAATAAGTACTGTGGTGTCTTTTGTCAGTGACAGTGCTAAACCATGACTGAAGTGGCATGTGCCAGGGGACGCAATTTTAGGTACAGTGTGACATAGTGCACACACTACAGTGTGTTGGGTCCCCTCCTGCAATAGAAGTGGGATTATGATAGAAACTGGCTAATGCATTCACATTCACAATTGATCTCTCATATTGATTAAGGACATATAATTTGTGTGCATAGGTGTATTTATTCAATGGCAATATATACATAAGTGTTCGGACAGTGAAAGGGAGTGGGCACATGGTAAAAAACATACTCGGGTACATATGCTCAGCTGTTGGTTGCTCTGGGGTATAGTCCATGTGGCCATTGGATGATGGTGTGATGGCAGTGGCATGTCAATAAGGTAGCTCAGTGGCACACAAGGGAGACAGTTCAGGGCAGAGTCACTTCCTGGCGCTGGGCTTGGTATTGGCTGGTGTTTCAGTGGCATAGCTGGGTCTGAGGGCACATTTGCAAAGGTGCAGCTGGGCTGCAGGGGTAGGGGTGCTGGTGTCCTGTGAGTCCTCTGGAAGTGCCACCAGTCCAGTGGATGCTGCAGATGTAGATGGCAGGGCAGTGTCCTGGCTAGTGGTAGGGGCTTGCAGGTGGGTGGAGGACTCAGACTGGCTGTGGTACTGGTGCTGCAGCACCCCTGAAATGGAGGTGTGGTGGCATTGAGCTGTTTCCATTGCTCCATGGCCTCCTGGTGGTGTGCTATCTGCAGCCTCTGATTCTGCTCCAGGTTGGCCAGGATCTGGTCCATCCTGTCCTGGGTATGATGGTATGCTCCCAGGATCTCAGAAATCTCCTCTTGGGCTGCTGTATCCATCCTTTGGCCACCCCCCTGGGCCACTGATTCCCGCCCACTGGCCCTCGCACCCTGTGCCTGTGTCCCCTGCACAGGTCTGGCAGTCCCACCTGCACTGGGCCCTTCATCACCCTGCCTGTTGGTGGGTGGAGATTCTGGCCTCTGTACATGTGGGCAGCCATGCCGTGGCTGGGAGACACTGGTGTGAGGTCGTTTGGCCAGAGCTGATGATGGTGGCTGAGTGGTAGGGGTGTCAGTGGTGTCCCGGGTGGGGCTTGTGGAGGGTGACAGTCCAGGACTGTGGGATGGGCCAGGGATTTCCTCTGTGTCCAGACATCCCTCTGCACTTTCCTGAGTGGGGCCTCCGTCTTCAGGTGGAGGACTGGCACTCCTTGATGTCTCTATCAGGATTCATGCATGGTGGTGCCTGTGTGTAAGAGAATAGAGATGTGGGTGTCCTGTACTTTTGTGGCAATTGCTGCACTGGTCTGCACTATTTGATGCTTATATTCCCCTGTAGTGTCATGCAAGGTCTCTTCATGAACCTTTTGGTGCATTTTTTGTGGGGGGTGGAGGTGCATTGTGGGTGCTGTAGTGCCACTGGGATTCCATGCAGGGGTAGGTGACTGTGCACAGGGGACTGGGAGGTGATTTGTTTGCGGGATTCTGGGCATGCAGGGGACTTGGATGTGGGTGTTGTGGACTGGGTAAGGGATGGGGTCCTGGTGGTAGTGAGGGGATGGAGTGATACATGCATTACAGGTGTGGTGACTGTTAAGATATTGTAGTTGACTTACCCGAGTCCAGTCCTCCTGTGAGTCCGGTGAGGCCATCTGGGTGCAGGATAGCCAGGACCTTCTTCTCCCAGTCAGTTTAATGGGGAACCACCACCATTATTCTGTAAGGTGTCCTCCCTTGTGCGTGGATGGTTTCCTACGGCATTGACCTTGTTGACTATCCTCTGCCATAGCTCCATCTTCCTGGCCACGGGTGTCTGCTGCCCCAGTGCCCCGAATATTTGTGGCTCGACCCTGAGTATTTCGTCCATCATGGTCCTTAGTGCCCTGTCTGTGAAGCGGGGGTGCCTAGGGGTTGCCGTGGTGTGTGTTGTGGGTGGTGTGTTTTAGGTGTATTGGTGAGGGTGTTGTTTTGTTAGGTGTGTGGCTTGTGGTGGTGTATGGGGTATGTATGGGGTTTGGTGGTGTATTTGTGTGTGTGACTTGAGTGATGTTGAGTTCAGTGTAGGTGTGTTGTGTTGTCAATATCTGTCGTGCTATTGGCGTTGCAAAGGATTGTGGGCTGTGTATGTGTGTGTTTTATAGTGTTGTGGATGTGTGTCAGGTGTGTGGGTTTCAAACTTGCCTATGTGTGCATTTGATGTTGGTGGGTCCCATTGCTGGCTGTGGTGGTCCGTACTGCCTATGGTCGTTCGACATTCACTGTCCGCCAAACTGATTTGTGCATCATTATTTGGTGGGCAGAGGATTTGTTTGCATGGCGGTGGCAGGGTGGGATGTACTGCCTTTCCGCCATTGTTGGCCCTGGCGGTGGGTGGAGGTTGCAAGATTTTTGGGGTTTATCTTTCTGGCATCATTATTTGGTGAGGGCCAATGTCTCCCGAACACAGGCAAAATATGTGTTTTCATGTCTGGGCAGTTCTTGGAACATCAGATGTTTTATTATAAAACACCACTCTGCCCTCACTATCTTAGATGGACATTACAGCCAGCTTGCCATCTCATACTGCACGCTGTCATCACAGTTTCTGCTGAAACTGCACCTTCTCTTCATCTTTGACGGAGGACTCCCAGAAGACCAACAGACCTCTTCTCTACCTACAGGGAGTGCAGAATTATTAGGCAAGTTGTATTTTTGAGGATTAATTTTATTATTGAACAACAACCATGTTCTCAATGAACCCAAAAAACTCATTAATATCAAAGCTGAATATTTTTGGAAGTAGTTTTTAGTTTGTTTTTAGTTTTAGCTATGTTAGGGGGATATCTGTGTGTGCAGGTGACTATTACTGTGCATAATTATTAGGCAACTTAACAAAAAGAAATATATACCCATTTCAATTATTTATTATTACCAGTGAAACCAATATAACATCTCAACATTCACAAATATACATTTCTGACATTCAAAAACAAAACAAAAACAAATCAGTGACCAATATAGCCACCTTTCTTTGCAAGGACACTCAAAAGCCTGCCATCCATGGATTCTGTCAGTGTTTTGATCTGTTCACCATCAACATTGCGTGCAGCAGCAACCACAGCCTCCCAGACACTGTTCAGAGAGGTGTACTGTTTTCCCTCCTTGTAAATCTCACATTTGATGATGGACCACAGGTTCTCAATGGGGTTCAGATCAGGTGAACAAGGAGGCCATGTCATTAGATTTCCTTCTTTTATACCCTTTCTTGCCAGCCACGCTGTGGAGTACTTGGACGCGTGTGATGGAGCATTGTCCTGCATGAAAATCATGTTTTTCTTGAAGGATGCAGACTTCTTCCTGTACCACTGCTTGAAGAAGGTGTCTTCCAGGAACTGGCAGTAGGACTGGGAGTTGAGCTTGACTCCATCCTCAACCCGAAAAGGCCCCACAAGCTCATCTTTGATGATACCAGCCCAAACCAGTACTCCACCTCCACCTTGCTGGCGTCTGAGTCGGACTGGAGCTCTCTGCCCTTTACCAATCCAGCCACGGGCCCATCCATCTGGCCCATCAAGACTCACTCTCATTTCATCAGTCCATAAAACCTTATAAAAATCAGTCTTGAGATATTTCTTGGCCCAGTCTTGACGTTTCAGCTTGTGTGTCTTGTTCAGTGGTGGTTGTCTTTCAGCCTTTCTTACCTTGGCCATGTCTCTGACTATTGCACACCTTGTGCTTTTGGGCACTCCAGTGATGTTGCAGCTCTGAAATATGGCCAAACTGGTGGCAAGTGGCATCGTGGCAGCTGCACGCTTGACTTTTCTCAGTTCATGGGCAGTTATTTTGCGCCTTGGTTTTTCCACACGCTTCTTGCGACCCTGTTCACTATTTTGAATGAAACGCTTGATTGTTCGATGATCACGCTTCAGAAGCTTTGCAATTTTAAGAGTGCTGCATCCCTCTGCAAGATATCTCACTATTTTTGACTTTTCTGAGCCTGTCAAGTCCTTCTTTTGACCCATTTTGCCAAAGGAAAGGAAGTTGCCTAATAATTATGCACACCTGATATAGGGTGTTGATGTCATTAGACCACACCCCTTCTCATTACAGAGATGCACATCACCTAATATGCTTAATTGGTAGTAGGCTTTCGAGCCTATACAGCTTGGAGTAAGACAACATGCATAAAGAGGATGATGTGGTCAAAATACTCATTTGCCTAATAATTCTGCACTCCCTGTATAGTACATGTATGGAGATTGGGTGTCTTTCTGGGGACTAGATGGGCAGATTGGGGCTAACACTGAGAGAAAAGGGTATGATCTGTTCTACCACGACTTCCCTGAGGAGTCTTAGAGTGTCATGTGATAGGCTGCCACAAATCACCTTTACTCTTGAGTTCTGGTGAGGTTCTTCTAGTTAGCCAAAAGGATTAGGCAGACAGCTGTCGCACAGTGTGTAGGACAAGACTCAGACCCCCACGCTCAGTGGTGCATCCACCCAAATCCAGCAGTCTTGTTGGTGCAACGAGAGTCCTACAGTAGTTTCCTTCTATTTTACTGGATCTCTTTTTCTTCTTTAATTCTTTTTTTTTTCTTTGTCATCTCTTGTTCATCAGTCCTTTCTCTACTCTCCTTCCTGTTCTTCTTTATTTCTCTTTTACCTCATTTGCGTCTCTCCTTTTTCTTTTCCTTCTTGCCCTTTAATCCATTCCCTCTCTCCTTTTCCTTTTCTCTTATCCATCTCTTCTTTTCTCTCCTTTCCCCCTCATTTTCTCCTTGTCTTCTCTTATTTCCACCTTAAATTCTCTCCTACACTTTTTCTCCTTTCCTTCTCCTCTTTCCCCTATGTTCTGTTCTTAACTTGCATGGGGCTATGACGTCTATTTCTACTGCTCAAAATATATTACCCCTCCAGGTCCCCCTTGTCCTCGTCCCCCTCATCACAAGTGAGAAAATAGAACAGAGGAATGCCAGTATCTAGTGCCCCACCCCATCCTACTGGAGGATACATAAGCAGTACTTACCCAACATTCTTCCTCTTCTTTTTTCTGTCATGGCAGAAACGATGATGAGGACGAGGATAGGGGTTGCTCCTGCGGGGCTCGGGCAGTCCATCAGCTGCCGTTTTTACCGGCCAGTATTCTAGGTTGGCAGGGGTGCCAACCGGAAGGATTTGATATTTCCCTGCCTGCAGGGCTTGCTGGGAGATGCATGGTGACCTAGAGCCATGGCGCATTCATTTTTTAATCCTCTCTGTCGTTCCTGAGGGGCAAATTCCCCTTCAATATCATTGATATGTTGGTGAATTTATGATTTTAGCCGCACTCAAGACAAAGTTCCATCAAGATGGACATAGCTCAAATTTGAGTTTGCGCCAGGTTTGTGCAGTGCAAATACCATCCATATCCCTCACGCTTTAGCTTTGTCCTCATCCTCCCAGGTTACTAATTCCCCTTCCTACCTTCCAAAGGTGTTATATTCCCTATTCTTAAAAAACACAGCTGTGTCATGTTGTCACCACCACTTCCAGTGAGGCTACGGCTAATTCTTGCATCGACCTCTTATTCAAAATAGTTGCTACTAATGCCACCCTGCCCACTTGCTACACTCACTGCACTTACCCTTCAACTGGAGAAACCAATAATGGTGGGTTTGTAGCATTAGTCTTCTGAGACCATTCCCAATTGAATTGTACACACTGCATTATTTTACTTATCTACGAAAGATGAGGGGCGCATTTGTTTTAACAGACCCCTTTCCCTGAGGTTTTACTGGAGTGAAATCTGTTACAAAGCAGCATTGATTAATGGAATACCTACTTAATGTGCTTTAAAACAGTGCCTCTAAATCTCCTGGGGGGTGGAGGGGAGAGTGGGAATGTGGCCAAGCCCCTGTGTGTAATTTAGGGATTATGCCGCATGAAAATAGAGTTTTCTAAGAGAAATGCCCAGGCATAAAAACTTGGTTTCTAAATTTATGATATTATTGCATAACTGTGATATTAATAACAGAGAGATTATACTAATTCAGTCAAAATCACAGGAAAGCATGGTTTAGTGCAAAACAGCACACTACAGAATAACTGATAGTACATTTTAGCAGGATGTCGCCTTAGCAGGATGTCTCAGTGAGTTCAGTGCACAACACTGAAATATACGGTGGTCTGCAGATCGTGACCCTTGACTAGATTTAAAACACATCAATGCCAAGTCAGCATTCTAGCTTTCCAAGGTTGGGAAATGGAGTGCAATTGATTTAGGTAATATAACACCTTATATTGACAGTGCTCAGAAACAGAAGAAGTGCAATACAAACACATTACTATAGGCATCCTTTGGAGCCTCCATTTATTTTTTACAGTGCTTTTATACAAAGCTGAAGTATAGCTATCCATTACGTTTTTGCAAACAATATCACTATTTTCTCTGGCTAAAGACGTCCTGCCTTCCGTGACAATGTCTTTGACCGGGTTAGGCGACATCATCTAGCAGGAAGTGGTAGTTGATAAATGCCGCATACATCCAGGAGCACCGACAGTGGGGAAGGAGCTGGCTGCCCCCTCCCCTCTATAACTAATCCCCTAGAAATGCATTTGTCTTAACACAATGATCTGAAGACTACTGCTGCAGTACTTTGTAATCATCCATTATCCCACAGCCCCGAGTCATTGAATCCTTCTCAGATTGGTGCAAAGCGTCATGTTGTTGGAACCAGAAACTCATAGTTTTATGTGACTGAGAAGTTAAATATTATGAATTTCACATCACATAACAAGTATGCCTGAAATGTGATTGTCAAGTCGTTTCTCCAGAGGTTTGTGTTCTAGGGAAAATAAAAGGAGGAACTCTGGGAAAACTCTTATTTTATATGGATTACATTCCAAGACTAATCTCTCAACCCATCAGTGACACTTTGTTTTCTCTGCTACAGACATCTATATTTTGGCAAAGTCTTCCCTCAGTGGATTAGCAAAACACAATCCAAGCCAAGCGCGAAAGGAACATAAGCATTTATCATTCCAGGTTAAATATTACAGCTTCTGGATTAGTGAAATGCCATTAAAGTTCATTTGGAATAGAGTATAAGCAATTCCCGACTTGTATCTTACTCTCATTACAGATCATTAGAGGATTATTGTTTAAGTGAAAGAATGATTAAGATGTCTGTACAATTCAAAGTGTGTTATAGCTATAATTAATTAAATACAGAAAATGATAGATTCTCAGAATAAGAGAGAGATTGAAAAAGACAGTGCGTTCCTTGGAAGGAGAAAATTAAAAAGCAAATGAGTTGTATGGTATGTAATAACAATTATAATATCCACACAGTTATGAGCGTAATCAAACAATAGTTACTGTAATGAGGTAAGAAATAGTCTGTTTAGTCATAGAACTATCTGTATTTAATAGCTGTCTCTCATCAGCTGCGCTAGGTGAGTGTGATAATTTCTGCGGAAGTCTGATCAACAGAAGAGCAACACAGAACGCCGGATCCAAGAAGATTCTTGTCCTGACAACAGGTGATACAGTGGTGTCATGATCTACCTGTGACAAAACATCCACGAACCTGCCCTCTCCTACAGTACCCTCATTTTCACACCTGTTAATCAGTTAAGATCCATTAGACACTCATCCATTCCACATCTTTTGAGGACAAAAGAAGATCATAAGAAGCAGGCTGATAAAACATCCCAGGCAAAAATCTAATTATGAGATAGTGGATAAGGTATGACTCAGCTACACTTGGTGGGTTCTCATCCAGAGGTTCACCCGGATATGTGGGCCCTTTTGTAATTAGAAAGCTAAAGGGAGTTAGGGTGGCCTGCTTTTCAGTTATCTTCACATTGATAGTACCATCCTGTTTTTTATGTGTCTCTGATTAAACCTGCAATATCTAAGATAATACCCCTATTCCAATAATGACAGATGGTAACCCAGAATATGAAGTTGAGGGTACTTAAATTCCCGAATCCATCATGGGTAGTTACAATATTTAGTTTGAAACGGATATGACGCATCTGAGCGGTCATGGTAATCTGCTTCTTTTGCCAATGTGTCCTTGAAATTATCATTGTTTCATAAACAAAACCGGACTGGTAATGCGGGGAGGACCCGGCAATCCCACTGTGGGCTGGAAGAGGAGGGGCTGGTTTTGAAACAGAGGCTGGCTTTGTTACTGGAGCGCGATTTTATTTTACAAAATCTATACATAATATGCTGCCCTGCCTTCCATGCCTGTTGTAATCTTGCACCGTATTTGCATAACACATATTGCTTATGCTCCGTGCATTAAATAATATGCAAATATGTGCTCACACTCCCCAGTAGTTCATCTGCGATAAGCAGGAGACCCTCCCTTCCACCCCACCAGTGCCCTTTTCCCTGAGGGCAGGGCGACCGGGGAAGACCAGACTAGCTCCTGTAATCTTCCTGCTGCTGTCTGTAACACAGGTGTGAAAAGGGCAGGGTGGGTCGGGCTGCCTACTTTTCCTTCTGTTTCTTAATGGTCTAATTCCTATTATTTCTGTCTTTATATGTTTTCTTTCAGCGCTCAACCGTTCCTGTGCTCGGGTTTTGGCTGGCCCCCTAAAGGTGACAGTGGTCTATGGTGCCTGACGGTAAGTTTTTGTGTTTCTCCCTGGCCCTTGTTCGTCTCCCTCTTTCTCCTTCCCTTTTCCCCAGTGCTCATGCATTTATGTTTTCTCGGTGTTTGTCCGTCCCGCTCCCTTCTCCCCGTGTTACCCTTTTTCTCCCTTCCCCCTCCCTTCTCACTCCACTCCTTTATCTCTTTTGTACTTGCACTCACTCAGGGACGTAGTCCCACGCACCTGAATGGCCACGCTTCTCCTGGAGCATGGCGGGATGCTGCGTTTCGTCCTCCCGGTCGCCTGGAACAGGGTTGTCTGGCAATCGTCTTCCGGTTTCTCCTCCGATACCCGGACGGTACCGCCGGTGCTTGTTCACAGGTGGACTCTGCTCCTCGTCTTCCTACTTCCAACCTCCGAATGCTGAAAGTGCTGACAGCGGCACATTTGACCTTCTGGCGTCCCGCCACTGCGGATCTACCTACCAATCACGGGAAGAGTGACCAGGAAGCTTCGGAGTAACAGGGGCAGAGTCAGCACAAGTGAGAGCCATGTGCGGGCGAACGGCTTCCAGCCCGTCACAGGCTGTTCCTCCATTTTTTTCTCTAAACGTCTTTGACTCTCGGAGTTCCTGGGTGAACCAGCTGGCCTTCTTAGGTACGCGTTTGGCCGATGTCAGATGGAGAGGGGCTAGAGTGTCGGGGCATTCGGTGATCCATGCATTAAGATTGCGAGCTTCTGTATTGGCGTCGTCTGAGGGGAGAGTGAGGGAATTGGCCAGCGATGAGGTGAGTTGCTCGTGGTGATTTTGTTCCATTTCCTGTGGGGGAGGGGTCTCGGAGGTGCAGGTGCGGCTGCTGGGTGCAGTGATTGTTAAGTTTATGCAGCAGTGGTCGGTCCAGTCTGAGGTGGAGATAGTCTCGATGGTGATCCGGTCGCTTGAGGCGAAGATTAGGTCCAGTGTGTGTCCTGTGATGTGTGTGGGTGTGGAGGCCAGCTGTCTGAGGCTGAGGTTGTTAAATACAGCAGTGGAGTTTGGGTCAGTGTGGTCCTCGAGGTGGAAGTTCAGGTCGCCGAGGAGGAGGTAGTCGACTGACGCCAGGGCCTGGGGGTAGCGATAGCTACGACGTTGTCTATGAAAGCTGGACAGGGGCCGGGTGGCCTGTACACCAGGGTGCCGCGGATGGAGGAGTTGTGGTTGGAGTGGACCAGGAAGTGAAGGTGGTCCATGGTGGTGCAGTGATCTTCTTGGATGGCCTTGACACGTAGTGTGGACTTGTGTACGATGGCGAGTCCTCCACCTGGGCGGGAGGGCTGGTCCCTCCTTAGGATGCTGTAACCATCAGGAATGGCAATGGCGATGTCTGGACCCGAGGTGGGTTTGGTCCAGGTCTCGGTAAGGAAGGCGATGTCTGATCGGGTTGTGTCGATCAGGTCCTAGAGTTCGGAGCGTGTTTGTGGAGGGAGCGGATGTTCAGGAGCAGGCAGTTGATGGAGTTGTGGAGGTTGTTGGTATCTTTGTGTGCGGAGAATACTTTCGGTTTGTTGAGGTTGGCGCTGAAGTTGCAGTTCCTGCAGGTGAAGGGTACATGAGTGTCCTTGGGGGAGATGGTGCAGCAGTTGTTGAGACGTCCGGTGTTGAGGCGGAGGAGGGTCTCGGAGTCATAACAGAGGCAGCAGTCCAGGGGGTGGTTTAACTGAGATCCAAGGTTCCTGCCACTGGGCGCGGTCCAGGCACGGACGGGTGAAGACAGGCTTGCCTTTGGTGTGCCAGCTGTGCTCCCGCCATTAAGAAGGGGAGGGGGCGGGGAGGAGTCAGCTGGGAGGCGGGAGGACGGGAAAGGTGTTTCGCCGGGGAGGGGCAGAGGAAGAGGGGAGAAAGGAAAAGGCACTAGGGAAAAACAAGGGATGATAAATGAAAAAGGCAGAAAATGCAAGAGCGAAAGAGCGACAGAGAGAAGAAAATGAAAATGATAGAAGAAAAGGGTAAAAAATGCAAGAGTGAAAGAGCGACAGAGAGAAGAAAACAAAAGGAAAATACTTACTTTTGATGGCGACTAGACCACCAGGGATGAGGCGCAGGGGCGAGCCTGTGGGTGGAGGAGGGCCTCGAACTGAGAGTCAGGGGATTTTGCTTATTTACTCTGTCTCCTCTGACCTGAATTATTTTCTAGGTAGCAAATGTAATGTTGAATCTTCTATTGTATTCCAGGAGAAGCGACGTGTCAGATTCAATAATGTAGCAATATCTGTTCTAGCTGTCGAATGGAGCAGGAAACTACTGTACTCTTGTGAAAGATTATTAGTTTAGTCCAGTGGTTCCCAACCTTTTGACTTCTGTGGACCCCCATTTTATCAATACTAGAGCCCGGGGACCCCCACTGAATCATTATTGGAACACGGGGACCCCCACTGAGTCATTACTGATAGCTGGGAGCTAATATTATTACATTTTTTAAGCAGTCGCGGACCCCCTAAGGAGGCTTTGCAGACCCCCAGGGGTCCCCGGCCCACAGGTTGGGAACCACTGGTTTAGTCTATTGTGGATCATTTGGAAGGAACTGTAAGTAGCAAATTATTAGAAAAAGTTATATTTTAGCAGAACCCTGTAACCGGAGCAAGATGACCATGCACATATGTTGAGAAAATCCTTGAATGTAACAGAACCTGGTGGTGCCATCTGGAATGATTGGATTCTGAGATTGATGCCCAATATGTGGCCACCTGAAGGACCAAACAAATGGATTTTGGTTATTTTAATTAGTGAAGAACTTTGGTATTGAAGTCAGACCCCTTCAGAATCTTTTTGAAGTTAGTTTTCCTCCTGTCTCGTAGCTGTCCAGAACCCTATGTAAGTCTGCTCTCACACTCTGTTTCTTTGAGTTTCCTGATGAGTTTCCACACCGTAGTCTTAACTGCCCTATTCTTTTATGTGGTTCAGTACTAATAAGACCAACTAATTCTGAACTGCTGATCTGTTCTATGTGCAGCTTGTGTTCTGCATCATCCTGATGCTGCTATCAACTGACACCAGAAGAAGGTGATCGCTCTGTTTTGATGAACTAATGCTGTATGCTGTCCCATGAGGACAGTTATAACTAAATGTGATTTCTTGTTTCCTTTCAATTAGTAACTTACACCAGCATAGTTTTGTAGTGACTTATTCTAGCTAGATATTTTCCAAATCATTTTTGTCTTCATTTATTTTTGCTTTTGCCCTTATGTGCTAGCCCGTTCCCACACATGCAAGTCCCAATTTCAGTTAGTGTTAGTAATGGCCCAGCTCCGAAATTGATTGTTAAAACTGTATTTTGATGATTTACTGATGTCACCATCATCTGCTTTAAATTTTAATAATAATGCACATATTATTCTGTTGCTAATCTATATTATTCTTTTGGAGTGTCTAACGGAATTGATGTTTATTAGAGTTAATCTTTTTAAAAGTTTCAGTCAGCCTGGTTTTCATCTATGTTTACAACTTAGTTTTATGCACCATTTATGTGACATGGATTTTGGGATTGTTATATAAGCTTTTAAACTTTATTCGGTTTGGAGTTTGATTTGGAGTTGAATTGTTTATGGTGGCCAGAAAATGGTATGGTATAATGTCATTGATTTGTGATTGAATGTTTCTGACTACTAACTCTGCCGCCAAGTCTAAAGATTCAGTCGACTTCTATAGGTGAAAAAAGTGATGGTGTCTCGCCTGCGCGCTGGTGGTTGTTGAACCCGGCCCAGGAGAGTAAGAACTCCTTTCTGGGACCCCAGCAGCATTCCAGCAGTTTTGGTAGCAGAGTTACAGTTTTATCTTGTGAGGAGTAGAGTCAGAATGTGCCCACATTGTGAGGGTAAGGGTTGATGAAATGTCAGTTTTGTGCTGCAAGTGTACGGTATGTGGTTTGAGTAGGGTTTGCACTTGCAATGCTTTGAGAAATTGCAGTGAAGTGCGCTGTATGAGTGAAGTAGGGAGTTTGCGTACTCCAAAGTATGAGAGTAGGGGAGTTGATGTACTCCAAGTGAATGCTGCACTTTGTGCAAAAACATTGCCCATGTGGTTGTTGGTAATGGATCCTGCAAGGCCTAAGACTCCGGAGTATTGTACAAGTGTATGGAGACACTTGGTTAATATATTTTCTGCAGGTAAGGTGTTGGTCGATTGTGCACTGTCTAAAACACCAGTAGTATTTTCTGTGAGTGTGTGTGTTGTTGGTTGATATTAGGTGAAATCTGAGTGCATGTAGAGGATAAAATCTTACTTGAATTTGTGAGAAAGCCACAGCTGGAAGAGTAGCTATGCAAGAGGCCACAGTAAAAATTTCCGTACAGCTTCTGAAGTGTTTGAGTCCAACCCGTAGTGAACAGTTTTTTTTTTTTATGCTCGCAATATTTTGCCTTTAGGTTTTGTGTGAGAGATGTGTGAGATGGCTCTGAAGTGAGTCGCAGCTGCTGAACGGAATGAGTGTGCCGTCATTTGGGCTGTGCTGGGATGGGTCGGTCGGTGAGAAAAGCTGCTCACAGATTGGTGGACAAGACTGCTCTGCTATATGTTGAGAACAGCTCGTGAATAGAATTGTGGGATTGAAAATCACTTCCTGGTTTTGTAGATTTTGTGTTTGTGAATTAGATTTGTGTAAAAATGAAGTTTTGCAAAGCTTTAAGGAATGCATTGAGAGGAGAGGCTTTTATTCCAGGTAGGGAAGGTGAACTTACTCCACCTGAGGGTACACCAGCATTCGAAGTAATGGAAGAAAGAGGAGTTTCAGCATGCCTTTGGGTAAATCAATGGTGCAAATTAACTGAGAAGGAGGGTACCTTAGCTTTCCCTAGTTATGGAACATTTATTTTGAGAATTTTAGAGATTCTGAGGAGGGTGTTGTATGAGTCAAAACCCCTTCCTAGACTTGCACAATTTGAAGCACTTTTTATTCGGTAATTAGTTACGAGACAAAAAGAAGCTCACAAATTTGAAAGGAGAATGAGAAAAGCAGAAAAGACACTAGTAGAAGCTAGGTGGGATGCAAAGCAGAGAATGAGGAGAGCAGCTACATTAAATGCAGTAAAGTTATTTCCAGCAATCACACAGGAAGGTAATGGAAGTGTTAAATCTAAAGCCAAAAAGAAATCCGAGGAAGATACAGACACAAATTCAGGTGAAAATAAAAGGGTAGCAGAAGTGGAGAGTGAATTTATAATCAGTTGTTGCAGAATTGTCCCCATTGCATAATGCATTTGAATCAGTAAATCAGAATATAGTCCTGAATGATACCACAACTCCAGTTGCCCAAAGCCAGATTTAGATAATTCCCAATGTACCTACTGCAAATGTTGCACAGGTGCCAACGGTTTATCCAACAGTTCCAAATGTTAATACAGTCCAGAATGTTCCAGCCCAAGTTATGCCACAGCCAATTCAGACTGCGGGAATAACTCAGTTTGAGTCTACACCTAATGTACAGATACCTACACAAGTCAGGAATCAGAGACAGACAATGCCTATGTATTCCTCAGTAATGACACCGCAGGATGCTGTCCCAAGTCAGTCAAATCAGACTTTTGGTACAGTATTGACTGGCCAAAGTAAAGGATTAATGTTCCCGCAAGTCAGGTGAATTTGGCAGGACCAGAAGCATTAACAAACATTAACAGCATTAACATTAACAAATCCAGTATCAGCAATGAATTCAACTTTTGGAACTAATGCAGAAGTGGAGAGACTGAGCACTTCTGTGCTAGCCATGACCCCTATGAACTCTTTTAGTTCGAACCAGACACATAATAGAGTTTTTCAGCTGATTGATGTGACCTGTCCCCCGTGCTCCTTGGGAACATATGTGATGGTTCAAGAGCAGGCTATGAGAGCCCCATGTAATGTACCACAGTTTGTGCCCTGAAACAACGGTAATAACATTAGCGTACAAGGTTTGACAGCCCAACAATTGACTGAATGGGTAGATAATTTACGTGGAACATCAGCTTCAGGAAATACACCTGATGGAGAAAGGACATTAAACATGGCTAGATTAAAATGGGAATTAAATGAAATGATTGAGGGAACCCTTGAACTGCATAGATTAGATTCTTACACTGAAAATGAATTGTGCTTCATGTGCAAGGATGTTACTCTTCATGCAGGAAATTCTTATAAGAAATTAGCTAATTTGGCTGAGAAATATGACATTGAAATGGATAAATCTAAACAGCTGAAGAAGAGTTACAGATTAGAAGTTGATTTGAGAGACATTGCAAACATGAGATAACCTGGAATGAAAATTCACATTAAGTAGTTGATTCAAAGCATTTAAACATAGGGAGCATTAAGTAAGTGGGAAGGCAGATGGGCAAAGAAAAGAGATCAGAAGAAGAAGAAGCCGAGTGCATCTTCAAATGATGTACAGCAAGCTGAGGGAGTTGTAAAAATGAAGCCAATGAGAGAAATTCAGGGAGGTAATTTTGTTCATGTCCCTTGGAGTAGAAGTGACATACTGTCATTTACAAATGAGTACCCAAAGTTGAGGGAGAAACCCCTAGAACGGTACCAGCAGACAGAGAGGTTTGCGAAGCTTGTGGAAAGATTTAAATACTTTATTTGACATTGTGGTTCCAGCAGATTTGTGGACTAAGTGTTAGACAAGTGCTGATTGGCCAACATGTGAACCGCCAAGAGTTCCAGTAAGAGGTGCGCTGTCTGAAGAGGTGATGAAGAACTATTACAAAGTGATTGAGTTTCTGAAAACTAGAGTTTCCCCTGAAGACATTGATTGGCAAAGGATTGACAGGACATTTCAGGAGGCAAAGAAGTATTTTCATTCTTATTATGAGAGGTTGTTGAAAGCATTCAGACAATACAGTGGCACATAAATTATTGAGCAGAGAGACATGATTCATTTTGTGTTTAGATTTGTTCAGGGCTTGAAGCCTGAAGTTAGTAATATGATTAAGAATCATTTGATTGCTGGTAAGGAAAGCAGATTGATGAAGTGCTGCAGTACATAAAATATTGTAGTGATGAGATTGATATGAACAAAAAAAGGTTGAATGAAAAGGCAATGGTGATGCAAATTAAGTGAGCCCAGGTAGCAAGAATGCAGGGAACACAACAGCAGGGCAATATGGTGCCTCAGTTCAGAGGTAGAGGTTGTGGAATTTGAGTAGATGCGAATGTAGCTGATGTTCAGAACACAAAGAAAATGCTGTCTTTTCATGCGTGGGGCAATGTTGGACAGTGGAAATGGGATTGTCCCTTTAATAATGTAAATAATTGGTGCAAGGTGGTGGTGTTGCTCAGATGGCTGACAACAGTCAATTTCAAAATCAGAGAGTTCAAAGACCCTGAAATCAAAGCATGAATGTCCCTAATGACCAGTCCAAATGCAGGTTCCCCAGCGACATGTACAATTTCCCCAACAGCAAATTCAAGTCCCATAGCAAATGCAGATACCACAAGCTCTGATGGCACAGCAACAGGTAGTGGTTCCTCAGCAGAACGTGAACCAAAGAACCAAGGCAAATATAAAGCAGTCAACCACACAATACCCATTGATTGATTTCAGTGATGATGACGTGAGTGAGGAATGCATGAAAGACAGTTCAGATGAGGAAGAATGTGAATCATCGGGGATAGATCAGCATGGTCCTTATGTGAATGCGAGTGTGATGGGTCATGATGTTTCATTCCTGATTGAAACAGGAGCAACTTGCCACTGTCAGATCTGCAGAAGTCTCAAATGTGCCCCTTTCAGGAAGGACAGTTCAGGTTGTAGGAGTAGAGCAAATCAGAGCTTGGTAAATACCATTACAGAGCCCATTCCAATTGAAATTGGTAGGTTTGCACCGATTTGTAGTTGTGATTCAAGTACTGTGAGTCTGTTAGGAAGAGACTTGCCATGGCAATTAAAATGTTCCATTACCTGTACACATGAAGGGATAAAAATTCAAACTAATAGTGATGATGAAGCCTTCGGTCAAGCTGATGAGATGTAACCTCTCATTACATTACTTCCATGACAGTTAAAATCTTACCTGATGAATTACAAGAGACAGTAGAGCTAAGAATTTGGGAACTCTTTGGATAAGATATTGGACTTATTCGAGTTGTTGATCAAGTCAAGGTAACAGTGAAGAGTGAAGCCAAATGTAGTAACAGTGAAGCCAAATGTAGTTTTCCCCAGAATGCCACAGCATCACATGACCCCAGGATTAATTGAAGGCATGACCCCAGTAATTGCAGACTTTGTTGAATGAAATTGTAGTATCCTGTTGTCCTGTAGTGCCAAATGTTGCAGTGATTTTATTTCAGATTCCATGTGAAGCAGAATGATTTACAGTCATTGACTTGTCACAAGCATTTTTTTCAGTGACATTGCACGAGGATAGCCAGTTCCTCTTTTGTTTCCGATCCGTCAATCATGTCTACTCATGGTGTCATGCTCCATAGGAGTTTTTGGAATCATCGTCCATTTTTAATCAGATTCTGAAGAACTTAGAGTCCTTGAACATACCGTTTCAGTCTGCTTTAGTGCAGTACATTGATGACTCGATGGTTGCGTCCAATACACGTGAAGCTTGTAGACAAGATACCATAGCGTTATTGAATCATTTGGGTGAAAACGGACATAAGATTTCCCCTGCTAAATTACAGTATTGTCAGAAAGAAGTAAATTATTTGTGTCACCAAATTGAGAAAGGTGCAAGGAAAGTGTCCAGAGAGAAAGTTGCAGTGAATATGCAAATGAATCCCCAAGTTACACAGAGAGATGTGCTTCTGTTGCCTATGGATTCCGAATTTTTCAGTAATTTTCAAACCGTTGCACAAACTGACACATAAAGAAGTCACAGATCCAGGCCCCTTCAATGAGTAGTGCATGAAAGCTTTCACTGAGTTGAGAGAGAGTTTGTGCAGAACTCCAGCTTTGGGAATGCCTGATCACACGAAAGGTTTTGCACTGTTTTGTCATGAACATGATGGTTGTGCTCTTTCTGTTTTAACGCAGTCACATGGAGGAAGGAACAGGCCAGTGGCATATCTTTCCGCCACATTGAATCCTGCACCCTACTGCTTTGCCCGGCTGTCTGAAAGCTGTGCGTCGGCTGGTGTAAGTATCAGTCAATGCGAAGGTATTGTTATGGGACATCCTTTAACTGTCTTTGTCCGTCACTAGGTAGAGATTATTTTAACTAGGTTAAAGACCCAGTATTTGACCAATGTCCGGATGACCCATTATGAGTTATTAATTCTTGGCTCTCCCAATGTTGTGACTAAGAGGTGTTCAACTTTGAACCCTGTCACATTGATGCCTGCAAATGTTGATGACTCAGTTGATGTTAATGAAATGGAGCATGACTGCCTCGATGTCACTGAACTGTGCACCAGACCTGGACCTGATATTCAGGAAACTCCTTTAAAGGAAAATGACCAAATTGCCTTTGTTGATGGCTCCTTTTTAGGTCAAATGACTACACTTAAGGCCCCTAGTCCTGATGGGATTCCTGTAGATCTATTTAAGGCAACAGCAGAACTGTGGGCACTGATCTTAACCTGCATGTTTAACTGGCTATTCAAACAGGCCTGCCAGATTAATGGTCTCAGTTGATCATTGTGCCTGTATATAAGAAGGGTTTGAGAGATATGACTTGTTGTTATAGGCCTATCTCCTTGATAGACTTGGCTGTCAAGTTGATAGGCAGGGTTATGCCGGAGAGGGCAATGTTGTGGGCAGAGGATGGTTCCATTCTTTCTGACATCCAGTTTTAGGTTCGTCCAAGCCTCGGCACACGTGACCAGTGTTTAAAGTGTTCCTGGTTAATTAATAAATATACTGTGGCAAAACCCGGGTCCCTGTTTATCGCATTTATGGACCTGTCCTCTGCTTTTGACAACATGAACAGGTCCAAAGTATGGCCTATTTCTTCGGACTTGAGAATGGACATAGAGATTGTGTGAACTGAACAGGGACGTGATGGAAACTGTTTGGTATAATGTGGATGGGTCCTGTACTAGTGCTGAAATGCAGAGACAGGGATGCATAATTGGCCTCATTGCTGTTCACTTTGGATGTGAACAACCTGGGGCCAGGTTATTAGATAAGCATGTGGATTGTCCATGAGTTGGTAATCGCCTGATTCCTGCACTATTACATGCAAATGTTGCAATTTTGCTTGCAAAAACTGCTCTGGGCCTCCAACAACTGCTTGATGTTTTTGTCTCCCACATTAATAGTCTTGATCTATCCCACAACCACAATAAATCTCATGTGATGGTTCTGGGCCCAATGGGGACTAGGTTTAGATCTTATCAGGTCCAGAGATATAAGCTGACAAAGATCCAAACTTTCACATAGGGCTTGATTTAGATCTCATTGGAGGGGTTACTCCATCACAACGGTGCTGAAATCTAAATGCCATTGTTTTATATGGTATTTAGATTTTCGGTAGACTGGATATCCATTACCGTTGCAACGGAGTAACCCCTCCACCGAGATCTAAATCAGGGGTATAATTAGGTGTGGATTTAGATTACCGCTTCTCATGGGTCCCGTTGAGGAAATCTAAAAGACTGTTCCTGTCTTCTTCCACTGGAGCTATCTTCTCCTTTTCCACCAGAATTGGTAGCAAACCATTGGATGCACTGATCAAGATATATCAAGCTAAATCGGTCTCTGCAGCTCTGCATAGCAGTGATATGTGGGGTTACATAGATACCTCAGAACTCCAGGTGGAGGAGAATGGCTTCTGTCGATGCCTTTTGGTGGTGTCATTTATGGTTCATAAGGAGCTTGGTTTGTCCTCTCCCTACCTCATTGCATTGCGCTCATTGCTCAGGTGGATCTCTATTTGGGCACATCCTGAACAAGAGATAACCTTGGACTGTAAGCAGCTTCATGGGTGGAGGACAATCATATGGTTACTGTCTATAAGGGACCCCTTTGTTAAACAGGGCAGAGTAACTGTTTGACTTGCTCGTGAATATTGTGAAGGCTGATAGCCCTTACACACAAAATAAATTTTTATTATGGCAGGAGGCAATGAGAGAGGGTCTTGACCTTGAGAAATCTTTGGTGCATGCCCATGTGCAGATTTTAACAGTTCATGTCATTGAACCCTATCTGCTTAATGTACATAAGGGTCGCCATTGATTTCTCCTCACTATATTCCAGTTTAACCAAATACTTCTGTTGCTGACCTTACCCCGGCCCATCAAGTGGAATAGACAGATTGGTGTCTATACACTTGATCATTTTTTCACCCACAATCTTGTTAATTTTATGTTTTTCTGTGGTTTCTATGATGCTCCTCGTAAGACCTTTTTGTTAACCTTGCTAAAATCCCTGAATTTAGTATAGGTCAATCCTGCTCTTAGGTTTCTTCAGTTACTCCCAGATGTGCGAGTAACAAATTCAGGTGCCTGTTTCCTGGCTTCATCCCTGAAGCTAGGAAAGTTATATGATGAGGGGAATGGTTGTGATATTTTTTTATCTTGGGCCCAGCCCTTAAATGTACCTTTGGTACTGACTTTATAGCTGGAGTCCCTACACAGTATAATGGTCTGGTTGTACCAAACTTTTTGTATTATCGCATGTGACTTATTTAGTGTATACTCTTTATGGGTTCTGTAAGGCTGGAGTGACTTCACACACCATGCATTTTAATTATGTTTTGTATTTTTGTCTGTTATTTATTTACTATGCTTTTTATGTGTCAATTCAGGTTAGTTGAACTCACACACTATGTACTTTAATGCTGTTTTGTACCCCGTTATGACACAGTTTTTAAGGGGCATGGATTATGCTGTACTATGAATTGTATCTGTTTATGAAATATGTGAAATAATTATATATTTGTCAGTCCAACATAGTATAGTTGGTCTGTTTTTAACTTTTTATGTATTGTATTGCTGTCTTGTTTATTGTTATGGGGGGTTATTACAACTTTGGAGGAGGTGTTAATCTGTCCCAAAAGTGACGGATATACCACCAGCCGTATTACGAGTTCCATAGGATATAATGGACTCGTAATACGGCTGGTGGTATATCCGTCACTTTACCATCACTTTTGGGACGGATTAACACCTCCTCCAAAGTTGTAATAACCCCCATGATGTCAGTCCGAAAGGGCTTGGATTATGAGGTAGGGGAGATTTTATGACTGAATTTGATGCTGAAATGTATGACTTGTAAGTACATCTGTTATGTACTTTTCTGGTCTTTTCATGATGGAATAAAGTTTCATGATGATGATGATGAAAGAAACTGTTAATTGCAGAGTGAGGGCCAGAATTGTATGTTTTAGATGGAGTGATGGTGAAGGGAAGGCCTTTGACCCGCCTTCAGGTGAAAGACTGAATTTATGATTTTATATATATCTAGTGTTGTAAACATCTGTTTAAAAGCTGGTTGACACAAGTTGGACAGGTGTGTACTATAAGAAAATGGGTTATTGGTTGAGAGGGGTGGAAGCCCCAGTAAAGCACCAACCACAACACTTATCAGGCTTAACCACAAAAAGTCACTAAATTAACCTGTGCTTAACCGTCGTCTAGCTTGGCACAAGGCAGTCAGGCTTAACTTAGAGGCAATGTGTAAAGTATTTATGCAGCACACAAACAGTAATAAAATGAGAACACAACACAAGGAAAATACCAAGCCAATTTAGCAAAAATAGATTGCATTTTAGTAAATGAAAAGACCCTAAAACAAATTAAATACAATCAATAGAACCAGAGTTAGAATTTTCAGAGTTTTAAGTGAAAAATAGTGCCTTAAAACAAAGTGACAACTGTGGATATTTGATTGCGCAAAACTGGGACAAAGTCACAAGTTAAGAACAACCTTGATGGAGCTTGGATCGGATACAGACACAAGGCTCACCCCGGTCAAGAGTCATCTTCAGACTTAGAAGAAATTTTGAAGATTTACGGGAGAAGGTTGAGTCCTCTGCGGGGCCAAGCAGGAGGCAGTAGTCAAGAGGAGGGCCTGCTGAAGAGAATTTGCTGCTGTGAAGAAGAATGTAGCAGGAACTGCAGCAAAGTCCCACTGTCGTAGCTGGACTCTTGCTCTGGGCAAGACTGCTGGTTTAGAGATGACAGCACTTTTGTTTGTAGGCAACTAGGCCAATCCTACAACAAGTTGCAACTGTCAGCCCAACCCCCCCAGCTCGCAAACAGTACCTCACCAAAAACCCAAACAGTAAAAGGTGATTTCTGGCAGCCTTTATGCATGGAGTTTAGAGTGTGACATCTCAGGGGAGTTGTGGTTAAACAGAGATTACCCCTTTCTCACATGAGCAACAAGTTTCAGTCACACACAGGCAATGAAGGAGATGCAGTAAAGTTTTCAATAGGTTTTATTAACATGAGTGCAATCTACTGTAGAATGCATGACTTGCAATGATTAGGAATATGAGCAATTTAAGAATCAGAATTGTAAAATTGAGAGTTGTGAATACAAAGACCTCCACCATCTTACAATGACATGAGATGTGAAATAGGCCCTAACACCCTAGCATGGAGAACCTAATATCTAACCTAAAGAGAGCTAGGTATGATAAACCTAATCTGCCAGTACCATGTCCATGAGAAGCGCCCCCAAACCCTTGTTCCCGTAGAATGAAGTTTCTAGATCAGACTTTGTGGGGACATGAAGGCTTGGGTCTGCATCAAGGTGGCATGTAGCACAGATAGCATTGATGGTATCTGGTAGGAACCCCTCTATTAACCTTGTCTGCGTGAGATGAATTTATACAGATCTTGTAGGACCCCTGATGCAAGTATTTTCCCAAACAACAGATAAGAAGGCATGCTTGGGGCGGCAAGTATATAAACAATCCCCTCCAAAAGTACATTATGTTCCTGTCACACATAAGTGGGAAAGGGACATGATGTGAATACCTACGTATATCACTAGTGTCTGACGCCGAGTGGCACTGATGACGTGAAGCCAAAACATCTTCCTAACTATAAACATAGGAGCCATCTTTGAAGAAATAATTAAATAAATGTGCTAAAACAGAGCAGGTTAAGTAGGTTAAAAGTCACTAGGTGACAGTGGCACAGGTCTGCAAGCCAGAAGGCTAAGCGAACTCCTGAATCCCAATAAAACTAAATAGGATCCACTACACCACCAGTGATGCACCTTCATTCGAACAGCTTGCGGGGAGGTTGTGATCTTCTGTTGGTTTTCAGAGCAGTTTTTGAAAAATCAAAGTCAGAGATTTTGATTTTTGGTAGGAGGGGGGTACTCCAGCACCACACTAAGGGTGTAGGACCTGGGAGCCACCACTTGGAGTCTAGGACACACTCTACCAGGAACTAGCAGCAGCATGCAGGATCTCTGGAGCTTGCTGTGCCCCTGTAGCTCACCCAGGAGGCCAACCACTTGCCTTTGAAGTCACTGTGGTGGTCCTGTGTTCAAGGAGCAGGTTCAAACTCCTTTCCCCAGGCAGTAGGGCAGTAGTGCAGACCTTTCAGTAGCAGGGTAGTCCTGTTTCTGAGTCTCTCACAGGTCCACAAGTGACATGATGAGTGACTCAGATGGCCAATATTTATGCTTAGTGCAAGCCTTTTTGTGGGGGGACTCCCTCTCCTACTCCCACATCTGGTTCTTGAAAGCTCTTCCCCTGTTAAGGCTCCAAACTATGTGGGAGGCGACAAAAGGCAGGGCAGGCCTAGTAACAACTTCCTTTTTGTGTGCAGGAAGCAAAGCCCTTTGACGTGGTAAGTGGGCCCATCCTGTCCACATCTAAGCCCCTCTTGTGTCACTCTCTGGAATCAATGACAGACCTAACTGTAGAGCCTTTCACCGTCATGCGACCAAGGACACTGGAAGAAGGTGCAGATGCTGAAGGGAAGAAAATGTAAACTTTCTAAAAGTGACATTCTCAAAATTTGTAATTTAAAATCTGACTTCAACATTAAGGACGTTTTTAAATTAGAGTTTGTTTGAGTATCAACAGAATATTTCTATCTGCACCAATCTAATGTTAGCACTTGTTACCTGTAGGAAGGTAACCCAGTGTTAGTCAATGGGAGAGATAGGCCTTATCAATTTGAAAAACAACATTAGGGGGTTTCACTGCCAGGAAATTGAAAATTTCAACCCAAATGTTCTACTTTTTGAAACTCTATGCACCCTGCCCCATGAGCCTTCGGGCCCTACTTTAGGGGTGACCTATAAGTCCTACACAAACAGTTGCTCATCTTGGGTGTCACACATGGCCCATTCCATCATCAGGGGGCGAGGTCAGAACCTAACACATCAGCTTGGCTGCGTGACAGGAAGGAATGTGCCCTGTACTCACCTCCTTATGGCTGCTGTGATCCCCTCAAATGTCCATCAAGCTCCAGGTGGTCCATCACGAGAATGCGGGCCATTAGGGTGTCATGCTCCAGCGTGTATGGTGCCCACGTTGGGAGGACAGCCTCTGTGATCTTCCGAGCCCATCATCTCAGGTCCTCCCACCTCTTGTGACAGTGGGTAATCCGCTGGCTATGGACCCCAGGTCCGCACCTTCCGGGCAATGGCTCTTCTTCTGATGGGCTTTGACCTGTATGGATGCAAGAGACAAATCAAATGATTACCAACACAAGGTTTTGCACAAATGGTTGTGTCACACATATGTCAGAAACACCAGGCACAAAATTAACAATTTGTCAACACACCACAAGCACACATGCCAGTTAGTATAGGGACATATCACACACTTTTGGAGTCATCTGCAGACTAACCCACTATCCTATTCATGGCCTACAATGACTAAGTAAGTCTACTGATATCAGGTAACCCATGCTCCAGCAACATGTACTGTGATGTCAGCCACAATGAAACATTACACACTTATTTGGCTTCTGAGGGAAAACTTCTTAGGTCTGACTGGACAACACTTCTACACTCTGCAACATTGGCTCAATGCATACAGTCCCTACAGGCAACTACCATAGTAAAGACTTTACCCTTAGACTTGAGTGACAATGAAAGGGCTGGCATGGAGGGTACAGAACCTGTCTTCCCTGCACATGTGTGGACATGTGGCCTACCAAATGCAGACGCATGCCTCTTCAGGCTGTGTTTCTGTGGTATGTACCTGTATAATAGAACACATCTTTTAACATATATTTCAAACCTACAGAGATTGCATCCAACATACAAAGCTATGTTTGGGTCGATTTCTGCTATGGAACCAAGCTACTGAGTCATATGTAATGGCCTCCCAGGAATCTACACTCTGTCTGCACTATGGGTTTGTCATTTCTACAATACAGCTGTACAAGACAAATATGACTTCTGTGAATGTGACAACAGAGCTGTGGGATTAAGGGACCTGTCATGAGTCATAGATACACATTAACAATGATTCAAAATGCATGCATCGACTATTTCATGGATTTACCTCAGTGCCCATTTCTAATCTAGTAAATAGACTGAGGCTCTGAGGGCAAGACTTGCCGTAGAGCCTCATATTGACCACATGACAGGATCAGCATGTCTAAAGGGAGTGGGCACAGTGCCACAGTTGCATAGCCACTGTGACTCCCCCACAGCCTGCATTATGTCTCATACTGGGAGATTCATTGGGCAGGCCCTGGTCTCTGCAGGCTGAGCATACAGAACCCTACTTGACACTCACATTTCCATCACTTCCATGCGTGACATTACATCATGTGGCCATCAGCAATGTGGCTTGTGGCTTGTGTGGCAACCTGACGTTCACAGTGAGTCATGATATGCCTTCCAGACAACAGTTTTCAAGGCCAGATGCGAGGTGAAAGATCTGTGGCACAATACACATAGCTTACAAGTTCCTCAAATAGCTCAAACAATATGATTACACAGCTCATGCACATACATGTTGTCTAACATTTATAACCATCCTAAACAGGGAAATGTCAATGGATGGCAGTAAAGTCTCCTTGCCTAGTTATGTGCGTACAACACAAGGAGGATCTACGGTCTCAAAACAAAATCACACAGCACAGTGTGAATGACCACAACAAATAGTACTGGTCTCCAATACCTACACCATGTACATCCAATTGATGCCACACAAACTGCAATGACAGGCACAAAAGAAGTCTAACTGGTACACAGTGGCACATTGTAGCCTGTGAGGAGGGAAAGAATAGTGTTGAACATAGTCAACTGTGCCTATGAGGTACTGACCTGCTCCTCCGGTGAGCCATAGAGCTGATCATACAGGGGAAGGACCTTGTTCATAAGACTCTCCAGCTCCCCTGGAGAGAAGAAAGGGGCCCTTTTACTTGCTGGATGTGTCATGATTGCTTCTAGATGCGACACACAGCAGCTCAAGTGGTGCAGGTGTTGTTGGCAGCAGTGTCAGGAGTCAAGTGACTGATTTTACACAACGCAGCGTACATGTACATCATCACCTCTGACGGACACAGCCATTGGACAGCCTCCGCCACAGGCAACAACGTTCGTCCATGGCTATGTCTGCTGCAGTTGTTACCGCCCACTGCATGGATGACTTCCATCGGCAGATGTGGGCCGTTCCTGATGTCCAGTGGAGTAGGTCAGGCATCACCATATGGTGGTTTAAAATACTGTATATGTCCCTGTTAAATGTATCACAACAACAATATATGTTTAGGATAATCACAAATATTCTAAATCTGTCTTGTTGTGTAGGTCCGACTACACAACAACGAGTGCAGTGTGTTTTCGGGTACAGATGACATATGACGGCAGTGCACGGTTCATCACCGCTGATGGTAGTTTTGGCGGTCGGAAAAGACAGTCACATTTCGAGGGGCAATTGAGTAGCAGATGGTTTGGTGTCCCCCAAATCTATGGTGTGGACATGTGTTCACAACAATGGGGGTCATAATTAACCCTTGTGTAGTTGACAGCTGTGATGTGTACTGGGTGCAATGTATATCCACTCAGACATACTTTTTAACATGATGCTGTTGGTGTGCCTCCTGTATGTTGCTGTGGACACAGTGACTAATGTTTCAAATCATGTTTATTCACACATAGGTACTCTGGGAGATGGAGGATACGACAGCCTCCTGTCTACTGTCCATTGCCAGACCTTCAGACCATCGAGGAATGCCACGTCATCCAGCTCTACTGTCGGAATAGGCAAACAATAGTGAATTTATGCCATCATTTGTGGGCCAGATCTGATGCCAGCTAACAGTAATCCATACTACATACAATCCATTGTTCACATTGTTCAAGCCATGTCAGTGTTGCACTTCCTGGCCACAGGGTCCTTCCAAGGAAATTTCCTTTCAGCAATGTTGAAACACATTGACAGCTATAACTGGTTCCCCTGATGTGAGGATTTAGCCCATGTGAAGGCTGTCTCCTATGGTTTTGCCTGCCACCACATGTGGTGGGAGCCATTGACGGCACACATGTTTGCTTGGTGCCACTGCAGGCCATTGAACAAGTCTGTATCAACTGAAAAAACCTCCATTCCATGAACGTGCAAGTTGTCTGTTTGGCAGATCTCTACATCTCAAACATCTGTGCCTGTTTTCCTGGAACAGCCCATGATTCCTGGTGAACCTGGTACTTTTTCCAGGGTCATCCCCAAAATTTTGCCTCCTTCCTCCGATTCTTTCTGATCTCTTGTTGTTGGCTCTAGGACTCTGAGCACTTTATCACTGCTTATCAGAGCTAAAGTGCAGGTGCTCTCCCTTCTAAAGTTGGTATGATTGGCTTACACCTAATTTGCACATTTAATTTACCTGAAAGTCCCTTGTATAGTGGTATCTCTATACCCAGGGCCTGTAAATTAAATGCTACTAGTGGGCCTGCAGCGCTGCTTGCACCACCCACAGAAGGTGCCTTTCAAATCTGTCTCATGCCTGCTAGTGCAGGGTCTGCGTGTGCAGTTTACTGCCATAGGGACATGGCATCTAGGGCCTGATTACAACTTTGGAGGAGCGTGTTAATCCGTCCCAAATGTGACGGATATACCACCCACCGTATTATGAGTCCATCATTTCCTATGGAACTCGTAATACGGTGGGCAGAATATCCGTCACATTTGGGACGGATTAACACCCTCCTCCAAAGTTGTAATCAGGCCCCTAAATTTACTTGCCAGGCCTAGAACACCCCTTTTACTACATGTAAGTCGCCCCTAAGGTAGGCCCTAGATAGCCCTTTGGGCAGAGTGCTATGTATGTAGAAGGCAGGACATGTGCCTGGTTGGGTGGCCTGTCCAGGTAATGACAAACAGCCTATTTGGTTTCTCACTGCTGTGAGTGCTGCCTTGCTCATAGGATTGCATTGGAAATGCCCTGCCTTATGTCTAGGGGGTATTGTCTGATTTATGAGGGGTAGAGTAGCATGTTTGGTATGGTTGTAATGGTAGTGAGCAATGCCTCTTACTGATGTAGGTTGATTTTTCATTGCCATTATAGAAATGCCACTTCTAGAAAGTGAGCATTTCATTGTGCTTATGACTCTGGTATATTGCAGCTTGACTCCAATCCATGTCTGGGGCAGAGTGACAGCTGGGCTCTGTGCATACTTTTCAGACAGCCTGAACACAAGGAGGGTGGACGTGTCACAGAGGTGCATCTGCATATTGAATGGTCTTCCTGCGCTGAGAGAAGAGGAGGCTGGGCACACCTGCATTTGAAATGATTGAGCCCTGGCCTCACACAAAGGGCTTGTTTACCCCCAACTGACGTCTGGAGCCTGTGCTGGAGGAGAGAGGGGGCAATCATGGAACCAGTTGGAACTGATTGTAACCTCTTCCCCCCTCTTTGTATAAGTTTAGCAAAACTGAGTATAAGTACAGGGTGCTTTCCCCATGTTAGAGAGACACTTAGAGATACTTTTTGAACTAACTTGGACACAGAATGCTGCTGGAGGGACTCACCAGGAACTGCCTTGGACTGTTGCTGTTGTGCTGACCTATGACCTGCTAGGTCACTAAGAGGATCTGCCACTGACTGCAACCCCTTGTGCTGGCCTGCTTGTTGGGCCCTACTGCCCTGTGCTCTCACTTGCTGTCTCAGGGGCTGGGTGCTGTGGCCCCTGTTCCCCTTGGCAGGTTTTTACTCAAAGCGTGAGGGCAGCGCTATGTTGGGACGCTCCTGTGCTGGAGTGTAGCACATGAGGAGTGATCTACTTTATTTGTTTAAAGCACATTGAGAACGCTTTGTTTTCGGATTGCCCTGCGTGAGGAAACGTTGTGTTCTCCTTTCTCCCACTTGCCTGAAGTGCAGGAGGTGCACTTTGCCTTCTGCACATGAAGAGCACCTTTCCCTTTGTTGCCCGAGGGGGGGATCACTGCCGCGACCCGGGCGGGTTGTCGGAAACAAAGCCAGGAGCGAGCTTGGCCCTGGTGATGCCCCTGGGGTGAGGAGCACTGTGGAGAGTGCCCCTGGGGCACCGGAAGGTGCCGGCTTTTGGTGCTTCACTGCCCTGGCCCCCAGGAGAAGACAGGCCAGCATCAGTAACCACACGGCAATGGCGGTATTTCCTCTGCAAGCACCATACTCGCCAGAGGATCGTGGAGAGCCCTCCCAGTCCGGGGAGGACCGGAATGCCCGCATGGGGCCACTGTGGACTCCCAAGGCAGGAGGCTCGTCCTGAGGAATGCCTTCACCTGGATTGAAGATGTGCGGTCTCCAGGGACCGAGGATCCAGTCCGGCGAAAGGCTGTGCGGCGGCGACGACCCCGAATGAGGAGGGGCGCACCTGCCAGGTGTACTGCTCCCCGGTGAGCCCGTCTATGTGTAAAGGAGGGTTCTTGGTGGCAAGTGGCACAAGTGGTGTGGGGGCAGGATTGTTAGGTTGGCAGGTTGGGGAGGAAACCCTCGATGGGGGTCCTGTGTCTGCCCAACCTTTCTGAAACCTACTACGACCCCAATAAGAAAAGCTCTGAGGCGCTATAGCTATTTTCCCAGGAGGGGAGGTAGTGGGACTCCAACCCTTCAGGCTCTATTGTTGCTTTCTTTTCTTAACCTACCACCAGGATCACCCATGATGTATACCTCCAGGCTCTTGCCTGGCCCCATGTGCTAATGTGTTTTGCGACATGTACATACTGGTGATCCTAATGTCTTGCCATGTGTCATCTGATGTTCCTGTGATGGGCATTTTTGAGAATGTTTTTCATGACGTGCATTCTTTTTAGTAATGTTTACCTGCTTATGTTGCAGGATAACCAATAACCTATGTGATGTATGTACCTATTGCTGGCTTTTGCAGAGTACTAGTACGTGTAATGTTCTGACAACTGCTTGGGTAGCAGGGTTTTTCTGACAGGTTGTGTTTGGTCTAATGACATGCACAATATAGTTTATTTTTATATAACTGGGTGTTGTGTTTCCTTTGTGGTGGGGATAGTGTGTCACAGGTTTTGTGTGTGTTGTGCAATCGCTTTACACATTGCCTCTGGGATAGGCCTGACTGCTCATGCCAAGGTACCAAGGGGATGAGCGGGGGTTATCTTGGGTGTGTAACTCCCTTGCCTTGACTAGAGAGGGTGGTTTCTGCCTGGCTTTGGTGCATACCCAAGCCAGCCAAAAACCCTATTTCTAACAATTCCTTTATAATGCGGAACAGTACCATACACCAGCTGATGTCACAACTGCAACCAGAGAGAGCCTTGATGGTTGGTATGTCATGTTTATCCTGATTGTGTGTGAGTAATGTCAGGTGCTACAATCATGAAGTCAGTGGCCCATTGTTGCCCTTATGTCCTTTTCCTTAACAGGAGACTCAGCATATCCAAAGCGTCCTTGGTCATTGACCCGCAGAGGAATCCAAATACACCAGGGGAAGATAGATTAAATGGAATCATGGAAGAACAGTGGAACAGGCATTTGGGATCCTGAAAGCCAGTTTTTGTTGTCTGGGCAGGACTGGGGGAGCCCTTCTCTACTCACCCGGGAAACTGTGTTAGATCACTGTGGCATGCTGCATGCTCCACAACATCGCTCAGCAGAGGAATACCCTGTACAGCCCAGACGAGGGAGAGCCTGCTGTACCACTGGGTGAGAATCCTGCAATTTCAACTGAAGATGACAGTGGTGAAGAGGAAGGAGATGACTTGCGAGAAGATCTCATCCACAGTTACTTCTCATGAGTATAAGTATGCCATGTGATGTCATGACTGTGACTGTACAATGAACTGCAGAATTTGTGGAGTTTAGTTTTTTGAGCAAAAAGAACAGATGGCATGGGTAGCAACAAAACAATGGGTTTCGGCCCAGATCTCTGTACTGGGGATGAATGTTTGACATTGTTCTGCATTCTGTCCATCACTTGTTCTTTCTGCATTTGTCACCCTAAGTGGGAAGGGTATGGCCAGGAGTGGGTGCCTTGCTCCCCATGACACTGGAGTCAAGCTAGCCTGGCTGGTGAAGAGTGATACTCTGAAACCGGTCCCAAGATGCTTGTTTCCAGTTCAGGGAGAACCTGGCTTGGCAGTGCGGGCTGGACTGATCCAATGGGGAGCAGGGTCAAGACTGATTTTCATATGGCTGGCTCCAAACTGGAATGGCGTGGCTAGCAAATAAACAATGGATTTAGGCCCAGATCTCTGTACTGGGTGTAAATGTCTGACATTGTTCAGCATTCTATCCATCACTTGCATTTAGTTTTTGAAACAGTTAGAGTGCTGATACTCTGCAAAAGTCAGCCAAATGCTGATTGATGAGAGAGCTTTTGACACATCCCCACCTTGACGATGTTGCTTTGTTTGTGTCAGGTTTCTTACAATGTACTTAGAGATACCTTCACCATGCCATCTTCATGTGGGCCCTTCAGAGCTGTGACATTGGAAGGAATGTGATGCTTTTGTGACATAACTTGCACACGGATTGTTGCAGGTTATATAGGTCACAGAGTTTTGGTGTAGGAGACCTCTGCCAAGACAGGTTTTGTGTCCTGTGGTGGGCCTGCTGTATCATGTGTGTCATTGTGTGGTCTGAAAATATATAGTCCTAGACCACGACCAAGTCAGTTCTCCTTCACATTGCCTAAATACTTTTTTTTGTCTGATCTGTATATATATGTGTTTCATCATTGTGGGCCACAATGCCTGTACCAAAACACTGACATACGTTAGTGTCAATCAATCAATTTGTTGAGCGCGCTACTCACCCGGAAGGGTCTCATGAAGGTTAGGAGGTCCTGGGTCTTACGTAGGTTGGTGGGGAGGGAGTTCCAGGTTTTGGTGGCGAAGTGGGAGAAGGATCTGCCGCCAGCTGTGGTACGGTGAATGCGAGGAACTGTTGCAAGGGCGAGGTTGGAGGAGCGGAGCTGGCGTGTCGGGTTGTGGAAGTTGAGTCGATCGTTGAGGTAGGCCGGTCCGGAGTCGTGGAGAGCTTTGTGAGCGTGGATTAGTATTTTGAAGACGATCCTTTTGTTGACGGGTAGCCAGTGGAGGTCCCTGAGGTGGGCAGAGATGTGTTTGTGGCGAGAGAGGTTGAGGATGAGACGTGCTGAGGCGTTCTGGTTATGCTGGAGTTTTTTCTGGAGCTTGGCCATTGTTCCAGCGTAGAGGGCGTTGCCGTAGTCCAGTCTGCTGCTAACGAGGGCGTGGGTGACAGTTCTTCTGGTTTCCACGGGAATTCCCCATGAAGGTCTTGCGGAGCATTCGAACGGTGTTGAAGCATGAGGATGAGATGGTGTTGTCCTGCTGGTTCATGGAGAGTGAAGAGTCTAGTATGAAGCTGAGGTTGTGTGCGTGGGTGGTGGGTGTTGGGGACGACCCCAGGGTGGCCGGCCACCAGGAGTTGTCCCATGCTGACTTGTTAGGGCCGAAGATGATGATCTCGTTTTTTTCTGAGTTCAGCTTGAGGTGGCTTGCTGTCATCCAGTTGGCGATATGTCAACCACCAGATGCATGAGCAGTAGATTATAATGACCCTGTGATCAGAAACTGTTGTATTGCCATCTATCTGAATCTTGGATTATGTGATGTCGGATTACTTTTGTGTAGTATGTGATAAGGTTCAAGCTGGTGACATCAACCACTTCAATGTTTGCCTATTGTACAGGACAGTGTCTGGCAAATGTCTTCCTTCTGTGGCCTGGAGGTCTGTACCTGTAAATATGTTCATTAACTCACTATGAATCAATCATTTATGATCTCCAATAGTTCAAACATATTGACAGCCTATGTGCTGAACACTGTAATATTTTTTTTAGTTTGACCAGACACTTGTATGAATGTGTTTGTGTGGGATGGTTGTAATCCTGAGCTGGACACTGTATACATGCAACATATCCCATCTTGAACAAGTACCTTGGATCATCATCGTATGGTTCACATGGTCTGACATAACTACATGGCTAAATGTGAAATCAAAATCAGTAGACAATGAGTCAGTGGTGGGTGATTTTATTGGGGAGGTATGAGTAACAGCAAATATATGTGACACGCCTCAACAAAAAAAGATATGTGAAGGGGTCAGTCATGGTAAATTAAATCATTGGCGTAGATGCCACACCATTGGAAGTCCAAAGTCCAGAGTACTCCTCCCATTGGGAATGGAGGGTGGTTCAGGATCAGTCCACACAGTGAATGTGTAACACACAAAGAAGGACCTTAAGAAAGAGGATCATTGTTGGCAGTGGTGGGTGTCTTGCCAACCACACCTCCTGGAGTCTTTGCTGAACATCCCCGCTTGTGAGGAGGGAGGGAGAATCAGTTGCTACAGAGGCAGGGGTGCCTGTGGCTGGTTGTTCCTTTGGCAGGGCCTCCCTTCCTGTGGCTGGCACTGATGTACATGAGCCTGGTGTTAATGAGCCAAAGGAAGGGGAAGATTGATGTTGAAAAGCCCTGCTCAAAGTTGTGTGTATGCCCCTCCACACCCCTTTTAGGGAGGCCATGTTGGAATTGTGGGCCTCAGTTTGTTGACACATGTCCCTATGCATGTCCCTCTGTAGCTGCTTGATTTCCCGGAGTTTGGTCAACACCTGGCCCATCACGCCTTGGGACTCCTGATAGACCCCCAAGACGTGACTGATGGCTTTCTGGCCGACAGCAGCCCCAGTGGCCTCACTCAGATGGTCCACAGCATCCCTTCCACGCACCCTACCCCCATAAGCCTGTGCCTTTGGCACAGGGTGCCCCCTCCAACTGGTTCCTGGACCCTCAGTGTCTGAAGTGTTTAGCTTTCCCTCAGGATCTAGGACTGTGGGGCACAAGATGGTGGACGCTGTGCTAGTTACACAGTTCGGGACCACATTTTTGCCTGTGATGTAGTAGCAACATGGCTTGGAGGTGACATTGTGGGCACAGTGAGACTCACAATTGCCATCTGACCAGGTAGCCCAGATTTGCCAGGACCTTCCTTCACAAGTCTACGAGTGTTGTCGTCACTGAGAGCTTCATCCAAGGGTATAGTGGTAGTCTGTTCTGTGGTCTTCTTGTGCCCAGAGACTGATCCACCTGTTGATGAAATACGTATATTGTGACTGGTTGAATTGTGACATCTTCCTCCAAAGGTTTTTTTGTTACAGTAAGCAGAAACCTTGGACATAGTTAAATTGTAGGTAATCCAATTGTGCCAAGTTACCGTGGGATTGGGTGATTTGACATGACATGTGTGAAGCATGTCAAACCTATTTGACTCAAGCAGATGCTGATATGTGCAGATCAGTTGCATTTGGTAAGATGGCCTGGAAATTACATTTTACCACCAGTGAAGCTAACAGGATGAAGAGGCAACATATGGCTTTGATCATTTGGAGGCCTAGTTGAGTGGGATGCAGGCAAATCTAGGACTTTGTTGTATATGTGACTGGATTCATCATCTGGTCAGTACATTGTGACTGGACCTGTTGCCAGTACCAATCTGGTGATGCATCTTGAGTCCTTATGAATACTTGTTGTACACACTAGGTAAGGTGTCATTTGTGTCCTTAATAGTTTCATCTTGAGTTAGCAGGTCAAGATGGAGCTTGGTAGACAGGCACGTCTCTAAGTTGAGCATAATCTGTATCTTGGTCACTCCCAGGTGAGTAAACATCAATTGAGAGTTAGCAAACAAGGATATTTGGTCAAGTGCACACTGTGCTAGTAGTAGGAGTAACTAGAACAGGTCATCCTGGGAGTTGCAGTCGGGTCACTCTCTCTACTATACACACTATACGAATGGTATCCTCTTAGGTGAATACACTTCATGTGTGAGTTCACTAACAGATGTTTTGGGCCAAATGACCACTGGTCTGGTGTTTGGAGTTAGAGGAGCAGTGACTCCTGCAAGCTGCAGTTAGGTAACACCCTCTATTACACACACTATAAATATGGTATCCTCCCAGGTGAGTACACTTCAATTAACAGTGATGCCACAGGGGTAATCGGGCAGGTGGCCACTGGGTTTGTGTTTAGAGTTACAGAAGCACTGCCTCTTAGGGCTTGCAGTCAGGTCACTCTTTCTCCTACACACACTATACAAATGGTATCCTCTCAGGTGAGTACACTTCATGTGTGAGTTCACTAACAGGTTTTTTGGGCCAAATGAACACTGCTCTAGTGTTTGGAATTAGAGGAATAGTGCCTCCTGGGAGTTGCAGTCAGGTAACTCCCTCTACTATATACACTACACATATGGTATCTTCCCAGGTGAGTACACTTCAATTGAGAGTGACAACACAGGGGTACCTGGGCAAGTGACTACTGGCTGGTGTTTGGAGTTACAGAAACAGGGCCTCCTGGGAGTTGCAGTTAGTTCACTCCCTCTACTTCCCAACACTGGTGAAATGGTATACTCCCAGGTGAGTAAACTTCAATTAAAAGTTAGCAAACAAGGGTATTTGGGCAAGTGCACACTGTGCTGGTGGTTGGAGTTAGAGAAACGGGGCCTCCTGGGAGTTGCACTCAGGTCACTCTCTCTACTCTACACACTATACAAATGGTATCCTCTCAGGTGAGAACACTTCATGTGTACATTCACTAACATGTTTTGGGCCAAGTGACCACTGGATTGGTGTTTGGAGTTGGAGGAACAGTGCTTCCTGGGAGTTTCAGTCAGGTAACTCCATATCCTCCCAGGTGAGTACACTTCAATTGAGAGTGACAAAACAGGGGTAATTGGGCAAGTATGCACTGGGCTGGTGTTTCGAGTTACAGAAACAGTGCTTCCTGGGAGTTGCAGTCAGGTCACTCTCTATGACACACACTATACAAATGGTTTCCTCTCAGGTGAGTACACTTCATGTGTGAGTTCACTAACAGATGTTGTGGGCCAACTGACCACTGGGCTGGTGTTTAGAGTTAGAGGAACAGTGCCTCCTGGGAGTTTTAGTCAGGTACCTCCCTCTACTACACCTGCTATACATCTGGTGTCCTCCCAGCTGAGTACACTTCAATTGAGAGTAAAGGCACAGGGGTAATTGGGCAAGTGCCCACTGGGCTGGTGTTTGGAGTTATAGAAGCACTGCCTTTTAGGGTTGCAGTCAGGTCACTCTTTCTCCTACACACACTATACAAATGGTATCCTCTCAGATGAGTACACTTCATGTGTGAGTTCACTAACAGATGTTTTGGGCCAAATGACCACTGGGCTGGTGTTTAGAGTTAGAGTAACAGTGCCTCCTGGGAGTTTCAGTCAGGTAACTCCCTCTACTACACCTGCTATACATCTGGTGTCCTCCCAGGTGAGTACACTTTAATTGAGAGTAAAGGCACAGGGGTAATTGGGCAAGTGACCACTGGGCTGGTGTTTGGAGTTACAGAAACAGGGCCTCCAGGGAGGTGCAGTGCGGTCACTCCCTCTACTTCTCAACACTTGACAAATGGTATTGTCACAGTGCCCTTTCCTCAGGATCTGCACACTGCTGAACAAAAGGCCCACCTCCCGGCGTCACCAACTCAGAAGGCTATT
Organism: Pleurodeles waltl; assembly: GCF_031143425.1. NCBI lineage: Eukaryota > Metazoa > Chordata > Amphibia > Caudata > Salamandridae > Pleurodeles > Pleurodeles waltl. The sequence goes on from NC_090447.1 coordinate 1,313,162,533, forward strand.
ATAGCACAGAGTTATGATGAAGCCAGGTGGGCGGAAGGGAATTAGGGTAGGGAACTGCAGGGAGGGAGATCTGAAAAGAAACAGTTAGAACAAATATGCATACATTCATTCATAACAGTATAGCTCACCAATAGACTCTTGAATAAAGGCGTCTCCCTGAAATCAGATTGAGACCTTTTGTGAATTGGGCGTAGCCCCTTCTTTGAATCATGGAACAAGAACAAACTGCAACCTCTAAACCTAGAGATGGCAAGAGCTTTGGACTATGGTCATACTCTAAATATCAATCATGTAACAATTATGCATTCATACTATAAACGTTTGATCTAAGCCTAGAAATCCTCAAAGACTTAAATATGTATCTCACATATTATGTTTCCCAAAAAACAATGAAACTATAATTTGCTTATCTCTGAAACGTTTTCACATTTACTACCCAGGCATGAAAGTTTACTCATTGAACTTGAAGTGTTTTTGTTCATTGGTCATAAGCGCCTTGCTTGTTGTTCATGAAGCGCTTTGATCATCATACACGAAGAGTCTTCATTATGCCAGGGAGTGCTTTTACTTGCTTTGTCTGAAGCGCTACGCTCATTATGACAAGGGGCGCTTTACTCATGTGGCCTGAAGCGTTTTGATACTCGTGCTCAGATCGCTTTACTCATGTAGCCTGAAACGCTTTGATTGTCGTACCAAGGGCGCTTTACTCTTGTACCTTGAAGCGCTTTGCTCGTTGTGCTAAGGGAGCACTTTTACCCATGTGGACTAATGCGTTTTGATCCTCGTGCCAAGACCGCTTTACTCATGTGGCCTGAAACGCTTTGATTGTCGTGCCAAGGGCGCTTTACTCATGTGGACTGAAACGCTTTGATTATCGTGCCAAGGGCGCTTTACTCATGAGGACTGAAATGCTTTGATTGTCGTGCCAAGGGCGCTTTACTCGTGTGGACTGAAACGCTTTGATTGTTGTGCCAAGGGCGCTTTACTCATGTGAACTGAAACGCTTTGATTGTTGTGCCAAGGGAGCTTTACTCATGCCGACTGAAACGCTTTGATTATCGTGCCAAGGGTGCTTTATACATGTGGCCTGAAGCGCTTTGCTCGTTGTGCTAGGGGCGCTTTACTCCTGTGATCCAAAGCGCTTTGATCGTCGCGCCAAGCCCGCTTTACTCTTAGAACTGAAAGCGCTTTGCTCGTTGTACTAAGGGGCGCCGTACCTTTGGAAGTAACCACTTCCTTCAAGATTGGGCTCATCAAGACCTTACCGCTACGAGTACGACCTACTCGTATCTGAATTCACCATGGAAACAAGAATACTCCGACTTGCTGTCAATCTGCCATGCAGGAAATCTGCTCTTCTTCAGAGGAACCCCCACGAGGTCTGACTGCATCGAAGTCTTCAAAATAGTGAGCAAGGTGCTTGGGTGTGGCTGGGCTTTATAGGCCTATCACACCCCAAGATGGCCGCTGCCTCTAAAAACCTGGGAATGTAGTCCCTTCATAGAATAGCACTGATAAGTGCATCTTGTCCACCTGACCCCGCAGCTACATGAGCTTTACCACAGGGCAGGCGATGCTGATGACCACTTTTAGAACAGGAAGAGATGACAAGTGGTGCACATGAAGTGCCGCAAATACACGCAGCGGAGTTTCGGGCGGGACCTGGACTGCGCACAGCCTTATTCCTGACAGGTTTACTCTCAGGTGAGTAAAATTCAATTGAAAGTTAACAAACAAGGGTATTTGGGCATGTGCACACTGTGCTGGTGGTTGGAATCACCAAAACAGTCCCTCCTGGGAGTTGCAGTCAGGTCACTCCCTCTATTCCCCAACACTCGACAAGTGTTGGTTATTACATATCTGTATGCAGGGTGCATTTAGGTTTGAGCATACATTTACATTTTTGGGACATACCATGAAACCTGGAATGTCTCTTTGGTATTGTGAGATTTACAGCACCATTTGGACATATGGCATGTGGTAGGACTTGGTAGCTGTGATGTTGAGTTCAATAATACACAGTGACAGAGTTACAACTCAGATACTCTGGGCACTGAATTTTGTTCAGGTACATGAACAAGGCAGTAGCAACAGCTGAGCTGTAAGCATCCACAACATTGTAGTTTTGTGACATTTTGGGGGTGATTCTAACCCTGGCGGTCGGTGTTAAAGCGGCGGCCAACCCGCCAACAGGCTGGCGGTAAAAAATATGGGATTCTGACCCTGGCGGGAACCGCCAACACAGACAGCCACCTTAACACTCCGACCGCCACGGCGGTACAAACAAACAGCGCGGCGGTCACCGCCAACAGACAGGCGGCAGACAATGTACCGCCCACACTATTCCAACTCACCAATACGCCACCTTTTCCGGGGCGGGAGCACCGCCGATAAAAACACGGCGGAAACAGACTACGGACGGGAAAACGCTCACCACTACGCACTCCAGGAGGAAGGAGGACAGCATGGAACCCGAATTAAACATCCTACCTGCTCTCGTCTACCTTCTCATCTACCACGAGTACGAAGTCCGGCGCAGACGACAACGGTGAGTACTGCACCTACGACACACGGGAGGGGGAGGACGAAAGGTTACGGGCACACACATATGCGACCCCCCCCCCCCCAACTATGTACTCACCAATGCAGCGCACCAAGTCACAGTGACACCACCCAAACACCCCTGAAAAATGCTAGGACATAATCATATTTTGAATAAATATTTATGTACCAAAAAGCTCCAGAAAATTAGCGTACAACCATGAAAGATATCCACAACAAAACTAATGACACACACATCAGTGTATAACTGAAGTACCAAGTCCTGCACATCCTACGATTTCAGCATGTCCGTGGGCCAAAGTCTTGAGAAACAAGGGCAAAGCCCACACAGGAGACCTGAGTCCTTTGGAGAGAACACTGCAGGGGCATCAGATGTAAAAACTACAGGCACCTCAGGGGGAAGGGAAGGGGGGGGCACCACAGCCACATGAGTCCACGACGCCAGATCCACGAGGAGCCACCATGCCCACGGGACCATCCTGGGGAGTGCAAAGCCACAGTCTCTCAATGTCTCTACAGTGGGTGGATTGCCCACTGGACCATCCTGGGGAGTGCAAAGCCACAGTCTCTCAATGTCTCTACAGTGGGTGGGCTGCCCACTGGACCATCCTGGGGAGTGCAAAGCCACAGTCTCTCAAGTCTCTGCATTGGGTGGGCTGCCCACTGGACCATCCTGGGGAGTGCAAAGCCACAGTCTCTCAATGTCTCTACAGTGGGTGGGCTGCCCACTGGACCATCCTGGGGAGTGCAAAGCCACAGTCTCTCAAGTCTCTGCAGTGGGTGGGCTGCCCACTGGACCATCCTGGGGAGTGCAAAGCCACAGTCTCTCAAGTCTCTGCAGTGGGTGGGCTGCCCACTGGACCATCCTGGGGAGTGCAAATCCACAGTCTCTCAATGTCTCTACAGTGGGTGGGCTGCCCACTGGACCATCCTGGGGAGTGCAAAGCCACAGTCTCTCAATGTCTCTACAGTGGGTGGGCTGCCCACTGGACCATCCTGGGGAGTGCAAAGCCACAGTCTCTCAAGTCTCTGCAGTGGGTGGGCTGCCCACTGGACCATCCTGGGGAGTGCAAAGCCACAGTCCATCAGGTGGATGACAGTCTCCACTGGTCAAGGAGGAGGCATGGTGGGCACAGTGAACCATAAACGGTGCTTGAGACGGCGGTGCCCTGTTCAGCGGTGCTTGAGACGGCGGTGCCCTGTTCAGCGGTGCTTGAGACGGCGGTGCCCAGCGGAGCGGTGCTTGAGACGGCGGTGCCCAGCGGAGCGGTGCTTGAGAGGAAGGGCCCAGCAGAGCGGTGCTTGAGAAGAAGGGCCCAGCGGAGCAGTGCTTGAGAAGAAGGGCCCAGCGGAGCGGTGCTTGAGAAGAAGGGCCCAGCGGAGCGGTGCTTGAGACGGTGGGGCCCAGCGGAGCGGTGCTTGAGACGGCGGGGCCCAGCGGAGCGGTGCTTGAGAGGAAGGGCCCAGCGGAGCGGTGCTTGAGACGGCGGGGCCCAGCGGAGCGGTGCTTGAGAAGAAGGGCCCAGCGGAGCGGTGCTTGAGACGGCGGGGCCCAGCGGAGCAGTGCTTGAGACGGCGGGGCCCAGCGGAGCGGTGCTTGAGAGGAAGGGCCCAGCGGAGCGGTGCTTGAGACGGCGGGGCCCAGCGGAGCGGTGCTTGAGACGGCGGGGCCCAGCAGAGCGGTGCTTGAGACGGCGGGGCCCAGCGGAGCGGTGCTTGAGACGGCGGGGCCCAGCGGAACGGTGCTTGAGAAGAAGGGCCCAGCGGAGCGGTGCTTGAGACGGCGGGGCCCAGCGGAGCGGTGCTTGAGACGGCGGGGCCCAGCGGAGCGGTGCTTGAGAGGAAGGGCCCAGCGGAGCGGTGCTTGAGAAGAAGGGCCCAGCGGAGCGGTGCTTGAGAAGAAGGGCCCAGCGGAGCGGTGCTTGAGACGGCGGGGCCCAGCGGAGCGGTGCTTGAGACGGCGGGGCCCAGCGGAGCGGTGCTTGAGAGGAAGGGCCCAGCGGAGCGGTGCTTGAGACGGCGGGGCCCAGCGGAGCGGTGCTTGAGAAGAAGGGCCCAGCGGAGCGGTGCTTGAGACGGCGGGGCCCAGCGGAGCGGTGCTTGAGACGGCGGGGCCCAGCGGAGCGGTGCTTGAGAGGAAGGGCCCAGCGGAGCGGTGCTTGAGAAGAAGGGCCCAGTGGAGCGGTGCTTGAGAAGAAGGGCCCAGCGGAGCGGTGCTTGAGACGGCGTGGCCCAGCGGAGCGGTGCTTGAGACGGCGGGGCCCTGTTCAGCGGTGCTCTTCTGCACCGCAGGCCCTGTTCAGCGGTGCACTTCTCCACGCGGGGCCCTGTTCAGCGGTGCCTATCTCCACGGCGGGGCCCTGTTCAGCGTTGCTCTTCTGCACCGCGGGCCCTGTTCAGCGGTGCTCTTCTGCACCGCGGGCCCTGTTCAGCGGTGCCTATCTCCACGGCGGGGCCCTGTTCAGCGTTGCTCTTCTGCACCGCGGGCCCTGTTCAGCGGTGCTCTTCTGCACCGCGGGCCCTGTTCAGCGGTGCCTATCTCCACGGCGGGGCCCTGTTCAGCGGTGCACTTCTCCACGGCGGGGCCCTGTTCAGCGGTGCTCTTCTGCACCGCGGGCCATGTTCAGCGGTGCACTTCTCCACGGCGGGGCCCTGTTCAGCGGTGCTCTTCTGCACCGCGGGCCCTGTTCAGCGGTGCTCATCCAGCAGGTCAAGGGAGCCAGACCTGGCCTCGACTCCCTGCTCAGTCGCCCTCGGACCGTGACGTTTCTGGACCCTTCGGGGACGGACTCCTGGCCTCCTTAGTGTCCTCCTTCCCAGCTGGGATGTGGCATGTGGGGTCCACCTTCTCCGCGCTCCTGCTGCCCTTCCGCTCCTTTGATGGGGCTCTCGGGCCCTTGCCTCCCCTAGATGGTGTGGGTGGTGAAGTGGCCGCACATTGCTCCTTGGGGGCAGCCCTGTCGGTCCTCGCACGGCGGTCCTTGTTTTTGCGGGTCCTCTTGCCGGGGGGGGGGGGCTGGACGTGTCCTTGCTGCTGATCGATGTGTCACTGCTGGCAAAGGGTGGGCTCCAGAACCCAGGCACAACAGTGACACCCGAAGCTGGGCTGGTGGTGGCTGCGGTGCTCTTGGGACTCTTTGAAGATGGATGGGGGAGCTCATCGGGGGGAAAGAGGTTAAGGTTAGCCAGGAAAAGTTTTTTAGGGCCAAGGTAAAGGGTAGGAGAAGTGGAGATGGACGTGGAGGTAGAGGAGGTGGTTGTAGGAGAGTCAGGTGTGCTGTCATTGGGTGAAGGTGCTGGTGCTGTAGGCTGTCGTGAGGTGGATGGCTGTTGGGTGGGTGGCTGCCTGCGTTTGTGTGTCTTGGAAGAGGGGGTGACAGACACAGTGGGAGAGGACACAGGGGACGTGTACATGGCAGTGGGGGTGGTGACTGCACCAGTGTGGACTGTACTGGAGGGTGAGGTGGTGATGGAAGCACTGGCTGATGTTGGGGTGCATGCAGGTGTGAGTGTAGACGTCACAGGGAGGGAGGAGGGAGACGAGGAGGAGGGGGACACAGGGGTGGCAGTGGCTGTTGGCATGTCTGCATCTGGGTGTTGCTCGGGTGAGTGTTTGCGGGATCTGTGGTGCTTGTGTTTGGATGAGCTGCTCTTGGGTGTTGAGGTGTGTGCAGGCTGGTCTGATGGTGTGGATGGGATAGGCTGAGGAACAGGAGACAGAGACAGGCTGGAGGCAGTCAGAAGAGGGAGGCTGGAAACAGGGACAATGGCTGCCGTCAGTGCTGAGGCCAGAGCAGTGAACGCTCGTTGATGGGCAGCCTGACCCGAATGAATGCCCTCCAGGTACGCATTGCTCTGTTGCACCTCCCTTTGCACACCCTGGATGGCATTCAAAAGGGTCGTCTGCCCAACAATGAGCGTCCTTACCAGGTCAATGAGCTCCGCACTGAGGGCAGCAGGGGCAACAGGGGCAGGGGCTGAGGTGCCTGGGGCGAAGGAGACGCGCGCCTTCCTGGGTGAACCGGCACGGAGCGAAGACTGAGGGGCTGCTGGGAGGGCGGGGCTGGTGCGCTGGGTGGCGGCTGTACCTGTGGAGGCGGGGGGCACGGATGTTGCCGCCACCCCTAGGGAGCTCCCATCCGAGGACGTGTCGCTTTCGCTGCTATCACCAGCGGTCCCCGTCGTGGTGCTCCCCTCGCCCTCCGGATCACTGGTGCCCTCGGTGTCTGTTCCTGGGCCCACCGGGGCCTTGTGTCCTGCAGCTCCCTCGTGCTCCGATGCCAAATCTCCTCCGCCTGATGATGCTAATGCACACATGCACAAGAAGATGAAGAGAAAGGGTGGGGGGAGAAAAAAGAAGACCAGGTTGAGTGCATGCAATGTCAACACCGTTGGCGGAGAGGACAGACACAGGTGCCTAATGCACTAAGCCGCGCATTCGGGGTACACTACTCAGTACTACTGACTAAGACAACAGGCCAAGAGACGTCAAACGCGCACATGGGAGATGCTGGACCTTCAATGGCTGTACTTGTCACCCTACCGAGGTGGGGGCCGGGGGCACAGGGCCATTCCTAAGGGAGAGGACTACACTACAGAAAGCGCCCTGGCCTAATGTCACCCACAGCCCTCCTCCCCCACCCAGACGCCTCCACTGCGCAGAAAGATAGGAGAATGTGCTGATACTCACCCCCTTGTGTCTGCTGTGATGTCTTAAAGCGCCCATCCAATTCAGGGTAGGCCACCGCCAGGATCCGGGACATCAGGGGGGTCATGGTGCGACTGGCACCCCTCCTAGGTTGGGAGGCCATCCCCAGCAGTGTTTCTGCGGTCTTCCTTGTTCCGTGGCGGATGTCCTCCCACCTCTTGCGGCAGTGGGTGCCCCGTCTGTTGTGGACCCCTAAGTTCCGGACTTCCTTGGCGATGGCACGCCAAATCTCGATCTTCTGATGGGCGCTGACCTATTAGACATGTACAGGGTGGAAAGGAGGAAATCATCAATGACCTGCATGTTAGATGTAATTGGCCCCCCCCCACCCACTTTGCCATATGGCACATGCTCTCATCTGTCGGGCGTTGCACTCCTCATTCGCCCCCCACCCCACCAACTTACATCCACCCCAATCCACACAGGCATAGCCCATTCCATTAGCACCCGGTGTACTCACTTGTTGGTCTGGAGGACCGTAGAGTAGCGCATACTGGGGGAGGACCCCATCCACGAGCTTCTCCAACTCTTCAGACGTGAAGGCAGGGGCCCTTTCCCCAGTCGCAGCAGCCATTGTATCTTCCAGACCGAGGTCACAGCAGCACTTGCAGTATAGGTCCTCTCCTGTGGATGATCAGGTCTCGAGTGATTAAGCAGATAGAAAATGGCGGTCACGTCCGCGGCGGTGCGTACCGCGGCGGTGCGTACCGCGACCGCCGGCGCACTTCGTTATTGGCTCCTGAAACCCATAGGCTCCAATGTTAACCAATGCGGCTTTGCGCCGCGGTCTTCGACCGCCTACCGCCACGGTGTGCCCCGCCAGCGCATTGACCTCACATCCCATTGTCCCACTTCACAGGTCAGGCAGCCGCCATTTCAAGGGCCCACATGGCTTAATTTTGACTGCGACACACAGGCCTAGGCCTTGCATTGCCACACATACACGCCTTTCAACCCATTGCCATTCTTTAACTGTGCAAGCTGTCTGTACGTACCTGTGGTTTGGCTGACTCTGTGCTCCATGTTGTCCTTCCTAGGCACCGTCCGCTGGGACTTGCGATGAGAAGGAGGAATCCTCGCGTGTACCGACCGCTGGTGGACCTGTCGACAATGGAAGAACGCCATATAATACTTCGATACAGACTTGACCGTGCCACTATCCATGAACTGTGTGCCCAGCTGGAGCCAGCCCTGATGTCCCCCATCCGCCAACCCACAGGGATTCCCCCTCTGGTGCAGGTTTTGTCAGTCCTCCATTTTTTGGCCAGTGGGTCATTCCAGACCACAGTGGCCATGTCATCTGGAATGTCTCAGCCTATGTTTTCTAAGATTTTGAGCAGAGTGTTGTCTGCCCTGATGAAACTCATGCGGAGCTACATCATTTTCCCCGAGGAGGGTGACTTGCCTACAGTGAAGGGTGATTTCTATGCCCTTGGACATATCCCCAACATCATTGGTGCCATTGATGGGACCCATGTGGCTTTGGTACCCCCAAAAGACGATGAGCAGGTGTACCGAAACAGAAAAAATTATCATTCGATGAATGTCCAGGTGGTCTGTTTGGCTGACCAGTACATCTCCCATGTAAATGCCAAGTTCCCAGGGTCAGTGCATGACGCGTATGTGATGCGAAATAGCAGCATCCCCTATGTGATGGAGCAGCTACAGAGACAACGTGTGTGGCTAATAGGTGACTCTGGTTACCCCAACCTGCCGTGGCTACTGACCCCAGTAAGGAATCCCCGGACAAGGGCAGAGGAACGCTACAATGAGGCCCATGGGCGTACTAGGAGGGTGATTGAGCGAACCTTTGGACTCCTGAAGGCCAGGTTTAGGTGCCTGCATATGACTGGTGGATCCCTAATGTACTCACCAAAGAAGGTGTGCCATATCATCGTGGCGTGCTGTATGCTTCACAACCTGGCTTTGCGACGCCAGGTGCCTTTCCTGCAGGAGGATGGTCCAGATGGTGGTGTTGTAGAAGCCGTGGAGCCTGTGGAGAGTGAAGAGGAGGAAGACTCAGAGGACAACACAGACAATAGGGATAGAGTGATACAACAGTATTTCCAGTGACACCCAGGTAAGAATCACCCACGCCATTTCCCAATTGCTTCTAGCCTCCTGCATCTGTACTTTCTGTAGTTCCCCACAGATGTTTTTCAGTAATTTTTGCCTTTCCCTTCCCTTCTCAGTGCTGTCTGACTCAGTACCTGACTTCTGCTTGGTTCGCCCATGAAATACAGCGTATTGACATTGGTATGTTGTCATGACTAATTGACAGAACAGAAATTGAACAGTAATATGTAATACATTTGTTAATAAGACAGCATGACTCAAAACAGATTAGTGTGCAAAATGTGATTTATTTACAGTGCTAGATATCGGTACATGTGGTTCTAAGGGTGATGGGTGGGGGTGGAGGAATATCCATGGCAGAGTCCAGTTCTCAGTCTCACAGGTGCATTGTTCTTTTGCCTGTGGAAGGATGGAGCATAGGCAGTTCATGGTTGGACAGGGTGGCAATGTGGGACAGTGGGAAGAGTTCAGGGGGTATGTCCTGCTGGCGGGGGTCTTGACATCCTACTCCGTCTTTTTCTTTGGTCTCAGGCTCCTCTTACGGGGTGGTTGTTCTTCAGCAGGAGGTGGGGTTCTGGGGGGCTGTCGAGGTGTTGGGACCTCCTGTCCACTAGCGCCGGCGGAGGTGGTAGGCTGTTCCTGGTCCGGCCTAGTGACAGGGGCCCTGTGTGGTGCACCATGGTCCCGCAACGCGTCCTCTATCCTGTGGAGGGCCAGGACGATGGTCCCCATTGCGGTCCCGATGATTCTCAGCTCCTCCCTGAACCCCATGTAGCGTTCTTCCTGCTGTGCCTGGATCTCAGTGAACCTGGCCAGTACCGTCGCCATCGTTTCTTGGGAGTGGTGGTATGCCCCCATGATGGTGGTGAGGGCCTCTTGGAGAGTGGGTTCCCTGGGCCTCTCCTCCCCCCCCTGTCGCACAGCAGCCCTCCGAGCTGCCCGGTTTCCCCCGGCCTCTGTCCCCTGGCCGGTGTGCCCGCTCCCACTGCCCCCAGGTCCCTGTTGTTGTTGGGGTGTTGGGTTAGCCTGGGTGCCCTGTAGTGGCGGACACACCGCTGATTGAGCTGTCCTAGAGACAGAGGCATGGGCCCGCTGGGTGGGAGCTGTGCTGGTGTCGGCAGAGGGGGTCGGGTCTGGTGTGGCCTGTGGCTGCCTGAGGGGAACCGACTGCCCAGAGGTCCCCGATGGTCCGGGCTGGTCATCAGGTTCACTGTCGACAGAGCTGCTATCCTCAGTGTGGGCCTGTTCCGGTGGTGGGATGGACACTTCTGGACCCTCCTGGCTGGTGTGTTGTCGTTCGGGTCCTGCATGGGGTAAGAGAGTTTGGTTATTGTTTCTGTGTGTGCAATAGCGTGCGTGTTATGGGTGCCCTTGTTCCCCAGTGCAGGCATTCCCTTGAGGGAGGTGTTGTGAGGGTATTTAGTGGGGGGGAGGGGTTAGTGCAGTGGTCATGCATAGGTGATGGGTGCCCATGATTTGTGTTGGCATGCAGGAGTTGGTGTTGGGATGGGTGGGTTGTGCTGGTGAGACATTGTCAGGGAGGATATGTGCTGGGGGGTTGGGGGTGAGGGTGGGGGTGTGGGTTGGCATGCTGGTGGGGTGGGGGGGATATAGTAGTTGAAATGGGACTTACCAGAGTCCATTCCTCCGGCTACTCCTGCGAGGCCCTGAGGATGCAGGATGGTCAAGACCTCTTGCTCCCACGATGTAAATTCGGGAGGGGTGGGTGGGGGTCCGCCGCCAGTCTTCTGGACCGCGATGTTGTGCCTGGAGACCATCGATCGGACCTTCCCCCGTAGGTCGTTCCATCTTTTGCGGATGTCCTCCCTATTCCTGGGATGCTGTCCCACCGCGTTGACCCTGTCCACGATCCGCTGCCATAGCTCCGCCTTCCTGGCTATACTGGTGTGCTGCACCTGCGAGCCGAAGAGCTGGGGTTCCACTCTTAGGATTTCCTCCACCATGACCCGGAGTTCTTGGTCCGAAAAGCGTGGGTGCCTTTGGGGTGCCATGGGGTGGTGTGGGTGAGGTGTGGGGTGGTGTATGTGATGAGGAGTGTGTTGGTGAGTGGTGCTTTGTGCTACTATGTGGTGTGTGTGATGGTGTAGTGTGCCTCAGTGTGTCTTGCTATGGATTGTCTGCTGTGTCTCTCTCTCCTTCTCTCAGTAATTCTGGTCGCAGGGGTTTGTGGGTGATGTGGGGGTGTGTTTTATAGTTGGTTGATTGTGTGGGAGTGGTGTGTGTATGTGTATCAGGTGTGTGTATTTCAAATTGTCCAATGTGGCTGTGTTTTGGTGATGTGTGTGTATTCTGACCGCGGCGGTGTGTACCGCCAATGGAATACCACGTTTGAATGACCGCCGTGTGGATTCGTGGGTCGTAATGGCATGGGCGTATTTCTGTTGGCGTGACGGTGGAGGTTTGGTCATCTCCAGTTTATCGCTGCCCGCCGATGTGGCGGGCTGCAGTGGAGGACGGATTTTTGGAGGTTTGGCCGTTGTGGGTCAGAATGACCGTGGCGGTTGACCGCGGCCGCGGCGGTGTTATGGCGGTCTTCTGACCGGCGGTAAGGGCATTTTACCGCCGAGGTCAGAATCACCCCCTTTGTGTCTTGTAACTTACCAGACTCCACTTCCCCAGGTATTCCCGTCAAGCCCTCAGGATGCAGGATGGCCAACATAGTATCCTCCCAGGCAAAGAGTCTTAATTGCACACTGGGAGGGTCACCACCAATTTTCTTGGCCAGCAGCTGTTGTCTGGAGACCAGAAAATGGACCGACCTTGCCCCTGAGGTTGTTTAATCTCTTCCTAATGTCCTCCTTTGTGTGTACTCTGTTGACTATCCTGTCCCACATTTCCATTTTCCCACTTAGAAAAGTGTGCTCGACTTGAGCTCCAAACAATTGTGGCTCTACTCTTATGATTTCATCCACCATGACTCTCAACTCATCCTCTGAGAAACGGGATTTGTTAAACGTGACATGATACTAAAAAATGGGTGTCAGGGACTTACTTAACAGGGGACGGGCAATAGGGAGTGAATAGACAAAAGGGTGTACAGGGTGTTCTAAGAGATGGTGGAAAAAGGGGTGCCTAATCTGTGGAAAAATCGACAACTGTTGGTCGTGTTTCTTTGGCTTGGTGTGAAAATGCAAATGATTGTGGTCTGTTAAGGGGTGTGTTTTATAGTGTGATTTGCAGGTGTGTCCACAGCACCAATGTGTGTCAGCTGTGTTGTTTTTTTAATTCATCCAATGGGCACTTGTCTGTTACTTTGCTGAACGTGGACCAAGTGGTCAGCCATCGACAGGAGACTGCCAAGGGGTGTTTGTAATAGGCTTGGTGGTTGGCTGCAGCGCTAACGGCAGTAGAGGTCATACTTCCTAGATATGAGCCACTGCACTGCTGGCAGTCTGCCTTTTTTGCTTGGCGGGCGGCGGTCCTGCCTGTTTGCATCATAATATGGCAATCTGGGGCCTGCCGGCGCAGCGCGGTCTGACCGGCAAGCTTGTAATTGGGCACTTAATCCTCAAAACATAAGTAACATCATATATTTTAACATAACATATTCATACATTAATAATACAATGTAAAAAATTGCATCATGACAAAAATACATCGAAACATACCAAAAACTCTTAAACAACACTATACCCAACTTTCAAATATTCATCCTAAACCCCCCACCCTCAAACCCTTTAAAAATCTTTAAAAAAGGACTTACCTGTTCCAGTAGCATCTAACCGTGACTCGATGCCTTGAAAAAAGTCCCAAAATAACACCAATTAACTACAAAATAAAAAGGAGCAGTAACATAATGGCTGACAAATTAAACTAAAAAAAGCCTACAGCCTCATTGAAATCAATCGGAAATATAGTAAAAATGTAAAATAAATGTTAAAAAAATTATTAAAAATGTTAAACAATAGTGTAAAAAAAATCCCAAAATGTGTAAAGTATAAATTAAATAATAGTATAACATATGTACCATTATTTAATATATACTACTTATAAATCTGTTAAATAATGTCTAAAAAATGTATTTTAAAAAGTCAGATTTAAAAAAAAAATTATATTCATCATCATCAGCACACCTTTATTCGGCTATAAGCCATGAAAGGAAAATACAATTGAATAAAAAAAATTTAAAAAAACATAATTTCAACAGGAGTTATTCATATGATCAGTCAAGCCAGCTTACATAAATAAATAACCAATGACATTCCTAAAACAATAAATAACAATCATTTTCATTATTACTTTAAAAGAAGATAATTAAAATTCCTAGAATTTATCTCCTACCCAAAATACCACCACTAACTTGTTAGCTAACTAATGGAGATCTATTTAATCATTATATATAAGACAATAGATGAATAAATAAATAAGAAGGAACATCCTTAAAATGCGTAACAACCTATTTTCCTTCATATAACAGACTAAAATTACATCTTAGGCAAGATAATTTACCATGGTCTATTAGCTTACTTAGAGGGGACCTCTATATTCAATTTAAAATAAAATGTGAAAATGTACATTATACAAATTTCTCTTTTTTTACAATTAATAAAAAAGAAATCTTTTTATTTATTCCCCTTTAACATTGCTACCATTTCTATTTACAACTATAGATGACAAAATGTAAAACAATACAAAAAATTCAAGTTGTCAAAAAATAAAAATTTAAAGAATACGTGTGACAGCTTTTTATTATACTAAGTCCCTCATTATGAACATGGCGATCTGGGCCGCCATGCCGGCGGTGGTGGTAATTACTGCCACCGGCATGGCGGCCCAGACCGCCATATAATATACATGGCAGAACCACCACTATCGTAACTCCGCCACCGCCAGGCTTCCCCCGCCAGGCAGCCTGGTGATGGTGGAGTTACAAATCCGACAGGGCAGTGCTGCAAGCAGTGCTGTCCGCCAGATAATGTACCATTTTCCACCAGCCTTTCCCTGGCGATTTACCCCGCCAGGGAAAAGCTGGCAGAAAGGGTGCCTGGGGCCCCCATGCACAGCCCGTCGTGCATTTCAATGCCCGATTTCATAATGAGAGCCTAAATTTGGGGAAAATCTTAGGGCCTCATTACGAGTTTGGTGGGCCGTGGACCGCCATGGTGGCTTTGGCAGTCCAACCGCCATCAGGTTGGTGGTCGGACCGCCATATTACGAGGCACTGGGGTCTATGGAGCAAAGACCGCCGTGGTCCCGCTGACACCGCCAGGCAGCACAGACCGACACGGTCACAAGATTGCACAAACAGGCTGGTGAAGCCTGTGTTTCCGCAGACACATTATGAGGTTTCACACAGCCAATGCGACCATGTCGGTCCAACCACCATGTCTCATCAGGTGGGAACGGGGACATTAAAGGGGGAAACTCACCTGCAGGCAGTCTTACATGCCCAGTGCCACCATGGAGCCCATCACACATGTCCTGCCGCTGCTGCTGATCATCGATGGAGAACAAAATCCACGCTGCCATGGACTCAACCGACCTGAAGTACACACACCTACCTGTGTCATTACGCTCCACAATTGTTCGTCACGCCATCAGCCACAGCATACGGGGGTCATGCTACGGGCACCAAGTACACATTTCATTGTGTCCTGCGTCGGAATCAGACACAAAGAAGGATACATGCAGTGCCACAAGAGGGCCCCTTTAGGCAGGTCACTCACACTGCACCGCAACAATACACAAAAACACATGCCTGCTCAACCTCAGGCACACGGACAGTGAAGTGTACACAACATTGTCCCACACAAAACCAACAACACACCAACATTACATCTACAAATTAGGGGTGTGTGGGCAGCTCAGCTTTGCTGGCGGAGCTAACAGAGTTTTTGGAACTCTGTGCTCCGTATGGATTACGGAGTTAGTCAAAATCTCTGCTAGCCCCGCCAGCGGAGCTCACCCGGTGCACACTGCAGCCTAGTTATGCAGACAGTCTGTACGCACACAACACAAGGTAGAAAAGGAATTGCAGGACAAATGCATACTCCAAAAAAACAACTGTTTGGGTTTATTTTCTAACAACTTTCAATAGTCCAAGGCCATTGGCCAGTCCATATTCTTTAGCACAGGCACATCATGGTGCCATCACTTGACTACTAACTGCCAGGGAACCTCCACAGGAAGGGGCATCAAGTGGGCAGGCAGGCACTGCAGGGATCATCTTTGAGGGATCTGGGGGGGTCAGATAATTTTTGGGTTTGGGAGGGGTGGACTGCTTCTAGGGAGGGTAGGCTTCTACTGAGGGACATGGTTATGGGTGCTTGCAGGGGGGCAGGGGAGGACTTGGAGGTGGAAGGGAGGGGTTAGGAGGTGGGTAAAGGCCTCTTGGGTTTGGGTTGAGGAAGGAGAGAATAGAAGAAAGATCAAGGTCTAACAAAAAAAGCTTCTTATGGACACCGGGTGGGCAGAAGAAGGGGTGGGGATTTGGAGGTCGAGTGAGTGGTTGTCTGCTGTGTTGGTGTGGATGCCATGGGTGCGTGCATGTGGGAAGTATGCTTCCATTTGGGTGAGTGAGTGCATTTGTATGTCTTGGGCGTCTGGGAGGTGAAGGTGCTGGGAAATGCTTTGGTGGATGTGTGTATCTGTTGGGGTGGTGTCTGTGGGTATGCTGGACATGGTGGATTTCTGTGTGTCTGGGTGGTGTCTGTGGTAATATAGTGCTTGTGGTGGATGTCTGTGTGTCTGTTGGGGTGGTGTGTGCGGGTATTCTGGGTGTCGTGGGTGTGTTACTGCATGCTGTGGTGATGCCTGCGGGTATGCTTGATGTTGTGTGTATTACACACAGTGGCGGCGGTGTTTGGGGAAGTGGGGACTATTGTTGTGTTTGTGGTGTCTGTTGTTTGCTTGCTTGCTGCTGTGTTTTGTAGTGCTTGTGTCTGTGTGTGCTACTCTTGTGTGTTGAGGTGAGTGAGTCTGGATTGATCTGTGTGCTTGTGGTAGGTAGGGGAAGAGGGGTTTGGATTAGG
This sequence comes from Pleurodeles waltl, assembly GCF_031143425.1. Taxonomy (NCBI): domain Eukaryota; kingdom Metazoa; phylum Chordata; class Amphibia; order Caudata; family Salamandridae; genus Pleurodeles; species Pleurodeles waltl. The sequence continues at coordinate 1,313,178,871 of NC_090447.1, forward strand.
AAGAGGGAGGTGGAGGGGGGAGTGAAGGTGGGGGGGCTGACTGGCTGCCATCAGTGTGGAGAACAGAGCCTGAAAAGATCTCTGTAGGCCAGGCATTGCCATGAACGCTTTCCAGGAATGCATTTGTTTGCTGGAGTTGGGTTGCCAATCCCTGGATGGCATTCACAATGGCTTTCTGACCCACAGAGATACTTCTCAAGCGGTCACTTAGCCTCCTCACTGAGGGCAGCAGGGGTAACAGGGGCTGGGGCAGAGGTGCCTGTGGCAAAGGAGACCCCCACTTTCTTGGGTGAGCGGGCACAGCCAACTGAGTAGGAAGCAACAAGAAGGGCAGTGATAGAACAGGGGTGGCAGACAAAGATGCTACAGGGGGATGCCCGATGGGTTCGCCACCACTAGGGAAGATTCCGATGATGAAGAGGATGTTTGGGTCTCCTCTGTGGCATTCCCCTTGCCCTTAAGGTCACTGGGTTCCTCTGTGTCGGTGGTGTCTTGATCCGAGGTACAGTGGGCAGATGGTTCCCACTCAGCTGTGCCTTGTCTCCTTTGCTTGCTGGTGCAAATAAAAAGAGTACCATGCCCATGATCACACTTGAACAACAGCTCTGATTAGCAAACAGTACCATGATGTCAAGTAGGACCCAACAACAAACTCCACCTAAGTGGCCCATACATGTGCCACACCATTTGAATGCATGCCATCTGAACTGCCAAGCATTGCCTATTGAGAATTCAGTACTTGAGACAACTACAGTCGCACTGGCTGAAGTTGTGCAATCATTGTAACCATTCAACAAGTAGGAGACCTCATCACCCTCAAAGCTTTATCCCACGGAGCAGACCTCCGTTACCTGTTTTCATACAATAGTAGGCCAATGCCAAATGCATTCCCACAGATCCCAAACAAGGTCATACACACATTATTTCGCCACATACATAATTACCCAACAATAAGAAATGATGCTCCAAAATCCTGCCCTGTTCATGACAAAAGTACAATAGCCTGGAGAAGGTGACATGAAAATACTCATGTCACACTAGAAACAATCAACAATGCACACTTCACCAAGTGATATTTGTCCCAACAGAGTCATGTAGGTACTACTAATGTTGCTGAGATAGGCCACACATCTGGAATGTAAATAGACACTGTAGACATAAGCCTTCATTATGACATTGGCGGTAAAATCCGAATTCCGCCGTGGTGACATACGCCAACATACTGCCGCGGAGGTGAACATCCGTCCGCCAGATTAAGACACATACACACAAAACGACAAAAAACTGCCACAATCACAAATTCTCCAGACCCACTAAACGTGATAAACTGTTGGAACTACCACCCATACTGTTACGCCAACAAAACAACACAGTGGCTGAAATGGCTACCCAAAAACAAAACAAGACAACACTGACCCAAACAAAAATTTCACACCTGATACAGATACACACACCCACCAACAGCACTATAAAACACACACCCACACTACCCACAACCCTTTGCAAACATGAAAAAACCGCAACAGCTAGCCACACAAATCACAGAGACAACTTCACACACACACACCACAACTACCCATTCATCCATCACGCACCACACACCCCACACCCCACCACATTACTCAACACCTTCTGCACAACACACACAACACCCATGAACACCGTGGAACTACATCCACGCATAAGGGACAACATAAGGAAGAGGTGGAACGACCTACGTGGAAGGTGCGTTCCATTGCATCAAGGCACCAGCTCGCCATCCAGAGGACTGGTGGTGGACCCCCACCTCCTCCCTCACAGCTGACAGCATGGGAGGAGCAGGTCTTAGCAATCCTACATCCTGAGGGACTCACTGGAGTAGCCAGAGGACTAGACACTGGTGAGTCAACATTAAAAACCTACCACCACCCAATTTGCGCATGCCAACTCACCCCTCACCCTGACTCCCTTCACCCCACTCCATCCCACACAGTGCACCACCCCATTAACCATACCTAAATGTTTAGCCCTGCATGCCATGCCCACTGCAAGTACATCCCTCCAAGCTCTGCATGCACACCCACTAGCAATGCATGGACAGCATGGGGAACTACCAATCCCACAATACATCACCACATACCACCAAAAGTGGGAGGACAATACCAATATCTTTGGGAAATGCAGAAAATGTCACAGAAATGTACCTTAACACATCACTTTGATCCCCGCAGGTGCCCCAGCCAATGTTAGCATCGAGGAGGTACCATGGCAACCCAGTCCCCCATCAGAAGATGCCCACAGTGATGACAGTAAATCAGGAAGTCTGGATCTAGAGGAACTCCCTGGCCCATCTGGGACCACTGGTCAGTTGGACACCACATCCCACACCCAGTCCACCACGGGCCCCCCCCTCAGACTCAGACACCACAGCTTGGAGCCAACACCCCCAAACCTCTGTCCCCAGGACAAGTCAATCACTAGTGTGTCCACCTATACAGGGATCCGAGTCTACACCACACAGGCAAAACGATGAAGGTCCTGGTGTTATTGGGAGTGGGCACACCGTTCAGGGGACACAGGCACAGGGGGCCAGGGACACTCGGAGGGCAGCTGTGCCCGGGGGGGGGGGAACAGGCCCAGGGAACCAACTGCCCAGGCTGCACTCACAAATGTCCTGGGAGCATACGAACAAACCCAGATCAGGATGGGCCAGGTGATCACCATCATGCAGGAGAACCAATGGCTGCAGGCGGTACACCACCCGGATGTCATGCAGCAGTTGCAGTTCCTAAATGCCAACATAACCTTCCTTGGAGGGTGCTGGGTGACATGGCCAACACCATGCGGGAGAACTGAGCACACCAGCGGTCCACTTCCACTAGTCAGTCCACCCAACAGCCATCAACATCAACTGCAGCTAGTGGACAGGAGGACCTGCCACAGGACGTGCAGGCCACCAGCATCCCTCCCCTTGCAGAAGATGAACCACCCCACAAGCATTCCCTGTGACCCAGACAGACACCAGAGACTGTTGCCAAAACCAAGACCACCATCAGGAAATGAGCCCATCCTAAATGTCCCCCTTGTGTCCCACTAAGTCACCCTGTTCACTTTGGATTGCCATTGCTCCTCCTCCTATGGCCCCATGGACACTGGACCTGTGCCACAAACAGACTGGGCCACTACTCTGAACTTTTCCTCAACCATCACACCATTCTATTGCACTTCCCATTGTTTTTTGTCTTCAAATAAATACCCTTGAACACAACTTGAGTAATATTGCTTTATGAGAAAGAAATGTGCAAAGTATTGAGCTGTATTGAGCTGTTCTATCCTGTGCAAATGTCCGGTAATGTGTGAAGCCATTCAACAAATATGTCTCAGCAGTCTGTAGTCATCACATCAGTTCACTATTGTAACCACACCAACATCTGCAATAAGGGAAGGCGTCGGTGGCAGTCAATTGGGATGAAAAGGTAGTGACTGGCATAATACAACACCCACTTAGCACATAAATCAAATGTAGACATGTATGGATCAACAGTCTTACATGAGTGTCATTGGAAGTACTGCTGAATGATCTGTGTTCTGTTGTTCACATCCTCCTCCGCTTCCTCCTCCTCACTGCCCTCAATGTCCACTGCTGCCACAGCTGTTTTGTCACTCCACTCCTCCTGCAGATAGGGCACATAGGGGGTCATTCTGACCCCGGCGGGCTGCGGTCGCCGCCCGCCTGGAGGGAACCGCCATTAGGCCGCTCTGCGGTCAAAAGACCGCTGCATCCATTCTGACCTTCCCGCTGGGCCGGCGGGTGCTAACATTGTTAGCGCCCGCCGGCCCAGCGGGAAGGCGGCCTGCAACACTGAAGCCGGCTCCGAAAGGAGCCGGCGGTGTTGCAGGTGTGCGACGGGTGTAGTTGCACCTGTCGCGCTTTTCACTGTCTGCTAGGCAGACAGTGAAAAGCAGGCTGGGGCCCTGTTAGGGGACCCCTGCACTGCGCATGCCAGTGGCATGGGCAGTGCAGGGGCCCCCAGGGGCCCCTAGACACCCGTTACCGCCAGCCTCTTCCTGGCGGTGACAACCGCCAGAAACAGGGTGGCGGTAAGGGGGTCAGAATCCCCATGGTGGCGCTGCTTGCAGCGTCGCCATGGCGGATTTGCCCAGCGGGGGGAAAACCGGCGGGAAACCGGCGGAAACCGCCGGCCCCGGTTTTCTGGCCGCAGCTTTACCGCCACGGTCAGAATGGGCAAGGAAGCACCGCCAGCCTGTTGGCGGTGCTTCCGTCGTCCGCGGACCTCCATAGTGTCTGAGGGCCAAATTATGCAGCATGCAGCACACCACCAGGTGGATCCCTCTGCTACTGTGGGGAGTAGCAGAGGGATCCACCTGTCAGATGGAGGCGCCTGAACCTGAGCTGGGTCTGGTGGCTTAGTGGACTAATGCATCCACTGTAGGGTCCTGTGTTTGACCTCATGGTCACAGGTTCAAACCCCGGCGGGTCCACTAAGCCTTTCATCCAAGTTCTGAGGTCTATGAAATGAGTACCATTGAGTTGGGTAACAATAAACATCTGTTATTCAGTGCCAAGAGGCCTACGGGTGAATACACGTTATGTTGTGTCAGATGGAGGCACCTGAACCCGTCTTCCAGGAGACTGAAGGTTCTTTCCACAATCCTCCTAGTACGCCCATGAGCATCATTCTACCGATTCTCAGCCTCTGTTCTCAGATTCCTGACAGGGGTCAACTGCCAGGACAGGTTTGGGTAGCCGGAGTCACCTGCAAGAAGTGAGGGACACACATTAACCATGCACAATGACATGGGTGATGACTCCAGTAGGCATACACTGACATACATTGGGTGGGGTCTCGTGCTCACCTATGAGCCACCCTCTGTGCCTCTGCAGTCGTGCCATAACCTGTGGGACACTGCTATTCTTCAAGGCATAGGCAACATGCACAGATCCAGGATACTTGGCAGTGGTGTGGGAAATGTACTGGTCAGCAAGGCACACCATCAGGACATTGAGTGAGTGGAAACTCTTCCTATTCCTGTACACCTGTTCAATTGGCCATGGGGGGGACTAGGCAATATGGGTGCCATCAATGGCCCCAATCACATGTGCTATGTGTCCCATTGCATAGAATCCAGCCTTCACAGTGGGCAAATCATCAACATGTGTTTCATCAAGGCTGTCAAAACCCTTCCAAGCACAATCAAGAACATTGGCTGTGACATTCCTGCAGCCAAGCCCACAGTCACCTGGAATGAACCACTTGCCAGGAAATGGAGCACTGACAGGACCTGCACAAGAGGGGGAATTGTTGTGGTTCAACGGATTGTGCGTATCAGATCAGGCTCCAATTATGCACACAGCTCTGTGATTGTGGCCCTGTCCAGACGATAGGTGAGTATGATGTGGCAGTCCTCCAATGTAGCCATGTCCACACGGAGTCTGTACAGGGGTGCATGCCTCCTCCTCCTCTGCAGTGGTTGGTGTCTAAGTGGGCCAAAAGGAATATGGGTGTGACAACAGCACACATGGACATACAACATCAGAGTAAACAGTGCATGTATGTGATTTGGACACCAGAATTGTCTAGGTGTGTACAGTTGACACCAATTATGCACAGCCAGAATCCAAACATGAGCACTAGCAGTAGGAAATGGCAACCGCCTGTCCTATATGCAGGGACAGATGGAGGTGACTTGACTCCGCCGTCGCTAGGAGTCATGGCGGAAGGTGGTCTGCACTGCTGTGCAATTCCTTATTGGCTAACATGGGGCTCTATGGAGTATAGGAACCAATGATGATCAACGCCGGCAGTGACGGTGTTCACTGCCGTGGACATGACCGCCATTTCTTTTCTACAACTTCACTTGAGTCCTGACTATCTACTGGACAACATCTCCACTGCGTGTGCTGCTGTGACCAGTGTCTGGAACTTGCCATAGCCCGTGCTACAGGGGAAAGGGCTCCAGCCTTCACATCAGAGGAGCTGGGGAAGCTCGTGGATGGGGTCCAACCCCTTTATGGGCAGTTGTAAGGACCTCTAGACAAACAGGTGAGTGCAACATGGGTAGCAGCATGCGACATGGCTGCATGGAGATGTATGTGTGTGCTAGCAGTGTGTAAATTGGGGGGGTATGGCTGCAGGCAATGTGAATGCAGAGGTACGGGTCATGTATGTGCTACATGAGGGGCAAATGTGGTATGTAGGCCATATGTGTGATGGACTGGATTGTAAGGTTCATGTTCTCCTTCTGTCTGGTTCCTCTGCAGGTCAGCACCCATCAGAAGAAGGGGCTGTGGCGTGCCATCACCAAGGATGTGTCTGGGGGTCCATTCCTGGCAGAGCACCCACTGCAGGAAACAGTGGGAGGACCTGAGACGCTGGGCCCGGAAGACCGAGGAGGCCCAGCTGGGGATGGCCTCCTAACGAGGGAGGGGTGCCCATCGAACCCTGTCCCCCCAATAGCCTGCATACTGGCAATGGCCTACCGAGAGCCTGATGGGCGCTTAAGGGCAAGACAGCAGGCACAAGGGGGTGAGTCCAGTGTGTGTGTGGCATTCATCATTTCTTGGCTGGCATGGTGTTTGAGTGCAGATTTCTAGTCAGTGGATGCCCCCATATGTCGGTGGTGACATTCCTGCATGGTCCTGCTTAGCTATGTAGGGTGGTATGCATTCTTGGTATTGCTAGGTAGCTACCTTGCCATGGTAGACAGGGCTTAGTTGTTTCCAGTAGGTGTGCAGATGGTAGTGTATGGGTTCCTAGCTTTTGTAGTGCCTAGGCAATGGTTGATCACTGTAGTCCATACTGCCCAATCTTTGTCCTAGGGAGTTATTGTGATGTTTATGCCATCTGTGCAGTTGGTGCTGTGTTTGACCCCATGCTCCCTTTCTTCCCCCCTCCTCTCGCCTTTTGTCATCCTTTCCATTTGTGTATTAGCATCATCTAGTGAAGGAGCAGGGGCTCCGGCGAGTGAGGAAGCAGCAGCCCATGGGACCCAGGAGGCAGTGTCCACCGATGCCGAGGGGACCAGTGGGATAGAGGGCGAGGGGAGCACCACAGGGGAGACTGGAGCTGAAACAACTGACTAAGATGGAAGCTCCTTGGTGGTGGTGAACCCCTCTGGGACCACACCAGCTACATCATCTTCTGCCACCCCTGTACCACCACCACCCTCCCAGTTGCCCCCCACCCAGTTGCCTGTGCCCGCTCACCCAGGAGGGTGGGCATCTCCTTTGCCCCAGGCTCCTCAGGCCCTGCCCCAGTCAGCCCTGCTACCCTCAGTGATGAGGCTATTGACCTCCTGAGATCCATCTCTGTAGGACAGTCAACCATAGTGAATGCCATCCAGGGGCTGGCATCCCAGATGCAGCAATACAATGCCTTCGTGGAGGGTATTCACGGTGTCTTGGCGGCTCTACAGAGATCGTTTCAGGCTCTGGCCTCCTCTCTGCCGGCAGCCAGTGTCCCTGTTTCTTCCGTCCCCCCTCCAACTACCTCTTCCCAGTCCCAGTCTCCTCTCCCCCAACCTATCCCAGGGACACATTCTGACAAGCATGCACCCAAAGCAACAGTCAAGACTCACACTGACAAACACAGGCAGCACACGTCAGTCTACAAGCACACACACAGCGAACACACAGTTGCCCACACAATAGCAGCCACTGCCTCCACTGTCTACCCCTCCTCCTCCTCCTCCCTCACAGTCACATCAGTACTCACACCTGTATGCATAGCATCAACAGTCCCAGATCCTGCCACCTGCACAGTCTTGCCCAGTTACCACAACAGCAGACCCCTAGACATGCACCCTACATACCACATGCGCAGTCACCACCTCATGCAGCACACCCACCTCACTTGCAGACACCACCACAACACCCATCCACATGTCCTGTTTGACCTCCCCCACCCTTTCTGCCCCCTCCAAAGACACACAAACTCTTGCACTCAGACCCCCAACAGCCATGCATCTCATACAAGCACACTGTCCATGCACCAGCCCCCAAGTCCAGCATACCTCCTCCTCCCACAAACACTCCATCTATCTCCTCTCCCATTTCTCTTCCCACACCCCACACCACTGGTCCTAAAAAGCTTTTCCTTTCCTGCATTGACCTCTTCCCTGCCCCCCTGTCCTGCCCGTAAAAGAAAGGTCCCACCCAACCACCCCAGTACCTCCACCTCCCATTCGACTTCTGTTCCTCCCCCTGAGACTGCAACTGCCACTAAGGCACCCAAGAGTGGCGCTCCAGCCCCCCGCCCCGAGCCCACTCCTCTGCCCCTAAATGGAAGGGTCAAGTCCCACCCCCTCCCAAATCCAAGCCCAAGGACCCCCTACCAAGAACCCCCCCATGCCCACCACCCCTGCCCCCAGAGGTGCCTGCCTATTCCACACATGATTCCCCTGCCCAATGGAGTTCCCAGGTTGTCAGGAGTCAAGTTTGGCCTTGGACGTTGCCCTGTGGCCATTAAAAACTTTTGACTGGCCAATGACCTTTTCTGTAGAGTTATATATATTTATATTTATCTCTTTTTACCATTGAAGTTGCTGTCCCCACTTCATTACAGTGGTTGGACAACAGGTATATGTCCTGGCTCTCTTTGCTCCTGGGTTATGTTGCTGTTTATTTACTCTGCAGATTGTTCTGGGTGTGTGGCATCTGTGTTTAGTGTGTGTTGTGCATGTGTGTGTGTGTCACTCTTCCCTCTCTCCCTTGTGTGCTAGGCAGCTCTACTCACCGTCTTCGACGGTGTTGGTGCTCCTGAAATACCAGGACGTAGTACAGCATCGGGAAGACTTGCAGCTCTGGTACCATGGCGGCAGCGGTCTCCTCTGTGTCCCTGGAGGTGAGTGTCTCCTTTATATGATGTGTTTCCACCAGGCTTTTGGTGTTGTTGCTACTGCCCCAGAAATCCTGGAGGTGTGCTATGTCATAATATGGTGGGTGGATCCTTGTCTTCCACCTGCCTGAAGAGGGCTACCGCCGTGTTCAGTAGTCATACGTTGGTGTGGTACATTGGCTGTCTATGGGAGGGATCACCGCCATGGTCATTATTTGGCGGTCATTCCTGCCAGCGTGGCAGTGACCTGACTCCCAAGGTCATAATGACCACCATAATGTGCAATATGTCAGGGAGAGATGCCCCCCCAATCACCACTAATGTCTGGTACCCCTTACAATGACATTCTCTGAGTGCATTAGTAAACAACATTTCGGTGGTCATTACAACCCTGGCGGTCGGTGTTAAAGCGGCAGTAAGACCGCCAACAGGCCGGCGGTAAAAAAAAATGGAATTACGACCGTGGCGGAAACCGCAAACATAGACAGCCACTTTAACACTCTGACCGCCACGGCGGTACAAACAAACACTGCGGTGGAAAATGCCAACAGACAGGCGGGAGAAAATGTACCGCCCACAGTATTACAACCCACCAATCCGCCACCTTTTCCGGGGCGGATTCACAGAGAACAAAAATACGGCGGAAAAAAGGACTTCGAAGGGAAAACGCTCACCTCTACACACCCCACGAGGAAACAGGACGCCATGGAACCGGAACTCCAGATTTTACCAGCCTTTATCTTCCTGCTCCTCTACCAGGAGCACGAACGCCGGCGGCGAAGACAACGGTGAGTACTGCACCTACGACACAGGAGAGGGGGAGGGAAAAAACAGTGACACACACACGCAACACCCCCACCCCCACCCTCACCCACTACAACACACACACGCTAATACATATTGATACATCAGTGTTTCACCCCCAACCCTCCCTGGAAGAATGCAAGTACTAAAGGAAATGAGTCGAATAATTGTGATATTTTCAATTACATACATCAAAAATATTTACAAATATATACATTTATACTATATACAATTAAATACACCAAGAACACAAGTCCAAGGGAGTCCACCATCATAGTCCGTGGATCACTGGGCCCAAAAAGCATTGGCGAAGCCCACACAAGATACCTGAACAAGAAGGAGAGAACACTGCAGGGGCATCAGATAGAAATAAAACAGGCACCTCAGGGGGAATGGAAGGGGGGGGCACCTCAGCCGGTTGAGTGCATGACGCCAAATCCACAAGGGGGCCCCATGCCCACTGTGCAATCCTGGGGAGTGCAAAGCCACAGTCTCTCAAGTCTCTACAGTGGGTGGTTTGCCCACTGTTCAATCCGAGGGAGTGCAAAGCCACAGTCTCTCAAGTGGATGTCAATCTCCACTGGTTCTGGAGGGGGCCTTGTATCCAGAGTGCTTCATCCTGCCAAGGACTGAGGTAGTGGATGTCAATCTCCACTGGTTCTGGAGGGGGCCTTGTGCCCAGAGTGCTTCATCCTGCTCGTGGCGGCCTTAGTAGCATCAGAGCTTTTGGCTCTCATGGGTCTGCGGTGCTTGTGGCGGCGGTCTCTTTGGCAGCGCTGCTTGTGGCGGCGGTGTCCTTGGAAGCGGAGCTTGTGGCGGCGGTGTCCTTGGCAGCAGTGCTTGTGGCTGCGGTGTCCTTGGCAGCGGTGCTTGTGGCAGCGGTGTCTTTGGCAGGGGTTCAGCTGCTGATGGTCTTGTCCTGTTCAACGGTGCTTGTGACGGCGGTGTCCTTGGCAGCGGTGCTTGTGGGCGGGGTGTCCTTGGCAGCGGTTCAGCTGCTGGCGGTCCTGTCTGTGGCAGTGGGGGTGCTGGCGGTCACCTCCTGGGCAGCGGGGCTGCTGCTGGCGGTCCTGTCTGGGGCAGTGTGGCTGCTGGCGGTGACCTCCTGGGCAGCGGGGCTGCTGCTGGCAGTCCTGTTTGGGGCAGTGTGGTTCCTGGCGGTCGCCTCCTGGGCAGCCGGGCTGCTGCTGGCGGTCCTGTCTGGGGTAGTGGGGCTGCTGGCGGTCGCCTTCTGGGCAGTGGGGCTACTGGCGGTTGCCTCCTGGGCAGCGAGACTGCGGTCTTGTCTGCCATGTTGATCTTCCCAGACTTGCCAGTTTTCTTGTTCCCCTTCCCCACCTTGGATGGTGTCGCAGCTGTCTCCACAATCCCAACTGTACCCCTGGGAGTGGCTTTGGTGGCTGGTGTCTTTCCCCTCTCACGCCGGGCACTGGCCAGCTTTTGATGCTTGACAGGTGGGGGACTGTCCGTGCTGTGGCTCCTTGCCACACTGCCTGCCCTGCTGCCTGGTGCACTCCATAAACCGGTGACTACTGGCACCACTGGTCCCACCGATGTTGTGGGTGAGGTGCTCGGTTGGGACCTGGTGAGTCAGGCCCTAGAAGACTGATGGGGTGGGGGAGGTGAGGGAAAGAGGTCAAGGGTGGCCAGGAAAAGTTTCTTAGGAACACTGGGACGGGTAGCTGGAGGGAGTTTGGGAGTGGAGGAAGAGGTTATGGTCATAGGAGGTGTACGTTTGCTGACTTTGGGTGAAGGTGCATGGGCTGGAGGCTGTCGTGAGGTGGATGGCTGTTGGGTGGGTGTGTGGCTGCTTTTGTGTACCTTGGGAGGTGGCCTTACAGACACACTGGGAGAGGACACAGGGGATGTGTGAATGGTAGTGGGGGTGGTGACTGCATGTGAGCGGGGTGTGGTGGTGGGTGTGCTGGTGATGGACATAGTGGCTGAAGATATAGTACATGCAGGTGTGAGTGGAGACGAGACACGGAGGGAGGAGGGAGACGAGGAGGAGAGGGACACAGTGGAGGCAGTGAATGTTGGTGTGTCTGCATGTGTCTGATACTTGCGTGAGTGCCTGTGGGATGTGTGGTGCTTATGTTTGCCTGAGCTTCCTTTGTGTGTTGAGGTGTGTGCATGCTGGTCTGATGGTGTGCTTGGGATAGGTTGAGGTACAGGGGTGTGGGTCTGGGTGGAGGAAGTTGGAGGGGAGAGGCTAGAGACAGGGACAATGGCTGCCATCAGTGCTGAGGCCAGAGCCTGAAAAGCTCGCTGAAGGGCTGCCTGACCAGAATGAATGCCCTCCAGGAATGCATTGGTTTGTTGCAACTGCCTCTCTACACCCTGGATGGTATTCAAAATGGTAGACTGCCCAACAGTGAGGCAGCAGGGGTGACAGGAGCAGGGGCTGAGGTGCCTGGGGCGAAGGTGATGCCCACCCTCCTGGGTGAGCGGGCACGGGGCAAAGGCTGAGGGGCTGCTGGGAGGGCGGTGCTGGTAGGGGGGGGCGGCTGTACCTGTAGAAGCGGGGGGCACAGATGGGATCCTCCACCGCAAGGGAGCTCCCATCAGGGGAGGAGTATGTATCGCTGGTGTCAGCTCCTGTCCCCGCCGTGGAGCTCCCCTTGCCCTCCGTCCCACTGGTGAATTCGGAGTCCGTAGTCTCGCCCTCCAGGGCCATTTGGGATGCAGCTCCCTCCTGCTCCGGTGCCACTGCTCCTCTGCCTGATGATGCTAATGCACACAAGTACAGGGAGACCACAAAAAGGGGAGGGAGACAGAAGAAAGACATGTTGAGTGCATGCAATACCACTACCGTTGGCGGACACGACAGACACAGAAGCCCCCTGCACTACGCCCTACACTTGGGGTCCACTATTCAATCCCTGGGACATGGTTTACAAGGCTATGGCCGATTTCGCAGGAGCTGGACTTAACAAGCAAACTCGCCCTGGCCTAGGGGAACCCACAGCCCAACTCCCCCACCCAGACACCTCCAATGCACACAGAATCAGCAGAATGAGAGTGTTCTCACCCCCTTGTTGCTACTATGATGCCCTCAAGCGCCCATCCAACTCCGGGCACGCCACCGCCAGAATCCTGAACATCAGGGGGGTCATAGTGCGACGGGCACCCCTCCCACGTTGGGAGGCCATCCCCAGCTGGGCCTCCATAGGCACTGTGCGCTGGGGCATGTGAGGAGATGGTGGCATCCTCCGGTGTACAGGCCGTTCGCGGACCTGTCGACAATGGAGGAAAGACATGTGATCATCACCTACAGGCTTGATCGTGCCACAATCCAGGAACTGTGTGCCCAGTTGGAGCCAGACCTGATGTCAGCTATCTGCCATCCCACAGGAATACCCCCTCAAGTGCAGGTGCTGTCAGTACTCCATTTCCTTGCAAGTGGGTCATTTCAAACAACAGTGGCCATAGCATCAGGGATGTCCCAGCCTATGTTTTCCAACATGTTTGTCCAGAGTGTTGTCTGCCCTGCTGAAACACATGCGGAGCTACATCGTTTTCCCTCAGGTGGAGGATTTGCCTACAGTGAAAGGTGACTTCTATGCCCTGGGACATATCCCCAACATCATAGGTGCCATTGATGGGACACATGTGGCCTTGGTCCCCCCAGCAGGAGTGAACAGGTGTACAGAAACCGGAAGAGTTACCATTCGATGAATGTGCAGATCGTGTGTTTGGCAGACCAGTACATCTCCCATGTTAATGCAAAATTCCCTGGCTCAGTGCATGACGCTTACATCCTGCGGAATAGCAGCATTCCTAATGTGATGGGGCAACTACAGAGGCACCGGGTGTGGCTATTAGGTGAGAACCTGGAACCAAATCAGTGGGAATAGTTGTCCGGTTCCGGGGATGTCCCTAAGAGTTAGTGTGTGTCTAACAGTTGTCCCTCGCCATTTGCAGGTGACTCTGGTTACCCCAACGTGTCATGGCTACTGACCACAGTGAGGAATCCAAGGACAAGGGCAGAGGAACGCTACAACGAGGCCCATGGGCGAACTAGGAGGATTATAGAGTGGACCTTCGGCCTCCTGAAGGCCAGGTTCCAGTGCCTCCATATAACAGGTGGTTCCCTATTCTACTCACCAAAGAAGGTGTGCCAGATCATCGTGGCCTGCTGTATGCTTCACAACTTGGCTTTGCGACGACAGGTGCCTTTTCCGCAGGAGGATGGTCCAGATGGAGGTGTTGTGGCAGCTGTCGAGCCTGTGGACAGTAAAGACGAGGAAGCAGAAGAAGAGGACATCGACAACAGGAGCTCAGTGATCCTGCAATACTTCCAGTGAGACACAGGTAAGAAGACAAACCTGCCTGCTACATGTACTTTAACACTATTTCCTCTTTACTGCCTGTCCTTTTCACCCAGTGTATTGTCACTGAGTTGTCACTTTCCCTTACGATTTCACAGATGTGGGTCCCACTGTGTGACATCTGCTTTATTTCCTCATGGACTAGAGCTGTGTGACATAGGTATGTTGACATTACATTTGAAAGAGCATTTTGTCACTGTAATTGCTAATACACTAATTCGAAATCACAGACAGACTCCAGATTGTTTTGTGCTATAAGAATGTTTATTGAAGTGCTCAATATTGGAGGGGGTTGTAAAATGGTGAGGCGTGATGGTGGAAGAATGTCCATGGCAGACTCCAAGCTATTAGTCTCACAGGTGCATTGTCCAAAGGGGCATAGGAAGTGGAGATGGGGCAGTTTGAGGATGTACAGGGTGACAAGGTGGGACAAAAGGATGAGAATCAGGGTGGTCTTATTTCTTGGCGGGGGTCTTGGCATCGTTCTCTGTCTTTGGCCTGGATCTCAGGGACCGTTTGTGGGGTGGTTCTCCATCTGCAGGGAGTGGGGTGCTGGTGTTGTGGTCCTGTGGCGGTGCCTCCTGCCCACTAGCACCGGCGGAGGTGGTGGGCAGTTCATCTTCGAGGCTAGTGTCAGGGGCCCCTTGTTGTGCCACAGTGTCCCTCCTGGTGTTCACAAGGTCCTTCAGCACCTCTACAATGGTGACCAGGGTGGTGTTGATGGACTTGAGTTCCTCCCTGATCCCCAAATACTGTCCCTCCTGCAGCCGCTGGGTCTCCTGAAACTTGGCCAGTACCGTTGCCATCGTCTCCTGGGAATGATGGTACACTCCTATGATGTTGGAGAGGGCCTCATGGAGAGTGGGTTCCCTGGGCCTGTCCTCCCCCTGTCACACAGCAGCCCTCCCAGTTCCCCTGTTTTCCTGTGCCTCTGTCCCCTGAACCGTGTGCCCACTGCCACTGCCCCCAGGTCCCTGATGTTCTTGTGTTTGTGGGTTTGCTTGGGTTCCCTGTTGTGGTGGACAGACTGCTGCTTGACGTGTCCTGGGGACAGAGGTATGGGCCTGCTGGGTGGGTGCTGTGCTGGTGTTTCCAGAGGGGGGAGGCTCTGTAGTGACCTGTACCAGTGTGAGGGGAACCGACTGTCCTGAGGTCCCAGATGGGCCGGGCCGGTCATCTAGATTTAGTTGGACAGAGCTGCTGTCATCACTGTGGGCCTCTTCTGTGGGGGGGGGGGGTGGACATGTCTGAAACCTCCTGTCCGGTGATGTTGGGTAGGGGTCCTGCATCTGTGTGTGCCATCGTGTGAAATGGGTGGGTGACCCTGTACCCCAATGCTTACATTCTTGTCTAGGACCTTGTGTGATATTTGGTTTGGGGATCTGTGTGGGTATCTGTAGTGGACATGCTTTGGTGATGGGTGTTCATGCTTTGGTGTTGCATGCAGGGCTTGGTGTTGGGATGGGTGGTTTGTGATAGTGGGGCATATGTGTGGTGTTGGAGTGATGGGGGTGAGGGTGAGGGTGGGGGTATGTGATAGCATGCATGTAGAGTGGGGGATGTAATAGTTAAGATTTGACTTACCAGAGTCCATTCCTGCAGCTACTCCTGTGAGGCCCTCAGGATGCAGTATAGCCAAGACCTGCTCCTCCCATGTTGTTAGTTGTGAGGGAGGAGGTGGAGGTCTGCCGCCAGTCCTCTGAACTGCAATCTGATGTCTTGAGACCACGGAACGCACCTTCCCCCGTAGGTCGTTCCACCTCTTCCTGATGTCATCCCTAGTTCTTGGATGCTGTCCCACTGCGTTGACCCTGTTCACGATTCTACGGCATAGCTCCATCTTCCTAGCAATGGAGGTGTGCTGCACCTCTGATCCGAATAGCTGTGGCTCTACCCGGATGATTTCCTCCACCATGACCCTGAAGTCCTCCTCAGAGAACCTGGGGTGTCTTTGCGGTGCCATGGGGTGGTGTGGGTGATGTGTGAGGTGGTGTGTGTTGTGATGTGTGAGGGGAGGTGTTTGAGTGTGTTGTGTGAGGTGTGTGAATGTTGTGTGAGTGATGGTGTTGTGTGCCTGTGGATGCTAGTTTGTTGATGGTGGTGTCTCTCTATGTGCTTCAATCTCAATTTTTGTAGTAGGGGTTTGTGGGTGATGTGGGTGTGTGTCTTATATTGTATTGGGTGTGTGGGAGTGGTGTATATGTATCAGGATTGTGTATTTCGAATTGTCCAATGTGGTTGTGTTTGTGTGTGTATTTTGAGCGCAGCGGCATGTACCGCCAATGGAATACCGCGGTTGAAAGACCGCCGCGTGGACTCGTGGGTCGTGATAGTGTGGGCGTTTTCCTGTTGGCGTGATGGTGGAGGTTTTGTTATCGCCAGTTTATCACTGACCTTTGGTGTGGCGGACTTGTGTGGGTGTCTAGACTTTGGTGGATTCCGAGCTCTGGGTCGTAATAGCTGTAGCGGAATTCCGCCGCTGCAGCGGTGTGTTGGCGGTCTTCTGCACGGCGGTAAGTGGGATTTACCCCCAGTGTTGTAATGAGGGCCTTTGTCAGCTTTCTAGGTCGCAATGGATCACACTGTGATAATCCTATGCTTGAAAAGTCTGCTAGAAAACCTGACATTTGTGGTGAGCAGATTTGGAGTATCAGTGCTGCTGTAAAGTGTTCCATATAAAGGAGGTGCTCTCCGCCTCAAACTAGGGAACTACCCAGGGTTTCTTGCACTTTTTTGCATATTTTATTTGGCACTCTAAGTCTGAAAAGGCACTGGTGTGACTTTTACTGATTGCTTCCTTCTGGCTGGATCAGGCCAAGCCCTGCTCCCACTTAACGCCGTGTTCAGCCTCAGGCTGTACGTGGTGGGGCACTGGTCACTCTTGGGGTGGATGGAAACAGGGCCTGACCTCAGTTCATGCACTAAAGGGAGTTGGCTGCCTACTGAAAGTTCAGTATCATAATAAAATCTTGCAATATATTTAAAACAACTATACCAATTGACTGAAAAACACAAAGATTAAAGTTACTTTAGATTTAGGTATGATAGTAACATATTTTTTTTAAAAATCTCAGAAATTCATTGGGAAAAAACAAAGGTTGAAGAGATGTCGTAGCTCCTTGAAAATGCCATTTAGAATGTAAGAAAATCACTGAAATTAGTTTACTGGGCTAACTAGAACTTGTGCCCCACCATGTTCTGTTAATGACCTCACAGAGGTAGGAACAGGCTGCTGCTTCTTGTCGTGCTTGTGGATCTCGTCGGTGCTCTGCGCCTCCTGCATGCTGTTCGCCGTCTCCCGGGTCTTTTGGGCTGCGCTGCTCCCGCTGCTGCTGCCGGCTGCCGCCGTGGCTGCACGGGGCGAGGAGGGCAGTATTGCAAAGTGCCGAGGAGCTCCAAGAGCCGACGAGCCCTAGGTCCCACGAGCCGCCATCGTCTTCCGCCGCTGTCAACAGACCGCCTCCGCCCGGAGAAACCACGCTAGGGTTGGACAGAGTAAATTTCTCAGCCTAACTCAAACACAGCGGTCAGGCCTGGGGCGTCCCGCAGTCACTCGCTACATACAAGACATTACCGATCGCTGGAGAAAAGCTGAAAGGCTTCGCACTAGGAAGCAGAGCAAAAACGGAACAGGGGTTAAAATAATATACCCCCGCCACTACAGAGCATGGAATGGTCGACTGTGACTCCCTTTGACATCTCTCACAACTAGACTACTACAAATTGTATTACGTAGCCAGACCGCGGCCATATTAGGCAGAAAAGTTTGCTTTGCAAGCAGTGGAACGTTGCCTTTTCAGACTATGAGACCCTTGGAGGAGAGCCGAGAGCGCCTCCGGAGAGACCGCTGACTCGCAGATCCACTGTGTGCAGGGGCAGCCGGTGACCTGCGCCCTCCACCGAGACTTCCACGGACCCCAAGGGTGCCATATTAGACCCCATCACACACTCCATCACCTAGAGGGACCCGAGGAGCCAGCGACCCGAGCACCGGAGACCGACTGTGGCACCAGAGAGAGGTCCCGGAGACTGACCCCTCACCACAGACTGACCCAGGGCGCCAGAGACTGACCCCGGCCACAGGGCACCAGAGAGAGGCCCTGGAGACTGACCCCTCACCGGAGACTGACCCCGGCCACAGGGCATCAGAGACTGACCCCGGCCACCAGAGACTGACCTCCAGGCACCACAATCTGACCTCGGGTACCAGAGAGAGACCACAGAGACTGACCCCCAGCACCAGAGAGAGAGATCGGGTACCAGAGACTGACCCCGAGCACCCGAGACAGGACCCACATCAGAGACTGACCCCGGGCACCATACCCCGGGCACCATACCCCGGGCACAAGAGGCAGACCCCGGGCACCGGAGACAACCAGCCGCGCACCCCTGCAGGACACAGGGCTGCCGGTTCGGACCGCCGCCGCCTTTGTAGGCTGCCTGCTAAAACACGCTGGGAGGACTACAATACCCAGAATCCTCTGGGTTTCCTGTGCGCCAAGTGGCGCAAAAGTGCTGTTACGCCCCCCGGGCCTGGGCCCTTAAATTGCAACAAGGTACCACGCACCGCGGGGCACGCGCGGGTGGCGCCGGGCGCCGGGCGGGCCCTCTGTGGCCCTCTGAGGCCTGAAGAGACTGGACTGGGCACGGCACTCTGCCTAAACTGTAAATTAGCTGTATTACATCTTGATTACGTGGTTTTGTGTTTTGTATTGCTGAATTATAGCTGGTGGTACTTACTGCAACCAATCTATGATGGCTAACTGTAATAACTCCGCCAAAAATCTAGGGGCTACTATGCTTGATAACTACCTGGTTAAGGTGGTTAAAAAGATTAATAGCGATCGCAGAGTCTCCCTAGGGAAAGGAGGTTCCCCCGTTCAGACACACCCTAGTTCCTCCCCACATATAGAGTCTACTTTTGAGGATTTGGGCGTCAACACTGACAAGGATATGATACTAACTGAGGCACAGATACATTCTAATCCCTTAGACTCAACGGATATAATTGGCGAGAGCCCATCTAGCCCCGTGGTTATGGCAGTGACTCCCCCCCAACCAGCAAGAGCAGTTAGGGCTTGCAGAAAGTCGTTGGGCAAAAGAGGAGTGGGGAAGGTCAGCAATTCTCGAAAGCCCCTCGAAGCAAAAACCCATACTATTAAAACAAAAGGATTAGACGGGGGATCTGATAAGCCAGTGGGTTGCTGTCATAACAGGCAGTATATAGAAAATATACTGGCAACAGCAGAGGATAAGTTAGCGACAAAAATGGCTGAAATTTTTAGCACATTATTGCTGAACATTGAAGTACTTACCCAAGAGGTTCATAGTCTGAGGGTACAAGCAACATCGACACCAGCAGATGTACTAACGGTACCTCTAGATTTACCATCTGGCAATTGTGTTGAGCAGGCAATACTCGCGGGCAGCAGTTTAAGACATAAAGCCCCATGTAACGAAACAAGTTCGGAGGCGGAGCCCACTATACCTAGGGAACTCGAAGTGATTCGAGGGTCCCTAGAGGGTAGGCCTCAACCAACTCGAGTCCATAAGGAAGCAAGAGAGCACAACAATAATTATAATGTTAGGATTGATCTCCCACCGGAGGCCGCTCCATTTGTATGTATATTGTCAGGAGTCCCAGAACTTAGTTCAGGTAAAAAAGAAGGTTACAATGATTTAAAAAACAAAGTAGCCTTCTGGCTTACTAAGAATAGACCCCTCCCCCCTACCATTGATGGTAAAATCTTAAATGTGAGAAGGGTGGGTTGGCTTGGCCACATGATTAAAGATATCCCAGGTGATCTGGTAATAGTTAATTTCAGGAGTATTAATGTGGTCCCATTTTTGAGAGGCTGGTGCCCGCAACTTGCAGATGGACCAATAGTCACGTGGGAACTACTAGATTTTTATCCTACAGTGTATCCCGAGGTGAAGGTGCCTTCCCAGATTAACAAAAATGTCATTAACCCTCCCAGGGGTTGGTTCGCACCAGAAAGCATTGAACCCTTGATTACTGCCGGGAGATATGGGCCGTTATCCTGCCTAGATGAGAATGATTGACTCATCGGTAGAGAAGAATTAGTTAATCTAACTTTATTGAAATCTCCCCACATAGAAGATATAAGTTGGAAGGCTATTGCCACAGATCAAAGTAATAATCCTGACACTACCCCTGTTGGTACATTGTCTGCATTACCCAATTTTAGTACGGACTCACCCTCTGCTTTAGCTGAGCCTGTTGATATGTTATCAAGGTATATATCCTGGAATATAGCCGGTCTGGAGTCCAGCCAGTGTATTCCTGATTGGAGGGACTTCATAGATCAGGGCGATATAATTGCATTCCAGGAAACTTGGGCTATCACACCGATATTTCGGGTGGGGTATCTGAACTTTAGCAAGCTAGCAATTAGAGGCCAGAAAGGGCGTCCTGTTGGAGGTCTTACAATTTGGGTCCGCCAAAGTGCGGGTGTAAGAGTTGAAGAAGTGACAATTGATAGTCCAGACATAATTGCCTTAAAGATAAAATCCAACCAAGGTACAAACATCCTGTTGGTTAATATTTATGTCAGGGGCCTCCAGGGAGGAAGGGTTTCTCCGACCCTCCTCCTGTTGGATGACATTCTATCAGGAACAACGACCGATGGCCACAAGATTGTGATGGGGGATTTTAATACTTGTTTTGAGCCTTTGGGTATTGAGGACGGCCCGCTCACCGAGGATGAGGATCTATCCTGGGGTATTCCCCAACTCGAGATACCTCCGATTGCTAAGTGGTCGAGCTCAGCCACCTATATCAAGGGGCTATGCCTGGATATGGGTCTAAGAGCTGTTAACGGAAGGGTCAAGTCAGATAGGAAGGGCAGGCATACGTTCAACAACGGCAGACACAGTAGTCGTATCGACTATATTTTGGTCGATGTGAAGCAGTGGTTTGCAGTTGTTGATATGTTAGTCACGGAACGCCCAGAGAGCGATCATGACCCGCTGGTTTTGACCTTAAGGGATTCCAGCTTTCAGAGGTCTGAGGGCAGTGGTCCTAATATAATAGAAAAAGAGGTCATTGTGAGCAATGATACGCGCAGGGTACCCTGGCCGAAAATAGCTGTGGACGCTGGGGCCCGCAGGGTGATAAGAACCTTAGGCCCTAATTCTGAGTCTGACGGGCGGCGGAGGCCGCCCGCCAGACTTCCCCCCTCCGAAATACCGCTCCGCGGTCGAAAGACCGCGGAGGGTATTCCGAGTTTTCCCCTGGGCTGGCGGGCGGTCTTCGCAAGACCGCCCGCCAGCCCAGGGGAAAACTCCCTTCCCACGATGACGCCGGCTCGTAATAGAGCCGGCGGAGTGGGAAGGTGCGACGGGTGCAGTTGCACCCGTCGCGTATTTCAGTGTCTGCTTTGCAGACACTGAAATACTTTTAGGGGCCCTCTTACGGGGGCCCCGCGACTCCCCCTCCCGCCATCCGGTTCCCGGCGGGAGAACCGCCAGGAACTGGATGGCGGGAGGGGGAGTCGGAATCCTCCATGGCTGCGGAGCGCGCTCCGCAGCCATGGAGGATTCCTACGAGCGGCGGAAAGTCAGCGGGAGACCGCTGGCTTTCCGCGTCTGACCGCGGCTAAACCGCCGCGGTCAGAATGCTCGTAGGAGCACCGCCAGCCTGTTGGCGGTGCTCCCGTGGTCGGTGGCCCTGGCGGCCACCGACCGCCAGGGTCGGAATGACCCGCTTAGTGTCTAGTTCTGTGGAGCTTTTAAACAATTGTGGGTCACAGGACGAGATTAACAGCGAACTTATACGTACCCATTCTGACTTGTTTCAGGAACTTAAAAAGTTGTTCATCAAATTTATTCCTAAACAACCTAGGACCAAGAAATACTCATCCACTACCTGGTTTGATAAAGAGTGTAGCAAGACAAAAAGAGTTCTCTTTGAGGCTATTAAAAACAAAAATCATAGCCAGATTAGATCTTGTAGAAAACTCTATAATGAGGCAAAACGCAAAGCAAAACAAAAGTGGGACGAGGAACGCTGGCTTATGCTGTCAGAAGCCTGTGGTAAACGCAATATGCAACAGTTTTGGTACCTCATAAAATGGGGTATCTCGCAGGACGCCCACTATAGTCCAGCATCTGTCTCTAATCATCAGTGGGTAATATTTTTTGAGGATCAGTTTAAGTGTCATACAGTAGAAGTGACTATACCCTACTGTCTTGAGCCCGTTGAGTCGTTAATTTTCTCAGTTACTGAAGTCATTAATTGCCTGCAAAACATTCCCAAAGGGAGGGCCCCTGGCCCAGATGGTATTCCAGCTGACATTTTCTTGGAAGACCAGGACCTGTGGGTACCTTATATACTCCACCTGGTGAATGCAGTTGCAGCAGGCGCTAAAATTCCTGACTCATGGTATGGGGCAGAAATCCTTCCTATATACAAGAAAGGCGATCGCTCAGTACCCTCAAATTACCGGCCTATCAGCCTTATTGATGCGATCCAAAAAATCATAGCGCGCCTCATTTTAGGGAGGATACAGGAATGGATAACAGACTCAGATATTTTGACTCTGTTGCAGGCGGGTTTTAGACCTCATGTAAGCACCCTTGATCAAGCCTTTCGTTTTGCCCTTTTATATTGGAAAACAGGTTTTTTGGGTAAGGGCAAGTTGTATGCAGCTTTTGTGGATCTAAAATCTGCATTCGACTTGGTTCCTAGGACTAAATTATGGGATTGCATACTGGAACAGGGAATGCCCAGGGCTCTAGTGCGACTCTTAATAAATCTTCATGCATACACTTATGCCCAAGTCCGCTGGGGTAAGCCTGGCGAGGTTACGGACAGGTTCCATGTTTTGAAAGGTGTTAGACAAGGATGTGTCCTGGCTCCCACTTTGTTTTCCCTGTTTATTAACGGGGTTACCAAATATTTTGCAACACATCCCACGGATGCTCCCCAGATAGCGGGAATGAAAGTACCATTGCTCATGTTCGCGGATGATACCTTGTTATTATCTAAGACAAGGCAAGGGCTTCAGCAGGCCCTACTCAGATTTGAGTTATTTTGTGACGAGCATGAGCTAGAAGTAAATGTTTCTAAAACAAAATTCATGGTACTAAGAGGTCGAACACAAACTGTGGCAAGGGTTAAAATGGGTGGTGCTATTCTTGAGCAAACTAATGTATTTACATATCTGGGTGTGCATTTTAGTGATAATTTTAGTTGGAAACCCCAGATTGATATTCAAGCACTTAAACACGTTCAATTGGGCGGTGCCCTTCTTAAGGAATATAAAAGATCATTTACCCGCCCGATGTCCCCACTTATGGAAATCTATGGGTCAAAAATTCTTCCCTCAGTTTTGTATGGGGCAGAGCTTTGGGGTTATAGCAATCTGGACCGACTGATGCTGGCCCAAAACAGATTTACAAGAGGGGCGGTTGGTCTTCCGAGGTCATCCCCACGCATCCCGCTGCTTTATGACCTTGGGCTCCAACCGGTGGAAGATCAAGCCAGATTTCGGCCCTTGGCCTTCTGGCGGAGGTTGTGGTCTACCCCAGAGCTGTTATTATATGCGAAAGCATGTCTCGAGGTAAGGGACACCCTAGGATCCGATAAGATTGGTTGGTTTAAGGGTGTTAGAACCACCCTTTGTGCCATGGGTCTAGGTGCCCTTTGGCACAACCCAGACTCAGCTACTTTTCCTTCAAAAAAAGAGCTGAAACAACTATATTGGGAATGGGTGGTAGGCATAAGACACTCATCCCTTATAGGTAGTTCCCTTACAACAACATTTGTACACGTGAAAGATGTCTCTGCAATTGAAATGTATTGGGATGTTATTACAAAACCTATGGACCGCAAATTATATCACCAAGTTAGAGTGGGCTCAATACCATTAAGGTGTTTAACCTCAACCTGGGGCACTGGAGGCCCAGATAAATGCCCATTGTGTACTGAAATGCGGGAAAATGTGAGCCATTTGTTCTTTGTCTGTCCATTATATGCTGCCCCAAGGAAGAAGTGGTTGGTACCCCTATGCAAAAGTCTGGGCACACAATCGGCCGAGACTGCTTGTAGGATCCTTAAAACTGATCTTTCACCTACTATAGCAATAGGGGTGGTCAAATTCCTGGGGTGGGCATGGATAATTCGTTCTGAACTACTAAAACAGTTACATGTTTTAGATAAGTAAAATATCTTGAACATTAGAACTGAGTTTTTTAAAGTAATGTACTTCCTTTTTTAATATGTTAAAATATTTAACAAATGAAGCATTAGTAGCTTTTATGAAATATTGTATTTATTGTTTTAATCGTTAGCAGTGTTAATTTTATAAGTATTATGACATGTAGCATGTCTTTTATGATGAAATATCGAATAAAGACTTCATTGACTTGACCTCACAGACATCACTGATAACATCTCAAATGACATCATTGATGACAACTGTGAACATAGTGGCTGCACAAGTTCTTGTTAGCTCAGTAAATAATTAATTGTGATTTTCGGTGTTTTTGAGTTTAAGACATCACGTTTTAACTGACATTTTTCACCTTATGACAACTTCACTTCTGTGTTTTTCTGAATTCAACCATTCAAAGATGGCAATTATGTGTGCATGTGAGTCACCCGTTGTTTACGTTGTGCACAGTATGTCCTGCTGTTTGTGACCAAGGCCGCGTTTTGGCTGAAATGTGTCATGTGTTGCTAACATGCGATACATTTTGGAATTATGGATTGTGAGTGAACGCCATACATTAATTTTGGTTGGAATTTCCATCCAATGGCTGTTGTTCCTCTGGCCTGACGCTACAATCCCATGGTGTCGAGGATGCAGTGGGTGCACGAGGACTGTTGTGTTTTGTCTGAACGGCCTTGCAATTGCCCCATAAAAATTTGTTTGGAAATTCTGGTGAGTGGAAATACTGTTCAGCTCTTGTTCACTTAATTAGGAGTTGGAGGGAAGTGTCAGTGTACTGTGACATTTTGAAAATCTTTACAGTGAACAGAAAGGAGTTAGCATAGAGAACTCAGAGACTGTGTGAAGGAGACAGTGTTCTATGCTAATAAATCAGATAGAGTGGAGGCAAATACAGAGGTGAGAGCAGCATGGCATTAGCCAGCATTAGCATGTGCCTTAAAGGGTCAAAGTACGTGTGGGGGCTCCAGCACAGGTGGAGGGTGGAGGCATGCTGTTCCTGTGTCTCAGAACATTTGCAGGGAATGATCAGAACTCTGTAACTTGCACTGATAGGAGAAGGCGACCCTGGAATCTTACAGATGGATAATTCACATACATGGATAAGCATTTGCTAACAAGTAGTGGTACAACACAGTGGCTATGGCAGAGGCTTGAGTTGCATGTAGAGTAAGGGAGGCGAAAGCCATATCTACTGGTCAAGTAGAAAGAGGGTCGACATCTAACCAACAGCTAATAAAATTACATCTTAAGGCCAGACTCTAGGGGAGCTTTTTTTAATTTTGTATAAATCTGTTGAGTAGTTTTGAGATAATAGTGTTTGAAAAAGGTGCCAGGTGAGCTTTAAAAAGAGTTAACTTGTATATTGTTACAGTTGACAAGGCATTTTTTGATTTGCCTATAACGTTGACTTTTTTTTTTCACAAATAGCATACAATTTGCAGAGGTTTAGCGCAAGCTGAATTTTACTATTTTCAAATTCTCATAGTCAGTCAAGGGAGGATCTTTTGGAAAACAGGGACCAAAAAGGTTTTAATTTGCTAATAATTTTGGCACAGTGTGACAAATATACACAAAAAGTGGCAGAAGTTTAGAGGAAGTTCAACAATGCAGAGCAAAGTGAAAGGGGTGGGGGACAATAAAGTATTCATTTGCTGTTTGATGAATCTACATTTATTGTCGCAGACAGCTAAGTTGCAACCAGCGAAAGTATTTTAGGTTTTATGCAGATCCAGTACGGCGGTTAAGCGAGTGGGGAGGTCTAAGCATTTTTGATCTGCTAATCACTTTGGCATAGTTTGATAGATCTGTATGAAAAGTTACAGATATTTTTTTTAGCTGAGTCTTGTTTTTTTCAATTTCATGGAGGTTTGTCAATGGGAGTAACATTTAAAGGTGGGTCAAAGAAGTGTTGATTTGCTAACAAATTTGACACCATTTGATGAATCCAAACTAAATCTCGCAGACATTTAGTAGGTTTACCTTTCTGTTAACATGCCAGGTTTTGAGCAGAACTATCAAAGGGGGAGAGACATAGAGTAAATAAAAGTTTAATTCACTAAGAACTTTGGTGTTGTTTGATGAATATGCATGAATTCAGGCAGACAGAAATTTATGTCCAGTGTTATCAGACTTAAGGCAAATCAGATAGGGGGCACAATCTGACCCCAGTGGCTTAAAGTCGTCACCATCCATGCTTAATGTACTGCCTTGCCTATAGCATGTGATAAAAATGGCCAACAAAAAGGAAAACATCATGGGGTATGAGTTATGGTGTGCATTGTGTGTTGCATTCCATAACTGGTGATTTTCAGGTCTTGGCAAAGTTGAAAAAACATCTGGAATTGCAGTTATAAGAGGTGAGACGCAAATTGAATGCTTAGTCCTTTATATTATTACGTAGTGACCAATAACTTTCTGGAGCATATGCAAGATCAAGACAAAACTGTGATGACAAAGATGCTGTTTCAGAAGGCCAATTATCATCGAGCTTATGCTTTTTTTAACCAGGGAATTACAATAATTACAGCATAATTAGGAGAGGCACTGATGCCAAAAGACAATACAGTGGAGAAGAGCTCTCTTGGATAATTTCTGAAGTTAATGGTGATCCTTCGACATTTACAGTCACTTCAGGAGTCTTCTTAACTCTCTTAGGAATGTTATTTTTAGTGGCCCTGTCCTGATCAATGTGCATTCCATGTGCCACTATCCAACAATGCAGAGACAGTAGCAATCATACCTTCTTCTGTTCTCACAATAACCTACAGAAGGAACAAATGATTATCAGCATTATTCCTAGAAGATGCAAAACTAGGGATCTAACAGATTCCTGTCTTCTTTTATGGAGTTGATGAGTTCTTTCACCGCTCCTACAAGACCATTTGACAGGTCTGAATCATATGTAAAGGTTCACCACAATATAGATAATGGCCACACTGACACTGGAGCTATTTTTCACATTCATTCAGAGGAGACCCCACAGCTTGCATAGGCTGTGAGATGAGTTTAATTAAACCGCTGATGGACTAGTTGAAGAAACTCTAAGGACATTGGAATAGTTGCCTAGGACTTAATTATTTATTTTCTTCTATACTGTAATCTATGTTCAATCAACAACAGTAAATCAACAAATGCAGAAAATAAAAAAGGACGCTTCTCGTTCCTCCTAAGTCTTCTTTCAGCCCACATTGAAAAAGCGTAATCAGAGTTAGTTTAATCCAAGTATTTTCAGGTGGAAGTGACAGAGACAGGACCCATAAGTCACTACATCATTTCCACCTTGTTAAGTATCACATAATACTTTCTAAATTGAGTACTCCAAGCCAGGATGTTGAAACATCTCCTTAAATTTTAATACCCTAACACTGCAAATAAGGACCCAAATTTGTTTCTAAAAGAGTTTCCTAGCCAAGTTTGATATAGTGAGCCATCTAATCATGTTACTCACTTTGACGTGAGTAAACTGGGCAGGGCCAAAAGCTTTCGAATTATTTTGTAAATCTATTTAGTAATTTTTGAGATACTAGCACTTGAAAAGTGGCCTTGAAAGAGTTTTAAAAAACTGTATAATTTGACAGTTGACAGGCCATTTTGTTAATTTGTTTATAACTTTAGTACTTTTCTCACAAATAAGCATAACATTTGCAGAGGCTAAGCACAAGCTAACTTTTGCTATTTACAAATCTGCACAGTCCACCAATGGAAGGCCTAGTTCAAACTGGGAACCACAAAAAAGTTTGAATATGCCAAAAACGTTCTCACTGTGTGACATATCTACAAAAACGTTGGCAGAAGGTTGGAAGAAGTAGTTTGTGCAGGGCAAAAAGCAAAGTGCACCATGAGAGAACCTAAAAAGTCTCTAACTTCACTGGATCTCCAGAAAAACATGGGCGCTTGAAGGGACTATTGAGATGTCAATATACTGTGACACTAAGGTCTGCTATAGAACTGAATTCTCAAGACACAATTGTTGCAACTCTTGTGCTAGGATTTTTAGGCCCAGATTCACAAAACTCTCACACAATGCAGCGCAGCAGGCAAATATGCTGTGCTCGTTTGGGTGACAGCGAGTGAGCAGGAGAGCAACGTATCTCTCCTCCCTTCTCCCTAGGGCCGGCGCAGAATTTTGCTGCTGAGCACCATGTACACATCTTTGCGCCATAGTGCAAGGGTGTGTGTGTGAGTTGAGCATAGGTTTTGCACTGGAAGGGTTCCCTTCTACTACAAAATACTATGCTTATACTCAATTTAAAACGTTTCATACTTTGTATGTGTACAGTGCAGCACACATGCAAAGTTGGAAAAGTAAGGAGAAATGAAAACATTTCTCCTTTTAACACCTGGTTTCTAAAGGCATTATTTATTGGCACAAACCCCTATTTACTAATGTTAATAGATGTGATTTTGCATCAAAAAGCATGGGTGGTAGCACGAGAATGCCCATGTACCACCCTTGAAGCTGAGTAACATAAAGCACTGCTTTGCGCTGGTTTGCGTTACTGATCCTTACAAACCAACACAGATAACAATACAGCCTTAGAACCCGCCGTAGCGGGCTCTACCGGCTATTAAAGGCCCGCTCCCGAGTTAAATGCCCGAGCCGAAGGCGAGGGCATTTAACAAGGGAAAGGGCCTTTAATAGCCGGTAGAGCCCGTTACGGCGGGTTCTAAGGCTATTAGAACATTCTGCCACTCAGGGCAGAATGTTCTCTTAAAAAAAACAAATTGCTCACGGAGTCCAAGGGGATTAGAATCCCCTCGGGCTCCGTGAGGCTTTGTTCACAGCTGCTGCTGTGAACAAAGCCCATTGGAATGTTGGCGCTGCAGGCTTTTACCAGCCAGTAAAAGCCCGCAGCACTCCATTGTTTTCAATGGAGCTGCCAACTTCCAATGTTCTAATTAGCGTTGGTCTGTAAATTCTAAAAATGTTTTGCTTCAGTTTTGCAATACAAACGTAATGCAAACCCAGCGCAAAAGCTTTGTAAATCTTGGCCATAGCATCACCAACTCTAAGGGCTTGTTTTAGAAATGGGGCCTCTAGTTGGCAGAGGTATACCCCCTTATCCAAGTAGGGCCCCCAATCCTAGTCAGGGTAAGTCACACACAATCCAAATTATCCTGTGCCCACCCCCTAGTAACTTGGCACTGAGCAGTCAGGCTTAACTTAGAAGGCAATGTGTAAAGTATTTATGCAATGAATCATACAATAACACAGTGAAAACACCACAAAAATACACCACACAGGTTAAAAAAAATAGATAATATTTATCTGAATCAATTAGGGTAAAAACGACAAAGACCCATTAAGCACAGGTTGAAATATCACTTTTAAAGGTTAAAAAGAGTCTTAATCCTTTGAAATAAACAAATGTGTCTTTGTTTCACACAGTACGTGGTATGCGTCAAAAATAACGCTGCTCAGAGACCGCAGAGGAGGAGATGCGTGGAAAAATAAGGTGTGCATTGAGCGATGTGTAATTTCTTTCCACGCTGCAAGGGGATTGCAGTCTTAGTTCCTCACTGCGATGCAGAGTATTTTGACTCCCAGGGTCAATGAAGTGAAGGATCCTTAACACGCTGGAAGAAGGCGGGGGCGCTGCATCGGTCCCGTAGGAGATGCATTGAATTTTCCGTCGCAAGGCAGACGCTGTGTCGAATTTCCACTCGATAAGTCAGACTGCATCATTCTGGTCGGCTGTGCAGTGATTTTTTTGTCGCAACGGAGGCTTTGCGTTGATTCCGGCAGGCGGTGCATTGATTTTGGGCGCACAAGGAGCTTCCTGAAGAGATGAATTCTTTTTGGCCCTGGGACTTCAGAAAAAAGGAGGAAAGCTCAATCCAAGCCCTTGGAGAGAACGTTTGAGGAAGGCAGAGTTGTTCTCAGCAAAGTCAGAGACCGACAGAGCAGCAGGGCAACAGCAGGGCAGCAGTCCTTCTCAGAAAAGCAGTCCAGATGAGTCCTTTGGGCAGCCAGGCATTTCCTCTTGACAGGGTGCAGATGTATATTCTAAGTTGTCTGAGTTGGTGAGTGTCTGAGACCCAGTTTATATACCTAAAAATGCCTTTGAAGTGGGGGAGACTTCAAAGAGTGGTTTTGAAGTGCACAAGTTCCCCTGTCAGTGCAGTCCTGTCTGCCAGGGTCCCAAAAGGGGGTTTGGTAGTCCATTGTGTGAGGGCAGGCCACTATCCTTTGAAATGTAAGTGTCAGGCCCTCCACCCTTCCAGCCCAGGAAGACCCATTCAATATACAGATGAGTGCAGGTGTGACTGAGTGTCCTGTGTTTGTGGTTGTGTGGGTGAAATGTACAAGGGAGCTGTCAACCAGCCCAGACGTTGATTGGAAACAGGCTGTAACATACAGATGTTTTTTAAGTGGAGAGAAACGCTTGCTTTCTAAAAGTGGCATTTCTAAAATAGTAATATAAAATCCAACTGCACCAATAACCAAGATTTTCTATTACCAGTCTGGCAGTACTAAATATGACATGGTTACCCCTTTCAGATCAGAATCTAACACTCAAAAAGAATATGAAGGCAGACCTAATGCTAGTCTATGAAAGGAGCAGGCCTTACAGTAGTGGAAAACGAATTTAGGAGTTTTTCACTACTAGGACATATAAAACATTTGTGTATGTCCTGCCTTTTACCTACATAGCACCCTGCCCTATGAGTTACCTACCTTAGGAGTGACTTATATGTAGGAAAAGGGGGGTTTAAGGCTTGGCAAGCACTTTTAAATGCCGAATCGAGGTGGCAGTGGAACTGCACACACAGGCCTTGCAATGGCAGGCCTGAGACATGGTTAAGGGGCTACTTAGGTGGGTGGCACAATCAGTGCTGCAGGCCCACTAGTAGCATTTAATTTACAGGCCCTGGGCACATGTAGTGCACTCTACTAGGGACTTATATAAGTAAATCAAATATGCTAATTGAGAATGAACAAATGTTACCATGTTTAAGGGAGCGAGCATATGCACTTTACCACTGGGTGGCAGTGGTAAAGTGCACAGAGTCCAAAAACTAGCAAAAACAGTGTCAGAAAGGTGGAGGGAGACAGGCAATAGGTTGGGGGATGAGCTCCCTATGGCTGTCAGGTCTAACAGATTGCTAGAGTTGCAATTTGTCAAGCACTGGACTCTGAGAAGGTCTGCTGACCTCCATTCTTGATTGCCCAAAGAAAGAGGGTGACTTCACCCAGTTGCCTTGGTGCTCTCATGCACAGAAGAGATTACGCCAAAGATGACAAGTGTCTCTGTGAGAGGGTTTCAGTTAGGAAGAAAAGCCCATAAAAGGGAAAAAAGCTTCCTTTGCAATTTTGTACCTATTGATTGAAGTTGAAGATCAGTACTGAAGAAATCAGAAAAGCACTGAACTCCCCCTACCATAAGAAGGAGAAAATAACCAAGTGTGAATTTCAAACATAACATCCAGAAGTTCAAGCTGTTAGATGCAAAAATCTGGGGCAAAAATTAGTAGTAAGAGGATGAATAATTAAATGAAAAATAAGGGTACAAGTGCATTGCTATTCACTTTCCTCTTGCTATTTCATCACTTTATAATTCAAACAGGAACTGAAATCACAGGAAAAGACTCTACTTCATCTTGAAATGGGAACCTCGAATAGCATCCTATAGGCAGAATTAATTCTTTTGAAGAGCTGGTGAATAAGCCTTTTCTACTCCACTCTCCAGAAAGCCATGGATTTCATTATAGCTTATAGCCCCCCCACCCCCATAGCGGTCTATACCTGACATTAAAGGCCCGCTCCAGCATTCGACGAGGGCCTTTATCAAGCGAGCAAGACTTTAATGCCAGTAAAGTCCAGCTACGGAAA
Organism: Pleurodeles waltl; assembly: GCF_031143425.1. Lineage (NCBI taxonomy): Eukaryota > Metazoa > Chordata > Amphibia > Caudata > Salamandridae > Pleurodeles > Pleurodeles waltl. The sequence continues at coordinate 1,313,210,873 of NC_090447.1, forward strand.
CCTATAATGCTATTAGAATTTTCTGCCACTAGAGGGCAGAATTTTTAGTAAATAAAACAAAGTCTTCCCAGAGCCCAAGGGGATTGAAATCCCCTCGGCTCCGTGAGGCCTTTGTTCTAAGTAACTAACATCTGTGAACAACAACATTGGAATGTTGGAGCTTCGGGCTTCTATCAGCTGTTAGAAGCCCAGAGAACTCCATTGTTTTCAATGGAGCTCCCTCATTCCAATGTTCTAATTGGTAATTGAAAGAAGCTAAAGTTTGACATCCTTGTTCTAGGCTTCATTTGAGAGCACCTCCGGCACCCTTTATTCCTGCCAGCCTACACTGGTCACAGAACCCTTTTTGGGAAATTTTAAGTGTGAAGACACCAGAGTAATCGGGGTGGTGATAACGTTCAGCTATGTGCTGAGTGCAGGTTTCTGGAACACACTGGCTGGCAGCATGAGGAGAGCTTCTTCCCTTCTTAAACATACAAAGGTGTGGATAAGTTCTTGATGCTGCTCCCAGCACGGATGTAACAGTGTAGGATTCAAGCCCAAAGATTACATTTTTGTGCACAAACAAATAGAACGCATCAGATTAGAAGGAACATGCAAAACCATCAAGATGAAGAGAAGCAAATTCCACAGGGGAACGCAATTAAGGCTTTGCAAGGCAGAATAATGGAGAAATTGATGGTAATTATTTTCTCTATTTCTGACTTAGCTCCTACTGAAACAGATGTTTTGGGAAAAGGTTTGCACTTTTGTTCTAATTCCAGTTTTGTGTTGATGTGTTCAATTTTTTGGGGAAAGCTAAAACTCACGAAGGCCCACAGATTTTACACCTAAGTCACACACTATGCCTCAATCACATTTTGATACTTTGGGTGTGTTTTGCAATCTTAGAATTTGATGTGCTAAAGGATATTGAAACCAGAAAAGGTACACAGAAATGTATTCTGTGAAAAAATCAGTGAGGAAACCCCATCTTGATATCAACCGAGAAAGGAGGAGCTTCTCAAAATAAAATGTGTTTGAAAAGTGTGTAGACAAGTTGAGGGCAAGATTTGTTATGAGGCGTGAACTTAAGGATATTACATTGCCATGACACAAACAAATGGGGAACTATTAACAACATGAATAAATCAGAATATACTTGAACGGAATAAGTACAGATATTTCAAGAACGAACATCTCTATATCCCCACCCTTCATGTATTACTGAAGGTAATTAAAAGTATCTACCTGAAAACTGATTGTGTCCTCTAATGGCTCTCTGCAGGAAAGCATCTCCATATATGTAGATTTTTATTTTATTTTCCTTTGTACAAATGCCTACCATTCTTTCTCATGGATAGTAAAGACTTCATGGCCCAAATACACAGCATCAATTGAGAACCCACATATACCATGGTAACTAAGGATGTACATTCTTCATACAGCAGCATTCAGCATTCATATGGATGTATAGCATTATTTATTGTTTTATAAAACACAAACCTCACCCAGCTGGGTGTCAGAGCACTGTAGAAAAGACGCATATGAGAACACCAAGCAAAAGTCAACCATGTGATGAGAGTTGACATAGCAAAGCAAATATTATTTACATTACACCATTGTTAGAGATGTTTAGAGGATTATAGGCTATCCCAAGCTTTGGTCCCCTGAACTTTGGCCCAGATAGCCGGGCACCCCTCAGTTGCGGAAACTAAAGTAGAAGTTTTGGTGCTGCTGTTCAACTAAAAGATATCCTTCTGACCTAATTTCCAGAAGGTAGGGTCATCCACTTAAAAAAACATTGAGGAAAGTTCACTCTTTCCTGATGCTAGAACGTTTTGGCCAGATGCCTATTGCTTGCAACCATGTCCACCAAGACGATTTCAGTGCCATCTGTATGAGGTTGCCACAGAGCTCTATTGACAGACTGGAGCACCTTCAGAACATGGCTTTGAAGGTGGTGATTGGGCTTGAATTAGAAATGTTGTAATTATACATTATGTGGGAACACCACTAACGGAAGCAGGCAAAGTCTACAGATTAGATACCAGTGAAAAACCTGAAAACTCATCATGGTCAATCTAATTTTTACATTTTATTTCCTAAAAACTCATATTTCCCATTAATTTCCCTCTCTGGAATTACCAGTACACCTAATAATGGTAATTCGAGGGTAGAGAAATAGCAGGAATTATTACATATTTAGATGTAAATAGGGCCAGTCAGTTGAAAGATCAAATAGCAGAATCAAACAGGTTTGAACAATGCCCTTTTCTCAATGGGATGCCAAAGAATGGATGGCAGGTGAGCAGAGATATGAACTACGTTTCTGTAGCCCTACGTAGTCAAACAATTAATTTTTTGAATAATTTGAAGAGGGCTTGTGAGACATTTTGGTCACTTCAGAAATAGGGTGTTGGTAGTCAAAATGGAACAAAATCACCCTTGGAACTACTGTTTTGGGTAAGGGGACAGGTAGATAAAGGAAAATATTTACCAAGCACTTTCAAGAGAGCGAAAAATGTAGAGAAAATTTGGAAATGTGACTTTGAATGGAAAGACTGGGATCAAAGATTACTTCCAGGTCGTGGGCTGCAGAACTGGAACAGGAGCAGATCCCAACTCAACATGCTACTAGTTACTGGTACAGGTTGATGGAGTGTCCAGTATGGGAACCTCTGTCCTGGATGAAATGAGGCACAGGGAGTTGGCATTCTCCAATAAGCAATGAGTGACAAACAGGCTTTGAAATGAGATAGAAGGGACGACATGCCACCATGAGCCTCAGGATTTGTGGAGTGACAGCACCATAAAAGAAAAATGTGTAATTATCAGAGTAAATCAGATGAACCTAAGGGGCTGCATAATGATTTAATAGCTTTGGGCTACATGAAAAGCCATGTGGAACTCCGCAAGTATTGGGCTTAAAATCTGATTGTAAAGGAGGAAGGACAACAGCCTCCATCTTGTCAGAAAGAAAGGAGGCAAACCAAGCCAGGACATGGGCATCAAAATCCATTTCAGCCATGCGAGAAACAAGGGTGGGTTGGGAGACTGTGTCAGAAGCAACAGCGAGTTCTAGGAGAATCAGTACAACTTCTTGCCCACAATTAAGTCAAAAATGGATATCAATATTAACTGTTACCAAGACTGATACAGGGCCAAGAGTGAAATGGAAACCATAGTGGTAATGGCCCAAGCATCAGTCTGCTTCAAGGTACCCTGAAAGTGGGGAACTGACAGAAAACTCAATGGTCTTAGTTACAGCTGGACAGGAGCTATGAGATGACAGTAGATAAGACTTGTGGGTCCAAGGACAATCTTTTCAGAAGAGAAGCGGCCAGAGATAGTTTTCAATAATAATAGTCAAGGAAAGTGATTGATTGCATGTAGAGATGGGTTAAGGGGCAGGGAGAGAATTCCAATGTTTAAGTATTTTAAGTATTAATTATTGAGTGGTAGAAACAGAAGAAATTAGATTAAAGGCCTAATTTATAGATTGGCAGACTGGCACTCCATCACAAACATGATAGCTATCTGCCCACTTCATTACAAGTGCATAATGCACAATGCACTTGTAATAAGGTAAATGGGATATCCATCGCATTTGTGACGGAGTACCTGCCCAAAAAAATCTAAATCAGACACTATGCTTGTTAAAGACGCAGTTAGCTGTAAGAGGAGTGAAGCAAGTAAGATGACTCTTATTAGATGTAGAGTAGGGAGTGACCTGATAGAGAAGGAAGGCATGAAGGCGAGAGACTATAAAGTATAGCATCTATCTCGTCCTGAAAAAAATCGCTCTGCCAATTCTGCTATAGCATAAATGCCATTTAGGCTCCAACATTTACACTGGCATATGGAGGCTCTCAGCATGGAAGCTAGCAAGTGGTAGAAGGGGTGACTGTGTCTGGTGTGAGTAGCTTGATAGGCATAGAGTCAAGAGTGACAGAGATTAACTTGTATATAGCATATAGGTCTTCAAGATTGTGGGATGCTGCAGGATAGGTGCAAGAGAAAGAAACAGACTTTTTCACCTGCAGTGTGTGACTACATTCCGACAAGACGTTGAAAGGGGTTGGCTGCTGGGGTTTTGCTATGTTGGAATGTCAAAGAGAAAAAACTATTGCCAAAAGATTGCTCTCAGGAAGATCAGTAACTGAACAACCGTGTATTAAATTAGAAGTTTACAAAAAGCAAATCCAAGCTGTGACCCTTGTTATGAGGGGCCAACCATGGACATTCAGGAACAAATTAGTTTTGCGACATACTTCTAGTACTACATACTTCTTGCAGAAAGGTGGCTGCAGGATCAGTTGGCTCATCAACATGGAGATTGAAGTCAACAAGATGGGAAGAATGGAAGCAGAAAGCAGAAATAAAATCAAGAAGGTGATTGTTGAAGTTGGTGTTAGAAACAGGGGATGGTAGACTAGCGGTGTTTAATACTCTGATTAGAAGAGGCAGCAGTGTTAGAAGGCAGATAGGGAGAATTGACAGATACTATAGGCAGATTTCAAAATAACTACAATCTCATCAGCACCAGTAAGAGGTTGATCCGAGTGGGCAATTCTATAGCTAGTAGGCAAGGCAAGAGTGATGCAAGAGATACAAATGATGTTTAAGTCGCATCTCTACAGTAAATGAAAGATCAATATCAGTAAATGAAGTTCAGTATTATGTCTAGCCAGTGAGTGAACATTAATATGTGCTCACGTAGGTAGGAAACATGCCCTTTATAGTTTGGACGCCAGGGGAAGCAGTAGTGACATCATGTGCCGTTTCACCTCTCCAATGATTATCATATGAAGGGATGTCACATGACCTTTGACCCATTGCCACCCTCCCTGTTTTTTAACTGTCTGATTGTTTGTATCAGCTCTTCACCTGTCTTTCTCACCTGCTGCTATCTCTTTAAAACCCTTGTCGCCTCCTCTACCCTAACTAAGTTTTTCTCACTGATCTCCTTATATTTCACGTCTTCCCCCTCTCACTTGACATTCTCACTTGCCACTTTTCCAGCTCTCTTTCACATCTCTCTGACCTCAACTGCTCACACTTTCTCTCACCCTTCCCACTCACCACCTCTCCCTCACTTGTCTTTTTCTAAACTGTCTTTGTCTTTATCACCACTTTGTCCCCCATTTCTTATTGTCATTTTACCAGCCCTTTCTCAACTGACTCCCTTCTTTTATCTGTAACTTTCTTATCTGTCTACCTTCCTCCCACACCTGTCTGCTCTTCTCTGTGCTGTCTCTCATCATTTTCTCTGTCATCTCTCTCACCTGGTGATGAACTGAGAAGCAAACTGCCACCCCAGTACACTTTATAATGAGCTCAACGGTCTGCAGTCATTTCTGTAAATATCCAAAGCATTCAATGCCGAGCCCTTCCTCTGTAAGTGAGAATACCTTTTCTATTTATTCATAATGCATACAATAATTAATCCATACTTTTAGATACATTTAATCATAAATTCATAGGCATAAAAGCTTAATCTAAATATATGTCTAAATAACCTAAACTCTCGCCCAGAGACCCACGCGGAACACTAAAAATTCACTTACTCACTCAACATTCCTACCACACACTCACATCCTACATATGCAGTTAAAAATAGTATTGTAAAATACAGAAATCTAGCAAAGTAGAAAAGTTTTTGCACTCGCAAACGGTGCGAATCGCAAAATCGGCTGTTTGCGAGTGCAAAAACGTGGTCTGCGATGCATGAAAGGCATTTGCAAACCAAAAAAAAGAAATCGCAAAAATTGCGATTTTTTGCGTTGCAACAGGGTTTTGAGAGTCGCATTTTGCGATTCGGTATTTCCAGTAGAAAATCGCGAGGAGCAAAATGCCAATCACAAAATCCGAATCGCAAAGAGATGCATAAAAAAATCGCAAATAGCGATTTTTCGCAGAATCGGATTTTGCACATGCAAAATACCACTAAGTGAAAGCAGGTGGTAACCAGGTGCAACCTATATAAAGAGGCCCAGAATGCCTCAGACTCTGTACCGCAATGGCTGCACTCTACGTCATGGCGAGGAGGATGAGGATCCTGGCAGGTTTGAGGAGAGGGAGGAGGAGACAGGAGCGCATTTTCAGAGTGCGCATTACACTTTTTGACCTGACAGAGGATGAAATATATGAGAGGTATAGGTTGAACTCGGCCATGATACTTGATCTGATAGCTGAGCTACAACCCCTACTGCAGCGCAGAACACTAAGGACGCATAGTAACCCCACCCATGTGCAGGTATTATGCTCCTTACACCTACTCGCCTCAGGGAGCTATCAAGGGGTTATAGCAGCGGCTGGGGGGGTCTCACAGAGCACCCTCTCCAGAATCTTCAATGCATTTATCAGCGCCATGCTAAGCAAACTCCGACAGTACATCAGATTCCCCCACACCCCACAGGAAATACAGCAGACAAAAATTGACTTTTATCGGATAGCACAGTTCCCCCACGTCCTAGGTGCCATAGATGGCACACATGTGGCAATATGTCCACCTTCTGTCACAGAGTATGTGTACTGAAACCGTAAACACCAATATTCCATGAATATACAGGTGATATGCAATGCCTCCTATATCATAACTGATCTCGTGGCCAGGTACCCAGGGAGCACACATGATTCATACATCTTTCGTCACAGCGGCATTCACACAAGACTACTAGCTGGGGAGTTTGGTGAAGGATATCTACTAGGTAATGTCACTTTTTACAATGGTGCATAGGTAACAAACCCTTGTCAGATGGCTGAGGTACTCAACAAACCTTCTGTCCCTTTCAGGAGACAGTGCCTATGCAGTGCACACCTACATGATGACGCCCTACCTCAATCCCACCACACCGGCAGAATGGAGATACAATGCAGCACACAGGGCAACCCGCAGCGTGGTGGAGCGCACATTTGGCCTCCTGAAGAGTTGCTACTGTTGCCTCCACAAGAGTGGAGGGGCACTACAGTACAGTCCAGAAACCACATGTAGAATAGTGGCTACTTGTGCAATCTTGCACAATATATCTACAACCAGGGGCATACCTATAGAAATCAGTGACACTAATTCAGATGAGGATGACAATACCATACCACCTCTAAAGCCAGCAGACAGGACCAGTGCAGCAGAGGGAAGGCAAAGGTGTGCTGACATCACACACAACCATTTCAGACGTGAGTATGTACAATCAAACTCCACTGACTACTGTAGCTATAGTGAGAAAAATATTTATTCCTTTACGGCAGGTTATGAATTGTGATGAAAAAAGAAAAAAGGGGATTGATAAAAACGAAAATCAACAAATGAACTGAGTCCCACACTATTACTTCATAGTGGGGACACCAGAGTCAATGCGGCAAGAGTCACTTCCTCCTCCCTCGCACACCACTGGGGTGCCCAGTTGAATCACTGGCACCCTGAATGTCAGCCTCAGTGGCAGTGCTGCGCCTGCCACTGCGCCGTCTCTGGTCTGGAGCAGGTACGTGCACACTACTGAGGCTTGAGGTGTCCTCCGTGTCCCCCCAAGGCAACCTCACTGGGAGTGGCCGACCTCTGTCCCATTACTTGTTCTATCACATTGGTGATCTGGACAAGGGCCTGGACCACATCCCTACTGGTGTGTGCAGCCTCTACCTGGGCCGCCACAGCACGACGGGCGATGAGGGCGGTGGAGTTGGCCATACGATTGGAGGACCTGCAGTAGTTTGAAAACGGTGCTCATGTCTGCGTCTACTCAGTCGTTCATGTCTCAGCTCCTCACAGAGGTCACGCACTGCAGTGGTTAGCTCCCTAGTGTCCTGGGAGGCCTGCACCTGTCCCTCACGCAGCTGGTTGATGTTTTCATTCAGGGTGTCAAGTCTCCGATGCAGGCCATCCGTATTTCTGTTGTGGACTCTAAGGTTCCTGTCCAGACTCTGTATTCTTCTATTTTGCAGGTGCTGTTGCTGCAACATAGCAGCCTCAAGTCCACCAAACAGGGATGTACCCTCAGCTGCCTCCTGCAGTTGCTGTTGGGACACTGGTGCACTTCGACGATGTGCTGAATGACCCCTGTCCTCTGGTACCTGGCTGCGCATCCCGGATGCAGATGGTGTGCCTGGACTCTCCTGCTGCACATCGGAGTCACCACTGAGGTCTGGAAGTGGCAATGGCCTGGGCCTGCGGCGTACAGTTGGGAGATTGATGGACCCACTGGTGTTGGTGTCAGAGGGCAGCTGTGCGTCCGTCTCCCCTACACCCGTAATTGCTGTGGCTGATGTGCCAGGCCCATCTGCAACAACAATATGCAGCATGTCAGTTCTGTATGTTACATTCTCTGTCCAGAAATGGCAATAAAGCTATAGGTACTGCTCTACATGGTGTAGTGTGTGTTGTGTTACCTTGGGTGTCACTATGCTTGCTTACATTATCATGCCACTGTCTGTACTAGTTTGTGGACCACGACTCCCATAATGAATTGTTGTGCTGCTACTAAGATGTGGAGTGGACTACTTCACACACTACTTCACATTACATGCTAATTCCTAAGGGGCTTTTATGCATGCACATACTGGGTTCACACAACAACATTTGCACTTACCTTAGCTGGTAGTTGGTTGAGCGCAGGTGTCTATGTCTGTGACCCCTGTCACTGCTTCCGGTAGGAGAGTTGATTCCACCAGGTCCTATAGTGGTGTGGCAGGTGGCTCGGTTGGTGGTCCACCTCCTGTGCTCCTGGCCTCTGCAAGTCGCCTTGCCACCCTCTCCTTTGCCCGGGACCGCAGGTCATACCAGCGCTTCTTGATTTCTTCAATGGAGCGCTGGGCCACTCCAATCGCGCAAATTTTGCTTTGGATCTCCAGCCAGAGTCTCCTCTTCTCACTCTCTGGCACCTGGAGGGATGATTTGCCAAACAGGCGGTCATGACTCATCACCACCTCCTCTGTTAAGACCTCCAGCTCCTGCTCAATGAACTTCAGTTTGCGCTTCCTCTCCTGCTTCTCAGATCCTGGACCTTGGGGCTCCATTGTGGCTCAGGTAATGCTGCTCCTTCACAGTGCTGCTCACAGTGGTTGGGCTGCTCTCACTCTGGATGCTGGTTTGGGTGTGGCACTTGTACCTGCCTGGGATGACTCATTTCCTGCTGATGAGTCATCAGGCTCCTCCAGGTGTGCATTCTCGAACTTTCTCACATTTTGCGATTTTTTACCGAATCGCAAAAAAATCGCAAATTGCGAGAATGCAAATTGCGATTCGGTAAATGGGCCTCGCAAACCAGAAATAGCGATTTTTAAGAAATCGCTAATTCCGAATCGCAATTTTGTTACATGGCCAATTGCGACTGGGAAATAGCATTTTCTTAAAAATCGCATTTTGCGATTTGCAGACCCCAGTTTTCATACATCTGGCCCTTTGTTTTTGTTAGATCATAAGATAGGTTTCTCAATAAAGGGACTTGGCTATTAGTTACATGTAGCCTTGAAACTGGTATGTGTATCTAGTGTCCTCTAATTATTTTAACATTGTTAGAAGTATTTATTATCATTTGTTCGAAGTAACTTTAGGTTGTTCTGCCTTATTTAGTCACATGAAACTTTTAATATGATGGACTTGAAGTTTTAGAAAGTCATGTAGATTAGGAGTTCTAAATACACATACACAAAAATGGGTAGTTTCTGTGAGTGTTTTCATTAGGGATGTCAATATTATGGTAGATTCATTTTTTAATAATTTGGCCCTATGGGGATGATGATGTATAATTTAACCTCAGTGGGTAATTTTAGTCCTTCAAATGAGCTGGTCCATTTTATCAGGGTTGAGCCTGCAAGAGCATGCGCTAGAGCAAGCGCCTTGCGTGCAAGACACTATTTTTTTTACAAAAAGGCCCTGGAGCCCTCCCATTGCTTACCATTTGTTGGATGCAGCGTCCCTCTACTTTCCAATCACCTTAATTGGTCAGTGCCAAATGTCATGACCAACTTGAACCACGAAATGCGTGCAAAAAAATCATATCAATGGGCATGAACGATTGATGTACTAAATCTTCTTGCTCCTCCCACCCATCCCTTCTTTTTTTCCACCTTCACATTGAAACAAACCATGGTATAAACATGCCATATGCGTAACAGTATCTGATTCCTTTACATCTGCATGTATAAAAGTTAGCGAATTATTGTTCAGTAAAATCAATTTTTTGTTTGTGATCTTAGCCGACTTTCCATTTTTTGCTTCCCTTATGTGTTACTAATGTCGGGACACAATTGACATTCTGCCAGCAAAGCACACGCCCTCACACGTCACGATTCCGTAGCTATAAAGATGCTTCAAACAAATAATGAAAAAAATGGTGCCAATGGTATTACTCGTGGCAGAGGGGACGGTTTTCACTCCCAGTCTGTGGAACCAGGCTGGTTTATTTCTTCTCGGTTAACTGTACTTTACAGCCTACCTACCCCCTCTCTGGAGTAGGGCAGCCCACTCCAGAGGCTGCTCATTTGTGGAGTAATCTGTGATTGTGACTTCACTCTATTGTATTCTGAAGCATGGCGAAGGTTAGTAGTTTGAGTGAAATAGACCCTTTGAGTGTTTTTCGTCATAGCACATAGTTAAATGCCTTGAGCCAGCCCATCGTGGGACTGATTTAATTTTCACAGCATTTGCATTTTGTGTGCATTTGATATTCAGTACATATAACTGGGCAAAACATAAAAGTCCACTGGGAATTTTAAAAGTTGCCATGAAATACTTTCAAACATTGGGTAGCATTATTTAATTAAATCCTGTTTACCTTTTCCAAATCATTTTAGGACTTGTGTTCCTACATTTCTATTGTTAAACGCAGTACTACAAGTACCAGGATGCCAAGCTAACCTCGCTGGGCTTGCGCCTCTCGGATGGCATGTGACCCTTCAGATGTTTTGAATGCCTGAGTGCAGCCCTGGTTTGTTTCGTTCAGTGACCTCAGCTTTGTATTTTCTCCATAAATCAGCAAAGCTATTGCAGTTTACCCCTGTATAGTGTATCGTGAAGTTAGAAAATAGGTGCTATGATATTATAGTGTTTTTTTGTTAACTTTACTTTTGACCATGCTACAGAGCTATTCTGCTGTACAACATTGCTAAAAGGCATTGACAAAGTCAACAGGGTGACCAGATTTTCAGTACTAAAAAACCTGGAAAGCCATTGACATAGAAATAGGACTATCACACTGCTCTGTCCAGAGTGTGTGTGTGTGTACATACATATATATGTATATACATATATATATTTATTACCTGGTGGCAGTTGCCACTAAGTAGTTATAGTTTGGACCATGTTTCTATAGAAAAAGCGTTTTTGACTTGCCTATATCTATGGCATAGTTTGATGAATCTTCCCGAAATGTTCCCAAAAAAAGTGCAACAGTGAATCTAGTTGTGCATTGAAAGTTTTGTGGTGATCCGTCAAGCATGGGGCGAGAAAAAGTTGCATTTCCCATGTTAATTCTCATAGGACTTTTAGACACGACTACAGCCAGAACCGCTGGACGGAATGACACCAAATTTGGCAGAAAGCTAGCTTTCAGTATGCAGATTGTGCTTTCGCTTATGTGGTGTAAATCTGTTCAGTAGTTTTTGAAAAATGTAGGGAAATTCAAATTATTCTACCTCTTGCCGTAGCAACTTTGCGATTATTTTGCAAATATTTCTTGAATTTTCACAATTTTGTGAAAAGAAGTGCTGTAATTGGCTGACAGGAACCTGACTAGAAAGCTGCAGCTGCCATTTTATTTCACAGGACACGGTCCCCCGGGGGTGAAAATCCTAATTGAAAGTGGCATAAGGGGTCATGGTTCAGATACCCTGACCCCAGGGGTGTGATATAGGTGTGTTTTAGGAGCAAATTATGGATTTAAAATAATTTTTCATCACCATGGACGCACTCAGGCCACTCATAGACTCATGCACCCACTTTCAGACCCACTAAGACACTCATGAACCCACTCAGAGATCCACTGACAAAGACAGGCCTGATTGCCAACCTGCGCTGTGCATGGCCAAAGGCCGCGCATGGTGCGGGGCTGGGTGGTTATAAGGCCTTGGGACCAACCCGCTGCCGCTCACGGCCTTTGGCCTTATGCAGTGGGGTTGGAACAATGTATAGTAATTAAAATTACGTTAACATAGAAATTCACAAAAAAAAAGAACAGTTACAGGGACGTTATAGTTAGGTACTGAATTTAGTCGTACAAACCCATAGAAATTCAGCAGTTATTGATAGAGTTCTTTCGAGTAACTATAACTCGCGCCCTAATGTAACTACATCTCGCGCCTTCACCATGCACAGCTAATTACTCCACAAACTATATCACTGATGAGAACTGGAATCTTTGATATTATCACTGCAAAATTTGCAATAAAATTATTGATAAGAAAACTGTGCATGGCAAGGGCGCAAGTTATATTTTCCTTAGGGCACGAGTTATAGTTACTTGAAAGAGCTATATACATCAAAGTTCGTTTCTTTGCAGTCTTATACAGGGGTAGTCTGCCTTTATGGGCGATGAGGCTCTGTCCCCTTTGATTCCAGCCTTCCTCCCTCCCCTGACTGAGGCACTTCTTCAAAATTAAATAATGCTGCATTTAAATCATGACCCTTGTGCAGGCCGACTCATGCGTAGACTGTACCTTGACATCTACCTGCAAAAACATTTGCCAGGTTGACTAACACAGCCCTGAGGCGTGTGACGTCATCAGCTCGGCAAAGCTAAATCCTGGACAAGCAATCTCCACCCCCTAATGACATTTGGTGAAATAAGCCCCAGTTGCATCAAATTCACCCTCTATAGTGATGAGGTTTCATGTCAATCAGTGAGTGAAAAGAACTGTGACCCCGCCTTTTCCCAAGTCATGGTTGGCTGCAGTCAGTAAATCATCACTGACCCACAACTCTCTGACGAATTAGGAAAGGGTGGAGTAGAGGCTGCAGGGCCGGTTTTAACACTGGTGGCGCCCAGTGCAGCAATCTTTTTTGGCACCACCTCAACTTCATGACCAACTCCTCGGATTCCCACACTACCACCCAGCAAAAGTGCCCCTCATTGCTCCATAGCCCCTCTCACATACATTTCATTTGTTTTAAAGCATTGGTAAAGGCTGTTTTTACTAATTCACTCAGCTATCAGCTTAAAACATAGTTCTGTTCTTTACAGTAGGCATGCTAACCCCCTGCGCTACTTTATGGCGAGTCCAACCTGCCACTGGACAAGGGCATCTCTCTCTAGCAAGAATATTAATCACAAAAGTTATCGTGGCATTTTAATTGTTACCTGAAGGCTGGAGCACAATGAACTTTTCAGCAGGTGCTTTTAAATCTCGTTACGTAAGTTATTGTTAAACACAGGGCCCCACTAGGGTCAGCGTCCCCGATCCAGGTCAGCACCCGGTGTGGGCGCACCGGTGGCACCGCCCTAAAGCCGCCCTGAGAGGCTGTAGGCAGGAAGCAGAGACATCGATCCTCCAGCAGAAATTACAAATTTTAACGATTGTGCAGACTCAAAATGTCTGTTTTCTGAACTGCTTTTTGTCACAGTGGTCTCATCACTGTAGCAGACTTCTAGATATTCAATCAGAGTCTCGAGCGCACTCACCAAAGCAGCCACGTGCCCTTACAATGTTCCCCATGTGTGCCTCTCTCAGTGCAGCCAAAACGAGCAGAGCAGCAGGGGCAAAAAAATATGAAACAAAAGCACGCAAGGCAGCCAGTCTTATTATACAAATAGATACTGCGAGTTCAGTGTGAGGCAGACCTGCCGGCTAATAATGTACTCTCATTAAAGGGGAAATAAACATATGACATCGGTAGCTCTTGGGCTGGACCTTAAAATGCTTCACCACACTGCATTATTTTAGTTTCACGCGCACAATTCTTAAGGCCCTGGTACAGACTATGATTATATATTAAAAAATGAGAATGTTTCAGTGTAAAAAGTCAAGAATGAATGTATTATTCATTCTAATGTAATATACTTGGCAGCAAGGAAGTAACGTGTGGGTCACATGGCCACCTGAAAAGGATAGTGGGGCCAGGGAAGAATCACTTGCTAGCTTCTGCCAGGTCTTTCCATACTGTTGTTAAATAGCTGAAATGTATGCTTTAAGACAGGAAATGTGTCACCAGCTGAGTTGAGCAGTGCCTCATTTACATTCCTATGAAAGGTTTAAAAAAAGGCTTGCTCTAGGTACAATCTGATTGCATTTTAATATTAATATATATGTATTGAAAGCACTTGTTTTATCTGAAATGCCAAATATGTTTGCACATTTTGGCAGCCTATCATTGTAATAAATAGTTTAAAATAATGGCTTGCATAGTTACAGTACTTTCAGTCACTGGCTGGGCTTATGTCACTAATCCTCACTGTGCCAACCAGCTTTAGGACTCTCTGGTTATACACTGGCATCTGCAGTGATTGCATTAACCAAATGCATCTAAACAAATGCATCTCCAATTGTTTCCTTAAATTACATTTGTGTATTCATTTAAAGTGTGCACTTATAAGATATATGCATTTACCTTTCAGGTGAAAGGTCAAGAAAATAGTGCTAGAATAGTTTATTAGCCACATCTCTAACACCACCTACATTTTACTCAGCAATACCATACTTTTTTATATAATTCAACTGGTGGGCTTTAATGGAATCTGTGGACTGCTCAACTGTCCAGCACCTCTTTCTAAGCTTCTTGCCTGGGCTCTCTAAAAGTTTAGTAGGGTGGGGGACACAGTCCGTCACATGTCAAGCAACCACCTGCTGCATGAGTGACTCTTCTCTAATCCCACAGGCTTTTCAGCAGCACTGTTCTATCAGATTTTCTTTCTGACAGCCTGAGTGCACTTCATGGATTATATCACTGACTTGTTAGCTCGGATCTTAAATCGCCTAGCAGCTTGACCAATCCTAGATGAGGTGCTCTATGACAAGAGATTTTCGTTTTTTTTTAGTTCAGGTTGTGGATGGCAGTGTTAACACACCCTTGGGCCCTGATTTATACTTTTCAGTGCTAAACTGCGATAACGCAGTTTAGCATCAAAAAGTATACCGCCGGCTAGCACCATCACAAGACGCCGGGCGGGTGTCACATTTATGGGATGATGGTAGCTGGCGGTAAGGCCCAGGTAGCATCATAAAAAAGGACGCTAGCCGAGTGGGGGAGGCGTAGGGGTAACAGGTGGTTTAGCATCAAAGAATGACGCTAGTATGGGCAGAGGCATAAATAATGCTTCTAACCGGACTAGCGTCATTTTCTGACGTTAAAACCCCATGACCATGATTCCTGTCTTGGTTAAGACAGGAGTCATGCCCACCACCCCAATGGCCATGCACAGGGGACATATGTCCCCTCTGCGTGGCCACTGGGCCCAGTGCCATCTAGGGGGGCCTAGGTTAGGCCCCCCATAACACTAAAAAAAAAAAAAAAAAAAACTTACCTCTACTCACCTATACTTACCTGGGATGGGGTCCCCCACCCTCTGCTGTCCCTCTGGTGTGGTTAGGAGGTGTCCCTGGGGCTAGGGAAGGGCGCCTGTGGGCCTTTTTCCATGGTCTCTGACCATGGAAAAAGGCCCACAGGTCTCCTAACGCCTACCCTGACCCAGCCATTAAATAATAGTGCTAAGCAATCTTAGCGCCATTATTTAAGGCCCCCATCCCCTGTGCTTAATTTTAGCACAGGGGGATAAATATGGTGCTGAGGCCATATCGTCTTTTTTTGCCCAGGAACTCCTACCTTGCATCTCATTGACGCAAGGTAGTTTTCCGCAGGCATAAAATGATTTTAAATCAAATATTCTGCTGCTAGATATGTCTAGCGGCAAAAAATAAATATGGAGTTAAGTTTGCGCTGAATTAGCATATAAAAATTACGCTAATTCAGCGCAAACAGAGTATAAATATGCCCCTTGGTGTTTCTGCTCCATTTGATGGTACTTGCAATGCTGTGTTCCATCAAATATCAAGGACTCATAAATGTACAACAAAAAGAACAAGAACATATTTGAACATCTAACATGTGACAAATAGAGAGCTCTTTGAGTATTTGTGCACCAGGAAGCAAGAGAAATCTTGTTAAATATCATGGGAGTATTTCAAATGTTTCCTATCAATTATTGCTTTTGCAGTTCTGTGGTATTGTTACAAACCCCAAGGCCCAAGTCACATTATTTGGGCTGTGTCTTCAGTGTGCATGTCAGTCGGGCTCACTTGTAAATCAAGCTCACCCACAAATTTTACACCCCACCACTTTGAAAGTCACCAGCCACCACTGGTCTTATAGTGCACAAACTTGAACTGACGGCACATGAGCACCAGTTTCATTACACAAGGTCAAGCGAGGAAGCTTTTATCAAGGGCAGGAGGTTTGTGGTCCTGGCTGGATGTTTCATTTGTTTGTTCAGTTGTTTGTGACTTCCAAGGAAAAGTACCACACGGGCAGCAATAATAATCTTTTTACAACCCAAGCCCCACAAAAACCTTTGACAGGCCTTCAAATATGTAGTCTTCATTTAGGCTACACACTGATTTTACACACATTGGTACTTTGTAAAAAATGACTCCTTTCATGCTAAGTATTTGTCCAGCCAGGCAGGTTGTTTTAACCTTTGGTCTGACCATGTTTTAATGTGTTTTGTTTCTGGGAAACACTTTCTTTTGCATGTTGTGAGGAGACAGGACCCCATGAATGCACTCTGGAAGAGGGGCCAGGCGACTTACCATGGTGTGTGGTGAACGGGACAATGGCCGTTTCAAAAGACCTTGCCTTGCCCTTCCAAACCCTTACCCTCAAGCAGACAGCGACCGGCGAAGTCGGAAAACATTCCACTCCTTTTCATCACGACACGCTGCCAGGTAATTCAAGCAGGTCACCTGACTGGACCCAAGATGAATCAGAAACAGGATGCGGGCTCTTTAAGGGGGAGTTATCTAGCCCAAGTTGTTGGAGGCTTTGGGAAGGCAGCATAGAGGGGAACACAAATGCCAGAATAGAAGAGGAAATTCCGACACCAGAAAAAAAGGACAACCTGAGGAGAAGTGGACGATCTGCCCAACGATCAGCCGACGCCAAGAGGATTGACAACCCCAGTTCGCAGGAGCCAAAGGGAGCGAAAAGAGGTCGACTCTGCACGAAACGCCAGAATGCAAGATTCGTATGCAGTGTGGCCACCGTTTGAATGAGCCGTCATATTCCAAGAGGAACATGGCTATTCCAGGTGCATGAACAACTCTGAGGTAAGGAAGGGAAGTGGGGAGGCGCAACAATGGGTAAAGGGAGCAAGTATATGGGACAGGGAGGGTGGAGGAAATAGTCGAAGCAATCAGTGGTGATAATTGAAGAAAGTTATCATTATTGTCCCATGGAGGGTTTTGTGAGGCATAATTTACAATTCTTAAGGGGATAACGGAGAAACAAACCCCTTTCATATGTTTCTTTTGTGTGGGCCTAAGACTGACTTTAATTCTTTCTTTCTGGTGGCGGTACCTAGGAGAAAATGGTCCTTCCATTAATAGGCCTTCTGCTCTCACTCACCTATGTCACTTTGTATGTAGTGATGGTGGCACAATAGACAATGTATGCCTGAGATGAAACCCTTTTTAAGGAAGATCAAGGAATCTGAGACATTGTGTAACCCGAGAAACCCAGAGAACACTTACATGAAACCTTTTTCTCCTCTCGAGGGGTAAGTCGCCGAACGGTGGTCCAGGAGAAGTAAGACGCTAAAAGAGAAGAGAGGAAGCGTTAAAGAGGAAACCACGGGGAAAAATTCTGAATAAACAAAGAAGTATAAACCATGCTATGAGTCTAAACATGCATTGATTCTGCTCACAACTTACACATGCGTTTCAGCATACTATAGGTCTGACAGATGGGACTGCAGGCCGGTGTGAGCACTGCAGGACCGGGCCTTGAATGATGGGCGCCATAGGGGCAATCCAGAACAGGTGCCACTTCGAGCTCCTGACCCATGCCTACAAAGCCCTCAATCACCAAGGACCACCTACCTGAACCACTGCCTTCCCCTCCACCAACCGACCAAGAACCTCTGCTAAGCACACACCGCCCTCGCAAAGATACAACAGATTTACTGCTGGCACGCTAGAGGACACCAAATCCTGGAATGCCCTCCACCTTTGCACTGCACCCTCACAGACCCACTTCAGTAAGGGACTGGAAACCTGGCTTTTCGAATAAACACCTGCAGCAAGTGCCTGGATACCCACTCGGGTGACAGGCAGGCCTATACAAATAACACCTGATTGATTGACTGATTGATTGATAGCGGCAGATTCGCCTCTCATTAAATCTTGCTGTGCTCCATGACTGAGTCCAGGCAGCACAGTAGGATACTTTTCAAGTAAGCTCAGTTCCAGGTGTGATGAGAAGGCTGGTGTTAAAATTAGTCTTCACAGCACAGTGGCAAATGTGCGTGCTCACCCGACCCTCTGTCAATACCGGGACATGTATTAATTTTTTTGAAAGTGTTGGGACACCGGGCCAGTCCTTGAAAACCTAGACTGTTCTGGCAAATCCAGGACATATGGTCACCTTAAAAGTCAATAGCTCTCACATAGCCAAGACCTATTGGGTTTGCCAATGCTAATCTAAATTGTGTTGTAAATGAGGTGCACCCATGGCACTAACACGAGTAAAAACTCTCAAGAATGTTTGCGGTATATCTACAGAGTAATGGGGGCACCACTCCTTATCAATTCTCATTGCGTGCAAAGCTGCCAAGTTTCCTGTTTGCTTAAGTATAACATTTCTGTATTTACAGTGCGCTTATGTGTGACATTCCAGGTCTTTGTGTGTGCCACTTTGAGTGACTCTATCACAAGTAATAAAAAAGTGATTAAGCTAGTTTGTGCAGTACAGGGTCAGACTGGGATAGCTTTTATAAGAAGCAACACTTACCAAGAAAGAGCTGCAGCATTGGAGCTTGGAGCTGTACGAGGCTGTGCCCTTTGTTGGCAACTGTTGCTATGCCATGCACTGCATCTGGACCAGAAACCACAATTAAGCTTTAAAGGAAATGGAAGATTAATACCCGTCAGGCCTCTCAGCCTGCATTTTCTTTAAAACTGTACAAAAGAAACCACAGATCTCTTGCTCAAATTAAAAATATTTAAATGGTTTCACATCAATATTGAGAAGCAATAGCAATGGAATGTGTTCTTTCAGAAAGAGGTTTACTCACTTTCATACATATTTTTGGGGTCGAGCCTGCACTAGCATGCGCTTGCGCATGCGTATTGCTTGTGAGACGCTTTAGTAGTTAGAAAAGGGCTCGGAGCCCCATCCATGTCACGTCAGTGTCTTTCATTGGTTTGTGGGCTTGCCCTTTAAAATCTGCTTGCTTTCATTAGTGAAGGGCATGCATACGTCATGTGTTTTCCGGTGGTTAGCCCTCCTCAAGCGCAGCGACCAAGTACTGAAAACATATGAGGCCCGCTGTTTTCCATCTGGTTTGTGGACTACTTTTGATCTTTTTTGGCAGCGTGATCTCGCTTGGCAGAAGTTGAGCGCTTTGCATGACATCGACCCTGTTACATAGTTAATTGCACTTTTGCCAGTTACGTAGATAATTGCACTTTTGCAGATAGGTTTCACTACGAGTGAACTGTAGCAGCGCAATCGCGCTCTTTTTTCCATTTAATGTGGCAAGAAAAGTCCTGTTGGAAGTTTACAACTGCTAATAGCTCAAACTGAGAAATGCGAGACCCATGCATTGCAAATGCTTGTTTGTATTTGTTTCTGGTAGAGCTGCAGTGCATGGCATTAAATACATGAACTCTTGTGGCATTTTACTCACCTGTCTGTACAGTGTGGCTGTGTCCAAGCGTACAGCACTGCAATAAGAGATGCTGCTGTAGGCGGCTGTGGGTCTCTCAGATAGAACAGGACTGCCGATAAATCAAGGAGCCAGGAAGCATGTGCCCCAGTAGCCACAATAGTATATCAGGAATGTTGGAGGAGACTGTATCAAATCTGATTAGCGCCCTCCTCCACATAACCGGTCAGGGCTGTGTCTGCAACTACCCTCATGTAGATATCCTCTCCTCTTCTCGACCTCGATATATATATATGGCTTCATCTGCCTTATTTTCTAGGTTCTTCCCTGTCCTCTCTAAGGTCCATTTAGATTATTATATTTGTTGGATATTGCTTGGTGCCCTGAGGAAGGTGCGTGAACTAAGAGCCGCTTTACACCGATACACGTACCAGCTTATGTTGATAATCTGGCACAACGTGGGATATCTGACAAATTCATGATAATCTTACAAAGTGGGAAAAGTGGCAAACTTACATTACAATCTAAAGAAGATTACAATATGGGAATGATACTTCTTAATATTGAGAAACAATAAATATTATATAAAATATGTTGTTAAAGTAGTATAGACAATATATTGTTAGAAAGAGCCTTACCGATAGGTCACCTCTGTGATTTGCTAGGTTTCTGACTGTAGGAAGTTGGCTCTGTATGTGCTATTTCAAAGTAAGGAATAGCATGCACAGAGTCCAAGGGTTCCCCTTAGAGGTAAAATAGTGGTAAAAATAGATAATACTAATGCTCTATTTTGTGGTAGTGTGGTCGAGCAGTAGGCTTATCCAAGGAGTAGTGTTAAGCATTTGTTGTACATACACAAGACAATAAATGAGGTACACACACTCAGAGACAAATCCAGCCAATAGGTTTTTATATAGAAAAATATCTTTTCTTAGTTTATTTTAAGAACCACAGGTTCAAATTCTACATGTAATAGCTCATTCGAAAGGTATTGCAGGTAAGTACTTTAGGAACTTCAAATCATCAAAATTGCATGTATACTTTTCAAGTTATTGACAAATAGCTGTTTTAAAAGTGGACACTTAGTGCAATTTTCACAGTTCCTAGGGGAGGTAAGTTTTGATTAGTTTTACCAGGTAAGTAAGACACTTACAGGGTTCAGTTCTTGGTCCAAGGTAGCCCACCGTTGGGGGTTCAGAGCAACCCCAAAGTCACCACACCAGCAGCTCAGGGCCGGTCAGGTGCAGAGTTCAAAGTGGTGCCCACAACGCATAGGCTAGAATGGAGAGAAGGGGGTGCCCCGGTTCCGGTCTGCTTGCAGGTAAGTACCCGCGTCTTCGGAGGGCAGACCAGGGGGGTTTTGTAGGGCACCGGGGGGGACACAAGTCCACACAGAAATTTCACCCTCAGCGGCGCGGGGGCGGCCGGGTGCAGTGTAGAAACAGGCGTCGGGTTTGTAATGGAAGTCAATGGGAGATCTAGGGATCTCTTCAGCGCTGCAGGCAGGCAAGGGGGGGGTTCCTCGGGGAAACCTCCACTTGGGCAAGGGAGAGGGACTCCTGGGGGTCACTCCTCCAGTGAAAGTCCGGTCCTTCAGGTCCTGGGGGCTGCGGGTGCAGGGTCTCTCCCAGGCGTCGGGACTTTAGATTCAAAGAGTCGCGGTCAGGGGAAGCCTCGGGATTCCCTCCGCAGGCGGCGCTGTGGGGGCTCAGGGGGGACAGGTTTTGGTACTCACAGTATCAGAGTAGTCCTGGGGTCCCTCCTGAGGTGTCGGATCTCCACCAGCCGAGTCGGGGTCGCCGGGTGCAGTGTTGCAAGTCTCACGCTTCTTGCGGGGAGCTTGCAGGGTTCTTTAAAGCTGCTGGAAACAAAGTTGCAGCTTTTCTTGGAGCAGGTCCGCTGTCCTCGGGAGTTTCTTGTCTTTTCGAAGCAGGGGCAGTCCTCAGAGGATGTCGAGGTCGCTGGTCCCTTCGGAAGGCGTCGCTGGAGCAGGATCTTTGGAAGGCAGGAGACAGGCCGGTGAGTTTCTGGAGCCAAGGCAGTTGTCGTCTTCTGGTCTTCCTCTGCAGGGGTTTTTCAGCTAGGCAGTCCTTCTTCTTGTAGTTGCAGGAATCTAATTTTCTAGGGTTCAGGGTAGCCCTTAAATACTAAATTTAAGGGCGTGTTTAGGTCTGGGGGGTTAGTAGCCAATGGCTACTAGCCCTGAGGGTGGGTACACCCTCTTTGTGCCTCCTCCCAAGGGGAGGGGGTCACAGTCCTAACCCTATTGGGGGAATCCCCCATCTGCAAGATGGAGGATTTCTAAAAGTTGGAGTCACTTCAGCTCAGGACACCTTAGGGGCTGTCCTGACTGGCCAGTGACTCCTCCTTGTTGCTTTCTTTGTTCCCTCCAGCCTTGCCGCCAAAAGTGGGGGCCGTGGCCGGAGGGGGCGGGCAACTCCACTAAGCTGCAGTGCCCTGCTGGGCTGTGACAAAGGGGTGAGCCTTTGAGGCTCACCGCCAGGTGTTACAGCTCCTGCCTGGGGGAGGTGTTCGCATCTCCACCCAGTGCAGGCTTTGTTACTGGCCTCAGAGTGACAAAGGCACTCTCCCCATGGGGCCAGCAACATGTCTCTGGTGTGGCAGGCTGCTGGAACTAGTCAGCCTACACAGACAGTCGGTTAAGTTTCAGGGGGCACCTCTAAGGTGCCCTCTGGGGTGTGTTTTGCAATAAAATGTACACTGGCATCAGTGTGCATTTATTGTGCTGAGAAGTTTGATACCAAACTTCCCAGTTTTCAGTGTAGCCATTATGGTGCTGTGGAGTTCGTGTAAAACAGACTCCCAGACCATATACTCTTATGGCTACCCTGCACTTACAATGTCTAAGGTTTTGTTTAGACACTGTAGGGGCACAGTGCTCATGCACTGGTACCCTCACCTATGGTATAGTGCACCCTGCCTTAGGGCTGTAAGGCCTGCTAGAGGGGTGTCTTACCTATACTGCATAGGCAGTGAGAGGCTGGCATGGCACCCTGAGGGGAGTGCCATGTCGACTTACTCATTTTGTTCTCACTAGCACACACAGGCTTGTAAGCAGTGTGTCTGTGCTGAGTGAGGGGTCTCTAGGGTGGCATAAGACATGCTGCAGCCCTTAGAGACCTTCCTTGGCATCAGGGCCCTTGGTACTAGAAGTACCAGTTACAAGGGACTTATCTGAATGCCAGGGTGTGCCAATTGTGGATACAATGGTACATTTTAGGTGAAGGAACACTGGTGCTGGGGCCTGGTTAGCAGGGTCCCAGCACTCTTCTCAGTCAAGTCAGCATCAGTATCAGGCAAAAAGTGGGGGGTAACTGCAACAGGGAGCCATTTCTTTACACAAGCCCCCCCCAGCCCACAGGCCAGGAGACTCAGCCCAAGCTGGGAGAGTCTTCCTAGTCTGTCAGGCGAGGAAGAGTAGGAGAAATAGGCTGGTTAGTTGCAGGGCCTACTCTGCCTTACATCCTTCTGTTCAGGTCATTCCCTTTGGGGAACTGACCTACTTCCACAGTGATAGGACCTAGTCTGAATTGCCTCTTGTCTGCCTCTTCAATGTCTCCACCCATTCTTTCTATTTTGGTCTTAGAGGTATCCACCTCTGCTAACCTTATCTTGGCCAGGGTTACCCCTAGCTTACCCAGAGAGGTTACCCAGAGCTGGAGTAACCCCACCATGACTAATAGGGTCAGGGGGCCTAACTTGCTATTTGGCATGGGGTCAGACCACCATGCTAAGGATAGTGCAGCCATAAAGGCTAACACCCAGCAGAGGCCACTGACAGCTGTCAGTGCCCAGAACCACACCTTTAGCTCTTCACCTAAAAGGGAAGGGGCTAAGTTACAGGCCTCTTTGGGTTCAGGTTGCCTGTCTGCTGTATTAGAGTGGGGGGTTACCACATCTTGTAGTAAACACCCTTCTTCCACTCTTTCTTCTGTTAGCTGAGGAGCCACCCACTCAGGTTTAACAGTTGCCTGACTAGCCAGGACTTCTTGTGGGTCAGGTTGGACTTTATCAGGGCCATTTTTGGAGTTCTCCCCTACTGGAGCAGAATCTCCTTGGCTTGCTGTAACCTTGGCTAAAGGTTGTCCACCCTTCCTACTCTGTTTTCTTTTCTTCTTCTTCTGGGGCCTGCTTGCATTTACTGCAGAGGCAGGACTTCCAGAATCCTTGGGAGAGGACTGGCACTGGACCAGTTCCCCTCTTGGGCTCTGACTAACCTCTGGGTAGTCATTTCCAAGGAGACAATCAAGGGGGAGGTCTGTACTGACTACTACCCTTCTCCAGCTAAGAGTGCCACCCACTTCTATGGGCACTAAAGCCACAGGCCTCTTAGTGACCCTGTCTAGGCTAACTCTTACCCTGGCAGTCTCACCTGGGATGTACTGGTTTGAGAGCACCAGCCTGTCATGCACAATAGTGTGACTGGCACAAGTGTCTCTCAGGGCAGTGGTTGGGATTCCATTCACCAGTAGGTGGTGGAAGTGTCTACTTCCCTCTGGAACCTTCAACTCACCTGTTGGGCCCTGTTTCCAGTTGAAGGCTATGAAGACCTCCTCATCTGAGGAGTCATCTCCCATGGCTACACTGGTTACCCCTGGAATTTTGTTCTGGGGTTTGTTTTTGGGACAAGAAGTGTCCTTGGAGTGGTGCCCAGACTGTTTACATTTGTGGCACCATGCCTTAGTGGCATCCCAGTTCTTACCCTGGTACCCACCTTTGTTTTGGGTTGTGTCTTGGGGCCCACCCACCTGTTCTGGTTTTTGGGGGCCTACAGAGGACTCTTTTTCTTTGTTTCTAGTGTCACCCACTTTCTCCTGGGGAGTTTTTGTAACCCCTTTCTTTTGGTCACCCCCAGTGGAAGTTTTGGTTACCCTAGTCTTGACCCAGTGGTCTGCCTTCTTTCCCAATTCTTGGGGAGAAATTGGACCTAGGTCTACCAGATACTGATGCAACTTTTCATTGAAGCAGTTACTTAGAATGTGTTCTTTCATAAACAAATTATAAAGCCCAACATAGTCACACACTTCATTTCCAGTTAACCAACCATCTAGTGTTTTTACTGAGTAGTCTACAAAATCAACCCAGGTCTGGCTCGAGGATTTTTGAGCCCCCCTGAATCTAATTCTATACTCCTCAGTGGAGAATCCAAAGCCCTCAATCAGGGTACCCTTCATGAGGTCATAAGATTCTGCATCTTTTCCAGAGAGTGTGAGGAGTCTATCCCTACACTTTCCAGTGAACATTTCCCAAAGGAGAGCACCCCAGTGAGATCTGTTTACTTTTCTGGTTACACAAGCCCTCTCAAAAGCTGTGAACCATTTGGTGATGTCATCACCATCTTCATATTTTGTTACAATCCCTTTGGGGATTTTTAGGATGTCAGGAGAATCTCTGACCCTATTTAAGTTGCTGCCACCATCGATGGGACCTAGGCCCATCTCTTTTCTTTCCCTTTCTATGGCTAGGAGCTGCTTTTCCAAAGCCAATCTTTTGACCATCCTGGCTAACAGGGGGTCATCTTCACTGGAGTTATCCTCAGTGATTTCAGAGGTGTTGGTCTCTCCTGTGAGGGAACCAGCACCTCTGACTATTATTTTTGGAGTCAGGGTTTGAGGGACCCTGTTCTCCCTAGATAGGACTGGTAGGGGGGAATTTTCCTCCAAGTCACTATCCTCTTCCTCTGAGTTGCCACCCTCAGAGGGGTTGGCCTTTTCAAACTCTGCCAAAAGCTCCTGGAGCTGTATTTTGGTAGGTTTGGGGCCCATTGTTATTTTCTTTATTTTACAGAGTGACCTTAGCTCCCTCATCTTAAGATGGAGGTAAGGTGTGGTGTCGAGTTCCACCACAGTCACATCTGTGCTAGACATTTTGCTTCTAAAAGTTGGAATACTTTTTAAGAATCTACAACTGGTTCTAGAATCTAATTCAAACTTTTACAAACTTTTAAACTCTAAAAGAAATGCTAAACAGGATCTAACACAAGGCCCTAGCAGGTCTTTTAAGAATTTAGAAAACTTTTCAAATTGCAAAAAATCAATTTCTAATGACAATTTTGGAATTTGTCGTGTGATCAGGTATTGGCTGAGTAGTCCAGCAAATGCAAAGTCTTGTACCCCACCGCTGATCCACCAATGTAGGAAGTTGGCTCTGTATGTGCTATTTCAAAGTAAGGAATAGCATGCACAGAGTCCAAGGGTTCCCCTTAGAGGTAAAATAGTGGTAAAAATAGATAATACTAATGCTCTATTTTGTGGTAGTGTGGTCGAGCAGTAGGCTTATCCAAGGAGTAGTGTTAAGCATTTGTTGTACATACACAAGACAATAAATGAGGTACACACACTCAGAGACAAATCCAGCCAATAGGTTTTTATATAGAAAAATATCTTTTCTTAGTTTATTTTAAGAACCACAGGTTCAAATTCTACATGTAATAGCTCATTCGAAAGGTATTGCAGGTAAGTACTTTAGGAACTTCAAATCATCAAAATTGCATGTATACTTTTCAAGTTATTGACAAATAGCTGTTTTAAAAGTGGACACTTAGTGCAATTTTCACAGTTCCTAGGGGAGGTAAGTTTTGATTAGTTTTACCAGGTAAGTAAGACACTTACAGGGTTCAGTTCTTGGTCCAAGGTAGCCCACCGTTGGGGGTTCAGAGCAACCCCAAAGTCACCACACCAGCAGCTCAGGGCCGGTCAGGTGCAGAGTTCAAAGTGGTGCCCACAACGCATAGGCTAGAATGGAGAGAAGGGGGTGCCCCGGTTCCGGTCTGCTTGCAGGTAAGTACCCGCGTCTTCGGAGGGCAGACCAGGGGGGTTTTGTAGGGCACCGGGGGGGACACAAGTCCACACAGAAATTTCACCCTCAGCGGCGCGGGGGCGGCCGGGTGCAGTGTAGAAACAGGCGTCGGGTTTGTAATGGAAGTCAATGGGAGATCTAGGGATCTCTTCAGCGCTGCAGGCAGGCAAGGGGGGGGTTCCTCGGGGAAACCTCCACTTGGGCAAGGGAGAGGGACTCCTGGGGGTCACTCCTCCAGTGAAAGTCCGGTCCTTCAGGTCCTGGGGGCTGCGGGTGCAGGGTCTCTCCCAGGCGTCGGGACTTTAGATTCAAAGAGTCGCGGTCAGGGGAAGCCTCGGGATTCCCTCCGCAGGCGGCGCTGTGGGGGCTCAGGGGGGACAGGTTTTGGTACTCACAGTATCAGAGTAGTCCTGGGGTCCCTCCTGAGGTGTCGGATCTCCACCAGCCGAGTCGGGGTCGCCGGGTGCAGTGTTGCAAGTCTCACGCTTCTTGCGGGGAGCTTGCAGGGTTCTTTAAAGCTGCTGGAAACAAAGTTGCAGCTTTTCTTGGAGCAGGTCCGCTGTCCTCGGGAGTTTCTTGTCTTTTCGAAGCAGGGGCAGTCCTCAGAGGATGTCGAGGTCGCTGGTCCCTTCGGAAGGCGTCGCTGGAGCAGGATCTTTGGAAGGCAGGAGACAGGCCGGTGAGTTTCTGGAGCCAAGGCAGTTGTCGTCTTCTGGTCTTCCTCTGCAGGGGTTTTTCAGCTAGGCAGTCCTTCTTCTTGTAGTTGCAGGAATCTAATTTTCTAGGGTTCAGGGTAGCCCTTAAATACTAAATTTAAGGGCGTGTTTAGGTCTGGGGGGTTAGTAGCCAATGGCTACTAGCCCTGAGGGTGGGTACACCCTCTTTGTGCCTCCTCCCAAGGGGAGGGGGTCACAGTCCTAACCCTATTGGGGGAATCCCCCATCTGCAAGATGGAGGATTTCTAAAAGTTGGAGTCACTTCAGCTCAGGACACCTTAGGGGCTGTCCTGACTGGCCAGTGACTCCTCCTTGTTGCTTTCTTTGTTCCCTCCAGCCTTGCCGCCAAAAGTGGGGGCCGTGGCCGGAGGGGGCGGGCAACTCCACTAAGCTGCAGTGCCCTGCTGGGCTGTGACAAAGGGGTGAGCCTTTGAGGCTCACCGCCAGGTGTTACAGCTCCTGCCTGGGGGAGGTGTTCGCATCTCCACCCAGTGCAGGCTTTGTTACTGGCCTCAGAGTGACAAAGGCACTCTCCCCATGGGGCCAGCAACATGTCTCTGGTGTGGCAGGCTGCTGGAACTAGTCAGCCTACACAGACAGTCGGTTAAGTTTCAGGGGGCACCTCTAAGGTGCCCTCTGGGGTGTGTTTTGCAATAAAATGTACACTGGCATCAGTGTGCATTTATTGTGCTGAGAAGTTTGATACCAAACTTCCCAGTTTTCAGTGTAGCCATTATGGTGCTGTGGAGTTCGTGTAAAACAGACTCCCAGACCATATACTCTTATGGCTACCCTGCACTTACAATGTCTAAGGTTTTGTTTAGACACTGTAGGGGCACAGTGCTCATGCACTGGTACCCTCACCTATGGTATAGTGCACCCTGCCTTAGGGCTGTAAGGCCTGCTAGAGGGGTGTCTTACCTATACTGCATAGGCAGTGAGAGGCTGGCATGGCACCCTGAGGGGAGTGCCATGTCGACTTACTCATTTTGTTCTCACTAGCACACACAGGCTTGTAAGCAGTGTGTCTGTGCTGAGTGAGGGGTCTCTAGGGTGGCATAAGACATGCTGCAGCCCTTAGAGACCTTCCTTGGCATCAGGGCCCTTGGTACTAGAAGTACCAGTTACAAGGGACTTATCTGAATGCCAGGGTGTGCCAATTGTGGATACAATGGTACATTTTAGGTGAAGGAACACTGGTGCTGGGGCCTGGTTAGCAGGGTCCCAGCACTCTTCTCAGTCAAGTCAGCATCAGTATCAGGCAAAAAGTGGGGGGTAACTGCAACAGGGAGCCATTTCTTTACACTGACTGAAACAATACTATTTATAACTGCATTTGTAGGATGTGTGTGTGTGTGGTAGGAATGTTGAGTGAGTCAGGTATACATTTCTAATGTTCTATATAGGTCTCTGGGAGAGAGCTAAGGGCATTTGGACATTTATTTAGATCTAGCTATTATGCTTATACATTTATGATTTAATTGATGTAAAAGTATGAATTATTTATTATATGCATGAATGTATAAATAAAAAAAGTTGTTCTCATTTATGAACAGATGAAGTGCTCTGTATTGAATGCTTTGTATAGTTATACAAATGATTTCAAACCATTGAGTTTAATGTGTTTTTGGGTGGCGATTTGCGTCTTTGGTCATGATCAAAGCATGGGAAGCACCATGGAACAGACTAAAATTAAATAGCAGCTCCCTGGGGGTACTGTAAGACTGCTGCCACCATAGCGCTGTAGGAAGTTGCAGCACCCTCGGAGCTGCTTACAGTAGCGGCATCCTGGAAGCACTGTAAAGTAACAGCACCTTGGGAGGAGCAAAGACTTGCAATATTGTCGGAAGGGCATAAAGTAAAGGAAACCTGAGAGCAGTGTAAAGCAGAGCAACTTGGCAGCTGTTGGACCTGGCTTTTTGACAGGGACATCCCCAAACTTATTGCCTCCTTCCTCCTATTTTTTCTGACCTGTTGTTGTTGGCTTTTGACCTCTGGGCACTTTACCACTGCTAACCAGTGCTAAAGTGCATATGCTCTCTGTGTAAATGGTACTATTGATTGGTTTATCCATGATTGGCTATTTAATTTACTTATAAGTCCCTAGTAGAATGCACTATATGTGCCTAGGGCCTGTAGATTAAATGCTGCTAGTGGGCTTGCAGCACTGGTTGTGCCACCCACTTCAGTAGCCCCTTAACCCTGTCTCAGGCCTGCCATTGCAAGGCCTGTGTGTGCAGTTTCACTGCCAATTCGACTTGGCATTTAAAAGTACTTGCCAAGCCTAGAACTCCCCTTTTTCTACATATAAGTCATCCCTAATGTGTGCCCTAGGTAACCCCTAGAGCAGGGTGTTGTGTAGGTAAAAGGCAGGACATGTACCTGTGTAGTTATATGTCCTGGTAGTGTAAAACTCCTAAATTCGTTTTTACACTACTGTGAGGCCTGCTCCCTTCATAGGCTAACATTGGGGCTGCCCTCATACACTGTTGAAGTGGCAGCTGCTGATCTGAAAGGAGCAGGAAGGTCATATTTAGTATGGCCAGAATGGTAATATAAAATCCTGCTGACTGGTGAAGTCGGATTTAATATTACTATTCTAGAAATGCCACTTTTAGAAAGTGAGCATTTCTTTGCACTAAAATCTTGTTGTGCCCTTCAATCCACGTCTGGCTAGGTTTAGTTGTCAGCTCCTTGTGCATTCACTCAGACACACCCCAAACACAGGGTACTCAGCCTCACTTGCATACATCTGCATTTTGAATGGGTCTTCCTGGGCTGGGAGGGTGGAGGGCCTGCCCTCACACAAAGGACTGCCACACCCCCTACTGGGACTCTGGCAGACAGGATTGAGCTGAAAGGGGGCTTGGTGCATTTCTTAGAGACTCTTTGAAGTCACCCCCACTTCAAAGGCAAAACTTAGTATAAAACAGGGCCTCTGCCCTACCTCATCAGACACTTGCTGGAGAAGAAACCTGAACCAGAAACTACATCCTGCCAAGAAGAACTGCCTGGCTGCTCAAAAGACTCACCTGCCTGCTTTCTACAAAGGACTGCTGCCTTGCTGTTGCCCTGCTGCCTTGCTGAACTCTTGTCTGGCTGTGAAAGTGCTCTCCAAGGGCTTGGATAGAGCTTGCCTCCTGTTCCTTGAAGTCTCAGGGCCAAAAAGACTTCTCTCTTTTACTTGGACGCTCCGTGCGCCGAAAATTTCGACGCACAGCTTGTTTCGCGGCGAGAAAAACGCTGCACTCCGACGCTGATCAACTCGACGCTCTGGGGACGATCGAAGATCCGACGCACGGCCTCGCAAGGACAACGCCGCCCGACCTCTAGAGGAGAAATCGACGCGACGCCTGCCGTGAGATCGTAATTTCAACGCGCAGCCCCGCAGATCGAAGTCTAGAGGAGAAATCGACGCAATGCCTGCCGTGAGATCGTAATTTCGATGCGCAGCCCCGCAGACCGACACGCAGCCGGAGAACAAGCAGGAAAATCCACGCACAGACCCGGGACATCTGGTAATCCCCGCGATCCACAGAAAGAGACTGTCCATGCGCCGGAAAACGACGCCGACTTCCCCGCGTGGAAAATAACGACGCAAGTCCGTGTGTGCTGAGGAGAAATCGACACACACACCAGTTTTCCACGCACCTCTTCTCCTGTGGCCCTCTGAGGAGATTTTTCAACAGAAACCAGGTACTTTGTGTTTGAAAGAGACTTTGTTTACTTTCTAAAGACTTAAGACACTCTCTATCACTTTTCAGTGATATCTTTACAAATTCATATTGCAACTTTGATCGTTTTGACCTGAAGATACCCAGATAAATATTATATATTTTTCTAAACACTGTGTGGTGTATTTTTGTGGTGTTATGCTATGGTGTTGTATGATTTATTGCACAAATGCTTTACACATTGCCTTCTAAGTTAAGCCTGACTGCTCGTGCCAAGCTACCGGAGGGTGAGCACAGGCTGAGTTTGGATTGTGTGTGACTTACCCTGACTAGAGTGAGGGTTCTTGCTTGGACAGAGGGCAACCTGACTGCCAACCAAAAACCCCATTTCTAACATTGGTGATCAGCGGTGAGGATAGGACTTGTGTTTGTGCAGTGACATACAGTAGCTAAGTATTTAACTACCTACCCACAGTTGAAGGTCAACTTGATTTTTCATCTTTTTCACTTTTGGTTCTCTGATGTCCTCCAGGATATACTATTGATATTTTGGACTTGGGATTTTGGTTCTTGCTGGTAAAATCTTATCAGAATGGGATTGTGTACCTACTCATTCTTTGTTCGTACTGACCACCTCACTAAGGCTGACCTAAGAAAGCTTTGCAGAAAATGGGGCCTTCCTGTAGCAAGGAGATCTACTAAGGCGGAGATGCTACATCACTACATAGTCTGGGGGGAGGAAAGATGGGCAGAGAGAGAGGCAGCAAGAAACCAAATGACTAAGTACCCCTCAGATGAGGAGGAGGACTACTCACAAGAGGAGGAAGACTGCTCACATGAGGAGGAAGACTACTCAGATGAGGAAAGAGAACTAGTGGGAGATGAAGGGCTCCTAGCTCTACAACGGTGTATGGAAGAGCTAGATGAGTTTCTTGAAAGGGCTGAGGCAGCAAGTCTCTTAGCCCTGGAAGAAGAAAAGATTGCAGCTCAAGAGCTGAGCTGTAAAGAGCTGAAACTGGAGGCCGGATTGGCTGAATCCAGTTCAGATGGTGGCAGCAAAAATCTTGCATCTGGTACTGCTGAAGAAGGGCACAAGCCCAGAGATGTGGTGCCCAACTTGAAGAAGGGAGTTGACACACCCCAGGCAGCTCAAGGGTATGAGGTAGTTCCCGTTATGCACAGGGTCCCTGAGAAGGATTGGGGAACTGGCCCAGGGAGTCATATTCCTACTGGGGGGAGGGACACTTTACTGACTCTAGCAGAGAGTGACAGAGAAAAGGGTTCCCCCCTGGTGGACGTCCTGGATATAGAGTGTAGAGACATCCCAGAAGAGTATGGGTTGAGTGTCAGGGACAGACAGATACCGTCTCACCAGTCTCAGGAGGGTGAAGTAGAGTGCTTTTCCAAGGTTCAGTTACTGGGTGGTTGGGTGAAGGGTACTGTGGTTAATACATGTGAAGGGCAGAATGATGTAATTGCTGGAGAGCATATGTCTGGTCCTTATTTTCCAGAGCTACGCCAACACCAGGTGGAGTGTGAGTTCTCTGACCCCAGGGAACTTACAATGGAGGCAGACTTCTGGGTGAGTACCAGAGAGTCTGAAGAGGCATTTGGGGGTGCTCCTGAAAGGAGTGGTCTAGGTGGTTCCCAACCGAGTGAGGTGGGAAAGGATTGTAGTGTCCCAGGTAGGTCCCAGGTCCTAGAGGGTTCCATGAGGGAACACCAGGAGGGAAGCCTAGCCTGTACCGTAGGGCCATCTTTTGAGGGAAGCCCGCAGTGTCAGAAGAACTTGGGGGGGTGACTGTAGCCAGCATCCCAACAGTTCTGGCGTCTGGCAGTACACCTGGTGGGAGGTAGATGTGCCTCCCAAGAAGTCCTGCTGTGCCAGGCAATTGTCCAACCTCAGGGTGTCGACTCTGGGTTGGATGACCAGGTTCAGAGGTTAAACTCTGACCTGGTGGGGGGTAGGTGTGCCCCCCAGAAAGTCCTGGCGTGCCAGGCAATTGCCCAACCTCAGGGTGGTGACCCTGGGTTGGGGAACCAGGCTCAGAGGTTAAACTCTAACCTGGTGGGAGGTAGGTGTGCCTCCCTGGAAGTCCTGGCCTGCCAGGCAATGGTTCAACTTCAGGGTGGTGACTCTGGATTGGCAAACCAGGTTCAGGGGATAAACTCTGACCTGTTGGGGGGTAGGTGTGCCCCCCAGAAAGTCCTGGTGTACCAGGCAATTGTTCAACCTCAGGTGGTGACCCTGGGTTGGAGAACCAGGTTCAGAGGTTAACCTCTGACCTGGTGGGAGGTAGGCGTGCCTCCCAGAAAGTCCTGGTGTGCCAGGCAGTTGGCCAACCTCAGGGTGGTGACTCTGGGTTGGATACCCAGGTTCAGAGGTTAAACTCTGACCTGGTGGGAGGTAGGTGTGCCTCCCAAGAAGTCCTGCTGTGCCAGGCAATTGTCCAACCTCAGGGTGTTGATTCTGGGTTGGATGACCAGGTTCAGAGGTTAAACTCTGACCTGGTGGGGGGTAGGTGTGCCCCCCAGAAAGTCCTGGCGTGCCAGGCAATTGCCCAACCTCAGGGTGGTGACCCTGGGTTGGGGCACCAGGCTCAGAGGTTAAACTCTGACCTGGTGGGAGGTAGGTGTGCCTCCCTGGAAGTCCTGGTGTACCAGGCAGTTGTCCAACCTCAGGGTGCTGACTCTGGGTTGGATAACCGGGTTCAGAGGTTAAACTCTGACCTGGTGGGGTAGGTGTGCCCCCCAGAAAGCCCTGGCGTGCCAGGCAATTGTTCAACTTCAGGGTGGTGACTCTGAGTTGAATGGCCAAGTTCAGAGGTTAAACTCTGACCTGGTGGAGGGTCAGTGTGCCCTCCAGGAAGTCCTGGCGTTCCAGGCAATTGTTCAACTTCAGGGTGGTGACTCTGAGTTGAATGGTCAGGTGCAGAGGTTAAACTCTGACCTGGTGGGGGGTAGGTGTGCCCCCCAGGAAGTCCTGGTTTGCCAGGCAGTGATCCAGTCTGAGGGTACAGACCCTGGGCTGGAAGACCAGGTTCAGGGTGTCCCCCCGGACCTGGAGGGAGGGGCTACTGATAACCGTGCCCCTACCATGTTGTCTTCTGAGGAGGCCACTCCTAGTTGGAGGGTGCTGGACCCCAGAAGGGAGGGCAGGGGGAAGGAAGCCTCACCCCGGGCCCTAGTCCAACCTGAAGGTACAGGCCCCAGGTTGGAGGGCCAGTTGCAGGTTAACAGCCCTGCACTGGTGGAGGAATGGTACAGGACGACTTCTGTAAGCACCCTGACCATGTTGGACTCTGGGGGTACCGCTCCAGGAGGGAGGGTACAGAGCCCCAGAGGGGAGGACCAGGTTCAGGCTGTCATCCCTGACCTGGTGGAAGGGAGAGTGGTTAAAGGGTGCCCAGCACCTGGGGCTACCGCCCCCCACTCTCCACAGCCACAGTGGTTGGAGAGCTTTGAGAGGCCTGGGGCCTGGCTCTCATCCCTGGCAGCTGTCAGTAATCACTATGGCTTGCTGTCCGGGTGGACAGAGTTATCCCTGGGGAGGGGACAAGTGTCACACCCCGGGGGTAGAGTGGGCAACACCACTGTGTTGGTCATGGTGGTACTATCCTACTCCTGGGATACATCTGTGAGCAAAGTAAGGTTAGGTGCTACACAGATGGGATCCGCAGGTAAGGAGAGAGGTTCCCCATGGGCTGGCTTAGTGCGCCCTGAGAGTATGGACAGAGGGATCCAATTGGAGTCAGGAAGGCGAAGAACTGGAGCATGCCCCTGCTGTTGTGGGCCTGGGTCCTTGTTCTGTCGCCTCAAACAGGGAAGTACATCAGGATAGTGATTGTTCTCCCCTGGCTTTAGGCTGGTGGGGGGTCATGTTGGACCTGGCTTTTTGACAGGGACATCCCCAAACTTTTTGCCTCCTTCCTCCTATTTTTTCTGACCTGTTGTTGTTGGCTTTTGACCTCTGGGCACTTTACCACTGCTAACCAGTGCTAAAGTGCATATGCTCTCTGTGTAAATGGTACTATTGATTGGTTTATCCATGATTGGCTATTTAATTTACTTATAAGTCCCTAGTAGAATGCACTATATGTGCCTAGGGCCTGTAGATTAAATGCTGCTAGTGGGCTTGCAGCACTGGTTGTGCCACCCACTTCAGTAGCCCCTTAACCCTGTCTCAGGCCTGCCATTGCAAGGCCTGTGTGTGCAGTTTCACTGCCACTTCGACTTGGCATTTAAAAGTACTTGCCAAGCCTAGAACTCCCCTTTTTCTACATATAAGTCATCCCTAATGTGTGCCCTAGGTAACCCCTAGAGCAGGGTGCTGTGTAGGTAAAAGGCAGGACATGTACCTGTGTAGTTATATGTCCTGGTAGTGTAAAACTCCTAAATTCGTTTTTACACTACTGTGAGGCCTGCTCCCTTCGTAGGCTAACATTGGGGCTGCCCTCATACACTGTTGAAGTGGCAGCTGCTGATCTGAAAGGAGCAGGAAGGTCATATTTAGTATGGCCAGAATGGTAATATAAAATCCTGCTGACTGGTGAAGTCGGATTTAATATTACTATTCTAGAAATGCCACTTTTAGAAAGTGAGCATTTCTTTGCACTAAAATCTTGTTGTGCCCTTCAATCCACGTCTGGCTAGGTTTAGTTGTCAGCTCCTTGTGCATTCACTCAGACACACCCCAAACACAGGGTACTCAGCCTCACTTGCATACATCTGCATTTTGAATGGGTCTTCCTGGGCTGGGAGGGTGGAGGGCCTGCCCTCACACAAAGGACTGCCACACCCCCTACTGGGACTCTGGCAGACAGGATTGAGCTGAAAGGGGGCTTGGTGCATTTCTTAGAGACTCTTTGAAGTCACCCCCACTTCAAAGGCACAACTTAGTATAAAACAGGGCCTCTGCCCTACCTCATCAGACACTTGCTGGAGAAGAAACCTGAACCAGAAACTACATCCTGCCAAGAAGAACTGCCTGGCTGCTCAAAGGACTCACCTGCCTGCTTTCTACAAAGGACTGCTGCCTTGCTGTTGCCCTGCTGCCTTGCTGAACTCTTGTCTGGCTGTGAAAGTGCTCTCCAAGGGCTTGGATAGAGCTTGCCTCCTGTTCCTTGAAGTCTCAGGGCCAAAAAGACTTCTCTCTTTTACTTGGACGCTCCGTGCGCTGAAAAGTTCGATGCACAGCTTGTTTCGCGGCGAGAAAAACGCCGCACTCCGACGCTGATCAACGCGACGCTCTGGGGACGATCGAAGATCCGACGCACGGCCTCGCAAGGACAACGCCCCCGACCTCTAGAGGAGAAATCGACACGACGCCTGCCGTGAGATCGTAATTTCAACGCGCAGCCCCGCAGATCGAAGTCTAGAGGAGAAATCGACGCAACGCCTGCCGTGAGATCGTAATTTTGACGCGCAGCCCCGCAGACCGACGCGCAGCCGGAGAACAAGCAGGAAAATCCACGCACAGACCCGGGACATCTGGTAATCCCCGCGATCCAGAGAAAGAGACTGTCCACGCGCCGGAAAACGACGCCGACTTCCCCGCGTGGAAAATAACGACGCAAGTCCATGTGTGCTGAGGAGAAATCGACGCACACACCAGTTTTCCACGCACCTCTTCTCCTGTGGCCCTCTGAGGAGATTTTTCACCAGAAACCAGGTACTTTGTGTTTGAAAGAGACTTTGTTTACTTTCTAAAGACTTAAGACACTCTCTATCACTTTTCAGTGATATCTTTACAAATTCATATTGCAACTTTGATCGTTTTGACCTGAAGATACCCAGATAAATATTATATATTTTTCTAAACACTGTGTGGTGTATTTTTGTGGTGTTATGCTATGGTGTTGTATGATTTATTGCACAAATGCTTTACACATTGCCTTCTAAGTTAAGCCTGACTGCTCATGCCAAGCTACCGGAGGGTGAGCACAGGCTGAGTTTGGATTGTGTGTGACTTACCCTGACTAGATTGAGGGTTCTTGCTTGGACAGAGGGCAACCTGACTGCCAACCAAAAACCCCATTTCTAACAGCAGCGCTCCTTAGTTTCTGCTGCTTTACACTGCTACCAGGTTTCCCAGCTCCGAAACAGGCATCATTTTTTAGGGTCGAGCCTGCGTTGCATGCGCTCGCGCATGCGTATCGCAGCGAGACTCTTTTGTATTTAGAAAAGGGCTCGGAGCCCTGTCAACTTCACTTCAGTGTTTTTTATTGGTTCGTGGGCTTCCCTAATAAAATCTGCTTGCTTTGATTAGTCGAAGGCACGCATACGCCATGCCTTTTCCGGTGGCTAGCCCTCCTCGAGCGCAGCGACCAAGTACAGAAAACATGCAAGGCTCGCTGTTTTCCATCGGGCTCATGGACTTTTTTTTCTCTAATTTACGAGCGCGATCTCGCTTGGCAGAAGTCGAGCGCTTTACATAGTTAATTTCACTTTTTCGGGTTATGTACATAAATGCACTTTTGCCCGATAGGTGAAAAGTCGGGTTAAGAGTTTACAACGCGATCAGCTCTAACATGAGCAAACGTGAGACCCGTTGCATTGTAAATGCTTGTCTACCAGTGCTATTAAGTGCAATTTGTGGCAGACAAGCAGCACACATAACACCAGAAATCAAACAAGCAACAAGAACATGATAAGGGAATACAAATTAAAATAAGTACCACAATCCAAGCGCCACAATCGGAGGGACACTAATAAAGCAATCAATCAGTACTTGGTCCCTGCTTCAATGAAAGGACAAGCACACATAAAAAAAGAAATTGAAACCGAGAGGTGTTGACACAAGAGTGACAGTGAAGCAATCCTATGGTAAGTAATGGGTGAGCAAAAAGCCTATTTTTTAAAGTTTTTTTTTAAGATACAAGAGATCGTCATCAAGCATCAGCGCATGTGCCCTGCCTGCAGGTGAGACGTAAAAAAACATTTGGGCACCCAGCAAATCCTGTCTATGACAGGAAACTCCTTTCTAGTCATGGCTTTTGGGGAAATACAGTGCAGTAAAATAAAATGTGGGAAACTCAGTACCCACACCACTACCGTGACATCTTCCGCCACCCCCAATTCCATCACTGCCCTCCCTTCTGCTCCCCACCGAGTTGCCCATGCCTGCCCACCCAGGCACCTCCTCCCCCACACCAGTCAGCCCTGCTGCCCTCAGAGAGGAGGCTATTGACCTCCTGAGAACCCATCTCTGTAAGGCAGACAACCATCCTCAGTGCCATCCAGGTGCTAGCATCAGAGGTGCAGCAGACCAATGCCTATCTGGATGGCATTCACGGTGCCGTGTCTGCCCTACAGAGATCTTTTCAGGCTCTGGCCTCCTGTCGGACGGCAGCCAGTTTCCCTGGCCATTCCGTCCACCCTCCAACCTCCTCAACCCCTTCCAGCACCTGACTACCTTCACCCGTCCAAGGCACACATTCAGACACGCAGTCAAGCACATCAACACACAAGAAACACACTTCTAAACACAAGCACCACACCTCCCACCACAAGCATTCACAGAGCCAACAGACACATGCACACACAACAACTTCCACTTCCCCCAGTGTGCCCACCTCTTCCGCATCCCTGTCTGTCCCCTCTACATCCACACCCTCATGCACTGCACCTTCAGTCACTGTTGCTGCTCCTCTTCCTTCACTCACCACAATAGCTGACATCCATACATGTACCCCATATACCACACCTACACTCACCACCACTACTGTAGTTGACACATGCAGCACTCAACAGACTTGCAGACACCCACACAACATACATCCACACTAGCTGTCTCTCTTCTCCCACTGTGTCCACCCCCTCCTCCAAAAATACACAAACGCACCAAGACACCCACCCATCAGACATCCACCACACCACAGCATACTGTCCAGTCACCTGCACCCACTACACGCACCCCTACACCACATACATCCACACCCTCTGCCTCCACTCCCACGCCCTCATCCACGACCACCCCAATTGCTCCCAAAAAACTTTTCCTCTCCTGCGCTGACCTCTTCCAACCCACTGGCCCACCCCATCTTGTCCCCAAACATGCCCACCTCCTTGCCCTTTCCACTCCTTCCACATCACTGCCCACCCCTGTCCGCCCTTCACATTCCCGTGCCCCTTCCCCAGATAAAAAAAAGTCCTGGACTGAGCCGAGTCCATCTGGCTCCACCCGATCGAAACAGCCCCCACCCCCTTCAAAGGACAAACCCACCTCCCCTCCACCTTCCAAACGAAAGTCCAAAGCCCACCCCATTGAAAATCCCCACCCCCACTACCCCCGCCCCCATTCCGTGAGGTGCCTGGTTGCCCATATGTTGCCCCATTAGGTAGTGTACCATGCACTTGTGGGAGTCAGGTTGGGTCCGTTGTGGCCCATGGCAATTGTAGCCATACGGACTGGCCATTGGCCCTGTTTGGACTGTTTGGCTCTGTGAGCTTCACATTAAAGTTTCTGTGTCACCTGTGTTAAGGGCATGCCGTTGAACCCTGGTCTTTTGTTTAATTGTTCATGGGTGTGGGGCATTTGTATGTACAATGGTCAAGTTGGATTAGCCTTGTGTCGGGTAAGTACCTCTTGCGGTGGGGTATATGACGTGTGCTGCTGTGAAGGGTTGGGGGGCATGGCAGGGTGGGTGGGTATGTGACTGTGCCCTTTCTTCCCTTGTTCAGTAGGTTGCGGTACTTACCGTCGTCGTCTTCGTCAGTAGTCTTGGTTATGGAGGTATATGGCAAGGAGCAGGGCTGGCATGATCTGCAGCTCTCTATCCATGTCTGCTTTGGCGCGTTGTGTGGGCCTCCGGTGAGTGTTTCCTTATATTTGGTTCATTTCCGCCTGGCTTTGCATGGCAGTGGTTCCCGCCCCGGGACTGGCGGCGGACTGGTGGTTCATTATTTGATGGCCGGGTTAGGCCTTTCTGTCGGCCTGTGGGCGGACTCTGCCATCGTCGTCGGTACTCCTCTACTGGCGGTGGGTGGTTTGCGGGATGCCTGTGTTTCGTTTGGTTCATTATTTGGCGGTCCAACTCGCTCCTCTGTTGGCGGTTTCTACCGCCACTGCCGACGGCGCGGAACGGACCGCCATGTTCATAATGAGGGCCATAGTCTTTAGTCAGTGCCTTTATTGTTCAAGTCATGGGAAAGTACATTTAGCCTACACTACACATAATTGTATCAAATTGTCTTCATCATCTCCCGTCCGCTGGTACATTGCAGAATGTTCTAGCAGAGCCGACTGAACTCTGAACAGTTCAAGGTCCTTTCTCCCGGTTACCAGTCCTCGCAAGGTTTTTTGAAGTCTCCACGTTATGAGCAAGCCGGGCCCATCGAAACCAGGCCTTTAGTCCAGCTAATTTAAGAACATGAATTAACATAAAACATAGGTTATACATCCAGTTATGATATTTTAACACGTTTTATATATGTCTCCTCATTATTGAACATCTGTTAATACATATGGTGACCACTACTCGTGGGCACATTTTCGATTATACATGTTATTTTCCAATATTAATTTCTCTACACGTTTTTCTCAATAATAATCACACATTAACCATTAATAATTTCTTTAATTAACATATCTGCTCCATCACACCCCATCTCTGTGCTATCATCAACAGCTCTTCGAGACCGCCACCTTCCCGGAGAGCTGGAAACTCGCCGAAG
The DNA here is from genome assembly GCF_031143425.1 of Pleurodeles waltl. Lineage (NCBI taxonomy): Eukaryota > Metazoa > Chordata > Amphibia > Caudata > Salamandridae > Pleurodeles > Pleurodeles waltl. Next base: position 1,313,251,544 of record NC_090447.1, read on the forward strand.
TCAACGCCCTGCTCAAAAAAAACCAAGGTAGACCTGAAGACCTCAAGAACTACCGGCCCATCTCCCTCCTTCCCTTCCCAGCGAAGGTCATCAAGAAGATAGTCAACAGCCAACTATCCCCCTTCCTGGAGGACGACAGCACGCTAGACATCTCCCAATCCGGCTTCAGCAAGAACCACAGCACAGAGACTGCTCTCATCGCCACAGTAGACGACATCAGGATAATGCTCGACAAAGGTGAAACTGCGGCCCTCATCCTCCTTGACCTCTCCGCAGCCTTCGATACCGTCTGTCACCACACCCTCCGCGCACGCCTCCACGACACTGGGATCCACCACAAGACCCTGGATTGGATCACATCCTTCCTCTCTGGTAGAACTCAGAGAGTCCGCCTCCCTCCGTTCCTGTCAAAAGCCACCAAGACCATCTGCGGAGTCCCCCAAGGATCCTCTCTCAGCCCAACCCTTTTTAACATCTACATGGCGCTGCTCACCAACATCGTCCGATCTCACGGCCTCAACATCGTCTCCTATGCGGACGACACCCAACTGATCCTCTCACTGACCAAGTACCCCACCACCGCTAAGATCAATCTCCACAACGGACTGCATGCCATCGCCAAATGGATGGAGATAAGCTGCCTCAAACTGAACTCAGATTAGACTGAGATCCTCATCCTTGGCTTCAACCACTCAGCATGGGACGACTCCTGGTGGCCAGCCACCCTTGAAACCGCACCAACTCCCACCACCCACGCACGCAACCTCGGCCTCTTACTAGACGCATTGCTCACCATGACCCAGCAAGTCAACGCCGTCTCATCCTCATGTTTCAACACTCTCCGCATGCTTCGCAAGACCTTCAGATGTATCCCCATCAAAACCAGAAGAAGGGTCACCCATGTAGTCGTCAGCAGCAGACTGGACTATGGAAACGCACTCTACGTGGGAACAACAGCCAAGCTCCAGGGGAAACTTTAACGTATTCAGAACGCCTCCGCACGCCTCATCCTCAAAGTCCCATGCCACAAACACATCTCAGCTCACCTCAGAGACCTACACTGGCTCCCCATCAACAAGAGGATCACCTTCAAACTCCTCATCCATGCTCACAAGGCTCTCCACCACACAGGCCCAGCCTACCTCAACGAGCGTTTCAGCTTCCACATACCCACCCGCCAGCTCCTCTCTGCGAACCTCGCCCTCGCCACTGTCCCCGCATCCATCGTACCACATTCGGCAGCAGATCCTTCTCCCACCTCGCCGCCAAAACCTGGAACTCTCTGCCCGTCAACCTACTTCTGACCCCGGTCCTCGACTCAAGACCTGGCAATTAAAGCAGTAGCAACCCCCCACCCCCAGCGCCTTGAGACCCTAACAGGTGAGTAGCTCGCTTAACAAGTGATTGATTGACTGATTGAATAGACAAACCATAAAACCGAGCACTGGGTTAAAAGCATTTTATTGATATGAGGAAATAAGCAAAACGAAAGTTCAAACACGACTTGATTTTTTATGATTATGAACATGTTCATATTCACTGACGGAGGATAGGAATCAGCAGAGTAACTAGAATTATTCTCACGTTCCTGGTTTGTTGAAATAAAGTATCTGCTTTCCATTTCTAAGCCATGACCGAATTGCCTGGTGACTTTCTCTGTGAAGGGTGAGAAAGTTAGAATTATCACCCTGAGGTACGTGTGCGATTCGAAAATAACCATGGGATTGGGACTTGTGAAAGTGCCTCTTTCGGGCTGTTAAAAAGATTTCACAGCTTCTAGAGTTTAAACATTAAGAAATGTATATGGATTTACGGTGTATATGTGTGTTATATATTAAGAGGCTGATGAAAATCCATGTTCGTACTAGTCCCTTCCTGACTCAGGCACCTGAAATACTCGGGCGGGCGAGCACCCCATTTAGTGCACGGTCAGCTGAGGATGTCAGATGGAGCCCCAGTGAAGAGAAATCTGCGAACTTCCTTTAGCCACGATGAGCCCACTAGCATAACCCGCATTCCATATAGATGTGAGGAGGTTTAGCATTTTTTGTAACGTAATAGCTATTTTAAAAAACTGTCTTTTCTAGAGTCCTCTGAAACAGTGTGATGGAAGACATGCTTGAATTAATCTCAGCGACTGGTGACGCTCAGAATCATATTTCAATCGTTCATTTTTCCTTTCATACTGGACCATTCCTGTTAGATCATGACCAGGACTACTTTGCATACGGCTGGTCTCTGTCGAGAGTGACACATCGGGCTAAAAAGCCATTGACTTAAATGCTGCATTTGTGATTGCCAGTGGCTGAGATTAAATCATGTTATAGTATGATTAGTTATGCTTATTTGTATGGTGCACAGATTAAATCATGTTATAGTATGATTAGTTATGCTTATTTGTATGGTGCACATCTCATCTGGGAGAGCATCTAAGATTTTCTTCCATCACTTCGTTGCTGGTGTGTTTAAGGGTCACAACCAGAGCTTTCATTTTGTACAAGAGCGCTTTCATGTTTACCTATTTGAAGATTTAGAAAGATTTAGAAAAACGTCTCCAGCTTTCACTCTGTTCCTTTTACTGTAATCGCCCAACTTACTCTGATTCAAACTTCCCTTCAGTTTTTCATGATGCTCTACTTATGGGAGTAGCTAGTGAGCGCCAGGGATTGACTGGCCCAATTGTCAGGCAGCTCAGCTCAGTCATTAGGCTTGGCGGAGAGAATCGGAGCACTGGAGCAGAGTAAAAAGCAGTACAATGGAGCTGTGCCAATCACCTTGATTCCAGGCTGTCAGTGAGAGATTTGAGTCCATCTTTTTATTTATTGATCCCATCCTATTTATGAAAGAGGCCTCACTGCTGACATCCTGTTTGGACGACATTCAACTGCTGGATGACACTCAGTCTCACTTTAGATCTTCCCATTGTACTGGGACCTCGCTCATAATGGTACGTGAGGATCTTTGAGTCATCTTGGACCAGGGTGTCAGCTGCCTTTGTCCTTCTTGACTTCTCTTCAGCATCTCACACGGTCTTACACTCCGTATTCATTGAGCCGCTTTTATATATTAAAGTCTCTGGCCTGTCTCTGGGATGGGTCAAATCCTATTCATCTGAAAGCTCTAAATGAATACTAGCATTTTACGTTTGAAATCTGACAGCGATTCTGCTCTTTGGAACCAACTGCACTAACCAGTACTTGGATTCGTGGCACATAGTGCCGGGACCATTACCTGACTTACACCTACTTGCACTAGAAATTTGGACATGCTGTTTAATTCTAGTATTTCTTTCACACAGCAGATCATTGCTGTGGCCCCCAAATGGTTTGGTCTATTACTGTCCATTAGCAAAGTCCTCCATTATGTGCCTGTTTCTGAGTGCAAATAGCCACTCAAGCCTTAGTCATCTCTTAACCTTTCTTGGTGGATGTCTGTTAGACATTTTCTTTCTAACACACACTGGCTGGCTGTACAGCAGAGATGGACCTCGAAAGCTCTGTGCTTGGCCTACTGAGCTATTAAGGTTATAGGTCTTGTTTTTGTTATCAAAGAGGTGTGCCTGTATGGGCCTGTCCATGCTCTATGCTCTTCTTGTGCTCTGCACTTACAGGTGCCAAGGATTTTGGGAAGTTAGATGGGTAATCACTCCTTTTCTTAACTTACTGCTAAGCTGTAGTACTCTCTCCTCCTCGCTCTCTCTTTCTGTCTCTCTTTCTCTTGCTCAGGCTTCCACCCACTTACCTTTCTTTCAGGAAACGTTTGAAAGAGTGGTTCTTTCAACATTTGTAACCTTTGTTGGCTCGCTGTGGGATAGCATTTTGTGGGTTAAAAATGTCATTCATTTATTTATGCTGATGACCAGCACCCCAACTCTGAAACTTGTTCTAACACCACCTCTTAACTATTCAAGTGATGTATTTTGATTTGTGAGCAGAGTGATGGAAAAATTATAAGATGTCCCGATACTCGGCTGCCTGCAAAATGCGCCTGGTGGGAGTGGGGATTATGTGGTGGGTGTAGCAGATCACACAGTGAATTTCAAGGGTTTTTCTGTTTTGATTTGGAACCATAATGCCATTTTAAATGTATTTGTTATCAGTCAATTTCTCCGTTTTTTTTTACCATGTGAATGTTACAGTGCTTGCAGTTTCTGATCTATAACTTTATTTTCACTATTTTTTCCACTGATTTTTTCAGTTTTTTTAAAGCATTACATTACATTGTACCGATTTATAAAGGGCATGGCTACCCGAAGGCCTCCCAGTGCTGAAGAGAATTAGCCAAGCACTGAAGGGGGATATTTAGTGGGGGAAGAGCCGTGCCTTAAGCATTTTTCTGAATCGAGGGTCGTTATCTAGGCATCTTAATTGTATGGGTAACAAATTGCAAAGGTTAGGAGCAAGTAGAAAAGGACCTTCAGCCCCACCCAGACTTGTGAATTCTGGGCACTTTCAGGAGCTATCCTGTGGCGGACCTTAGAGTCCTGGGGGGCTGCTAAGGGGTCAGGAGTTTCCTGATCTTACAGGCCCCTTTGGAGTTCAGCCCTCTTTGTGCAAGGCGGTATTTTCAATTTTAATCTATCTAACATTAGCAACATTAGCAATTAGGCCCATGTCAACTGCAAGTGTGTAAGCCCCCACTAAGAACCGTGTATGCCTATACACAGTGGGTTTGCTCTCAACTGCCCTTGTGTCCAGCCACAAGCCGTAGAGACCTTCAGCTGAGTGTAGCAGGAATTGCAAGGAGGTCCTGGCCTGCAGCCACTTCTGCACCCAACCACCTGTGTCTCCAACACCTACCACACATGCCCTGTGGCTGTCCATGTGTGGAGTTGACCCCACGGTTTAGCTTCATCATCGCCCTGTGCCCAACCACTTGCGTCTCACCACGGTTACATTTAGTACTCGGCCTTTGGCCAGGCATCATGTTCATGCACTCACTCATCACAGTGGTTGGGGATGTATGCTCTGCATCCGATTGCCCATGCACAGTACCCAGCTATGGTCTTAGCCACAGTCCTGATGACTTAATTGCCCAGTTTTTGTACATTTGCCAATTCACTGAAACTTGCTGATTTGAGGAAAAAGTGCAATTTCTGAGTTCAAAACAGTGGCTACATGCACTCAACGTTTTTGGAATTTGTGAAGTTACAGTTCACTAAATTCCTTACTGATTTTTTAGGCACTTTTCTCAGCCTCTTGGTATCTTTCTACCTACTTTGTGGCTTATAACTGGCGATTATTCCTCCCTTTTCACTGTAAACTTTAATCCAACTGTATCAAACATGCTTGGGTCAGAGTCGGACTGGCCTATCTGGCCACCTGGTAGAGCCAGAAAGGCTGGTTGGGCAGATTAGTGTGTGGACCCTCTTTTGACTCTGTGGCCTGTTTTATGGTCTTTTGGTACATTTTAGCTGTTGAGTGCCCTCATTCTACCACAGACATTGTCTGCAGTAAGCCCAAATGGGTCCAGCCTCCCATACTTTGCCAAACACCTATGTACTGTGTCCTTACAAGTTCAAAGATGCTCTGATTTGCAGAACGTGGGCTGCTTTTTAACTACCTATTTCCTTTGCCAGTCCCAACCTGCTTTGGGTGAATTCGTAAACTAGAGGAAAAATAATAATTCAAGCCCTTCATCAGCGAATCACATGTCATAAAATATAAAATGTGATTGGGAGAATTTTTGATTTTTTATGCTCACAAGTTTGACCAACAAGATATCTCTAAATTATAATCCTTCAAAGCCCACCAACACTTTTCTCACATGTAAAGATGTAAAAAAGATCTAAAGAAGTGAAATTTATGTTGGCTCAATGACAGAAGACTTTGTGAGGGAATTTGGGCTTTCATCGTGTTTTTTTTCTGTAACCGAAAGCAAAAACTCTCATGAGAGCGAAAATGGGAAATGCATTTTGTTTGACAACCCCTGGGCTCTTTAGCCCTTCTTTGTCTCCACAAATCATGGCACTCTGAAAGGTAGTTGGTTGCAAAGGGTAACTGCCAAATGCCATGCTCATGTGTCAAACCATGCCAAAGTTAAAAAGCACACTAAAATGCATTACCAATGAAAGGTGCTGCTAAACCCTAACCACATCGTTGCTCTCACCAACTCTCTCTCTCTCTCTCTCTCTCTCTCTATATATATATATATATATATATATATATATATATATACGCGCACCCCCCCCGACCATTATAAGAGGCATGAAAAACAAAGAACACCTTGCAGTGAAGGTATGAGACAAACAAAGCATGAAGTGTTATGTGGAGAGCAATTTTGTACCACCTCCAGCTGCCTAGGAACGATTGAACTGGAGGATGTTTCTGCCACTGTTCAACTTATATAATTCTTTCGTAATTAACTGTTTGTTTTTTTGCCATTATGGTTCAAGTTATTGGCATCACAGGTGAACTAGTGTCACCTGTAGCCTTTAGAAAACAACACCTTTGCGTCATTGCCTGACTTTTAACGTTTTATATGCCAACACTAAGTTATGCAAAGAATCTGTGATAGAAGTTAAAAAGGAAAAGGGAAGTACCTATTTAAAAATCACAAATATATGGCTTTTGTTCCCATTTGATGATTCATACCAAGGCATTCAGCTTCTGGTACACCAAGTCCACAAGCACCTTGCTCTGCAAAAAAGTGTTTTAACATAAGCACATTGATTTGAGAGTTTGGGCCTGATTTAGAGTTTGGTGAGCAGAGTAAAGGCAGACAGGGTGGCAAAGGCGTTTATGCCCGCCACCCTTCCTATATTCCACTTGCCACATTGAGAGATGTTCGCCGAACCTTTGGACATCTCTGGTCAGTGGCAGGAACCACTGTCATGGCCGTGTTTTTCAATATAGGAATGACAGATGGTTGTTAAACTTTTCTAAAGTTTTTTTTTATTTTTCAAAAACAGGCTCCCAATGGCCGCCTCACCATGGGAGTTTTCTCTAACGTGTGTGGGGTTTTTTTTTAGGGTTGAGCCTGCAAGTACATGTGCTCTGTTGTGTTCAGTAAGGGGTTTGGGGCCCATCTGTCACTCACCATTTGTTGGTTTGCGTGGCACTCTTTCTTTACAGCCATGTAATTTGTCAAGGCATGGCTGGTATCATTTGCGATCCTCTCTGTGTAGCAGGGGTCAAGAACTATCAATTTAATTTAATTAGTGCCCTTCAACTGCTCTCCATGTGATTGAGGTACTATTTTGTTCTTTTTAACTTCTAGTGTCCCGCAAACTGAAGGCTCAAGACTGGCAAAAACACCCCCAGCAGGGCAAACAAAATTGCAAAGTTTTATTTTTTAAAGCTAACTTTCTTTTATTTTGCCAAGTCATTTTTATTCACTTTCCACTCATATTTTTTTCTGTTTTTGCTTGTGGGCTCATATTCTCAAAAGATGACAATTAACTTGTTTGAAATATTGCAAAGTGACAGTGTTTCTTTATCATGTGTAATTTCGGAATTGATGCTTTAACACATAACAATGCAGTAACCACAATCCACCCCACTCAAATCCACACCACTACAATCCACTCCAATCAAACCCATTTTACCCCATACCAATCCAATCTCTACTAATCTCGTCAACTCCAACCCACTCCATTCCAACCCACCCCACTTTAATTCTCCCAACCCACCACAATCTAATCTCCCCCACTCCAATTAGCCCTACTCGAATCATAAACAATCTGCACCTCTTTAAAGTAATCTGCCTGTTAGAAATGGGGTCTTTGGTTGACAGTCAGGTTACCCTCCGCTCAAGCAAGGACTCTCACTCTAGTCAGGGTAAAAGAGAATCACCCTCAGCTAATCCCTGCTTACCCCCTTGGTAGCTTGGCAGAGCAGTAGGCTTAACTTCAGAGTGCTAGGTGTAAAGTAGTTGTACCAACACACACAGTAACTTAATGAAAACACAACAAAATGACAAAACACCAGTTTAGAAGAATAGGAAAAACAAAACAAAACAAGACCAAAACGACAAAATTCTGACATACACAAGTCAAGTTATGAATGTTTAGAGATTAATCTAAAAAATAGCGCTTAGAAACACAAAATGCTTCGATGAGGTGTTAACACGGCGTCATGACGGAGTCGTTCCCAACGAACCAACACCAGCGGCACCTGACACGGAGTCGCGTAGACCCCCAAGTACAATACCTTTGGTGAAGAGTGAAAATAAGTCGATGCGCAAAGTCGGGGATTGCGGCGTCTGTGCGAAACGTTGAATCCACGCACTCCGAGCTGCGTCGGTCACGACATGGTGTGGCGACTTCCACAGAGTTGCGGACGTCAGCGGGGCTGCAGCGGCCTCAGGCCTGTGAAGATCATCGCGTTCCAGTGAAGATCACGGAGTCGGGTGCAGGCGGCATCACTGGATTCAGTAGCGGTGTCGGTCCAAAGTCGCCTGAAGTCTATTTCCTTGGATTTCCACCAGTTTTCCTTTCAAGGGCCCAGGTACTGGATAGGGCACCACTTGTCAGAGCAGGAGTCTCTCCAGAGACTCCAGTTACTGGCAGAGAGAAGTCTTTGCTGTCCCTGAGACTTCAAACAACAGGAGGCAAGCTCTAAATCAAGCCCTTGGAGATTTCTTCACAAGATGGAAGGCACACAAAGTCCAGTTTTTGCCCTCTAAAGCACAGTCACAGGCAGGGCAGCACTTCTCCTCAGCTCTACAGCTCTTCTCCAGGCAGAGGTTCCTCTTGTTTCCAGAAGTGTTCTAAAGTCTGTGGTTTTGGGTGCCCTTCTTACAACCAATTTCTCCTTTGAAGTAGGCCTACTTCAAAGTAAAGTCTCTTTGGAATGTGAAATCCTGCCTTGCCCAGGCCAGGCCCCAGACACTCACCAGGGGGTCGGAGACTGCATTGTGTGAGGACAGGCACAGCCCTTTCAGGTGTAAGTGACCACTCCTCCCCTCCCTCCTAGCACAGATGGCTCATCAGGAAATGCAGACTACACCGTAGCTCCTTTTGTGTCACTGTCTAGTGTGAGGTGCAACCAGCCCAACTGTCAAACTGACCCAGACAGGGAATCCACAAACAGGCAGAGTCACAGAAATGGTATAAGCAAGAAAATGCTCACTTTCTAAAAGTGGCATTTTCAAACGCACAATCTTAAAAACAACTTTACTAAAAGATGTATTTTTAAATTGTGAGCTCAGGGACCCCAAACTCCACATGTCCATCCACTCCCAAAGGGAATCTACACTTTAATCAGATTTAAAGGTAGCCCCCATGTTAACCTATAAGTGGGTACACTTGCCAAGTCGAATGTACTGTTAAAACTGCACACACAGACACTGCAATGGCAAGTCTGAGACATGATTACAGAGCTACTTAGTTTGGGTGTCACAACCAGTGCTGCAGACCCACTAGTAGCATTTGATTTACAGGCCCTGGCACCTCCAGCGCACTTTACTAGGGACTTACTAGTACATCAAATATGCCAATCATGGAGAAGCCAATTACATACACATTTTGCAAAGGAGCACTTGCACTTTAGCACTGGTTAGCAGTGGTAAAGCGCCCAGAGTAACAAAAACAGTAAAATCAGAGTCCAGCACACATCAACAACGTGGGGAACAGAGGCAAAAAGTTAAGGGAGACCACGCCAAGGATGAGAAGTCTAACACTGCCCCACTCCAATTTGCCCCACTCTAATCAAAAACAATCTACACCACTCCAAAGAAATCTGTCCGACTCCAATTCGCCCCACTCTAATCAAAAAGAATCAGCAGCACTCCAAAACAATCTGCCCCACTCCAATCCAAAACAATCTGTCTCACTCCAATCCAAAATAATCATCCCCACTCCAATCTGCCCCACTCCAATCCAAGAGAATCTGCCTCACTCCAATCCAAAACAATCTGCCCCATTCCAATTCAAAACAATCTGTCCCACTTCATTCTGCCCCACACCAAAACAATCTGCCCCACTCCAATCCAAAACAATCTGTCCCCTCCAATCCAAAACAATCTGCCCCACTCTAATCAAAACAATCTGCCCACTCCAATCTGCCTCACTCCAATCTGCCCCACCCCAATCCAAAACAATCTACCTCACTTCAATCAGCTCCACTCCAATCCAAAACAATCTGCCCCATTCCAGTTTGCCCCACTCTAATCAAAAACAATCTGGCCACTCCAACATAATCAACCTCACTCCAATTCACCCCACTCCAATCAAAAACAATTTGCACCACACCAAAGCAATCTGCCCCACTCCAATGTACCCCACTTTAATCCAAAACAATCTGACCTACTCCAGTCCAGATCAATCTGCCCCAGTCCAATTCACACCATTCCAATCCAAAACAATCTGCCCCATTCCAGTTTGCCCCACTCTAATCAAAAACAATCTGGCCACTCCAACATAATCAACCTCACTCCAATTCACCCCACTCCAATCAAAAACAATTTGCACCACACCAAAGCAATCTGCCCCACTCCAATGTACCCCACTTTAATCCAAAACAATCTGACCTACTCCAGTCCAGATCAATCTGCCCCAGTCCAATTCACACCATTCCAATCCAAAACAATCTGCCCCATTCCAATCCAAAGCAATCTGCCCCACTCCAATCCAAAACAATCTTCCTCTCTCCAATCCAAAACAATCTGCCCTACTCTAATCTGCCCCTGTCCAATCCAAAACAATCTGCCCCATTCCAATATGACCTACTCCAGTCCAAAACAAACTGCCCCACTGCAATCCACACCACTCCAGTCCAAAGCAATCTGCCCCACTCCAGTCTGGCCCACTCCAAACCAAAACAATATGCCCCCCTCCAACAAAACAATCTGCACTACTCCAAACCGGCCCACTTTAATCCGGTCCACTCCAATCTGCCACACTCCAGTCCAAAACAATCTGCCTCACTCCAATTCAAAACAATCCACCCCACTCCATTCCAAAACAACTTGCCCCAGTCCAACCCATTTCAATCTGCCCCACTACAATTTGCTCTACTTTAATCCAAAACAACTGGTGTCCCTCCAACCAGCCCCACTCCAGTCCCAAACACCTCACTCCAATCCAAAACAAACTGCCCCACTCCAATCCTATCCACCTCACCCCAATCCAACCTGCTCCATCCCAAATCACCTCACTGCAATCAACCTTAATCCACCCCACTATAACCCAGTCCACCTCACACCAATCCAATCCATCCTAGTCCAATCTACCCCACTCCAATCCAATACACTTCACCCCAATCCACTTCAGTCCATACCACCCCACTCAAGTCCACTCCACTCCAGTCCAATCCACCCCACTCCAATCCAATCCAACCCACTCCAATCCAACCCACACCACTCAAGTCCACCTCTACCTAATCCATCTCACTCCAATACAATCCACCCCACTCCAATACAGTCCACTTTAGTCCACCCCAATCAGTCCAGTCCACATTAACCCACCCTAGTCCAGTCTAATCCACACCACTCCAAATCACCTTAACACACCTCACTTCACTCCAATACACCCCTCTCTAATCCAATCCACCCCAAACCAATCCACCCACCTAAATCCAGTTCACCCAACCCAGTCCACCCCACTCAATCCAGTTAATCCCATCACACCCCATTTCACCACATCACACCCTAATCCACCCCATAACACACTAACCCACCCTATCTCAATCCAATCCACCCACTCAATCCAATCCACCCCACTCAACCCATTCCACCCCACCCCACTCCAACATACCCCACTTCAATCAATTCCATCACTACCCAACCCACACTACTCCAGTCGAATCCACCCCACTGCAAACCACCCTAATCTACCCCACTTCAGTCCAATACACCCCTCTCCAATCAATCCACCCCTCTCCAATCCAACCTACCCCTCTCTAATCCAATCCACCCTACCCCACACCAATCCAGTCCACTTCAACCCACTCCACTCCAATCCACTCCACCCCACTCCACCCACCCCAATCCACTCCAATCCACCAGAGCCCAAACCAAATCACTTCAATCCAATCCAATCCACCCCACCCCACCCCACCCCACCCCAACCCACTTCACTTAATCCAGTCCACCCCATCCACTCCAGTCCACCCCTCCCCACCCCACTCCTGTCCAGTCCAAATCACCCCATGCCAATCCAATCCACCTCACCTCAATGTAATTCACCCCAGTCCAACCCATCAATCCATCCCAGTCCAATCCACCCCACCCCAATCCAATCCAACCCACCCCATTTCAGTCCACTCCACTCCAATCACCTCACTCCAATCCACCCCACCCCACTCCAATCCAGCCCACCACATCCCATTTCAGTCCACCACACTCCAATCCATCCAGCCTACCAAACTCCAGCTCATCTGACTCCAACACAATCTGCTCCACTCCACTACAATCCATCAAGCCCAATCCAATCCACCCACTCCAGTTCAGTCCACCCTAACCAACCCCAATTCACCCCCTCCATGCAATCCACCCCAATCCAATCCAATCCAGTCCACTGCAATCCAATCCAATTAACCCACTCCACCCCAACTCAATCCACCCACCCAATCCAACCCACCCTAATCCAATCCACCCCAATCCAACCATACACTCCAATCCACCACTGTACTCCAGTCCACTCACTCTATCCCAATCCAATCTACCCAACCCCATGCCAGTTCAGTCCCCCACTCCAATCCATCTAACCCACCCCAATCCACCCACTCCAATCCAATCCACCCCACTCCAATCTAATCCACCCCACTCCAGTCCAATCAAATCTAATCCATCCTACTCCAGTCTAATTCAATCTAATCTAATCCACGACACTCCAGCCCAATCTAATGCAATCCACCCCACTCCAGTGTGATCCACCCCACTCCAGTTCAATCTAATCCACACCATCCCACTCCAATCCAATCCACCCGCCCCAATCCAATCTAACCCATCACTCCAATCCAAACCACCCACTCCAATGTAATCCACCTCACTGAAATCCACCCCAATCCCATCCACCTCACTCCATTTCAATCCACACCACTCCAGTCCAATCCACCCCACACCAATGCAGCCCACTCCACTCAATCATCTTATTCGACTCCAATCCAGTCTATTCTACTCCAATCCAATCCACCCTACTACCCCAATCCACTCCAACCCACCTCACCCTGTTCCACCCCACTTCAATCCACTCTATGACACTATCTGCTACTAAACCGTATTCCCTTCTACTCCACTCTACAACACTCTAATCCTCCTACTCCACTCTATGGATCATTCAAACAAATCCACTTTACTCCCCCACGCCACACTGACACTTCAGCTTGTTCTTTTTTAACTGTTCCTCACTGCCAAGATATACCTGACAGTGACATACATTAAAAAATACAGAAAGGTGAACATATTGTTTATCGGTGAGGGAGAACTTCGGTCTGAGTACATGTGACTGCACTGACTTCTTGAGGTTAGCAAAAATGCATTCACGACTCCTTGGGCCAAAGAGTTTCAAAATCGTTTTGAAACATTTTATTTGCATTGTGAAATGATCACCCAGTACAAAGCAGCCATTGTCTTCCACGTTACAATAAATGGCAGGCATACATGATTTTCAATGCACATTGGAACACCCACATAAGTATATCAACTGCAAATCAAAGCAGACCGGATCTTTTTACAGCGTATAAATACAGCCATTTTCTTCTTGTTATATTGTGATAAAGAGGGTAAATGGGGTTAAATGACGAGAAAACACGCGCTTACATGGAAAAAGGTCCTCATTCCTGAACCAGAGAGGGTGTGCAAGTCAAAGGTGGGCTTAGAACTTCTCCAGTTATAAAAACTGTAATAGAAAGCTCTGTTAATGAATGTTTTCTGAATCTGAGGTGTACTGGTTCAGCTCACACGATTCTGGGAAGCACCTTCTATGAGGTAAAGACCTGCGGTACGGTGCGACATGACGCCTGCTCTTTCCAGAATGTACATTTATGAAGTTGAAAGGCGGAGGTGGACTGGACTTCTGCAGAATTTGATATTTTCCATGAAAGAGGACTTTAGATATTGTATTCCTTTTATTAATGAGGTACATTAAGTTTTGGTACAAAACTTTGTAAAGGATACATCATTCATTGTTTTTATGGATTCATATATTATTTAAAATCTGTCATACCCGGCATGTTGTCTATGAAATCTATTCTAGGTTAACATAGCCCCTGAACGAGCAAACCAAAGTAATTACATTAGAATGCTTAACATTCATCAATGCCCTTTTACCCAGATTTGCATTACTTACTTAATTAAACCGGATATATTCACTAACAAATATAGGACATATTTTGGGGTAAAAAAATGAGTACAATTTACTGTAATATGAATTTGTGTTTCAAAAGTACATAATTACAGAATTTCTTTTCGCCCGTGACAAACCCAGCCATGCGCCCAAAACGTATGTGTACTTACATGACCAAATCTAATCAACAAGGTTTTTCTCGTCTATGTCAGGAGAATATCTTTACTAATTATGGAGGTATATGATGCATAACATTGCATGATGCTGTGCTTTAATAATTCGCTATTTCTGCCAAGTTTATTTGTGTGACACCATAACATAACTGTCTGACAATGTTTAGTAAACCTTCATCCTATTACAGTAATTAAAATAGAACAACTTAACCCAAAGAAACAACAATTACTAAACAAAATATTTAAGATATGATACTTATAAAGCCGGTTTTTAACATTTTGGGCATTACGTGTTGTAAAAAAGGCCAAAGAAACCATGTGAGCATGTCTGAACAGTGGCGATCTACAGAGCACACAGCGTTTTTTAAAACACGTGACCAACGTCGACTCGGACTCACTTCTGCAATGAACACTTCATATATAATACTTTGTGCATATAAACAAATATGTTATATATATAAGTGACAGTGATGTCAGACGATATTTCTGTATACCGTATTCTAACATACAACAATTGTGTGTGTGTGTGTGTGTGTGTTTGCACCAGTTATATGCACCTTTTTTAATATAAAAATATTTTTATATTTTTATATATATTTATATGATATTAGCACTATGCACTTTTGTCTAAGGTCGGCCTCTCTTTACTGAAATTTTTTAACACATGCGGAAACTAGGATACTCATAATCAAGACCCTAATAGGTGAACTGTGGATATACAACATTAAAACGTAGTGTTTTCTGGATAATATTTTATTACACCTAAACACAATGAGATATATAAAAAATTATTTCTGAACCTATATACTTTTATGTCATACCTATGTGTTAGGTGAACAAGTGAAGTGGAAATATACTTGAGTATAATAATGTAGAGTGTAAATTACAATTTGATCACCGATTGGTTGACATTGATCTATGTGATAACAATTATTGCATTGGGTAGCGTACAGATATTGATTCAATTTCATATCCTAAAAGCTATTTATAATATATATATTTTTTAGAATTATGCTACATCTACACTACCCGAGATAACTCTATTTAAAATAATTATATTTTTTCTCATTTTTAGAATAAAATACATTGAATAATATGTCCTATAAATAAGTGACAAATCAATATGATGGGGATCAACCCTAAATTGATTGTATTGGTTCTAGTGAGATATTAGCACAAGGTCTCATTTTTGTAAAAAATCTTTATTCAAAAATGTTATTCAAAACTCATTTAACGTTTTTTATTGTATTTAATTAATGTTATGTAGTATGCATTGATGAGTATTACGTGGAATATATCTCATATAGGTGTGTCAATTGTTGGAAGACATTCCTATATTGACAGTTTAATATAAACTTCAAGCTTTTGCATGTGTTAAAATGGCCGCCTTAGTAGCTCACAAGAGAATGTCATGAAAACAAAGGATGGAGTTTAATCTGTATATATATGGTGCTGGCCTGTTGACCAGATTTGTCCAGTTGAAGGCGTTCTGCCGAAACGCGTTGACATCTCTTTCCAGGACTCTGTAAAACCTTGAT
This sequence comes from Pleurodeles waltl, assembly GCF_031143425.1. NCBI lineage: Eukaryota > Metazoa > Chordata > Amphibia > Caudata > Salamandridae > Pleurodeles > Pleurodeles waltl. The sequence goes on from NC_090447.1 coordinate 1,313,267,482, forward strand.
AGTTAATAAATAATCGATAAATTCAACACGACCTTGTTGAGTGCGATGTTTTTCCGATGGTCTGGATTTAATTTGCGGGAGTGGTGCAGCCGTCGGATGGCTAATGTTCCATCTATTGAGGATTGTATATATATATCTATGTATATATATTACATGTTTACGTAGTGGCCTAGTTATAGCTCGTGCCCTAAATAACTACAACTTGCGGCCTTGCCATGCACTGCTAATTATCCCACATATTTGCTTTAAAAAAAATGTTAAACTGTGCATGGCGAGAGCACGAATTATAGTTACCCTAGGGCACGAGTTATAGTTACTTGAGATAACACTAACAGTTGAATTTCTATGGTATGCATATATATTTTCACTTAAAAAACAAAGATTACAGTGGTACTGAAAACCTCTCTATTTTAATGACCGATAGAAAGGACTTTGAGCTAGGGTCTCACCAGCACTGGGATGTCCGCTGGGGTAGCCATGCGCTATATAAGATCTGGAAAATGGAAAAAATGTAACTGGAAATTCCAAGGGGCCTGCGCATCCTTATTGCCCCTTCTTATGAGAGTCCATCCCGGTAATGCTCCAAGAGTGGCCTGCTGACATAACTAATAGTTCAAATGAAATGATGAGGATATTAACTAAGTACGCCCGCTAAGAAATTCTAGAGGAACTTGTGACAATGAAACAAGACCTTCAGGCCACACATAGCAAAGAGTCCTTTGACAACCAGGTGCTGGATATAAGTGACAGAGTAACTAAATTGGAAACAGGGATACAACCTAAGAAGCAACCAAAATTTCTTAGAGATGAGAAAAACTACGAAGCTGGCAGAGTCTTGACATCTATCCATAAATAGGATGAGCTGAGAACCTTAAGTCATTAAATATAACAATGCAAGAGTGGAGAGTGAGAACAGCAAGTTTAGTGTAAATGATGTCTCTGCAGATGATCCACATGGCCCCTCGAATGTTGGAAGTAAGAAGTCATCAAATTTATGGGAGGAATTCAGATTGATGGGTAAGGAGAGGAACCAGCAAAACCAGAAAAAGACATGGGACGAAGAAGAGAAAGGGGAAGAATCAGAGGCAAAGACAGGGGCACAAACAAAAGAAAACAAAAAGATGAAAACAAAACAGGAAATCGCTCCCAATTGAAATGGTGACAAGGGGACGCAAGACAGGCCAATAATGGATGACAGCATTAACGTAGTAAACCTTTTGACCTGTGCATTGAATGAGGTGAGGTTATTAAAATGAGGACAAATCTTCTGTCCAGCTGATGTTTTTAATTATGCATGTGATGGCATGCAAAAAGAGTTGGAAATTAGCTGCCCTAATTAATTTAGGGCTGAATCCACCTTTAACCCCAAGCTCAACCATGATGCAGTTGACACATTTGAGACCTTGGTTATCCAGGGCCTCAAAAAACCTCCCAAAAGGAAACACTGCTATTCTGACCATGTAACCAAGGGAGAAAGGGGGGCCCTGAGGAATCTCCAAAATGACAACAACATTGTAATAAGATAATCTGATATGGGGGGAAACGTGGTTACCTTAACCAGAGATGTGTGCCTGACAAGCTTGTTTATATATCAGATATATATATATATATATATATATATATATATATATATATATATATATATATATATATATATATATATATATATATATAAACCAAAGCTTACAGGGACATTATAGTTAGGAAATAGAATTTAAAAAAACATAGAAATTCACTTAAAAAAACAACAGTAACAGGGACGTTATAGTTAGGCTCACATTTTAAACATACAAAAACATAGAAATTCACCTGTTATAGTTAGAGTTATCTCAAGTAACTATAACTCGTACCCTAAGGTAACTATAACTCTCGCCCCTACCTGAGTGGGTCTGTGAGTGGGTGCATCAGTGTCTGAGTGGGTCTGTGAGTGGGTGCATGAGGGTCTGAATGGGTTTGTGAGTGGGTGCATGAGTGTCTGAGTGAGTCTGTGAGTGGGTGTGTCTGAGTGGGTCTGTGAGTGGGTGCATGAGGGTCTGAGTAGGTTTGTGAGTGGGTGTATGAGTGTCTGAGTGGGTATGAAACTGTGTGTGGGAGTCAATTAGTGGGTCTGATTGAGTGCATGAATGTCTGTGTGGGTAATATATATACACATACACATATATATATATATTTTTTATATATATTTTATTTTTTTACTGTTTTGAACTTCAGTAACGAAGTTCCCCCATTTGTAAAGTTTGCGCCAAAGATTGTAAGATGAAATACTATATCAGCATTGCGTTCTGGTTTAGAATGTTTATGGAGTTCTTTATAAATTCGTTTTAAGAGATTATTATCTTCTGCTCTCGATTACCTAAAGGCCTAATTTAACAGCATTGCCAAAATGATAAAATACATTCCTAAAAAGTCACATCTAATCACTTTCACTCAAGTCGTTTTGAGGCGGTGAAACAGTCTTCTAAAAATATTTGCCTGTGATGTATCGTTATACGGTTACAGTACAGCAAACCAGTTGGCGGCACTTAAATAAGTACAGAAACCCTTTTCAATGTATATGGTTTCGAAAGTGGTTTCAACGTGTGCATGCCATAGCAAGACTTGAAAAAAGGATTTCCTTCAATTAAGATTCTTTTTTCCTTCTAGCTGTAAAGTGGACCTCATGCATTGTGCACTGAAATGCCTAAATACTTATAGTTCTTCAGTTCTCGTGATAACAGAAATTACCGCACGTATTAGAATGTTGACATTTGCTTTTCGTTATTTCAGCCAATTCATCCGGGGTACAATCGAAACCGCGACCTCAAGATACATTTCGGCAGGTCAAACCTACCCGATATTTAATGGTGGTAAAATACAGATTTTGAAGCGGTACGCACCAAAATCCTCATGGCATGCGCTATTTCAGAGGCAAACTTGTAATAGGCAATAAATATCATGCACAATAAATTGTGTACACATTAGTGTCAATTTTTGTCATGTGCAATGATTTTTACATATCAAACCAGGCCAGTCGCAATAAAAGTCGTTTTCTTTTGAGATATCAGGAATTCTTATCAATGGTCCTCTCAAGGCATATACTAACTGTCTGTGGCTATAGGCATATGTATGTGTTTAATGTATAACACTCATTGCAATCCAACTGGTGTATGATCAAGTATTGATAACTCACTCACAAAGCATATGATTTGGATTGGTCTGGAATCATACTTTAGTAGAAAAAAAGTCTGGTGCAAACTAAATCATCTATGAAATCACACAAATAAACATGAAACGATAAAGAACCAAGTACGCCTTCTTAAATACCATCTTTAACACACCTGACATTTACCTCTAGTTTTATATCACAAAGCAGAATCCCTGTAGAGTACACATAATAATAACCAAGGGCCTGATTTTCCTCTCAGAGGATGTAATACTCCATCACAACTGCGACAGATATCCGGTATGAAGTATTACAATCTCCATGAGATATAATGGGATTTTAATGTGGCGGACGGGATATCTGCCACATTTGTGACAGAGTATTCCCCTCCACCAAAGTCCAAATCAGGCCCTAATTCTCTAGAAATATCCTTTGAAGTAGTTTATTACAGAGAGTTCTTCTATCATCAGTATCTGAAGCCATGGAGAATTCTATGAATGAACAGTAAAATGGTGCCATGCCATCCACAAGACTCCTTCTTGTCATGGTTGTGAGTCCACAAATTGGGAATCCAAGAACCAAGGAGTAATTTAAGTAACTAGTGGTAGCTCCACCAAACCTTTGCCTCATTTAGAAACAGGGGACAGAGTGGGTTTCTAACAGTGAACTTCAGCTGGCTCTATTGTTAGAAAGTATTGACCAGACGACCTGCCGACTGCAAGATTGCTGTGTCACTGTGGCGGTCACCCTGTCCTGTTTTGGGCAGGGAAACAGCCACTAAGTTTCCCTGTCTAGGTCTGTCATGCGAGACAAGGCTGCTCCGTGTAGGGAAGTTAATGACTCAGACACACAGTGAGAAAACTTCATGCATGGCAGGGCAGTTGTTAATTTGCTTTGATGAAAAGTAAAATACAATGCCAAGCGGAAAGGAAAACATCACACACACTAAGGGCCTCATTGCAAGTTTGACGGTCGGACTGCCAGACTGCCATGTTGGTGGTCCTAAAAAGACAGCCATGTTGGAGGTCTTACAGACCTCCATATTATGAGTCATATAGGCAGGGCTGATGTCCACCAAACACAAAAGGCAGACCGGTAACGTCGCAGAAGCCCGAAAATAGTCAGTCGGTCCGTCAACACAGCGACCAACCACTGACCGTATTACAAGTCCAAAGTCGCAGTGACTGGCACCCATGGCAGTCAGCCAAAGGCAGTCCGAACCATGGCGGTTCACAGTTAGCAAAGTAATACACAATGGCACATTGGATGGCTTTGACAACAACACAGCTGACACACAATGCCACACTGGACAAACCAGCAAAGGTCACTATAAAATACACCACTTCACACACCACAATCCTCTGTATTGTCACAGAAAGACAGAACAACTTTTGCCCACACTTTTCAGATACTAGGCACCATTTTTTTGTCACCATCCCATACAACACCCTGCTACCACTTTTGTCCAGTCACACTGCTTGGCACTTCCCCTCTTTAGTAAATCACTGTCACTCTTCTTAAATTTTTTTCTCCACTGTCACGTTCCAAAAATCCCTGTTGTTCAGAAGATGAGTTAAGAGTCATGGTGGATGAACTCATAGGAGTACAGCCACAATTGTTTGGAGCCCAAATCGAGCACACTCCTCTTAGTAAGAAAATGGAAATATGGGACAGGATAGTCAACAGAGTGAATGCTGTAGGCACCTCCCTGCTCACAAAGGAGGACATCAGGAAGAGGTGGGAGGACCTCAGAGGCAAGGTCCATTCCCTGGTCTCCAGGCAGCAGCTCCAGGCCTAATAGACTTGCAGTGGCCTTCCCAGTGCCCCATTCCATTTCTTTCCCTCAGAGTAGAAGGTTCTGAGAATCCTGACATCCTGAGGGCTTGACAGGAATACTTTGGAAAGCATCTGGTAAGTCTCAGCACAAAAAATGTCACTAACCTGCAATGTCATGCATGCTCACCGCTCTCCTTTTGCCGCTTTTACTTTCATTCCACTCACCATCCCAGTGTCCATCAGTCCAAATGCCTCTGTGTGGCATCTCACAATTGAAGTGAACTCACCTGGGGGGATAACATTTGTGTATAGTGTGTGTATTATAGGGAGTTACATGACAACAACTTCCAGCAGGCAGTGTTCTACAGCTCCAAACACCAGAGCAGTGTGTCCTTCTCCAAATATCCCGGTTTCAAACTCCAGTTAAAGTGAACCCACCTCGGAGGACAACATTTGTCAAGTGTGTGTAGTACAGGGACTGGCATGACTACAGCTCTCAGCAGGCACTGTTATTCTTACTCAAACCACCAGTGCAGTGTTTTATTCTCCAAATACCAATGTATGTTAACTCCCAATTGTAGTGTACACATCTGGGAGGATAACATATGAACAGTGTCTGTAGTACAGGGACTGACATGACTGCTAATGTCAAGAGGTATTGTTACTGTTATTCCACTCAGCCATCCCAGTGTCCTCTTCTCCAAAGGCCCTTGTTTGTGAACTCCCTATCGAAGTGTACTCACATGGGAGGATAACATTTGTATAGTGTGTGTACTAGAGAGAGTGACATGATTGAAACTCCCAGCAGGCCCAGTTCATGTAACTCCCTACACCAGCACAGTGCTTCATTCTCCAAATGCCCTTGTATGTGAACTCACAAATGAAGTGTGCTCACCTGGGGGGATAACATTTATCAAGTGTGTGAAGTAGAAGAAGTGACATGACTGCTAAGGCCAGGAGGCACTGTTACTGTTACGCCACTCAACCAGCCCTGTGTACTCTTCTCTAAAGACCTCTGCTTGGTAACTCACACTTGAAGTGTACTCACCTAGGGCGATAATATTTGTATAGTGTGTGTAGTATAAGGAGTTACATGACTGCAACTCCCAGGAGGCTTCTTACTGTCACTCCAAACACAAGCAGTGTTCTCTTCTCCAAATACCCTTGTTTGTGAACTCACAAATGAAGTGTGCTCACCTGGGGGGATAGCAGTTATCAAGTGTATGAAGGAGAAGGAGTGCCATGACTGCTCAGGCCAAGAGGCAATCAGTCAGGCCCTCTCTATGTACAGTTGTGACGTCAGCTGGGGTGTAGTGTTGTTCTGCATTATGAAGGAATCATGGGCGGAGCCCGAATAACGGGCACATACCTGAGAAATGTAGAGATTGGCCAAACAGACATGTCGATGGAACGGAAGTACTTCTGTTGCGGTATACTTAATCATTGGCATGAGGTGGGACCAAGCAAACGTGTGCCATTAGTGGCCCCCACCACATGTGGAAGACATGCAAAAACATAAATGTCAGCCTTCACATGGGCTAAATCCTGATGTTGGAGAAACTGGATGTAGCTGTCCAGGTGTTTCAACATTGCTGAAAGAACATCCTTCAACACCAGACTAAACATAAAGTGCGACATGCCAGCTGACAGGGCCATTGTATGTTGGAAGGAAGTGCAATACTGACATGACTTTTACAATGGGTGGTATGCTGGATGGATACCTAATAGCTGCCATGAGATCTGGCTCTAGCTCATGACATAAGCCTACTATTGTTTGCCTATTCAGATGATACAGGAGGGTGATGTGTTGTTCTTCCATGGTCCAAAAGTCTGGCAGTGGACAGTAGACATGTGGTTGTCCCATTTTCCCTCTCCCTGGATACCTATATATGACAAGAAATTAGTACTTAGATTAGTCATTGTATCCCCAGCAACATATATGATACATGTCAATGATATCATGTGACTAGGCATTTTAGAAGGGCTAGACATGGCAACCAGTAAACATCACAGCTGCTAATGACACAAGGGTCTCATGTGACCCACGTGGTTTTCCACACATGTGTTTACAACATATATCTGGACCAAAATGAAAAATTTACATCACAATTGCTCCTCGAAATGTGACTGGATATCCCGACCAAAAAAATGATCTTTGGTGGGGATGGACTGTGCCCTACTGTTAAATGCCTTTTGTGCCCAGAACATACTACAATGATGTTTGAGTAGTAGGACAGATATGGCAAGACAGGATAAGCATGTTTGTGGGCTCAAAGCAACATTTTTGGAGGTGTGACACAGTTGGACATTAGGAACCAACTGTGACCGCCGGCAGAAGTAGTCACGGAGGTAGGCGGTTGCAACTGTGGCGGACACAGCCATAGGCTAACGTTGTCACCAGTGGTGGTCCCTAGCCAATGGCTGTGTCCACCCGTAATGGCGACAGCGTATGTAGCAGACATGACCACCATGTTCCGCAGATTCACTCATGTGACTCCTGACACTGCTGTTAACAAGACGTTCACAGACTAAGCTGCTGTGTACTGCCTGGGAGCAATCATGGCACATCCAGCAGGTGATAGGGCCCAAGCCTTCTCTCCAGAGGAGCTGAAGAGGTTGTAGTTGAGGCTCCTGTATGGACAGCTCTATGTGGTAACAGAGGTGCAGGTAAGTACCTCATGTGCACAGTTTTCTCTGCATCTGACCATCCTTTCCCTCCTCACAGGCTATAATGTGGCCATGTGTGCCAGGTTGACTACTCATGTGCCTGTTGTTGCAGTCTGGGGGGGTGAAATAAGTGAGGCAATATACTACGTGACCATGCTGGGAGGTCAGTAGCCGTGTCTGCCAGCTTTCTTAATGAGAACCAATGGGCCACCCACTGCAGCTGCGCAGCCAGATAGCAATGCTCCAAATTTGGCAGCGACAAGCCTCCCAGGTTCAATGGGTGATAAAACTTAGCGAGGGCCACCCAACAGCGGAAGGTGTTCAAAATTAAATTACGCACATCTCGCTCTAGAGACCGTAAAAAGGAGGCCGGGATGTATAAAGGTAGATTCACAAAATAATACAGTAACAGAGGCAGCACTATCATCTTAAAATGTGTGTCTTTGACTCATGACATGTCCCTTGCTCCGACAGCCATGTTCTCACCTTCACAGAAGTCATATTTGTCCTCCACAGGCTTATTGCATAAATGACAGTCCCACAGTATAGACACTGTGTTGATTCCTGGGACTCCATGAGAAGTAATTCAGTAATTTGGTCACATAGCAGAAACTGTCCAAAGTGTGCCTTTGTTTGTTGGATGCCACCTCTGTAGGATAGACACATATGTTCAGATTAGTGTTCTGTGGTACAGGTACATACCACAGACCTCAACCCCTGAAGTGGCATGAGTCTGCATTTGTTAGTTCACATGTCCACACATGGACAGGGAAGACACTTTCTGTACCCACAATGCTAGTCCCTTCATTCTTACCCATGTGTAATTTTGGAGTTTGTACACTCTCAGTTGCCTGTAGGAACTGTATGCAGAGAGTCATTCTCACAGAGTGTGAATGGGTTGGTCTATTTCAGTCGTGGCTGCTGCCAAGAACAGGTGGGGATATGGGGGAGGGCAGTGCATGGAGCGGGGAGTGCAGGTAGGCAGTAAGAAGATAAATAAATAAACTTACCTTCCCCTCCATGATCCGCCACTTCCTCTTCAGCTGCCTCTTGTCTTCTTCCCTCCCCAACCAATCCCGATTCTTCTCTCATGCTGTTACACAGCATGAAAGAAGTGCAGTGATTGGCCTTGGCGGGCAGAAATGACACTCAGGGAGGGAGTTGGGCACTGCGCTTGGTCTCCACCTGGCTGTAAAATATAGCCAGGTGGAGAGTTTCTAAGTGTGTATTTCAGTTTGGCTAGTCTAAACTGACATGCGCCCTTAGAAGCGCACCACTCCTCCTCCTCCACTTGTTGAAGTGGAGGAGGCTGTCCACAGACCCCCCCCCCCCCCCACCCTTTACAGGAAAGCGGAAAAATTAAGGGATAATAACATACTTTTATTATCCATTTATTTTTCTGCTTTCAGCGGTGGGGCAATGCTCCTCCGTCACAGTGGCGAGACAGCCCCTGTATGGTTATCAAAGTTGGCACAGCATTCTTCACAAGTGCTTTGTCATACATATAGGAAAATGGTCCTTGCTGTGGTGCCAACAGGTAGAAGCACACTAAAGACTACTAATCCCAAAACAGTGGAATCTACAACTCTCCCGTTTATATTTAGCATGTGCGCCCTTTGTCCTGCAGCGCACATGACAAGGAAACCGTGAAAGGGGAAAACAAAACATTCCTGGCATGGTTTAAGTGGCGCTTTCCTTCGTGAGGCCCAGAGGGAGCCGCACAAGCATTTTCCAAATGTGTTTGCCAAGTTTTCTCATCAGAGGAGCGGAAAATGTTTCTTATTCCCGTCGTGTGCGAGTTTTCATAACCTTAACCTTAATAACTAATTAAACTGTTACGCAAATTAAGCAAAATATTTCAAGAAATCTCCTTCAGAAAAAAAATGGCTTAAGCTTCCCCACCAAACACTGTTTGTTTTCTTAAGAGCTGCTTGGCCCCATTGTATTACTGGGAAGTACAATTATCCATGCTTGCCATTCGTGTCGTATGTTCCTGAGATCTGTAATAAGGGCATGGCTTTTTCTATAATCAAGCAGTCTAAGTATAGAAAACAAACACATTTTTGGAGGCTAAAATATTCCTTTTGTCATACAAGTTAAACTAGTACTAATAGAGATGTTGCATGGATGGTGTGGCAAAAAGCTGTACACTTTGGGCCTAATTGCAGACCTGCCAACTTGTTAAAATTGTTAACTATGTAAGAGGAGAGTGAGAGGCCTTGGAGGGGAGGACTTTGTGCGGACTGCTTCCTGAGGCACATTTACCCACCCCATACCGCCAAAGACAAAAATCCTGAGCTTCTGAGGTTGCCGCCAACACCTAAGGAGGTTTCAAAACAGTAATGGACATCAGCTGGGCACAGCTTCCAGATATGAGTTGAAGCCCTACTGTGTGCAGGGGTTTCCAGGTCACCTTGTGTTCCACCACATTTATCGAAAGGCCTTGTGAAGGGAGCTCATATTGTGTGACACACTGTGGTACAGTGGGGTTTGGAAGCTTCGTAATTAAGACAGAGGAAGCTGTCGTTCTCCCAACAAACACATTCCCACCTTGCTAATAGCGGTAGTGCAGCCAGCTCAATGGACAAGCTACTGCCAGCAGCATCAGCTCTACTTGGGAAAACCTGATGCTGGCACCCTCGCTTCGGTATGATGATGTTGTCCACAAACATTGAGCCTTCCGAGGGACAACAGGATAGACGAACACTCTGGTATGAATCAGTTTCTTTATACAAATGCCACCATAATGCTATGCCAAGCAAGCTGATTTCATGTTGTCAACCAAGACAATATTACCTCAGCCAAACTGCAGCAGCATGCACTTGGCTGATGCCCATGTTACCCACAACACACAAGCAACCCATGCATTTTGGATAAGGGTAAAGTTGGTTAAAAAGGTGTGCTTTCCTTGTGCATTTGTACACAGCTGGTTAAGAGGTATAGAGGTGGATAAGGATATTAAGGATAGAGAGGATATTTTTGCCTTCAGAAGGGCAAGAAAAAGTGGACATTTATAGAAAAAATGGAAGAATTGGAGGGTTATTTAACAGGAGTAGGGAACCGTAGGGGGGTATACTCAGAGAAGGACTGGCAAACTGCAGACAGTCACAAGCCTAAGAATATAACTGATTTTTGGCCTGCATATAGATCAGTAATGAAGAATTTTACACAGGACAGGGGCTAACAAGGAGTGTCCTTGTGTGGTGCTGTACATTTTTGGGTATTGGACTTGTTTTCTGGAACATGTCAGAGCTGCTCAGAGTTTGGACAGCTTGGCTATAGGTGGTGTGCTTGGGCTGTGTATTCAACAGAACGGCCAACAGAAAGATTGTTTTAATTTGGGTATTGGCAGTGGTGCAGACATATCAGTCCCCACCCATGACAAAGCCATGACCATAAAGCAGTCAGGAACAACTACTACGTGCAGGTGCCCAAACGTCCTCAAATGTTTTATTGGGAGGCTACAGCCCACTTTGTCCCCTGCCACCACCCAGTTTCCCTTCTTGTGCCACTGTCCGCATGGACAACGCCCCAAACCACACTGCAGCAAGTGGTGCGAACAAGCTTGTCTTCTTCAATGTGAGTTTAGTGGTTATCCCCCCAAAAATTATTTGCAAAAATTGAGTCAACTGTACATTTTACATGCCAAATTTTCACTCACATTTGCTAAAAGACATAGGCTCTCATTACAATCCTGGCGGTTGGTGTTAAAGCGGTGGTAAGACTGCAAACAGGCCGGCGGTAAAAAAAATGCAATTATGACCGTAGCGGAAACCGCCAACATAGACAGCCACTTTAACACTCCGACCGCCACGGCGGTAGAAACAAACAGCATGGCGGTCACAGCCAACAGACAGGCGGAAGACAATGTACCACCCACACCATTATGAGAGGCCAATCCGCCACCTTTTCCGGGGCGGATTCAACGTGAACAAAAACACAGCGGAAACAGGACTTGGAAGGGGAAAACTCTCACCTCTACACACCCCACGAGGAACCAGGACGCCATGGAGCGGGAACTCCAAATTCTCCCTGCGAAAGTCTTCCTGCTCCTCTACCAGGAGCACGACCGGCGGCGGCGACAACCACGGTGAGTACTGCACCTACAACACAGGGGATGGGGGAGGGAAAAGAGAGTGACACACACACGCAACATGCAACACCCCCACCCTCACACACAACAACACACACACCAATACATGCTGAAACGTTACATTCCCCCCCCCCCCCCCCAACTCCCACTGGAAGAATGCAAGGACAAAAGGAAATTAGTTGAATGATTGTAATCATGAAAAATCCATTACTCAAAAATATATATACACTATTAACAAATGTGTACACCAAGAATTCAAGTCCATGTACTGCCCCTACATGGTCCATGGATCACTGGGCCCAAAATGCATTGGCGAGGCCCACACAAGATACCCGATCCAAACCGAGAGAGCACTGCAGGGGCATCAGATAGAAATAAAACAGGCACCTCAGGGGAAAGGGAAGGGGGGGCACCTCAGCCGGATGAGTGCACGACGTCAGCTCCATGAGGGGGCTCCATGCTCATTAATGTATCCTGGGGAGTGCAAAGCAGTGGGTGGTTTGCCCACTGCTTTATCCTGGGGAGTGCAAAGCCAGTGCCCAGAGTGCTTAATCCTGCCAAGGACTGAGGTAGTGAATGCCTTTCTCCACTGGTTCTGGAGGGGGCTTTGTGCCCAGAGTGCTTCATCTTGCCAAGGACTGAGGTAGTGGATCTGACACTCCAGTGACGGTGGAGCAACATGGAAGCTGTCCAGGCCCTTGGAACTGACCACTGGGGATGGGAGCCATGTCTGCGGTGGTGCCACTGGCACAGGATGTGGCGTGGCCGCTGGCGGTGCAGGCGCTGGGCTCAGTAGCGGCGGTGCTTGTGGCGCTTATTGGTCAGCAGTGCTGGTGGGGGGCTCTCTCAGCGTGCTGCTGGCGGCGGTGTCCTGAGCGGCGGTGCTGGTGGGAGGCTCACTGAGCTTGCTGCTGGCGGCGGTGTCCTGAGCGGCAGTGCTGGTGGCAGCCTCACTGAGCTTGCTGCTGGCGGCGGTGTCCTGAGCGGCGGTGCTGGTGGGGGGCTCACTGAGCTTGCTGCTGGTGGCGGTGTCCTGAGCGCCGATGCTGGTGGTCGCCTCACTGAGCTTGCTGCTGGCGGTGGTGTCCTGAGCGGCAGTGCTGGTGGCGGCCTCACTGAGCTTGCTGTTGGCGGCAGTTTCCTGAGCGGCGGTGCTGGTGGGGGGCTCACTGAGCTTGCTGCTGGCGGCAGTGTCCTGAGTGGCGGTGCTAGTGGCGCCCTCACTGAGCTTGCTGCTGCCGAGGGGCACAGTGTCTGCGGTGCAGGTGAAGGGCACAGTATCCTGGGTGCTGGCGGTGGTGCCTGTGGCGGCGGTGCATGTGGCAGTAGCGGAGGCCTTGCAGGTTGGCGGCGACTTCCCTTTCTTTCTCTCGCCCTTCCCCAGCTTGGATGGGTGCGCAGCTGTCTTGCCACTCCCAACTGTTGTCCTGGCTGAGCCCTTGGTGGCAGGTGTTTTGGCCTTCTCCCTCTGGGCTGTGGGCAACTTCTTTTGTTTTGGAGGTGGGGGAATGTCCTTGGCCTCACTCCTTGGGACACTGGCTGCCCTGCTGCTTGGCGCACTCCAGAAGCCGGTTACTGCTGGCACCACTGTTCCCGGTGATGTGGTGGCTGAGGTGCTGGGTTGGGACCTGGAAAGGCGGGCCTTAGGGGACAGAAGGGGTTGGGGAGGTAAAGGGAAGAGGTCAAGGTTTGATAGGAAAAGTTTTTAGACACACTGGGACGGGTAGATGGAGGGGGGTTTGGGATTGGAGGAAGAGGTAGTGGTTGTAGGGGGTGTTTGTTTGCTGACTTTGCGTGAAGATGCATGGGCTGGAGGCTGTCTTGAGGTGGATGGCTGTTGGGTGGGTGTGTGACTGTGTTTGTGTAGTTTGGGAGGAGAGCCCACAGACACAGTGGGAGAGGACACAGGGAATGTGTGAATGGTAGGTGGTGAGTGCACGTGAGCGGTGTGTGGTGATGGGAGTGCTGGTGATGGAGGTAGTGGCTGAAGATGTAGTGCATGCAGGTGTGAGTGGAGACGTGACAGGGAGGGAGGAGGGAGACGTGGAGGAGGGGGACACAGTGGAGGCAGTGGATGTTGGTATGTCTGCATGGGTATGATGCTTGTGTGAGTGCCTGTGGGATGTGTGGTGCTTATGTTTGCCAGAGCTACCCTTGTGTGTTGAGGTGTGTGCATGCTGGTCTGATGGTGTGCTTGGATAGGCTGGGGTACTGGGGATTAGGTCTGGGTGGAGGAAGTTGGAGGGGGGAGGTTGGACACAGGGGCAATGGCTGCCATCAGTGCTGAGGCCAGAGTCTGAAATGTTCGCTGTTGGGCTGCCTGGCCAGAATGAATGCCCTCCAGGTATGCATGTGTCTGTTGCAACTGCCTCTGTACACCCTGGATGGCATTCAGAATGGTAGACTGCCCAACAGTGAGGGATCTGAGGAGGTCAATGGCCTCCTCACTGAGGGCAGCAGGGCTGACTGGGGCAGGGCCTGAGGTGCCTGGGGCGAAGGAGATGCCCACCCTCCTGGGTGAGCGGCCACAGGGCACACGCTGAGGGGCCTTGTGGATGGGCGGTGCTGGTAGGGGGGGTGGCGGCTGTACCTGTAGATGTGGTGGGCACAGAGGGGCCCGCCACTGCAAGGGAGCTCCCATCAGAGGAGGAGTCAGTGTAGCTGGTCTCAGCTCCTGTCCCCGCCGTGCAGCACCCCTCGCCCTCCGTCCCACTGGTAATTTTCTGAGTCGGTAGTCTCGCCCTCCAGGGCCATGTGGGATGCAGCTCCCTCCTGCTCCGGTGGCACAGCTCCTCCGCCTGATGATGCTAATGCACACAAGAACAGGGAGACCACAAAGAGAGGGGGAAAGAAAGTAGAAAGACATGTTCAGTGCATGCAATACCGCTACCGTTGACGGACACTACAGACACAGCAGCCCTCTGCACTACGCCATGCACTTTGAGTTCCCTAATTGATCACAGGGACATGGGGTACAAGGCCTATGCCCGATTGCTGCACACATGCAAGTCACAGGAGCCTGACTAGGTGTAGATGGCTCTTATTACTGGTGGGGATGTGGTGCCACTGAGCCTGCCTCACAAAGGGTCCTTGCCTACAAGGCTCGCCCTAGCCTATGGGAACCCACAGCCCACCTCCACCACACAGATACCTCCAATGCACGCTGAATCAGATGGATGTGAGTGTACTCACCCCCTTGTGGCTGCTGTGATGCCCTCAGGCGCCCATCCAACTCCGGATACGCCACCTCCAGGATTTGGAACATCAGGGGGGTCATGGTGCGACGGGCACCCCTCAACGTTGGGAGGCCATCCCCAGCTGGGCCTCCGCCGTCTTCTTGCTCCAGCGGCGAATGTCCTCCCATCTTTTCCGGCAGTGGGTGCTCTGTCTGTCGTGGACCCCCAGGGCCCGGATGTCCTTGGCGATGGCACGCCAAATATCCTTCTTCTGGTGGGCGCTGACCTACAGGAGTAGTACAGGGGAAAAGGAAAAACAATAACCGTCTGGACCGTCACAGTCATTGGCCCACGTTCCCACCCGTGCCCTGATGCACATCCACTCACCGTTGTTTCATACACGCCTCATTCCCCCCCTATTTCTCTTTCACACCACTCCAAACAGGGATTGCCCATACAGCATGCTCACAGTGTACTCACCTGTTTGTCTGGAGGACCATAGAGTAGCGTGTGCTGGGGAGGACCCCATCCACTAGTTTCTCCAACTCCTCCGATGTGAAGGCAGGGGCCCTTTCCCCAGACACTTGAGCCACTGTCGCTTCCAGACTGAGGTCACAGCTGCACTTGCAGTGTAGGTCCTCTCCTGTCGAAGATCAGGTATCAAGTGAGTGAACAGACAGAAAATGGCGGTCAAGTCCGCGGCGGTGCGTACCGTCACCGCTGGCGTACATCGTCAATGGCTCCTGGGACCCATAGGGTCCAATGTTAACCAATGCAGGATTGCGCCGTGGTCTTCGACCGCCTACCGCAACGGTGTACAGCGCCAGCTCAGTTACCTCATATCCCCTTGTCCCACATTACAGGTCAGGCAGCCGCCATTTCTGGGGGCCACATGGCATTAAATTTAAAAGCGTCACACATATATAGGCCTTGCATACACACTAAGACAGGCACATAGCGTATTGACAAATGTGTGCAATAAAGTTGTTTATTTCGTACCTCAGTGTTGGCTGACCCTCTGATCGCTGTTCTCATCCATAGAGCACGTCCGCTGGGGCAGGTGAGGAGATGGCGGCATCCTCCGGTGTACAGACCACTGGTGGACCTGTCGACAATGGAAGAGCAACATGTAATAGTCACCTACAGACTTGATCGTGCCACAATCCAGGAACTGTGTGCCCAGTTGGAGCCAGACCTGATGTCATCTATCCGCCATACCACAGGAATCCCCCTTCTAGTGCAGGTCCTGTCAGTACTACATTTCCTGGCAAGTGGGTCCTTTCAAACAACAGTGGCCATTGCATCAGGGATGTCCCAGCCAATGTTCTCTAACGTGTTGTCCTGAGTGTTGTCTGCCCTGCTGAAACACATGCGCAGCTACATCGTTTTCCCTCAGGTGGAGGATTTGCCTACAGTGAAAGGTGACTTCTATGCCCTGGGACATATCCCCATCATCATCGGTGCCATTGATGGGACACATGTGGCCTTGGTCCCCCCCGCAGGAGTGAACAGGTGTACAGAAACCAGAAGAGTTACCATTCTATGAATGTGCAGATGGTGTGTTTGGCCGACCAGTACATCTCCCATGTGAACGCCAAGTTTCCTGGCTCAGTGCATGATGCTTACATTCTGAGGAATAGCAGCATCCCTTATGTGATGGGGCAACTCCAGAGGCACTGTATGTGGATATTAGGTGAGGACATGGACCCTATATAGTGTGAATAGTTGTCTGGGTCTGGGGTTGTCCCTAAGGGTTAGTGTGTGTCTAACAGTTGTCCCTCGACATTTGCAGGTGACTCTGGCTACTGCAACCTGTCATGGCTACTGACCCCAGTGAGGAATCCCAGGACAAGGGCAGAGGAACGCTACAATGAGGCACATGGGCGAACTAGGAGGGTTATAGAGAGGACCTTCGGCCACCTGAAGGCCAGGTTCCGAAGCCTCCATATGACAGGTGGTTCCCTATACTACTCACCAAAGAAGGTGTGCCAGATCATCGTGGTCTGCTGTATGCTGCACAACTTGGCTTTGCGATAACAGGTGCCTTTTCTGCAGGAGGATGGTCCTGAAGGAGGTGTTGTGGCAGCTGTGGAGCCTGTGGACAGTGAAGAAGAGGAGGCAGAAGAAGAGGACATAGACAACAGAACCAGCGTGATCCATCAATACTTCCAGTGAGGCACAGGTAAGAAGATATCACTGCCTCCTACATCTGATACATTTGTTCTACCACTCATCTGTCTGTCACTTTCACCCAGTGTATGGAGCCTGATTTGTCACTTTCCCTTTTGATTTCACAGGTGTGGGTCCCTCTGCTATGTTACCTCATGGACTAGAGCTGTGTGACATAGGTATGTTGACAATACAATGGACATTGCTATTTTCCTCTGTTATTGCAAACACACAATTGTGAAAGCACAGACTGACTCCAGATTGTTTTGTGATTTAAGGGCGTTTATTTAAGTGCTAAATAGTAGAGGGGGTTGTAAAATGGTCAGGGTGATGGTGGAGGAATGTCCATGGAAGAGTCCAGTCTATTAGTCTCACAGGTGCATTGTCCAAAGGGGCATAGGAAGTGGAGCTAGGGCAGTTTAAGGATGGACAGGGTGACAAAGTGGGACAGAAGGATGACATTCGGGGTGGTCTCATTTCTTGGCCGGGGGCATTGTTCTCTGTCTTTGCCCTGGATCTCAGGGACCGCTTGCGGGGTGGTTCTCCATCTGCAGGGGTGGGGTGCTGGTGTCATGGTCCTGTGGTGGTGCCTCCTGTCCACTAGCGCCGGCGGAGGTGGTGGGCAGTTCATCATCCAGGCTAATGTCAGGGGCCCCTTGTTGTGCCACAGTGTCCCTCTTGGTGTTCACGAGGTCCTTCAGCACCCCTACAATGGTGCCCAGGGTGGTATTGATGGATTTGAGTTCCTCCCTGAACCCCAAATACTGTTCCTCCTGCAGCCACTGGGTCTTCTGAAACTTGGCCAGTACCGTTGCCATCGTCTCCTGGGAATGATGGTAGGCTCCCATGATGTTGGAGAGGGCCTAGTGGCCCTGTCCTCCCCCTGTCGCACAGCAGCCCTCCCAGTTCCCCGGTTTTCCTGGGCCTCTGTCCCCTGAGCCGTGTGCCCACTACCACTGCCACCAGCTCCCTGCTATTCTTGGGGTGGTGGGTTAGCCTGGGTTCTCTGTAGTGGTGAACACACTGCTGCTTGATGTGTCCTGGGGACAGAGGTATGGGCCCGCTGGGTGGGTGCTGTGCTGGTGTTTCCAGAGGGGGCAGGCTCTGTGGTGGCATGTGCCAGTGTGTGGGGAACCGACTGTCCCGAGGTCCCAGATGGGACGGGCTGGTCATCTAGATCCAGTTGGACAGAGCTGCTGTCATCACTGTGGGCCTCTTCTGTGGGTAGAGTGGACATGTCTGGAACCTCCTGTCCGGTGACGTTGGGTAGGGGTCCTGCAGGGGTGTAAAGGCATGATTATTGCATCTCTGTGTGCCATGGTGTGCAATGGGTGGGTGACCATGTACCCCAGTGCTTCCATTCCTGTGTAGGACCGTGTGTGATAATTGTTTAGGGGTCTGTGTAGGTATGTGTAGTGGACATGCATTGGTGATGGGTGTCCATGCTTTGTTGTTGCATGCAGGGCTTGGTGTTGGGATGTGTGGTTTGTGATAGTGGGACATATGTGAGGAGTTGGAGTGATGGGGGTGAGGGCGAGGGTGGGGGTATATGATAGCATGCAGGTAGGGTGGGGGATGAAGTAGTTAAAGCTTTGAATTACCAGAGTCCATTCCTCCAGCTACTCCTGTGAGGCCCTCAGTATGGAGTACAGCCAAGACCTGCTCCTCCCATGTTGTTAGTTGTGGGGGAGGAGGTGGGGGTCCGCCGCCAGTCCTCTGAACTGCAATGTGATGTCTTGACACCACGGAATGCACCTTCCCCTGTAGGTCGGTCCACCTCTTCCTGATGGCATCCCGTGTTCTTGGGTGCTGTCCTACTACATTGACCCTGTCTACAATTCTGCGCCATAGCTCCATCTTCCTAGCTATGGTGGTGTGCTGCACTTGTGATCCGAATAGCTGTGGCTCTACCCGGATGATTTCCTCCACCATGACCCTGAGCTCCTCCTCAGAAAACCTGGGGTGTCTTTGTGGAGCCATGGGGTGGTGTGGGTGATGTGTGAGGTGGTGTGTGTTGTGATGTGTGGGGTGATGTTTAGGGGTGTGTGGTGTTTTGTGCGTGGCTGTGTATGTGTGATGGTGTTGTGTGCCTCTGTATGCTGGTGTTGTCTTTGCTTTGCTGTCTCTCTGGCCTTCTTCAAAAATTTTGGTGGTAAGGGTTTGTGGGTAATGTGGGTGTGTGTTTTATATTGTATTGGGTGTGTGGGAGTGGTATGTGTATGTGTATCAGGTGCGTGTATTTCGATTTGTCCAATGTGGTTGTGTTTTGTAAATGTGTGTGTATTTTGAGCGTGGCGGTGTGTACCGCCAATTGAATACCGCGATTGAAAGACCGCCACGTGGATTCGTGGGTCGTGATAGTGTGGGCGTATTCCTGTTGGCGTAACGGTGGAGGTTTTGGTAACGCCAGTTTATCACTGACCTTTGGTGTGGCGGACTTGTGTGGGTGTCTAGATTTTGGCAGATTCTGAGCTGTGGGTCGTAATAGCTGTGGTGGAATTCCGCAGCCGCAGCGGTGTGTTGGCGGTCTTCTGCACGGCGGTGAGCGGCATTTACCGCCAATGTTGTAATGAGGGCCATAGACCTTGAAAGGGCACTCATGAAATATTCTAGGACTCTTATGGTCTGCTTTGGGTGCCAAAAGATGGGCAGAGCCTGCTTCTGTCAGAGGGACCCCTTTATGGAGTGCGCCCAGGGTCTTAAGCTACTATGTGCATTACGAGAAGCAGAGCACAGAAAGGATGTGGGTGGGAAATGCTAGTCTCTGACAAATGGAGGTGTAGAGATGCGCCTTCATTCTCTGGTACTGCTTTATTAAGCTTGATGGGCTCTCTACTAACAATACTACACAGAAAGGAAAGGATGGGAACCAAATCTACCAACATTTACAGCCCTAGAGAAGCTGTGCACCAACCTGTATTTAATCTGTCCATAACTGAGAACATGCGTGCCACTTCTCTGTTTAGAGATTCCTTAGTCACTTACTATGTGAAGACTTTGCCAGTAGACAGCATTGGCATGGATCTGACCAAATCTTAATTTGTAAAAAAAATAAATAGAATGCTGGTGCCCAAAGCTGTGCTCAGATGCCTCACCCCAGTGGTATTAAGTGTTGATGTGCCAAATACCAAGGTTGTATAATCTTCAGTCCACCTCTGGCCCCTTGAACCAATACCAGAAACATCTCTATCATTTATTTCATTGTTGGCAGGCTCATCCTTTCTACCTTTGTGAGGTTTATTCCATCTTCCTCTTTTTCCTTCTTTCCTCTTTGTGTATTTTTTGCTCTGATGCTCTCAGGAAGTGTCTAATGATGAAAAATAAGTGCTGATGGTCCACACCAGAAACTTCTGGCTTAAATTAAGAACTGGATCTGATACTCATGAACATGTGCAGGGAAGTCTGGTTACATGTGATTTTGCAAAGCTGTCCATTGAGTTGAGATCTAAGATGGATTCAAAAGAACTTTGCTCCGATTTGGCTATCACAAGGTACTTTGGGGTTACAAAAAAATCGCATGTACTGATTTGCAGAGCCAAATGGGCCTCTGATGTCTGGGACATTAAACTATGTTGAGA
The DNA here is from genome assembly GCF_031143425.1 of Pleurodeles waltl. NCBI lineage: Eukaryota > Metazoa > Chordata > Amphibia > Caudata > Salamandridae > Pleurodeles > Pleurodeles waltl. The sequence goes on from NC_090447.1 coordinate 1,313,288,083, forward strand.
TATGTGTGTCAGTTTGCAGATAGGAGGAGAAGCACTGGAAAAGTATGGTGTACAGTTGAGAGGTGCACTATGGGAACTGTGTGCAGGTCACAGTACTGAAGGTAAGGGTAAGTTAGTAGGAGACCTCAAATAAGGTAAATTAGCATAGCCATTCATTGGTTACAGTGCCTGCTTTCAGAGTTGCAGTATGTTTTTTTCAATTTGCCTCCAGAGGTGTGAGTTGTTACTAACAAAATGGTAATACTGTACTGCAAGTAAAGTTAATGTAGTGGTGCATGATTGGCAAAGCTATGTGCCTAGGTGACGAGACACAACTCATTCTCTCCCTCTTGGGCAAGACGCCCAGTACTTGGATCAAGTTCAATGCCTTCATGACCAAAATTGCCTACTGGATGAAGACCCCCACTCCCACCTCCAACATCCATGCCAAGAAACTCTGGATCATTATTAACAGCAAACTTGACATGACCGCGCCAGTCAAGGTCGTCACCACCTCATGCTTCCATATCCTGGAAATGCTGAGGAAGGTTTTCAAATGACTCACCTCTTTGTCACTAACAAGCTGGACTAAGGGAATACACTTTATGCCGGGATCAGAAAAAAACTCATCAGAAGGCTGCAGACCATTCTGAAGTTGTTGGCCGGATACACTCTCATTCTCCTTCATCATATCTGCTCTCACAAACCTTCCAGAAACATTTGCATGTCCGGACTCCTACTTGCACACATCCCATGTATACTGAAAACCTTCTCCTACATTACTCGTGAAGCATGGAATGACCTGCCACTACAAATAACAGCCTTCTCCTCACTTCCTAAATTCCGCAAGAATCTGAAGCCCTGACTTTTTAAGCATTCCCACTAGGCCCTAGATTTGGCTAGAATCACACCTGCTCAGCACCACGGTATTGTCCCAGGTGATAGTGCACTTGACAAATCTGCATAACAACTTCACATAACACTGCAATTTGGACCGGGTGAGGGGTGCAGGTTAGCATTAGCTTGGATTGAGGTCAGAGTACTATACTGAACGTGAGTTAGGCCACAACAAGTTGGGCAGAGATCTTGCCAGAGCCCTGCACTTTATTTGTTAATGTCTGAAAGGATAGAAATCAGAGCAGTGTTTCTCAGGGGAATGGAGACATTGGGGTCTGTTTTCTGAAGGTCAAGGCCCACAGCCTCTGTCACTAGCTCTCATGATTTAAGGCAGCTGTCACAAAAGAGGCCACAGGAGGGAGGGAAAGAGAAAGAGAGAGAGAGAGAATGGAAAAAAGTGATAGAAAAGAAGGAGACAGAAAGGGAAAAGTGACTGGTCTGGACATTTCTGCAAAATCAGCTTTTGGTTCTCAGTCCTACCCTGTCTTTCTCTCCTTGCAGAAGGTTGGTGAAGCACTGGTTACTGTATTTAAATCTGATTGTGCATGGAGATAAAGTGAATAAAGCATTGTTCCCCCATATCTGATCTGATTGGAATCATGGGGCAAGATTTGGGAGGGGGGAGAAGGAGGAGCAACAGCATAGTATGTCTCTGCGGCCCAACACTGGCAGGCACTAATTAACATGTTTCCTCTTAGTCCTGTGGTCCCTTGAATACACAAGGTTTGTGCTTGGCATTCTATTTAACACATATCACTTTAACATAGAGATTGTTGAAGTCATTGTATACTTCTACAGGGTTGAAATTTATTACAAATTTTAACTTTCTGAAAAGATAGTTGGAGAACTGTACATTCATTTTCCTGGTTTGAACTAGGTTGCTTAATAAACTGGGGTGCTCATATAATTCCATTACAGGTATCAGGTCACCTGCTTCAATATGAAAAAATAAAGGTTTAATTTGTAGCCCAATATCTGAGCCATGCAACATTTCAGTGCTAGCAAAACTACCCTTCCACGTCTATTTGGTGTCAGCTGCGCAAAATGGCTGGGCAGAGCTGCTGCATGCAGCATGTTTTGAAACTCCTCGTGCGTTACTTGGATAGTCACAGACAGATCGGTCTACTTGGAAGTTTTGGAGAAGGTTGGGTACAGCACCAGAAGATAGGGCACCTGACATTTGTTAGCCTACATGTTTTTCATCTTAGCCCACCCAGCTAAGTTATTTGCCAGTGAGGACACAATGAGCTTTGGTGTGGGGGTGAGGCAGGACAGGCCCGCAACAGCTTATGGTCTAGAGGTGTCAGACTGGTTCTGTGACATGTGACATGCCAGTCTGCTGATACCTCAACTTTTTTTAAAATAATATGCTGCAATATCTTAACATGACATTTATCCCCAGAGCCACCATCAGCATTCCACACACCGTCCCACCACTTTTTCCAATTGTTCCGAAGAACAGCTAAAGCTACCTCTGCCCCTACCATGACGTATAACTGCTGTCAGACTCCAGCCACCACTTCCGATTCCCCTTTCACTGCACACGTCTCCCAACTTTATTTCTACGCCAACTTCTACAAAATCTAAACAGCTGAGTGGAAGAGACAACAATTACCCTCAGCCACCTAAAAGGGAATAAAATAATCTAAGTGCCCCATCAGAAACTTCCTCATTACGCCTGGAATACCAATATATTTATATACAAACATTTTCATAACAAAGAAGAGTTCTGTTCCCCAAACCCACCCCGACCAACTCAAAAATACTACCTCAATTGTGGCACACATGAAAAGTCCATTTGCCCTACATGAAAAAGTAATAATTGATTATCTGAGTGCTCTTGCACAGAAGTTAACCTCAGCATTATTAATTTACATTTCAACAACCTTCTTAAGGAAGTGAGACTACTATCCATTTACTTTATTTGTACAAACCCAGATGTAACATCACTGAAAAACACACTGAACTTACATCTCTCTAGCCACCTCGAAGGAACTCCTCCCAGACCTAACATGGAGTCTAAACCTCCAAGTGACAGAGAACCATGACCTAATGGAATCCTCGCTTCCTTTTCAAAGAAGGACAGTGAATACCTCCTGGATGGCAATCTCTCAAACACAAGGATGAATAGGCCTCAAAGGACCTACACCACCCATGTCACAACTCAATCTTGTGCTGCATGTGCAGTGGGTATTACTCACCTACCTCATGTCATTCCTTCCCATGTAGCACCTCTCTGTATCGAGTACACCTTGGCTTCCCCCTCCTTGAAAGCCTGAACTATTGGCCCTTCATTTCCGTTGCTATGCAAGTTTAGGCAAGTTAGCACCTGCAGATGTCACCTGCCCTTGTAGGATAGTCACGTTTCCAATGCGAACCATTGAGTTGCACCATCATGCCCTTGGTTTCCACTGTACTTGTTGTTGTCAATCACTGTTTGTACCTGCCGCTGTTAAGTCTTATTTGTTTGTAGTAAATAGTAAGTAGTAAAAATACTTTATGTAGCCACATTAGGATCATAAAAGCACAAGCATAAATAAATTGATAAAACATGACACACACACACGAAAAGACATTTAACTAAAATCCAAAAACAATTTACATGACATAAATTTAAACCTCCCTGCCGCCCCCCACAACCAATACACTAATAATTGATCATAGAATAAAGTGCATTATGAAAAATCAAAAAAAACATTTTCATTATCAAATTCCCTCCATGTCTCACAATTTTCTCAGTCACAAAGAGGAGGCTAAAAAACGTGCAACTGCATATGTAGTATGTGCATCAGGAAGTAATTATAAGAACATAAGAGATAGTCTGACTTGGACAAACTTAATACATTTTAACAAAGCAATTAAAAACTTATGACGAGGAATTTAATAAAAACTACAAAAGAAAGCAACATGCAGTAAATTCTGTGGTGAAACATTATCACAAGTACAAGGTCCCAAGTTATTACTCCATACAGCTAATATAGGGTATGCTAATAAGAAATGAAGCTGATTAAACCTAAACCTGGTTAGAATATAACGATGGTGAAGATTAGAGGAATAGGTCAAGTAAGGTTCAATAAAAGGAATAGACATCAATAAAGAATGAGCATGGACTGAGGTTTTCTTCAACTCATATGCCTCCCTTTCCAATTTTCTCTACTGTAAAAAGTTTACCTTGGTCCAGGCGACATCAGCTTTTATTATAAAGGAAGGCAACTCAAACAAGACTGGTTTGCCTAATTTAACAAAAGTGGACCTTATGTATTTCAACTAACCAATCAATCCCCAACCATTTAGAGCCAGTCTGTGAGAATCTCCTGACCCAAGGTATTTTCCGCTCGCACCCAAATGGTCAGCCACCTAATCAAAGGGCATAGTGCAATGAGGTCTGAAAAACATGGTAACCCCAGTTCTTCATGGACCATAAAGGCTGGTGTAGATGCAGGGGCATCTAATAAATGTCCACAAAAGCCATTTTCAGCTACTTGTAAATCATTAACATTGGCATAACCCCAAATATCACTACTGTAAGTGGCCACAGAGACAGATTTAGCTTGATAAACCTTCAGCAGAGCTCCCAATGGCTTGATACTTACTCTTGATGAAAAGGAGGGAGAACAGGGCACCAATCTTTTTTAAAAGGGCGAGCTTCTGTGCTCTCACAAATGGGCCCCATGTAGTACGAAGATCAAACACCACTCCCAAATAAGAATAGGTTTGAACTCTAGAGAGCTTATTATTCTTCACATGAAAAGATCTTACTCTAGTAGACTTGGGACTCACCATCACCTGGGATTTACTGTAATTTGTAGAAAGATCAAATTGGTTCATATAGTCCATAAAGCCATAAAGTAGTGACAGCAACACCAATGCAGTCTTAGCCAACAATACGGTATAGTCCACATACAGTAATACAGGGATCAACGGTGCACCTATGCACGGACAATCCACAGGCTTATCAAACAACCTGACCCCAAGATCATTCACATACAATGTTAACAAAAACGTGGCCAGTATGCAACTTTGCCGGACACTGGTCCATAAATTAAAAGAACTTATACAAGCCCCATCTGCATTATAACGCACTACTGCCCTCATGTCCCTGTGCAAGTCAACTAAAAAAACAACAATATCTTGATCCAGTCCCTTATCCAATATCTTCCAGAGCTTAGATCTATTTACCTTGTCAAAGGCAGAGGAAAGATCCATGGATGCTATAAAAAGCGATGCTGATTTGGCAACGGCACATTTATTGTTCAACATATAAAAATGGAGGCATTGATCACAGGTGCCAAGTCCGGGCTTAAAACCATACTGTAGATCTGATAGAACAGCCCCTCCCCTGCCCAGGTCAAAGCCCTCCCAAGAATCACCCTACCCACCACTTTAACCACTGAAACTATCAGAGAGATGGGCCTATAACAGCTAGGAACATCCCTTGAGCCCTTCTTGTAAACCGGGATGATGATAGTCTCGGTCCAAGATAGTGGCAAGCCCGCTTGCACAGCTAGATTCAAAACATGGGTTAAAACCGGGGCCCAAAGACCAGGCATATCCTTAAATAGATAAGCAGGTATGCCATCCAGGCAAGGGACCTTATCACTTGATAAACCCTCTATTGCACACTCAACCTCTGTAACTTCAAAGGTTAAACAACTCTTGACAAATACAGAGGTCACAACTGGAGCCGTGGTTAAACCAGCCTCGGGCATCCCTATATATACCTTCATAATTCTTCATCCAGTCTTCTGGGGCAATGTGGGAGGAAATGTCATGCATACTGTCACCTTTAAACAAGGGTTGAATGACTACCTCCCAAAACTTACCACTATCTGCATTATAAGATGCCTACAACTGATCATACCACACTACCTCTGGGATCTCTATATTCCTATTCTCAATAGCCTGTTTATAGGCTCAACTTCTAATGCAAATAAGGTCATGATCCTTAGGAGAAGTCTTAAAGGCACTCAATCGCAACTTGTGACAATTGGAGCATTTATTGTCAAACCATCTCAGATTACTATTAACATCCCGCACCGAGGTAAGACTCAGGCTAGCTCAAACTTCCTCTTATATGGCCAGATAAGCACCCCAAATTTGACACATCAACAGGCTGCTCCCCTAGACACATTTCAAACTCCCTCTTTTTACCTGCAACAAGAGATTTCAGAAAGTCCTCTGGCACAATCTTTTCCCATGTAAGTCTCCTACCTTGGTCCATCGTTTTGAGGGCCGACATGAATATAATACCTGATGGAGAAATTATGTCAAATAAACTACCAATATCAACAAATATACAAAAATGATCACTAAAACCAGAGCTACTAAAAACATAAGAACCAAACCAATCCTGTAATGGGACCGAGCAGAAAATATAATCTAACATGGCTTTACACCATGGCCAACAAAAGTTGGAGGAAAATTACCCTCTGAATCTAAGTGAACCTTAGTTATAACATACTCCAAATTGAGTTCGGTCAGAATACTATTTAAATAATCACCTGCCAGACTATGCTCCAGATGCAAGATGTTATAGCCGCTTCTATGGTCACATGACAAAAATGAGCAAATGCAGGGGTGTAAATTGAAATGTCCCACTAAAACAAAGCCAATACTTGCACAAACCTTGTACTCTATGTCCATTCTATAGGACCTAAAGCCCATATTTATACATTTTTAGCTCTGCATTTGCGTCATTTGTTGTTGCAAAAACAGCGCAAACTTACAAAATGCAATTGTATTTTGTAAGTTTGCACTGATTTTGCGTCAAAAAAATGACTCAAATGTGGCGCTAAAAAAGTATAAAAATGGGCCTAAGTGACTGAAGCGTGCCACAGAAAGAAGGTCCGTTAGTCGCATTATAAAAGTTTGGTAGAACAAAAGTAACTACCCTAGTGGCTGAGAAAACAAGGGCTTGCACATTGGGTGGCAATATAAGCACCTGTTTAACTCTACAACTCAAAGACAGAGAAACCAATGTTAAAATGCCTCCTTTAGGCCTCCCTCTAGACGAGGGCATGGCAGGGGTGAAAAAAGACATACCCATCCAAGAACAAAATAGCCTGTGTGTCCCATGTTTCCTGCAGACATATTACTGAAAAGGACATAAGATAGGCCAACCTCTCCAGGTTATCTATTTTACCTCTCACCCCATCTATATTCCAAGAGGCCAACTTATAACTCCTCTCTTTAGATCTAAGACCTGGTGGCATGATATTTACCGTTGGGACCTGAGATAGAAGTCGCCCATCAAAATTTGAGAAGCCACATCTGATGGCATGGAAATTACTATAGGGGCCTGGGGTAAAATCAGCCCTTCGTCATCTTTAGGAGTCACACATTTGCTGCCTGCATCACCAAACACCATCACCAAACACCCTACTCACTAAATAAGAAATATCATGGGCATCAAGTGGCAAATTCTCCGACCTGGAATGCTCTGCTGCAGATCTACCAAGAAGTATTCATTGGTATGTAACACATGACTTTCCCCAGGTTCCTTGGAAACCTCTACATGAGACACGTGCCCTTCGGGAACATTCTTGGCTTCTACTATAAATAGCCCCTCTGAACTTGCAATGGGACTTGGCCTGTATCCAGATCTGTACCAGCACTTGTCAAGCCCTGCGCAAGCAGCTTCTCTGCACACACCTCTTGAGTTGCCCAGATCGTCCTGTGTTCCTGTCCGGCGCAAGCTTTGTCCCTGCACCTTTCTCCTGAGTTGCCTAGACCTTCATTGCTTCAGTCCTGCACAACATTGTCGCAGAAATCTTCCATTGCTCTAGTCTTCCAAGTCTCTACCGATGACTCTGAGATCCTGATTTCTGCAGTATCTCTCTTCATGAGCTACAATTCTGGCTCTTCTCAAACTTCTTGCAACAACCTACCTGCCTCCTTTGAACTTCAGCTCAAGTGTGATAGAGTGTACTTTTTAACTCTGTTCCTCGTGTCACTGAAGTCAGCAGAAAGTCACAAGTTTAAGTTTATGACCACACATGAAAGGAATCTAATGTAGAAAGCTGTATTGATGTGCATTTTAAATGTGCAATTTGCTTGTATTTCACAGTATAGTTATTTTATCCATATTTTAGACATGTTATTTTAGCAAATTAGGCCTGCTGCTGTACACTTTAGCCCAGTTACATTTTATTCAACATCGCTTTATTTTTCTAGCAATATTTGTGGTATTTTTTTATTTTCTCTATCTCTTTGTTCCTTTGCCTAGGAAAGCATTGTGTTCTTAGTGCTTTCCTCAAGACTGCAGTCAGATAGAATTGCTGGCAAAAGTGGTGTGCTTTGTCCCTGACATTCACAGAAACATACACATCCTTACTAGGGGACATTTTCCTAGAACATCATTTGTTTTATTATAAAACACTTCTCTGACCCATACACATTAGAGGGCGATTCCAGACAGATGAACAGAACTGAATGCTGATTGGTGAACGTCTTCGCTACAGCTGCTTGCGTAGACTGCCCTGGCCTACATAAGGACGGTGTCTCTTTAGACAACAGGCTTCCTTGCCCAGATATGTGGGATGATGTCTTCCCAGGGGGAAAACCTGAAGGGCGAATTAGGGCTTATCATGCTGTGTTCTAACATAGTTTAGGTAGGAAAGATATATATAACTGCTAGCGACAGTATGGTGGGACTGTTTTTGTGTTTCACTCTCCTTGTCACAATTTTGCTTCTATTGTCTTTTATTTTGCTAGTTATTGAAATACATGCCATTTTATATAAGATGCATTTATTTCATTAAACCCTTATTGAACTATATTCTGCCTCTGTTTGTCTTTGCCTGTGTGAGACTAATGTAATTGAGAAAAAGGGTGAGTTCTGATCGACCATGACTCCCCTGAGGAGTCTTTCTTATCATGCGCACAGTTGCCACAATCATCCCTGCCCTTGGTCAGAGATGAGGCGCTGCTAGTTAGCTAGAAAACCCGGATTAGGCCGACAGGCGTCACATGATGTGGAAATGTATTCAGTACCCCACAATTAAGGCAATTCTGCAGCCCAAATCCAGTAGCCTCATTAGGATAATGAGAACCTACAAGACATGGTGCCGCCAACGTTTGGTCAGTCACTAATTTTAGCATCCTCCTAAGTATCTCAGTCTCACTAAAGGCTAAAGACACCTCAATACTATATACGGAGACATCCGTTTTATTGAGTATTTCCTCCTCAGATAAGTAGGTAGTACCTAATTAACCCCGTAGGTGTTCAAGTTTGAACCTTAAAACGATTAATCCCCACTTGGGCCCTCATTATAAACTTGGCAGTAATCACCGCCGACCGCCATGCTGACGGTGAACAGAAGACCGCCAGTGGACTGCACACCACCAAATACTGATGCCAAAACGACAAACCTCCAAAAATCCTGCAACCTCCACCCACCGCCAGGGCCAACGACGGCAGAAAGGCAGTACACCCCACCCCCCCACCGCCATGCAGACAAATCTTTCACCCACCAAATAATGATGCACAAATCAGCTTGGCGGACAGTGAATGCCGAACGACCATTGGCGGTACGGACCGCCACTGCCAGTAATGGGACCCACAACAACAAATGTACACATTGGCAAGTTTGAAACCCACACATCCACAACACTATACAACACCCACATACACACCCCACAATCTTTTTCAACGCCAATATCACAACAGATATTGACAACACAACACGCATACACTGAACTCAACATCACATAAGGCACACACACAAATGCACCACCAAAACACATACATACCCCAAACACCAACACAAGCCACACACACAACCACACAACAGCACCCTCACCAATACACCTACAACACACCACCCACAACACACACTAGGGCACCCTCTAAGCACCCCTGCTTCACAGACAGGGAGCTAAGGACCATGGTGGACGAAATACTCAGGATGGAGCCAAAACTGTTCGGGGCACAGGTGCAGCAGACACCCGTGGCCAGAAAGATGGAGCTATGGCAGCGGATAGTCAACAAGGTAAACGCAGTGGGAAACCATCCAGGCACGAGGGATGACATCTGGAAGAGGTGGAATGACCTGCGCCTGAAGGTTTGGTCAATGGTATCCAGGCACCACATCGCCGTACAGAAGTCTGGTGGTGGTCCCTCACCTGCTCCCCCCAAATACACCGACTGGGAGGAGAAGGTCCTGGCTATCCTTTACCCCGAGGGGCTCACCGGACTCACCGGAGGACTGGACTCAGGTAAGGCAGCTATAATTTCTACATATCCCCCACACCTGTAATGCATGTACCACCCCATCCTCTCACTACCACCAGGACCCCATCTGCTACCCAGTCCACAACACCCACATCCAAGTTTCCTGCATGCCCACAATCCCACAAACAAATCTCCATCCAGCGCCCTGTGCACAGTCACCTACCCCTGCATGGAACCCCAGTGTCACTACAGCAACCACAATGCATCTCCACCCCCCACATAAAATGCAACAAAATGTACACGAAGGGACCCTGCATGCCACTACATGGGAATATAAGCATCAAATATTGCAAACCAGTGCAGCAATTGCCAAAAAAGTACCTGACACCCACATGTCTATTCCCCTACACACAGGCACCACCATCCATGCCACCCAGACGGAGAAGTCAATGAGTGCCAGCCCTCCACCTGAAGTCCTGATGCCCCACTCAGGAGAGTGCAGAGGGATGTCTGGACACAGAGGAGATCCATGGCCCATCACACAGTCCTGGACTGTCACCCTCCAGAAGTCCCACCCAGGATACCACTGAGACCCCTACCACTCATTCACCATCATCAGCTCTGGCCAAACGATCCCACACCAGTGTCTCCCAGCGATGGACTAGCTGCCCACATGTACAGAGGCCAGAGTCTCCACCCACCAACAGGCAGGATGATGAAAGGCCAACTACAAGTGGGACTGCAAGACCTGTGCAGGGGACACAGGCACAGGGGGCTGGGCCAGTGGGAGGGCATCAGTGGCCCAGGGGGGTGGCTAAAGGATGGCTGCAGCAGCCCATTAGGTGATATCTGAGGTCCTGGGAGCATACCACCATTCCCAGGACAGGATGGGCCAGATTCTGGCCACCCTGGAGCAGAATCTGAGGCTGCAGATAGCACACCATGAGGAGGCCATGGAGCAATGGAAACAGCTCAATGCCACCATGGCCTCCATTGCAGGGGTGCTGCACCACCAGTGCCACAGCCAGCTGAGTCATCCACCCACCTGCAAGCCCCTTCCACTAGCCAGGACACTGCCCTGCCTTCTACATCAGCAGCAACCACTGCAATGGTGGCACTGCCAGAGGACACACATGAAACCAGCACCCCTACCCCTACATCCCAGCTGCACCTTCGCAAATGTGCCCTCAGACATGCCACTAAAACACCAACTAAGACCAAGACCAGCACCAGGAAGTGACTCTGCCCTGAACTGTCTCCCTTGTGTGCCACTGAGCTACCTTGTTGACATGCCACTGCCATCACACCATCATCCAATGGCCACATGGACCAAAATCCAGTGCTACCAACAGCTGAGCATATGTACCTGAGCATGTTTTTTCACCATGTGCCCCCTCTGCCTCAACACTTATGTATATATTGCCATTTAATAAATACACCTCTGCACTCAAATCATAGGTCCCTCGTCAATATGAGATATCAATTGTGATTGGGTATGCATTAGCCAGTTACTATCATAATCACACGTTTATTGCAGGAGGAGATCCAACGCACTGTAGTGTCTGAAGTATGTCACACTGTACCTAATATTGGGCTCCCTGGCACATGCTACTTTAGTCATCAGTTAGCATTGTCACTGACAAAAGACACCACAGTACTTATTACACGAGTCAGACTGTAACTATGGAGTGAAGACATTAGCATCAATGAACAGTACCTTAGAGTCACTGGAAGTATAGCCGGATTAGCTGGGTCATGGAGTTGAGATCTTCCCCCTCTTCTTCCTCACCATCACTCTCATCCTCTCTCTGAGGTTGCAGGGCTGGTTGAACAGCACCCTCCTCTTCCAGAAATGGGATAGCTTTCCTCACAGCCAAGTTGTGTAGCATGCAGCAGGCCACCATTATCTTACACACCCTGCCAGGGACCTAGCACAGGGATCCCCCAGAGAGATGGAGGCAATTAAATCTTGCCTTCAGGAGACCTATAGTGCGCTCTATCACTTTCCTAGTACGCCCATGGGCCTCATTATAATTCATCTCTGCATCTGTCCTGGGATTCCTCACAGGTGTCAGGAGCCATTGCAAGTTGGGGTAGCCAGTATCAACTGCAAAAGTGGGCAAAAGAGGGCTTGAAAAAACTGCCTTTACTTGCATTCAGCCTGGCTGTCAGCTATGTAACTGATCCAGTGCCATTTACACTTGCCTTTGTGCCAACATCTGTCCCCTTGTACTTGTTCCACCATGTGTGGCACACTGCTGTTTCTCAGGACAAATGAATCATGGACTGATCCAGGGAACCTGGCATTGACATGTGATGTGTACTGATCAGCAGCACACACCAATTGTACATTAATGGAGTGATAGTTCTGACGATTTCTAAACACCTGTTCATTCACCCTTGGGGGTATGAAAGCTATGTGGGTTCCATTAATGGCACCTATCATATGGGGGATATTAGCAAAGGCATAGAATCCAGATTTGATGGCGGGGAGTTCATCCCTTTGGGAAACTGGACAGAAGTTTGCAAGTGTTGAACGAAGGCATCCAGGATGTGGCTGAACATTGGCTGTGAGACCCCTGCAGCCATGCCCACTGTCACCTGAAATGAGCCCGTAGCCAAGAAATGGAGCACAGATAGCACTTGCATAGTTGTAGGGATGGCATGCTGATGTCAATTGGCTGGCTTCAGAACAGGATCCATTAATACACAGAGGTCATGGATTGTAGCTCTATTGAGTCGGTCGGTGATAATGATGTGACGTTTCTCCATAGTGGCCAGATCTACGAGGGGTCTGTATACAGATGGGGCCCTCCCTCGCCACATGGGTCTGTATCTATGGGGGAAGAAAGAACACATTCTGATTGTCAACATACACTTGCATCCCATGATGTCACTGTACTTTTCAAGATGCGTCACGTAGGTAACGCACACAAATGGAAAGAATGAGGTACACCGTCAGGCAAATGTGTGCTGAGTTTACTCTGTCATAATGGCATCACAGTTTGGACACACTTCCAAAGATGGGTACATGTGAGGATTATAGAACCATGTCAGCAAGCAATGAAGGGGAGAGAGAATAGGGCTGTGCTATGGAAACGTTGTTGTAGCAAAATGGCAGCCTTCTGCCATCCATGTATGATAGAGTGGAAGTGACTTTAGTCCGCTGGCCTTAGTCGTCGTGGCGGAAGGAGGTGTTTGCCACCGTGCACCTGATCATTGGATTACATGGTTGTCAATGGGGAACCTTGGCTAATCATGATCTCCACCAGCAGTGACAGAGCACACCGCTGCAGTACCTACGCCATTTTGACAGACCCTTGACTCTTGATTCACATGAAGGGTAGTACTCCATTGCATGTCCTGCTGTGCCATGACTCTGGTCCCTGAGATGACTCGTGTTACAGGGGAGCGGGCCCCAGCCTTCACCACGGATGAGCTGGAGAAGCTGGTGGACGGGGTCCTACCCCTGTATGCGAAGTTGTATGGGCAACCAGAGGCCTGTATGCATGTGTGTTCGATGTGTGACTGCCCAGCCGTAGTTTGTCTGGCACGTTCTGTCTGTAAGTTGATCAAATACATGTCAACAATGGCCATTCCATATGGAACGGCATTGCATTTGTATACGGTGCACCCATACTGATGTCTGTTTCTTTGCTCTGTGTGTCCCGTGCAGGTCAGCATGCATCAAAAGAAAGACCTGTGGCAAGGCATCACCAAGGAGGTGCGGACCCTGGGGTCTACAACCGGGGAGCACCAACTGCAGGAAGTCGTGGGAGGTTCCTAGGCGCTGGGCCAGGAAGACCAGAGAGGCCCAGCTGGGGAAGGCCTCCCAACAAGGAAGAGTTGCCCGTCGGACCCTGACCCCCCTAATGGCCTGCATACTGGCGGTAGCCTATCCGAATTTGGATGGGCACTTGAAGGCAGCACAGCAGCCACAAAGGGGTGAGTAGCAACACTGTTGTGATTCCACTTTGATAGATGAATTTGGGTGCTGTGGAATGTATGCATTGTAGTGCCACATACTTAGACAGGTGTGTCCCTACAGCCCTGCCCCCTCCAAGTTCTTGGAGCTAGTTTTGGCAGACTCTATAGGCCTATGAGGTGTCCCCTTTCTGTCATCTGGTATTCATTGTGGCCGTATGGACTTGTAAGTGCATTGGCTGGGCATGATCTCTCATGGGTGTACTTCACACAGTGTATCAGGGTCGTGTTTCATGAGGGTTATTTGGTGTATTCTGGGGTCATGCCCACTAGTTAGGAGAACATTCATTATGTATGTTGTTTCTGCTGAGGGTACATGCGTGACCTGGGTGGGAGTGTGTGTGAGCCAAAATTTACATATATTCAGGATTTGACATAGTTCTTCCTTGTTTTGTTTCCCCACCCCTGTGCTCTTGTGTCCTTTGTGTACATTAGCATCATCTGGCGAGGGAGCTGAGGCACCGGCGAGTGGGGATGCAGCAGCCCACAGTTCCAAGGTGGCAGAGTCGACTGACTGCAAGGGGACCAGTGGGTTGGAGGATGAGGGGAGTACCATGGGGGAGGCAACTCCCACTGGAGGTGGTGACTCTGATACCTCCTCCGATGGCAGCTCCTTGGTGGTGGCGGACCCTACTGGGCCCACAAATTCTTTGTCATCTTCTGCCACGCCCCATACCATCACCCCCCTCCCAGTTGCTCCCCACCAAGTTGCCCGTGCCCGCTCCCGAGGAGGGTGGGCGTCTCCTTCGCCCCAGGCACTTCATCCCCTGCCCTAGTCTGCACTGCTGCCCTCATGGAGGAGGCTATTGACCTCCTGAGAACCATCTCTGTAGGGCAGACAACCATTGTGAATGCCATCCAGGGGCTAGCATCCCAGATGCAGTAACGCAATAAATTGTAAATGTAAATGTAAATTAGCACTTGTATAGCGCACTACTCACCCGTTAGGGTCTCAAGGCGCTGTACTCATACCGCTATGGAACCCCTCCTGGCTTTTCCCTGTGAGGCACCCACTCCTGAGCACCTCCAGGGTGAAGCCAGGCATCCAAGCGCTGTTGGGGCCGTTGTGGAGATTAAGCAAGCTATTGCCCAGAGTTGCAGAGTGGGACCCATGAATTAGATTAGGCACCGAGGCGAGAATTATCTGGTCAAGGGGAATTGAGCCCAAGACCTGCTGAAGCGGGACTTGAACCCTGGTCTTGAGCCAGATCTCTGCTTCAGGGTCTGCCGCTCTAACCATTGAGCCACACTTCTCCACATACCTGGAAGGCATTCACGGTGCCATGTCTGGCCTACAGAGAGCTTTTCAGGCTCTGGCCTCCTCTTTGATGGCAGCCCAGTCCCAGGAAGGCAGAACAAAGAATTTCCTCTGAGAGAGGGTGTTACACCCTCTCCCTTTGGAAATAGGTGTTAAGGGCCTGAGAGGAGTAGCCTCTCCAAACCTCTGGATATGCTTTGAAGGGCACAGATGGTGCCCTCCTTGCATAAACCAGTCTACACCAGTTGAGGGAACCCTCACCCCCTGCTCTGGCGCGAAACTGGACAAAGGAAAGGGGAGTGACCACTCCCCTGTCCATCACCACCCCAGGGGTGGTGCTCAGAGCTCCTCCAGTGTGTCCCAGACCTCTGCCATCTTAAATCCAGAGGTGTGAGGGTGCAGTGGAGGCCTCTGAGTGGCCAGTGCCAGCAGGTGGCGTCAGAGATCCCTCCTGATAGGTGCTTACCTGACTAGGTGGCCAATCCTCCTCTGAGAGCTATTTACGGTCTCTCCTGTGGGCTTTTTCACAGATAACGATGTGCAAGAATTTACCAGACTTCTTCCGCATCTCCCTCTTCAACTTCTGCCAAGGATAGACCTCTGACTGCTCCAGGACGCCTGAAAAACTGCAACAAAGTAGCAAGAAGGCTACCAGCGACATTGTAGCGCCTAATCCTGCCGGCTTTCTCAACTGGTTCCTGGTGGTGCATGCTCTGGGGGCTGTCTGCCTTCACCCTGCCCTGGAAGCCAAGAAGAAATCTCCTGTGGGTTGACGGACTCTTCCCTCTGCTAATGCAGGCACCAAACTTCAGCTTCACCAGTCCTCTGGGTCCCCTTTCATCATGACGAGCGTGGTCCCTGGAACACAGGTGGTGGATTCAAGTGGCCTCGACAGTCCAGTGGTCCATCTGTCCAAATTTGGCAGAGGTCCGTCTTTTCCTCCCCTCGCCAGAGAGTAATCCTGTGTACTGCATGAACTGCAGTTGCTTGGCCTTCTGTGCACTTTTGCAAGGAAATCTTCATGTACAGCCCAGCCCAGGTCCCCAGCACTCCGTCCTGCATTGCTCAACTCACTGAGTCGACCACCGGCTTCGTGGGACCCTCCTTTGTAGGGTTGAGACGACTGCTGTGCTAATTTTTCTTGAACCCATGTTCAAGTACTTCTGCGGATGCTGCATTCTTGTGCATGGGTTCTCTGTGTTGCTGAGGACCCCCTCTGTCTCCTCTTCCAAGTGGCGACCTCCTGGTCCTTCCTGGGCTCAGGCAGCACCCCTATTCTTTAACCGTGACCTTTGCAGCTAGCAAGGCTTGCTTGTGATATTTCTTTAAAAAAACAACTCTGCATCCTCCAGCATTCAGTGAAACATCTTCTGTGCAAAGGAGAAGTCCCTGGCACCTTCCATTACTGCAGAATCTTTAGCTTCTTCAACCTGGAGGCAGCTATTTTGCACCTTCATCCGGGGTTTAGTGTGCTCCTGCCCCCCCGGACACTTTCGTGACTCTTGGACTTGGTCCTCTTCCTTCACAGGTCCTCAGGTCCAGGAATCCGTCTTCAGTGCTTTGCAGTCAGTTGTGTTCTTTGCAGAATCTCCTATCACGCCTTTAGTGTGTTTCTGGAGAAGTAGGGTCACTTTACTCCTACTTTTCAGGGTCTTGGGGTGGGGTATCGTGGACACCCTTAGTGTTTTCTGACACTCCCAGCAACCCTCTACACACTACACTAGGCCAGGGGTCCCTAATTGGTTCGCATTCCACTTTTATAGTATATGGTTTGTGTTGCCCCTGGGCCTATTGCACCCTGTTGTATTCTACAGTGTTTGCACTACTTTTCTAACTGTTTACTTAACAAATTTTGGTTTGTGTGTATATTTTGTGTATTTTACTTACCTCCTAAGGGAGTATATCCTCTGAAATATTTTTGGCACACTGATACTAAAATAAAGTACCTTTATTTTTAGTAACTCTGAGTATTGTGACTCGTATGATATAGTGCTATATGATATCAGTGGTATAGTAGGAGTTTTGCATGTCTCCTAGTTCAGCCTAAGCTGCTCTGCTATAGTTACCTCTATCAGCCTAAGCTTCTAGAACACTACTAATCTACTAATAAGGGATAACTGGACCTGGCAGAAGGTGTAAGTACCATCAGGTACCCATTATAACCCAGGCCAGCCTCCTAAAATACTAACCTATCGTCTGGACAGGGCCACAATCACAGATCTGTGTGCACAATTGGAATGTGATCTGCTACCTGCTATCCATTGCACCACAGTAATTCCCCCTATTCTGCAGGTATTGTCAGTGCTCTGTTTCCTGGCAACTGGTTCCTTCCAGGTGACTGTGGGCTTGGCTGCAGGAATGCCACAGCCAATGTGCTCCATTGTGCTTGAAAGGGTATTGGCTACCATGCTCAAACACATGTGCAGCTACATCTCATTCCCCCCAGAGTGAAGATTTGCCCACTGTAAAGGCTGGATTCTACACAATGGGACACATACCACATGTGATTGGGGCCATTGACGGGACCCATATTGCCTTAGTACCTCCCATTGCAGATGAGCAGGTGTACAGGAATAGGAAGAGTTTCCACCCTCTCAATGTCCAGATGGTGTGTCTTGCTGACCAGTACATCTCCCACATCACTGCCAAGTATCCTGGATCTGTACATGAAGCCTTTGTCTTGAGAAATAGCAGCGCCCCACAGGTGATGGTGCGACTACAGAGGCACTGAGTGTGGCTCATGAGTGAGCTTGAGTCCCCACCCAATGTGTGTCAGTGTATGCGTACTAGAGTCATACCCCATGCCATTGTGCATGGCTAATGTGTGTCCCTCACTTCTTCCAGGTGCCTCGGCTACCCAAACCTATCCTGGCTGTTGACCCCTGTTATGAATCCGAGAACAGGGGCTGAAAATCATTACAATGAGGTACATGGGTGTACTTCGGTTTCCTGAAAGCCAGGTTCAGGTGTCTCCATTTAACAGGTGGATCCCTGTGCTACTCCCCTAAGGTCTGCCATTGTGGTGGTCTGCTGTATGCTGCACAATTTGGCCCTCAGATGCCATGTGACCTATCTGCAGGAGGAGGGGGTGACCATGCAGCTGTGGCAGCAGTGGACACTGAGGACAGTGAGGAGGAGGAAGAGGAGGAGGATGTGGACAACAGGACATATATCATTCAGCAATACTTCCAATGACACTCAGCTAAGACTGTTGATCTATACATGTCTCCATTTTAGTAATGTGCTGTATGTCTGTTGTGTTGTGCCAGTCACCAGCTTTGCATCACAACTGACTGACACCTATGCCTTCCCTTATTGCAGATGTTGGTGTGCTTACAACTGTGTACTGATGTGATGACTACAGACTGCTGAGACACATTTGTTGGATGGATTCACATATCACAGGGCATTTGCACAGGATAATACAGTTCACTACAGTTCAATACATTGCACATTTCTTTCAGATAAAGCACTGTTACTCAAGTTGTGTTCAAGGGAGTTTATTTAAATTAAAAAAAAGAGTAAAAGTGTAATAGAGTGGGGTTATGGTTGGAAAAGGTCCAGTGTAGTTGCCCAGTCTGTTTGTAGCACAGGTCCAGTGTCCATTGGGCCATAGGAAGAGGTGCAATGTTAGTCCAAAGTGAACAAGGTGAATCAGTTGCAAAGAAGGGGGACATTCTAGAGGGGCTCATTTCCTAGTGGTGGTCTTGGCAACTGTCTCTGGTGTCTGTCTGGGTCACAGGGAACGTTTGCAGAGTGCTTCAGCAGAGGGGTTCTGGTGGCCTGTGAGTCCTGTGGCAGGGCCTCCTGACCACTAGCTGCAGCAGATGTGGAGGGCTGGTCAGTACACTGGCTAGTGGTAGGGGCCCACTGGTGTGCTGTGTACTCCTGCATGATGTTGGCCATGTCACTCAGCACCCCTGCAATGGAGGCCATGGTAGTATTCAAGGCCTGTAATTGTTGCATGACCTCCTGGTGTTGTTCCCCCTGCAGCCGTTGGTTATCCTACATGATGTTTAACACCTGACCCATCCTGTCCTGGGATTGTTGGTATGCCCCTAGGACATTTGTGAGTGCCTCCTGGGCGGTCAGTTCCCTGGGCCTGTCCTCCCCCTGGCGCACAGCTGTCCTCCGACTGTCCTTGGCCCCCTGTGCCTGTGTCCCCTGAACAGTGTGTCCACTCCCACTGACATCATGACATCCATAGTCTTGCCTGTGTGGAGTGAACTCGGGTCCCTGAACAGGTGGGCACGCTACTGATTGATGTGTCCTGGGGACGGAGGTTTGGGGACATAGGCTGGCTGCTGTGGTGTTTGAGTCTGAGGGGGCCCCTGTGGTGGGCTGGGTGTGGGACGTGGTAAACAACTTACCAGTGGTTCCAGATGGGCTAGGGAGTTCATCTAGATCAAGACCTCCAGAGTTGCTGTCATAATTGAGGGCATCTTATGGTGCCTCTCACTCCAGTCTCTCCGTCTCAGCTCTCCTTGCTCCTCCCATCCACGTGGTCTCCGCTGTCCTGGTTCCTCTTGTCCTTGTTTCCTCCGCTGTTCCCACTCCTCGCCTTCTCACCGTTGTCCACTCTTCTCAGCTCTGCCTTCCTCTCGCCCTTGTCGTCTCTGGCATCCTCCTCTTCAAGCCCGTAACCCGGAAGTCGTAAAGACTTCTGAGCGAGGAACTCCTCATCAGACCCCTGGGGGACAGGGTGATCAGCCCCTTTTCCTTGGCGTCATCTGCGGCGTTCTCCCCAACCACCGCTTCCCGACTGCACTTACTCATTAATAATTTTATTTGAGCAGGTCCAACTCCCATACACACAAAAGGTGCTATTATGGATCACATCATTACGAAGGAAGATAAGATCAAAACTCAAACACCAATCCAGGTAGACTTGTCAGACTACTTCCTAGTCCCCTTTTCTCTCCATTTTAGAAAGTTGTCACAAAAGAGCAACCAAGGATTCCCAAGGACTTGCTTAGGGATATGAGAAAATTTGATACTTCTATGGAATCTTAAGAAATATCATGCATGTTGGAAATCATCTCCACAGAACAGGAAACGGACAATTTCACAATGTGAATATTGTACAGCGCATGGAGATGTTTAGCACAAATATGCTTTTAAGGCAGAAAACGAAAAAAATCAGTACAGTAACTCTCCAAATAACTGAATGAGGGTAGAATATAGCTCAAGTCTTCTGAATGGGTTTGGTGCCAAAACCCATTGTGAACAACCTTCCTAAATTTGGATTTGAAAGAAACACATACAGTATAAAAAAAGTTATTTACTAAAGCATAATCTACTAATTTAAAATGGGAGATGCACCAAAAAAGAAACAACTTGAAAAGGCTGTTTCACTATCTACTATTCCCAATCCAGAGGTGAGCACCAACGTCTCCAAAGAAAAATAGATTCCCAAATATCTCCCTCATACACTGGCAAAACATTCATTCTATTTATATACACCTATCTCCACCAAATTTCTTAAGGAGATGCGCTCCCTGTTACCTCATTTAATCAACTTTTTTAATACCTAATTATCCCAAGAAATAACCCTACAATGCTAAGAAACAGGATAGGTCTTGTACCATTGCTAAACTAAACAAAACAAAACATGGATCAGACCCTGCAGACCTGAAAAACTTGAATCTGATCTTTAATCTTTAATCTTCCCTTTCTGGCTGAAGGAATGTTTTCAGGTCATCGCCAAGACAGCTATCTTGTGAATGGTGCACCACGGAGGAGGCAAACATATCTCTGGCCTCAGTACTTAGATGGAGGGAGGGAGCAGAAAGAGGTGGTGCAAGAGATCTGGGAAGCAAACAATATAGCTTAAGCATGCACTAAGTATACATTTAATAGAGAAAAATGCAGGACATGCCTTTACATGGAGCAGTAAGAAATGAAACTAATAAAAACAATGAGAAATAGCTCCATGGCATCAGTAGTGGAAGGATGTGACTCAGCTACTCAAATGTGAATATAAAGAAGAAATGCTGGACAAACACAAATATAGAGAAGAAAGTAATTGAATGAAAATGCACTGACTCAGACAATAAGGCCATGCAACCATGAGTAAGGGGAATTAGTAAAGAGACGACCCAATGCCCACACCATGTAGTATTGTATGCAATGCTGTTTGGGAAAACAGCTGAAACTATCTGTAGTGAGGCTGCAAAAACACATAATGTGCCAAGAGAATTTCAGATCCTAAAATCTGATGGTGAAGTTACTTAAATTGTGATCAGATGATATTGCTTTCTTGGTAAGACTCAATTATTTATGGTTTAAATATAATTTTGATCTCATGGTACCTAAATAATGTATAGCTGTTTAATATGTGACCTGATCATTCTAACTTTCTACTTTATTTACTACAACTATTTCCAGATCATTGTAAACTATCCATTATATTTTATAAACACCAAAGACTATGTTGAATGCGTTGGTACATCTGTCGATTTGCTGGACTGACATTTTAGTGGTATTTCCTTGCTATGAATATTTCCAAATCTTTGTAAAATAATCATTATAATTCATCAGCACTTAAAGCTGTGTTAGGCTCGTTGGTAAATCTATCTATTGGCTAGACAATGTTTAAAAATGGTAAAACAAGGTCAACTTTAGTTACCCCTTGTGGAAGGATGAAATCACTATTGATGCTGCTGAAGGTTGCTGGAGGCTGCTCCTGGCAGAAAGTAGATTGATGCCTCATCCCTGATTATAGCCTCACCATTTGTCCAAGCCCCATCTGTTTTCCGATCCAAATTAGGCCTCCTGTCAAGGGTCCCACATCCCATACCATCCCCGCCTCTTACTGCAGTTCACCACTCAGAGCCTCCATACCTTTTACATTTTGGAAACTGCAGTGAGAGTTGCTGTTATGATTTCCTGCCACATGATGTTCTATGAATAGGACACAATTTTCTAAGCAAAACTCACTACAGTTTTCAAGGTGGATTAAATTTCAGTATTGGTTAGAGACCAGGGGAAATGGTATAAGTTGTAGAGAGTGATTTCATTCCATCCATGGGCCAAGCAGCACACAGTCAGGTCACATCAGCCAAAGTAAAGTACTATACCAACACCCTAAAAAAAGCCACCGAAAGAAGCAGAATGCTTTGCAAGACAGGCCAGCACTGCATCACCCCCTGCCAGACCCACCTTTTCCGCATTCATAGAAAAGTGCAATCCAAAAACGTCTTCTTAATTTAAAAAATACAGACGATACAACAGCACATCAAAGCCTGAATAATGTCTTTCACCAACTCCTTTCTGTAGAATCCTGTAATGGTCAACCTTCAAAGCCCTATCTCTCTCAGATATCACAAACATTATCAACTCCTTCAAAGCCGTTTCTGGATGTTTTACCCACATCCTTCATCAAAGCTCTTTTTGAGGATGCTCTGTCTCACTCCTAATCATCAATGCCTTTCTCACTCAAGGCATCTTCCTAGAATGTCTCAAGACAGACCAGATTTACCCACTCCTAAAAAAATCTAGAATAGATGACCTCGCCAACTACTGGTCCATCACTCATCTACCATTCATCAGCAAGATGATCGAAAAAGGAGTCTATGTTCAACTCCAAGATCAGATCAATGATACCCATCTCCTGCACAACTCCCAGCTTAGCTTCAGATCATGCAGCAGCACGGAGACTTCTACCTTACACATTATAGACAACGCCCTGCTCACCATAGGTGAAGATGTCCCCTGCCTCTTGATATTGATGAAGCTCTCAGCCTTTGACACAGTAAAACATTCAATCCTCATATGCTTCCTGTATCAAATGGGATTCAGTGTCAATGTCCTTCTCTGGTTGTCCTTTTACCTTTCCAGCTGACACCAGATTTTTCACATGAGGACCTCCAGGTTTCAAAAGATCCCCATCATCTACAAAGACTGCCAGGGTTCCATACTGTCTCATATCATCTTCAGCCTCTATATTAAGCCAAAGCACTTGATGTTCTACTCACAGATAAAAGTATAAAGATTCACAAATTTTCTGCTGATACACAACACTAAATGAAAGTCTCCTCCTCTTCAAACATCCAATGCCCCAAAAACTGCCTGAGCATCATTCACAATATTACAATGGTAGCAGTGAAAAGTATATGTTGTACATCCCCAACAAGTAGTGTGTAATAAGTTAAAATAGTACAGTGGAAATTATTCCAATAGATACTGATGCTATCACAACAAAACATCCAGAAATCAATGGGTGTTATAGGCTAATGTGATATATACCATAGTACAAAAGAGTATCAGGAAAATGTTACCATTTGTTTTACTTACACAGACAGGTAAGTAAATACAATCGTAATAAAATGGATGTCCATAACAATTATCTGGTCCAGTGTTGAAGGTTACTAGTGACAACAACACACAGACTGCTATTGAATAAACAGCCAACATGTGATTTGTCTGACAAAGACTTTGACAAGGCTGTAATGTGGCGAAGTGAAAGATAATCTTATTTTAATACAATAAAACATGAAGTATACATAGGAATTTACATTCAAATAAGAAACTCTGATAGTGAGTGTTCAAAAATATTATCAGACAGCCAAACTCGCGGTGACAGTCAGACCTAAGTGCTCCTGGCGGTCTGAACGCCAAATTACGACCCTGGCAGTTGGACCACCGCCACTGCCAGGAACATGGTTCCTGATGGGTGGGCAGTAGGCGAAGTAGTGCTCAGCCATGTCTGTGCTTAAAGCAGCACTACCGTGCTGATCACAATTTCACTTTCCGACAGCCTTTTCATGCAGGAATATCACCATGAAAAGGCTGGCAGAAAGCCAGTGGTGGAGGCCAATGGGGTCCTTCACTCCCCATGACTGTGCCATGGGCAGTGCAGGCCCCCCTGCCTAGCATCCTTGGAACACATACTGTCTGCTGTGGCAGACACTGTGTATTCCGAGGGTGCAGTGAGCACCCTCTGTGCGACGGCATTGGCCTCTGCTAAATGAGGAGCCGAAGTCAATGCCGCCACATGGTTTACACTGGGCTGACTGGCAGAAACCTCAGATTTCTCAGGCCGGGGGGGAGATCACCAGTTCTGCGGTCATCTCCTCTCCACGGTTCTGGTGGTCAGGGTTTCAGACCGACAGACTCCTGATGGCTAAGTTTCTGTTTGACAGAGATATGCACCCTGTCCAAACAGGAGTCACAATCCTAGTCTGGATAAGTCCCAGACACACCCTAAATCTACCTGTGCTCCCCCCCGGTCAGGCTTAACTTAATAGGCACTGTGTTAAGTATTTGTACACCACACAAACAAATACCACACCAGGTTAGACAAATAGGGCTTGATTTAATGAACATAACAATACCAAAATTACAAATATCCAATCAGTAGAAGTCAAGATAATAACTTTTAAGGAACACACCTAGTTGAAATGCTCATAAACATAAAGAGCCAACCGGGGCTATCTGGTCGCACTAGACTGGGTTTAATCTGAAAAGTCAGGGTGACCGCGATGGAGCGTGGGTCAGATACAGAAACCAGCCTTGGCCCACTGAAAGCAGTACTTTGGTTTGGAGTCAACATCGAGAGCAAGATGCGAGGAGCAAAAGGAGGAAATGTGTTGGTGTTGATTCAGCAGATGTAGGTGATGCGCCGGCTCCGAGCTGCGCAAAGTCAGATATGCGTTGGGAATGGAGGGTGATGTGTTTGTGCAGTTCGCAATGCGGTGAGCCAGATCCTCACAGCAGCTGTAATGTGTCACTCGCCGCTGAAGGAGATGCACAAGTTCTGAGTAGAGCAACGGGGTCGATGTTAGGATTGTGGACTGGAGAAGCACTTTATACCCACTTCCAAGGTCCCAGAACTGGATTGCCACCACTTGGCAGGGCAAGACTTGCAGCGAGTAAAGTCCAGGTGCTGTAGGTGATGAATTGGAAGTCTTTGGTGTCCCTGAGACTTTGGACGAACAGGAGGCAAGCCAGCAAGCCCTTGGAGTCACTCAGGTTCTATGTTCAAGAGTTGCAGGTTAAGTCTTTCTCACCCAGGCAAGGAAGACAGCAGGCCAGTAGAGCATGAAAGCAGTTCTTCCAGAGTAGCAGTCCAGCAAAGGAGCAGTCCTTGGAGCAGCAGAGCAGTCCTTCATCCTGGCAGAGTATCAACAGGTCCAGAAGTGTACTGAGTTGGTAGGGTCAGAAGTCCAATTCTTATACCCAGTGGTACCTTTGAAGTGGAGGAGACTTCAAACAAGGCCTTTGAAGTGGACAGAAGTCCTCCCTTTCTGCCCTGGCTCCAGACTTACTACAGGGGGTATGCAGCCCTTTGTGTGGGCGCAGGACACTGCCTATTCAGGGGTAGGTGTCAGCCGCTCCCTCCAACTTTTCCTAGGATGGCCCATCAGACACACCTAAGTTCCCTTTGTGTGGAGCTGTCTAGAAGGAATGTTCAAGTCAAGCTGCCACCCCACCCAAGAAGTGTATTGGAGACAGGCTGTAGGCACACAGGGCTTAAGAGCAGGAAAATGCCAGCTTTCTGAAAGTGGCATTTTAGAAATTACCATCTCACTTTTCTATTAAAGAGGATTTCTCATTCCAATTCTATAGGTACTAAACATTACCGATCTACCCCTTACCAATCAGAAATTACAGCTTATTAAATGTTATAAAGAAGTCTAAATGTTATCCTATAGGAGGGGTAGGCCTCATAGTAGTGAAAAATAAATCTGAGAGTTTTTCACTACCAGCACATGTAAAACTAAAAGGTATATGCCCTGTCTTTTATTTGCTTAGCACCCTACACTATGGCCTACCTTAGGTGTGACTTATATGTAATAGAAGCGGAATTTATGGTTCAGTAATACCAAGTCGACATGGTAGTTCAAACTGCACACACAGGCTGTGCAATGTCAAGTCTGAGACATGTTTAAAGGGCTACTTAAGTAGGTGGCACAATCAGTGCTGTAGGCCCACTAATAGCATTCAATTTACAGGCCCTGGCCACATGTAGTACACTTTACTAGGGACTTTATTAAATTAAAAATGCCAATAAGCTAATTTAAAAATGTTAATCAAACCATGTTTTATGGAGGAAGCACAATTACTTTAGCACTAGTTAGCAGGGGTAAAGTGTCCTAAGGTCAACAAAAACAAATCCAGCAAAAAGTGG
This sequence comes from Pleurodeles waltl, assembly GCF_031143425.1. Classification (NCBI taxonomy): domain Eukaryota; kingdom Metazoa; phylum Chordata; class Amphibia; order Caudata; family Salamandridae; genus Pleurodeles; species Pleurodeles waltl. The sequence goes on from NC_090447.1 coordinate 1,313,314,504, forward strand.
AGGATAAAAGGCAAAAACGTTTGGGGGTGACCCCACAGAGAGAGCCATTTCCAACGCATGGTCATAAAACCAACCATGTAAAATATCATCTCATTCAATGAAGGAGAAAAAGTACAAGTTAGCATAAATTCCCATGCTAACAAGATCCAAAAGAAGAATTGCCTATGTCATGTGTTGATTTATGATGTTAATATATGTGAGGCATAAGAAAGTAGCCAGACGTTGAAGACACGTCATCCAACTCCATAAGCAGTAAAGGGAACCTCAGAAGAGGAAAATTGTGCTCTATATGTGTTGAAGAATAAGTCATATACATGTAAGGAGTGAGTAAAAAAAGTGACTAGTGAGAAAGGAATTATACAGAAGTACCTAAATGACCATAAATAAAGAGCTGTCAAATGAACGTTGTCATCTGTAATGGCATATAAGATGTTTTTAAACCAGAATGTCTGGATCAGTGTAGTGGAAACAAGTATATCAATACAGGGGTATACGTACAAGTGTAAGTATGTGGTATGCATAATTTCTGTGAGGAGGTATGGTGTCCAAAGTAAAGAAATGTCAGTGGTCAGCTTCTGTACTGATGGTTATTGACATGAATATGAACCTATGTGCAAAATGTAGGAAAGAATTACAAAAAGAATGGCATCCAGAGTCAAAAAAGACCACATAAATGTACAGGGAAACCTTGTGTACTAACCAAAGGTACTGGGAGGTTCGTTCATTAGTTATTAATCAATCAATAAAATGTTGCCTCACCCCCTCCCATTGGATATCGACAAAACTTTAAATACCTGCACTGGATGTAACTTGCTAATTGCCCATCACATTTCATGCAGATTCATCAAACAGTGCTAATGTTATAAGCAATTGAAAATGTTATTGATCCTACTTAAATGTACCTGCCCCCTTGATGTGCTGTCACAATACTTGACATACTAATCAAAAACAAACCTTTCAAGCGTCTGCCAAATCCTGTGCAGATCCATCACACAGTGCCAGTGTTATTAGTAAACTAAATATATTTCTGCTCGTCACTTTAACCTTGCTTCCCTCACTGGATTCACGCGAAACCTGGTAGGCCGTTACTGTGTATACGTGCTAAACTTGACAAAGATTGGTTATACACCACCAAAGTTATCAGAAAATGGAAATTGTATTAACCATCCCATTTAAATAAGCCCCACCCTTTATAGGTTGGCACGTAATTTGACATATTAGTGGGAAGCTAATCCTTCCTAGATTCTGTATTGCCACCCAGGACGACATTGTTTACATTTGGTGAGTATTTTAAATCTCATGCATTCTTATGTTCTCTTGTGTCTTGACAGTATGTGCCTACTAATAACAAATTCATCCCCCTAGCTCTGATCCAGGTCATATTTATATTCTAATTTATTCCGTTTGCATGACATACATTTTTATGTACAATGATACCATTTATGTTCACTTGTAGTATTTCTTTGTATATTGTTATCTTCACAGCTTCAGTGACCCAGTGGCCCGGAGTGTCAACAATACGTACCATCCATCAGACAAAATGGGTCATCCTGCATGAGTAATTTGGACCTATGCTATCTGTCTGTCCGATAAGTTCATTAAATAATTATATGTAGTACTCTCTAAAGTAATGTTTAATGTATTTTGCCCGTTGTCCTTTCTAACAGACGGCTGTCTACTGATCAATTTATCTGTTTTACCAGAAAATAAAAATTAAATCTATGTAGATACCTGATTACTGCCTTTAGAATATTAGTCAAAACAAGCATAATCAACCAATGGATCGCGGCAGTGAAAGCCATTGACTTTGCCAATGCTTTTAAATGAACTTGTAATAACAGACAAAGCCTATTCAAAGATGGCCACTGTGCCCATCTAGTTTGTTCAAATTGCAATCTAATTTGTTCAAATAAAATAAAACAATTTATTGTTGCTCGCAAGGCAAAATAGTGTCTGGATTTCATTGAGGAAAACACACAGGAAGAGATATTCGTGCACAATATTTGAAAATGATATAGACGCACTCCTTTGTACAAGAAAGACTAGAGACTGTGAAGGACCAACTTTTGGAGGATGGTCCACGCAAACAAATGGGATTAGTATCTTTAACTTCACGTTTGAGGCCAGCAGAGGCAGTGAAGCTGCACATTGGTTCAAAGTTCCCTTAAAAGGGGTTCAAAAATATCAAGATGGTGCCTAGCAATTCCCACACAATTTTTGGAGCAACCACAATTGTCTCCTAATGAGGCATGCAATGCCACTTTAATAGTATCACACTTAACTAAGGAAGGCCAGGATGGGCTAGACCTTTAATGAATAGAAACAGCTCCTTGCTGAAACAATATTTCGATTTTCCTAAACAACGTACTACTATTTTATTTAGCAATAAACAAACCATCCATCGAGCCCATGTTAATTTGCTTACTAAAAACATGGTTCAAGAGACTTTGGCCAAATTGTGAGCTAACTGTATTCTATACCAAGATGGAAACAGGGTGGACTGATGAAGCAGTAGCTTCTGCCTTTTATAAATTATGTTTTGTGCTTGGTAGTAAACCAACCAATCCCTATTGATGCTATGATAGACCTAACTCTCCTGGAAGAGCTACAGCTAAGGAATCAAAGGACTGAAGTATATACTTGGGTTCATCCTGATTGGGTGAAAGAGACGAAATAAACTGAAGCATCAGAAGCGGAAATGGAAGAGCATCTGCAGATTGTGACTTTAAGATTATAAACTTGCACTGGCCCCTGTTCCATTCTTGACTTGATTGATTGTGGGGCACACAGATGTTTCATGAACTATGCATTTCAAAAGATGACCGACATACCTATTCAAGACAGAATCAAAACGGAACTTATCCAAGGAATTGATGGCAAGCCTTTGACATTTGTAGAAGTCTCACAAGCTACTTTACCTGTATTAATGGTGACTTGTTTGTGACATGAAGACTCCCTTACCTTTGACCTGATCAATGCTCCATCCTTTCCAGTTGCTTTGGGGACATCCTGGTTGAGCTTGCACAATTGAGTAATTACCTGGAAGCGACCGGTAATCACATTGTCATCAACGCTCGTTATTGGAAGATGTTTTATTGAACATGGATTACTGACAAGAACAGAGTCTGACTTGTCTAACTCTGCAAAAAAGAATCTACAACTCAACTTCAGACCCCTAGAGCCTGTCAAGAATACTGTTAAATATTAAGTAAGACTGGAGCAAAGTTGCTTCCTCCCTTCTATGGTGAATGACTGTCCCACTGATTTAGTACCCAGGGCTGTAATTTCTCCTGGGATAGTTTATTCGCTAACAGTTAAGCAAGATCAGGATTGAAATAAAATTTCGAAGAAAAGCTGAACAAAGGATTTATCAGGCATTTTACATCTTAAGCTGGCTTCTCATATTCTTCATCCCAAAATCGGTTGGAACCTTCAGATATGCATATACTATTGTGAACTCAGTAATACCACTATATGAAACTGGCATCCATTGCCTCTGATTTCTGTGTTGATGGACCTAATTATCATTGCTAAAATATGTTCTAAATTAGATTGAAGAAGGGAAAACAATCTGGTCTAGATCCGAGAGCACAATGAATGCAATAATATGTTTTTAGAAGTCCTTTTATAAATACAACCCTGATAAGCTTTCTCACACCCCAGGCAAGGAAACCACAGGTATGAGTATGAGCCAACTTACCAACACACGCAGGGAGACAGATAGATAGACTGTGACTCATGCACTTCTCATGACCTACTTAGAGAAAATGCGATGCGCTAGAAATCCCTCCAAGCCTTTTATATAGGAAGAAAAGACCGGGAAGAACTCAAGTGTCAAGAGGAAGTAAAGCCCCTCCATGGTAAATTGGAAACATTTCTTAGAAAAACATTGAGCGGTAGCCATGTGGGATTGAGAAAAACATAAAGAAGCCCCGCCCCCATCATGGCGACACCTGTGCATGTGTGTCAGGGCGCATGGCAAGCTGACCCCTAGAATGCCAATCCCAGAGCCCCTCCCAACCCAGACAGCATCAAGGAGGACCCCCACAGCAGAGCCAGCATTCCCAGCTAAATGTGGGCGTATGACCACCTGGCGTGCCCAAATCGAGCCACAGGATGCTTCGTCCGAGGGTGTCCCACTGCAAACAGCAGAACCCTGCAAACAGGCTGCACCTGACAGTACTTCCCCTCTGCAAAGCAACAGTCTTGCTCAGGTGGAAAATAAAAATGTTGTGAGGCATGAACTGCAGAAGTGGGCTCCGATGAATGATAATATATAGTATTTCAGATCATTGTACAAGATTGATTACACATTCACACTGACACTTGAACTTTCACATTTTTAAACCTATCTCCTAGGTCATAATAATGTACTGGAATGGAGGATAGGCTTGCCACCACCGCTGTAGGTTCTGCAGGGACATCTAAAATGTACCCTGTTCCTTCCTTCAACTGGAAGACTGACAGTGATGGTTGCAATGTTCAGAACTGAAAGGTGCATTCTGAGTCACCCAGTTAATATAAGGATTATGACATACCAGCCTAGGTACTCTAAAGATGACAGGATGGTGAGGCACAGCAATCAATTCAAATTCCAATTTCTCATAATGGTTGCAAGTTTTAACTAGAACAGGCTCTGTACACTGTGTTACTGGACCCAAATTGATAAGTGAACCATCTACTGTTTGTAATAATTCTGTCTTCATTTTAACTTGTATGGAAACATGATTGGCTGATTCCCAATCCTTATCCTTGAACATGTCTGTGGCACTGCAATTCAATAATGCCAGGGCGGAAACCGATGGAGACATGTTTCTGATGGTAATCAGTAACAGAAATAAATGACTGTGTTCAGTAGTACCTGGGGACCTAGAAGACATTATTTGAGAAAGTGTTACCAAGCCTAATCCTACCTTCCTCTCAAGGACAGGGCTTACTCATTTCCCGACAGCCATCTGGGCTTGACAGTACACTGACGAAGGAAATGTCCCCTTTCTCTACAATACAGACGGAGCCCGTTTTCACAGTGCCTATGCCTGTCTTCTTCTGAGATAGGGCCTCTAACTGCATTGGCTCTTCTGTGGCTTATGTCAATGCAAGATTTTCAATCCCCTTGGGAGAAAGGGGCATGCATGGAGCAGAAGTAGAAGTTTGAAAATGCCCCCTTTTATTTCTCTTCATCTTTCACTGAGTCAATGTTCTATGTATAATGTTGATTCAATAGCTTTGGTCAGAGAAGTGGGATGGGGCATGTGCATAACTTCATCCTTGATTTCTTCCTCAAGTCCCCTCAAAACAAGGTTAACAGTACTCACTCTACCCAAGGTCTTTCTGCTGTCAGGTACTTAAAACAGGTCACATAGGATAACACATCCTCCTCTCCTTGTTGTATTTTCCAAAGAGCTTTTTCTGCTGAACTTTCAAGATCGGGCCTTTCAAACATTCGCTGGAATGCTAGCACAAAGGTGGCATAATCATCCAACCTTGAACCAGCAGCAGTTACTGAGGGTGTTTACCAAGCCAGGACTGCTACAGGAAGGCAGCTAAAAAGGTAACCCACCTTGATTCTGTCTTTTTTTGCCCCCATTCACCTTGGGGTTCAAACCCTGATATTCCCATCTGGTGTTCTTATTTTATGGGGTTAACTCACCAGAGAGATATTTAGCTTTCTTCAGTGTACATCGATATACAACCGAGTATCGAAGGAAGAAGTAATGAAAAGTGTTATCATGGGATAAAAGGTTTGATGTCACAGAACCAGCTTTCCTGCAATATTCCCATCAACATTACTGTGTTCCAACCATCTCATCAGTGGTTGCCAAAACTTAAACCTCTTAACAGCAGTATCTTTAGAGCCCATTTTCACAGCATTGGGCCATTCAGCACATGTTGGGGGGACTCCAGCGATCCACTTTCTGCAGAATTCCCTTTCGGCCAAGAGAGTAAAGTAAAATAGCAACTTGGACCCATCTTTACTTCACGGGACCCTACATGGCCCCAAACAAAATTAGAAAAAATCTTACCTTGATATTTATTCCAAGGACATTCATCATAGTCTTACCCATATTTTCCCAGAAATACTGGATCCTAGGGCATTCCCTAAACAAGTAGATATTATTTTCCTTCTCTAGTCCTCATTTCATACATTTAGATGTGCCTCTTCTCCCCATCTTTGAGATACTATATGTTGTCCAGTATGCGCTGTGGAGGGAAAAGAGATGGTTTCTCCTTAAACAAGCTGCTTTAATAATACTGTGTGAAGTACTGATTGATACTTGCCATAGTTGTTTTAACTGAACCTTTGCCAAGTTTTCTCCCAAAAGCTCCTTTGGTATCTTAAAACCACCAATGGCAATATCTATCACTATTAATACCATCTTGAGACAGCGTTCATTCTTGATGTTCCTTGCATTGGGAGTTCTTCCAGTTGATTATTTTTCCCTAGCTCATAATTCAAATTCTGGGACCAGCTTTTCAATTGTAAATACTTGAACCTTGATATCTTCGCCTCCACCGCAACATAGAGTTCGTCCCATGGTAGGAGCTCACCATTGTGTATGAGTTGGATTCATCTGTAGATGGCTTCCATTTTTATAAGGACTGACATGTTCTGGTAAGACACAAATAGGTGCAAACTTACTGTAATTTTTTAGTCTTAAAAAGATCTATACACTCTTCCCAGGTCAAACGAGTTTCTTGCAGAAGAATGATATGTGCTGGTGAGTCCCTTAATTATTGTAGTAACCTTTCTTTTACACGTAAACCATTTATATTTCATAAAAGTATTTATATAGGTGCTATTTTACCTCTACCTTCCAAACCCATGTGAGAGTGGCTGTAAAAATATATTGTAATAAATATACTACAATGCCTGAGGATTCTGAGTAAACTTTGTTCATTGTTTTCCTCTTATATGTGTCCCTGCCTGTGCCTCCCATTACATCCTTATCCCTCACCCACACCCTCCCCTGGAGAAGCCTTCCCTAACTACCTCATGGCATTGAAAGCCCTTTTGGAGACCCCCTGGGATGCACCTAATACAAAAAGATGCATACAACAAAAATCACAACTAAGAGGAGAAGCAAAAACAAGTATGCTATCATGACTTATACACTGGCTACTACTAATTAAGTTAATCCAGTCAACCCAAAAAAACATCCTCTATCACAAATCTACCTTATACTTCTGAACAGCTGCCCTTAATAATGACTTTTATTGGGTCACCAGCTTCCTTATATCCCCTGAGGTTATACATATAATTGTTTTACATAACTCTAAGGTTGGCAGGAAATTTTACCTGAGTGGTAGCGACTAACTTCTGGAAACTTCTATCCGCTTCCCATGCTCCTGTTGGCTATTTAAAATGATCCAGGAAATATCAGACTTGAAATCAAAGGAGATCCAATTTGCTTTCAGGGTTCTCATTTTCAAAGCATCCACTCTTTCACTGTTTATAAAGGAAAATGAACTAGAATCTATCTGGGCTTACTTCTATTAGGGTTCTGCCTGAATGGGTCTCAATGAACTCTTTGGATATTTTGAAAAATGTCTTGATTGGTGTCATCTACTTGGACACCAGCCTTAATCAAATTTAGAAAATAAGCTTTTAGGTTGTCCCCTTCTACTCCTTCCGGGACATTTAGTATTCTTAGGTTGTTTCTTCTAAAATTAATCTCCATAGCCTCTCACTTCTCCTGGCAGTCCACTTCACTCATCCTCAGTAGGTGGAGTCCATCCTTTTTCTTCTCCACCGAGTCATTTAAAACTTTAACTGAATCCTCTAGGATTAAGTTCCTGGCTGCAAGAGAGTCTAACTTCTTTTCAAGACTCTTGCATGCCCCTTGTATTACTCTCTAATTCTTTTCAGAGATGGCAAACCTGTTTTTACTTTCTGCAGTGAAGGCCTGTATCATTGATTCCACTGAGGCAATAGAAGATCCCTCTGGGGTGGCTTTATCATCAATTCCCATAGACACCAAGGAGTGGGCTTGAATATTTTCTTTGACTAACATGTCAATAGGTACCCTCAGCAGTTATGACTTGCTGTTCCATGAAGCCTACTGCCTCTCCCCCTCCATCTTTTGTAAGACCTCCTCTAAGACTCACACATTTGCCATTTTCTCTGGTTTAGGATAATGTCCTGTATCTTCAGTCTCAAGTAGCTCATCTGATTTCTTTTCTGAGTCTTTCAGTCTTGTCTCATTTAACTGGTCGCTAAGAATTACTGTTTTAGGCAAGACTTTAAAGAAGGTCCATAGTGAGGAGGTGATTTTAAATTTTTGTGGATTAGCTGAGGTCTCTCTAATTTTAGAGCTTTTAACATTCCCTAAAGTGGTTCTATCTGAGTTAGCTATTTTGAATGTTGACACCACAACACCGTCATAAATTGATATTTGCCTCAATGACTGGCTTTACTTTACTGCCTATTGTCTGTGTTATGAGCAAATGTGTTTGCTCTGTACCATGCAGACACCTTAGACACTTCCTTAAGGACACTTCACAGGGAGTACCTGATTCCTTTTTACAGACACTTTCACAATATGTTTGTGGTCAGTCCTACTGGTACCTGCCCCCACTCTCATAAAGGCCTTTTGCCTCCTTACCCCTGGTGCTTCAGCTCCACTCAACACTGAAATTTGGGCCACGGGGTCTCCTAAAGTAAAGAGCTGACAGGCTTGCCTCTGTCTCTCTGGCACACTGCCCACCCCTGTAGGGAGCTCCAAAGTCCCTTCACACTGACCCTTTTCTCCTGGAGGGGAATCCTTGATGTAGCTCTCCACCCTTTCCTCAGGTCGAGCATGGGTCTCAATCAGCGCTCTGCACTGGTCTCATAATCCATCACATCTGCTGTAATTGCCCTAGACATAAATGATGAGGGAAAGGCCCGCATCGCACGGAGCTCCAACCTGGTAAGTCTATGGCACGGTCGCACTACTCCAGCCTGCAAATTACTTCTTCCCCTGTAGCTCCTTTTGCGTTCATTCCAGGAGTCGGGTATTCCAGCTACCTGCTACCTAGCTGGCTGCCATATTCTTCCCCTCCATGATTCTGTCTTGGGCGAACTGAGTGGGTTGAAAGGCAAAAAGAACAGTTAGGGAGTCCAGAAATTCTTTCAGCTTATTTGGATCTCCATCAAAATGCAGGGCTCCAGCAGGAACAGATAGTAACTTTGAGGGCACCCTGGCTGAGAAGGCTTGACACAATAAAGTGTTCTTGTTACGTACAGAATCCAACTCAGGGGCATGGCCACGCCGGCAACCAAAATGGCTGTGCAGCACTGAAACTCCACTCTCCTGAACCTCAAATATCCTGACCTTAGAGCAAGTCAATCCTGGTACATCCCAAAAGGTTACTCCGGCATCTGTTATGCCGGGTACCCCCTGCGTGGCCCAGAACTGGTGACTATTTGTGGCCGAGAGTGTGAGCTGTGCTCTGCTCGTGGACAGCCCTGCCCGTGACTGGGTGGGTCCGAGGTGCTGAGATGTGTGGGTGGGTTTGCTGTGGAGGGCCACTGGACTCTCTCTGTCACCCGACCTGACCTGTGGGTGCTCTGCCTGTGCCCCCACGCCGCCCAACTGCTGCGGCGCCGGGTTCGGACCTAATACCTTGCAGTCCCAGCCTGGATTCTTGGACTGCTGCTCTGCAGGGCCTACCTGGACCCTTCCGGGGATCATCACTGGTCCAGTGGCCCTGTGCGTGGTGGGTTGCACCGGTGGTCCTTCCTGCCCCGCCCAGCCTGGGCCCCTTGTTCCTTGCCTTGCTGGGGGAGGGGTGAGGGGCTCGGCAGACTATGCGGCCATGACTGCACTTGTAATGAGCGGCGTGTCTTTATCCGTGGGCCTCCCTGTTGCTGACTCACCAGACTGGGTGCCAGGGTATGACAGGCCTGGCTTGAAGACCAGCCTTGCTGCTCCGCTTGTCAGGGCTTTATCTACGTCTCCCAGGAGCTGGCCTGGGACTGGTGCTTTGTGGAGTGCCGCACCTTCCATTAATGGCGATGCTTCTGTTGTCCCCACCTGGCCTTCCTTGGTGGCCTACCTGCCCTTTGCCTAGGTACACGCAGGATTCGACGACCGGCTCCCATGGTTGCAGTGTTGGGGGATCGCCTGGACACACCGCCCCTTGGGTACAGGTGGAGAAGTGCTTACTGAGGACCTGTGAGTGATGTTCATTCTTACCACCCCTAGTTTCAAGGGTCTTCCTTTCTCATCTCCATAGGGGCCCCCCCCAGACTCAGCATACAGAGGCCCACTGTTGTCATCTCCTCCTTGGGCGTCATTCTATTGGGGTGCCACAATCACACTATGAAGTGGATGTATCACCTCTGCCTAGCACCTTCTGCCATGCAGACGCCCCCACCTTTGTGGCCTCGTATACATCTGGAGGTGGGTGTGGGTCCAGCGGGCATCCGTGACTGAGTCATTACTACTTCCTGACGCGTGTCAACTTCTCCTCTGGTCTGTACTGCAGCATGGGACACACGGACCCCAAGCAGAGGAAGCTCCCTTTCGAATGCCCAGGGTCACTGACAATCCAACTGATGCGACGGAGCATACTATGACCTCCCTGGACCCTGAACAACCACCCGCAATTGCTGCTCTGAAGGCTGAAATCCGCTCTGGCTTCCATGCTATGGATGCACCCTTCGATGCCATCACTGGCAGACTGAATGAGATGGCTGGAAGGTTTGACCAAATTCAGACATGCTTAGATGGCGCAGAAGAACACCTTTGGAAAATGGTACAACCAAGATGGCAAAAAGAATCGATAAGCTGGGACGGCGCATCAAGACTGTTGCTATTAAAAATGAAGATTTGGAAGCCAGATCGCGCCGCAACACCTTAGGAATTGTCGGAGTTGCAGAATCTACAGTGACCAGACGGATAGATCAATTTGTGTAACAGCTTCTAACTGAGGTATTTGGCCGTGATCCTGTTACTTCTACCTTTGTGGTGGAAGGTGCACATCGCTCTCTGGGCCCGTGCCCCCCACCTCAGAGCCCACCATGTCCAATAATAGCACGCTTGCTCAATTTCAGGGATTGCAACACAGCGCTTCGATTGGCTCAGAAAGGCCAGCCACAATATCACAGTTCCAACATCTACCCAGACTTTATCTTGGTAGTCCAGGAGGCCCGTCACAAATTCACAGATGTAAAAACAACGCTCCACCGCCCGGGTCTACGATATGGCATGTTGTACCCAGCCCGACTGGATGTCAATGTCAATGACAAGTCAAGCCTCTTTGACGTCCCTGCAGATGACCTTGCATTCTGCAAACAGTAATAAACAGAACACTCACCCCATTGCTGGGAGACACCAGTGCTGTCCCTCCGATCTACACGCCACAGGCAGCTCAGATCTTTTCCACCCAGAGTGACTGCCTTTGACTGCCTTTTTCCCAGCTTGATGGGGGATTGAATGCCTGGCCTTTGTTCCCGCTCTATTGTCTCTTTGCCTGGATATCATTCTTCAAATGAAGAAAACCACGGCACATCTCAGGGTCATAGTGCAAGCCATTTATTCCTTAGTGCTGTGACAGGAAAGTTGGTAACCTGATCCAATGAAATACACTAGGTAAGTGGTTTACAAGCCAATGCAATTTTCATGGTTGAGAGAAAACAGCTGACACGTGTTTCGTCACACTTGAGTTTTTCAAGGCTGTAAACATATACAAATGGATTGTGTAAATAACAGAAATTGTCAACGGATTATTGACAGACTGAGTTGTGGTGTAAACCGTGAATCAAACCCTTTGTTGATAAGTAGAAAAGAGAGACCAAGTGCCAAAGATGAGTGGTTTATTCATAGAACTACCATAAAAGCAGAGGGAGAAATCCCCTTCTGCTCCCCGTGTGTAAAGAAAAACACTTAAGTGATAGACCTATTGTGTCAGCAGGCAGAGATGGTGAATATCAATAAGAAGTATAACAAGGGATGTCCCAGACAAGGAAGCCATAAGAATATCACACAGCCAACAAAGAGATATTGTGTTGGGTGCTCTAAAAATAAAGAAAATCACCCACATGGTGTTTAAGAAAGAAACTCATATGTGTATAAAGACATGCAAAGAAAAGAGGAAAGGAGAGAAAAAATGGAACATACCTTTAACAATATAGAGGTATTATATATAATAAGAGATTCCAATTCTCAAGGATATGGGACAAGTGCAGCATGAGTCAAATGGGAGTCCAGAGACCATGATACGTCTGTGAAAGTAGAGGAAAATGACGAGCCGGCAATCAGAAAAATGAGCCAGCAAGGCAACGATTTACAGTAAAAAGGAAAAAAAGGACCAAATTGCAGCATGTATTTCAACAGCTGATTAATGAAAGAGATTCACTTGGCAATTGTGCGTATTATCCAAGGGGCAGTGACCTAGTTTATTACTGACATTGGTCTGCTAACGTTATGCGTGTAATGTAGCCCCCAACCATATTAATAATGGGGGTAGTACGAGACGCTCAAATAGGGAGGAAAGAAAATGGGGGCCAAAAACAGATCTACACTAAAAGACAGCCTCTCCATATTTCATGGACTCTACACGTTCAGAAGCTAAGTAATAATAAAAATTGGTGGCAGGCTAATATGTTGCCATGCAGCTATTAAACGTCGTCACCCGATGGAAGTCGCATCAGGGGAAACTTAGACATGAGTAGCGCGTCTGCCAGAGAGAAAAAGACGTAGGGGCAGCACGTGCTCAGTAATTTGTTAAGCAAGTCTCATTGGGAAAGAAGGTATTCGTAATGACGGCGACCGCTATTATTTCAAGCGTGTGTCACCGTCAAAAAAGTTAGTAAAAAAAGAATGGGCAAAAGCCCTGTTACCTGCTGCCGGTCTCCCGTCATTCCTGTTCACGGATCGCGTCGCATCTGAAGCGAGCGCCAACCCGTTACTGGGATTTAAATCCCGAAAGCGACCGGAACCAGAAATAGACAGTGGACTATGAGCCCTAAGGCAGTAGAGTCAGCCATCTTGAGAAGGAAAAAGAAAGTAATCACGAAGAGAACAAGAAATCAGTGAATATGTATACGCTCACGTATATAAACCGTGACATGCATATGTGTAATTAAGTGACATCAAGAGGAGAAGAGAAAGAAATGAGCCACCATGGAGAATAAGGTGAATGCATGCAATTCAACCACGTTCACAAATTATTATTGAAGAGAAGGAATAATAACATATCAGCACATGGACATTTGAACAGGGTTAGAAAGAACATGTGGATTAAAACAAGATAATCGTATGATTGCTAAAGCACCACATGCGTATAAACTTGTAATAAAGGGCAACATGAGGCTACAAGATGCAATAAACCTACTGTGGTGATGTTATATGTTAGAAGTCAACAGCCTTGTAGACAGATTACAAATAATACAAGTAGAACCACAGCACACAATTGAAAATTCCAAATTCGGTATGTTAACACAAGGTCGGTAATCTACAGGAATACATGTAGGTCTTTATCGGAATTGAGCCCTTCTTCCACTGTACGCAATCTCACAATCCATCTGCTCTCAAGTTGCCTCAGGAGGAGAGTTTTGTTACCCCCCCTCGGACACTTGCCCAAAGTGGCAATGCCATGAGTTTGTATGGCTGGTTTCTCATGTAAAGGGTGTGCCAGGTTATAATGGATTGCAAAGGGGTAATCACTGTTATTGTTTTTAATCGCCCGGATATGTTCTTGCAGTCTTTCCCTGAATGGTCTGATTGTGCTGCCGACATAGATCTTTTTACATATGCAAATGATACAGTAAATAGTGAACTTAGTGTTACAATTCATGAATTGTTTAATCGTGTTTGTGGTTTTAGTGTTGTAGCAAAAGTTTTTTGTTTTGTCCAAGGCATAACTGCACACATTGCAATGGCCGCATTTGTAGAAACCCGAGGGTGGTGCGGGTAGCCAACTATCATTGGTGACCATCGGTAGATAACTATGACACAGTTTATCCCTCAACGTGCGGCCCCTGCGGTGGATCATGTCTGGTCGATTTCTAAGACCTTGTTTAAGGGTTTTGTCAGACAGTAAAATGTGCCAGTTGTTATTAAGAATCTTGAAATCTTCTGCACTGGCACAAGTGTATGTAGTTATGAATGCTGGGGCCCTCTTTTTATCAACCTTTTTGCATGGTTTCTTCTGAAAAGAGATGCTCTATCGATCTTGAGAATCCTTTCACGTGTATTACTTAATAGTTTACTAGGATACCCTCTGTTAAGAAAGCGGTGCTCTAATGATTCCAGCTGTTTAAAGAATTCAGGGTCTTTCTGGCAATTGCGTCTGATCCTCATGGCTTCCCCATAAGGAATAGCTTGAATTTGAGAATGTGGATGTGCACTGCTGGCATGTAAGATTGAATTCGATGCTGTTGTTTTTCTGAATAACTTTGAGCAAATATGGTTACCTTCAGTATATAGTGTCAAGTCTAAAAAGTCCACACTCACTAAGCTAGCACAACTAGTGAAGTGTATGTTGTATTGGTTGACATTTAGGTACTTGGTAAACAGCTCTAAAGAGACGTGATCTCCTGACCAGAAAAGAAGTACATCGTCGATGTACCGACCCCAGTAAAGGATGTGTTGCGTAAGTTCTGGTGGACCATTGGTCCACAAGTGATGGTGTTCGTAATACCCCACGTATAGGTTAGCGAAGGACGGCGAAAATTTCGCCCCCATCGCAACCCCCTGTTTTTGTTTGTACCATGTCCCCTCGTGCAGGAAGACATTGTTGTCCATGAGCAAATTCATCAAGTAAATCAGCATGTTAGAATGTGTCAGAAATGTTGCTTCTCTTTTATCCAAAAAATACTGGATAGCAGCCATGCCTTCTATTTTGGGTATGCATGTGTACAAAGAGGTAACATCCAGTGTGGCTAGAAAGTGACCCTCCATCCATTCATAGTCCGCAATGAGGCTGAGAAGATGTGTGGTGTCTTTGATATATATGACGGTAAATTACAAACAAACGGTTGTAAATAAAGATCAATGAATTCAGAAAGTTTTTCCGTGGGTGAATTAATCCCAGATATAATAGGTCTGCCAAGGGGAAAGGGTGCTGTTTTGTGGACTTTGGGGAGAATGTAAATGCAAGGGAACATGGGCGTGGGATTGAAGAGATACTTGTATTCAGAATCTGTTAGTAGACCTCTGTCCCTCCAGAAATTCAGTTTGGTCTCTATATCTCTGGTAACTCTGCCTATAGGGTTGTTAGAGAGCTTACAATAAGCTTTCTGATCCTGAAGTTGTCTATCTATTTCACCGACATAGTCCTTGCGATTCATGATGACAATGTTTCCACCTTTGTCCGCTTCCTTGATAACTATATCTTTAATGTCATCAAAGGAGCGTAGAGCCTTCTGCTCCTGTGGACTCAAATTGTGTGCCCAGGTTTTGCGCCCAAGTATGTATTGATTTTCCAATTTATGAAGATCTCTGGTGACTAATTTGTAGAAAACATCTATTGAATTATCTGATGTGAGAATGGGTGTGAATCTGGATCGAGGTTTTAGTCCACTGGTGCATGTGGCAGAGCTATTGATGCCCAAGTCTCCTAAAATATCATCACAAGTGGTTACATTACTACTGTCATCTTCACCTGCTATGGAAAGTAAGGTCTGTATGTCCCTTATATCACCAATAGAGAAATCACATGTATCAATGTCATGGCCGTGATTAGGGTCAGATTGCTGTTTAAGATCAACATTTTTTAACAATTTGCATTTCCGTACAAATTTAAAGAGATCAATATGCATCTCTGTAAAGTCCGGAAATGACATTGGTACAAATCCTAAACCCTTCTTAAGGACACTCAATTGCTGATCATCTAACACTGTGTCCGATAGATTCATGACACATAGATCATCTCTATAGGTTGTGGGAGTTTCTAGTTTTTCATGTTGCGCATGGCTGATCTTGTGGTCAGTCCTGTCTTGTTGTTTGCTGAATCTACCCCTTTTTCTCTACCCCCTTCTGGTTCTCTTGTGTGTGTTGCCTGTGCCAGTCTGTTGTATTTTGGGCCTCTGCCGAATCTTTCCATTTCTAATAAAAAAGTAGATTTGTTGTAGGAGATATTTCTTTGTTCTTGCATGGAACTGGTGGCCTCCTCACTTGTGATGCTGGAGCAACTTGACAGATCGGTGTCGCTGGTTGTTATGCTGGAAACATTTTGAGCAGCTAGTGCTGGTGCCCTTTCAACTCTGTTGTCTCTATTAATGTTGTCAAATTTGTGAGCAAAGGTAAAGACCCTACCTGCAGCGTAATCATTGGCGTCCCGCCTTAATTTACGCATTTTATTTTCTTTAATGTATTCCTGATGTTGCTGGAGTACATTTTTTAAGATATCGTAGTTTTTATCAATTGCTTCTTTAAGGTTTGTATCCTGAATTTCCTTCTCTAGTGTCTCAATGTCCAAAAGTAGTCGTTCCCTCTTTTCCCTAGCGTCTCTGATAAGTATATCCATGATACCAAAGGATGAACTGATTAGTAGCTGTTCCTATTCTTGTAATAGTGTAGGGTTGAGATCCCCAAAGGATGGGAAGAGTACAACACGGAGTCCCCTTGGTATTTGTTTGATTTGTATGTATCTTTCTAGGATGGTGAGATCCCACCATCTAGAAAGCTCCTGTTTTTTTAGACATTCTAATCTTATGAATTTCATTTTCAAGCCCTCTTTTTTGTTGCTGACATTCCTATCTAAAGTGACCGTATTCTTGTCCGTATTGAAGAGTTCTTCTAACAAGGCCTCTCTATTATCATTAAAAGTTGCCATTGTTGTAATCTCAAAAGCCAAACAAAAGAAACAATAAATTGTTTGTGCATAGAATACAAATGAGAACAATGTTAATAATTATTGGAAAATAACAATAAAAGCTTGGAGTGCGTCTACGTACACAAAGTGTATCAACAACAAAGATATCAACAATTGTGGCTGTGTAAGAATGGTGCGCACTTCCAATATTTCTGCTGCAATCAATAATTAAAGTTTATGATGGAAAAAAATAATATCCTAAAAAATTTACTCCAGGAACATCAGGAATACATTAAAGAAAAGAAAATGCGTAAATTAAAGCGGGACGCCAATGATTACGCTGCAGGTAGGGTCTTTACCTTTGCTCACAAATTTGACAACATTAATAGTGACAACAGAGTTGAAAGGGCACCAGCACTAGCTGCTCAAACTGTTTCCAGCATAACAACCAGTGACACCGATCTGTCAAGTTGCTCCAGCATCACAAGTGAGGAGGCCACCAGTTCCATGCAAGAACAAAGAAATATCTCCTACAACAAATCTACTTTTTTATTAGAAATGGAAAGATTCGGCAGAGGCCAAAAATACAACAGACTGGCACAGGCAACACACACAAGAGAACCAGAAGGGGGAAGAGAAAAAGGGGTAGATTCAGCAAACAACAAGACAGGAGTGACCACAAGATCAGCCATGCGCAACATGAAAAACTAGAAACTCCTACAACCTATAGAGATGATCTATGTGTCATGAATCTATCGGACACAGTGTTAGATGATCAGCAATTGAGTGTCCTTAAGAAGGGTTTAGGATTTGTACCAATGTAATTTCCGGACTACACAAAGATGCATATTGATCTCTTTAAATTTAATACGGAATTTTGATCTTAAACAGCAATCTGACCCTAATCACGGCCATGACATTGATACATGTGATTTCTCTATTGGTTATATAAGGGACATACAGACCTTACTTTCCAGAGCAGGAGAAGATGACAGTAGTAATGTAACCACTGGTGATGATATTTTAGGAGACTTGGGCATCAATAGCTCTGCCACATGCACCAGTGGACTAAAACCTCGATCCAGATTCACACCCATTCTCACCTCAGATAATTCAATAGATGTTTTCTACAAATTAGTCACCAGAGATCTTCATAAATTGGAAAATCAATACATACTTGGGCGCAAAACCTGGGCGCACAATTTGAGTCCACAGGAGCAGAAGGCTCTACGCTCCTTTGATGACATTAAAGATATAGTTATCAAGGAAGCGGACAAAGGTGGAAACATTGTCATCATGAATCGCAAGGACTATGTCGGTGAAATAGATAGACAACTTCAGGATCAGAAAGCTTATTGTAAGCTCTCTAACAACCCTATAGGCAGAGTTACCAGAGATATAGAGACCAAACTGAGTTTCTGGAGGGACAGAGGTCTACTAAAAGATATTGAATACAAGTATCTCTTCAATCCCACGTCCATGTTCCCTTGCATTTATATTCTCCCCAAAGTCCACAAGACAGCACCCTTTCCCCCTTGCAGACCTATTATATCTGGGATTAATTCACCCATGGAAAAACTTTCTGAATTCATTGATCTTTATTTACAACCGTTTGTTTGTAACTTACCGTCATATATCAAAGACACCACCCATCTTCTCAGCCTCATTGCAGACTATGAATGGATGGAGGGTCACTTTCAAGCCACACTGGATGTTACCTCTTTGTACACATGCATACCCAAAAAAGAAGGCATGGCTGCTATCCAGTATTTTTTGGATAAAAGAGAAGCAACATTTCTGACACATTCTAACATGCTGATTTACTTGATGAATTTGCTCATGGACAACAATGTCTTCCTGCACGAGGGGACATGGTACAAACAAAAACAGGGGGTTGCGATGGGGGCGAAATATTCGCCGTCCTTCGCTAACCTATTCATGGGGTTTTACGAACACCATCACTTGTGGACCAATGGTCCACCAGAACTTACGCAACACATCCCTTACTGGGGTCGGTACATCGACGATGTACTTCTTTTCTGGTCAGGAGATCACGTCTCTTTAGAGCTGTTTACCAAGTACCTAAATGTCAACCAATACAACATACACTTCACTAGTTGTGCTAGCTTAGTGTGTGTGGACTTTTTAGACTTGACACTATATACTGAAGGTAACCATATTTGCTCAAAGTTATTCAGAAAAATGACAGCATCAAATTCAATCTTACATGCCAGCAGTGCACATCCACATTCTCAAATTCAAGCTATTCCTTATGGGGAAGCCGTGAGGATCAGACGCAATTGCCAGAAAGACCCTGGATTCTTTAAACAGCTGGAATCATTAGAGCACCGCTTTCTTAACAGAGGGTATCCTAGTAAACTATTAAGTAATACACGTGAAAGGATTCTCAAGATCGATAGAGCATCTCTTTTGCAGAAGAAACCATGCAAAAAGGTTGATAAAAAGAGGGACCCAGCATTCATAACTACATACACTTGTGCCAGTGCAGAAGTTTTCAAGATTCTTAATAACAACTGGCACATTTTACTATCTGACAAAACCCTTAAACAAGGTCTTAGAAATAGACCAGACATGATCCACCGCAGGGGCCGCACGTTGAGGGATAAACTGTGTCATAGTTATCTACCGATGGTCACCAATGATAGTTGGCTACCCGCACCACCCTCGGGTTTCTACAAATGCGGCCATTGCAATGTGTGCAGTTATGCCTTGGACAAAACAAAAAACTTTTGCTGCAACACTAAAACCACATACACGATTAAACAATTCATGAATTGTAACACTAAGGGGCTCATTCCGACCCCGGTGGTCAAGGACCGCCGGGGCCGGGGATGCGGGAGCACCACCAACAGGCTGGCGGTGCCCCGCAGGGCATTTTGACCGCGGCGGTTTGGCCGCGGTCAGTCCAGGAAAACCGGCGGTCTCCCGCCGGTTTTCCGCTGCCCTGGGAATCCCCCATGGCGGCGCAGCTTGCTGCGCCGCCATGGGGGATTCCGACCCCCCTCACCGCCATCCTGTTCCTGGCGGTTCCGACCGCCAGGAACAGGATGGCGGTGAGGGGTGTCGTGGGGCCCCTGGGGGCCCCTGCAGTGCCCATGCAAATGGCATGGGCACTGCAGGGGCCCCCGTAAGAGGGCCCCACTATGAATTCCAGTGTCTGCTCAGCAGACACTGGAATTCGCGACGGGTGCAACTGCACCCGTCGCACCTTCCCACTCCGCCGGCTCCATTCGGAGCCGGCTTCCTCGTGGGAAGGGGTTTCCCGCTGGGCTGGCGGGCGGCCTGCTGGCGGTCGCCCGCCAGCCCAGCGGGAAAGCCAGAATGGCCTCCCCGCCGCCCGCCGGGGTCTGAATGACCCCCTAAATTCACTGTTTACTGTATCATTTGCATATGTAAAAAGATCTATGTCGGCAGCACAATCAGACCATTCAGGGAAAGACTGCAAGAACATACCCGGGCGATTAAAAACAATAACAGTGATTACCCCTTTGCAGTCCATTATAACCTGGCACACCCTTTACATGAGAAACCAGACATACAAACTCATGGCATTGCCACTTTGGGCAAGTGTCCGAGGGGGGCGTAACAAAACTCTCCTCCTGAGGCAACTTGAGAGCAGATGGATTGTGAGATTGCGTACAGTGGAAGAAGGGCTCAATTCTGATAAAGACCTACATGTATTCCTGTAGATTACCAACCTTGTGCTAACATACCGAATTTGGAATTTTCAATTGTGTACTGTGGTTCTACTTGTATTATTTGTAATATGTCTACAAGGCTGCTGACTTCTAACATATAACATCACCACAGTAGGTTTATTGCATCTTGTAGCCTCATGTTGCCCTTTATTACAAGTTTATACGCATGTGGTGCTTTAGCAATCATACGATTATCTTGTTTTAATCCACATGTTCTTTCCAACCCTGTTCAAATGTCCATGTGCTGATATGTTATTATTCCTTCTCTTCAATAATAATTTGTGAACGTGGTTGAATTGCATGCATTCACCTTATTCTCCATGGTGGCTCATTTCTTTCTCTTCTCCTCTTGATGTCACTTAATTACACATATGCATGTCACGGTTTATATACGTGAGCGTATACACATTCACTGATTTCTTGTTCTCTTCGTGATTACTTTCTTTTTCCTTCTCAAGATGGCTGACTCTACCGCCTTAGGGCTCATAGTCCACTGTCTATTTCTGGTTCCGGTCGCTTTCGGGATTTAAATCCCAGTAACGGGTTGGCGCTCACTTCAGATGCGACGCGATCCGTGAACAGGAATGACGGGAGACCGGCAGCAGGTAACAGGGCTTTTGCCCATTCTTTTTTTACTAACTTTTTGGACGGTGACACAAGCTTGAAATAATAGTGGTCGCCGTCATTACGAATACCTTCTTTCCCAATGAGACTTGCTTAACAAATTATTGAGCGCGAGCTGCCCCTACGCCTTTTTCTCTCTGGCAGACGCGCTACTCATGTCTAAGTTTCCCCTGATGCGACTTCCATCGGGTGACGACGTTTAATAGCTGCATGGCAACATATTAGCCTTCCACCAATTTTTATTATTACTTAGCTTCTGAACGTGTAGAGTCCATGAAATATGGAGAGGCGGTCTTCTAGTGTAGATCTGTTTTTGGCCCCCATTTTCTTTCCTCCCTATTTGAGCGTCTCGTACTACCCCCATTATTAATATGGTTGGGGGCTACATTACACGCATAACGTTAGCAGACCAATGTCAGTAATAAACTAGGTCACTGCCCCTTGGATAATACGCACAATTGCCAAGTGAATCTCTTTCATTAATCAGCTGTTGAAATACATGCTCCAATTTGGTCCTTTTTTTCCTTTTTACTGTTCATCGTTGCCTTGCTGGCTCATTTTTCTGATTGCCGGCTCATCATTTTCCTCTACTTTCACAGACGTATCATGGTCTCTGGACTACCATTTAACTCATGCTACACTTTGCACACTTGTCCCATATCCTTGAGAATTGGAATCTCTTATTATATATAATACCTCTATATTGTTAAATGTATGTTCAATTTTTTCTCTCCTTTCCTCTTTTCTTTGCATGTCTTTATACACAGATGAGTTGCTTTCTTAAACACCATGTGGGTGATTTTCTTTATTTTTAGAGCACCCAACACAATATCTCTTTGTTGGCTGTATGATATTCTTATGGCTTCCTTGTCTGGGATATCCCTTGTTATACTTCTTATTGATATTCACCATCTCTGCCTGCTGACACCATAGGTCTATCATTTAAGTGTTTTTCTTTACACACGGGGAGCAGAAGGGGATTTCTCCCTCTGATTTTATGGTAGTTCTATGAATAAACCACTCATCTTTGGCACTTGGTCTCTCTTTTCTACTTATCAACAAAGCGTTTGATTCACGGTTCACACCACAACTCAGTCTGTCAATAATCCGTTGACAATTTCTGTTATTTACACATTCCATTTGTATATGTTTACAGCCTTGAAAAAGTCAAGTGTGACAAAACACGTGTCGGCTGTTTTCTCTCAACCATGAAAATTGCATTGGCTTGTAAACCACTTACCTAGTGTATTTCATTGGATCAGGTTACCAACTTTCCTGTCACAGCACTAAGGAATAAATGGCTTGCACTATGACCCTGAGATGTGCCGTGGTTTTCTTCATTTCGTATATGGACTGTGACCTTGTATAGGAAACAACCCTCACACCCTGTGGCTGGGTGTCTTACCACTGGAGCACTCTTCTTCATAAATAATGACTTTTCCATCATAAACTTTAATTATTGATTGCAGCAGAAATATTGGAAGTGCGCACCATTCTTACACAGCCACAGTTGTTGATATCTTTGTTGTTGATCATTCTTCAAATGCTAATGATTTCACTGAGTCTTTGCTCTTTCCTTCCTCTTTTTCTTTCTTCAACTTTTCAGATTGGGCCAGCTTCCGCAGCATCGCTCACCCCACGAGGTGATCACCGAATTCTCTTACCGCTCAATTATCTGTTGTGTGTTGCAAAGTTTTTTTTTTTCTGATTGATGGGAATTCGCTGGGCATTTTCTGACCTAGTGTGGGTGGTGTGACGTGGTTGAGGTGTTTGCTTTTCTATGTTAAGTATATGTATCCCAAGGAATAACATGAAGGGCTCACCACGACGACAGTCCACATTCAGCTACTGCACTACAACATTTCATGGCCACATCACATAACACTAAGACCCCATGGGTTGACTTCCCATTCATAACATGGAATGTCAGGGGTTTTAACAACCCTCGGAAAGGGAAGCAAGTTTTGCAATATCTCAACTGGCATGACGTAAAAATAGCTTTCATACAAGAAAGCCACAGCGCTCCCACTGTGAATCACATCTCCTCCTCTTGGGGTCCCCACAGATACTTCTCTGCATATAGTGCATACCCCAGCAGGGTTTGCATCTTGGTGCATCGTACGGTCCCTTTCACCTTCAGAACAAGCCACACCAATGCTGAGGGTAGATATGTAGTGGTCACTGTCCTCCTGGCAGGCCACAGCATATTGCTCCTCAATGTGTATGTCCCAAATAGACATACACCAGACTTTTTCCTCAAAGGGTTGGTGGAGGGCGCCAATCATGTCATTATGGGCGGTGATCTAAACATCTTTCTTAATCGACTCATAGATTTAACGTCCACTACATCCAGTAGCAAGCCTCAGTCACTCCATATTCTCCAAGACCTCTCTGCTGACCTCTTCCTTCGAGATGCCTGGCGCTACTCTCACGACCGATCCCTGGGCATACATTCTACTCAGCGCTTCATGACTCCTTGTCTTACCTAGACTACTGTCTAATATCCACGCTGACCCTCCCTTGGCTCAGAGACTCTACACCCACACACACTGTTAGACTATGCTCCAGTCCAAACCATGTTACGCATTCCCTTTAGTAGTGGGGTCGAGTGCAGTTGGCGCCTCCCCCTCACCTCCCTTTATGATGACGTTTTCTGTGAGGAACTGCACAAATCCATAGTAGATTTGTTTTAGTTAAATACAGGGTTGGTGTGTACAATAGCCACTCTGTGAGAGGCTTTCAAGACCTGCATCAGAGGCATGTGCATATAAAAAAACACAGGTATGCTCCACACTATTTGTAATGACCTCCTGCAAGTGGAGACGGCCCTTTGGGATACTGATGAGAGAGAGGCAAACTCTTCATCTGCTGCGTGACTCCTACACCATGCTTCCCTTATGGATGAGTTCTATGAACTAAGGGATCGCGAGGTCATGCACATGGGTAGGTAGACCAGAGCCTGTAGATATGGAGAGGGTGATCGCCCTAGCTGTACCCTGGCGTGTCTGCTTTATCCTCCTAGAGGGAGTGATTATATCCCTGAATTATTGGGGGAAACGGGGACCCAAATTATGGATAATGGTGCTGTTCTGGTAGAACTTACAAAATACTATGCACACCTTTACACCTCTCGGCATTCTGGAGAGGGCAAAGACTTCTCCAGCTACCTCTCGGAAATAGCAATGGTGTGGCTTTCCACAATGCGACAACAGTTCCTCGGTGATCCAATCACAGTGGAGGAGGTAGTCAATGCCATTGAATCCTTTGATGGTTCTGGGGCTCCTGGTCTGGATGGACGTACAGGTCTTTTTTATAAAACATAAAAACAACTCCTTGCCCCCCACCTCTTAGCCATGTATTCTGAATAACTTGAAATGGGATTCTACCCCCGCACTGCAAGAGGCGGTAATTACACTTATTGCCAAACCCTGGAAAAATCCACTCCTCTGTCATTCTTACCGTCTGATCTCCTTATTGAATTTTGACCAAATTCATTGCATCTCGGCTAGCCACCTTGCTTGAGATGGTTATCTTGCCTTCTCAGTCCAGGTTTGTAACACACTGCTCCACCTCCCTAAAATTGTGCACCTTATTTTCCATTTTGAACAGGGTCTCTCCGGAAATCCCTGCTGTGGTGACGCTCATGGACACCGAGAAGGCCTTTCATTCTCTCGAATGGCCGTTCCTGTTGGCCACCCTTCAGAGGTTGGGGCTTCTCCAGGGAGTCACCTTTCTAATAATGCTCCTGTGCTCGCAACCCTCGGCCTGTATATGTGCCAATGGCTCCCTGACCCCCCATTACCAGTGACCACGGGGTGTGGCTGGAGTGCCTCCTATCCCCGATATTCGTCATCGCCATGGACCCATTGGTTCAGCATCTGCAGTAAAAACATCTCCACCGGGGTATCCAACTCACCACAGGTCCCCTGCTTTTTTCTCTATATGCGGATGACATCCTACTGTTTATATGACATCACACCATTAAGCTCACTCCCACCTCCAAGAGATTATTAGATCTGGCCACCACTCCAGTCTCCAAATCAACTAGGACATGTCAGAATTGTTCATATTGACGGATGCCACAAACCTGGCCCGAGTGTTTTGTGGACTTTGGGGAGAATGTAAATGCAAGGGAACATGGGCGTGGGATTGAAGAGATACTTGTTTTCAGAATCTGTTAGTAGACCTCTGTCCCTCCAGAAATTCAGTTTGGTCTCTATATCTCTGGTAACTCTGCCTATAGGGTTGTTAGAGAGCTTACAATAAGCTTTCTGATCCTGAAGTTGTCTATCTATTTCACCGACATAGTCCTTGCGATTCATGATGACAATGTTTCCACCTTTGTCCGCTTCCTTGATAACTATATCTTTAATGTCATCAAAGGAGCGTAGAGCCTTCTGCTCCTGTGGACTCAAATTGTGTGCCCAGGTTTTGCGCCCAAGTATGTATTGATTTTCCAATTTATGAAGATCTCTGGTGACTAATTTGTAGAAAACATCTATTGAATTATCTGATGTGAGAATGGGTGTGAATCTGGATCGAGGTTTTAGTCCACTGGTGCATGTGGCAGAGCTATTGATGCCCAAGTCTCCTAAAATATCATCACAAGTGGTTACATTACTACTGTCATCTTCACCTGCTATGGAAAGTAAGGTCTGTATGTCCCTTATATCACCAATAGAGAAATCACATGTATCAATGTCATGGCCGTGATTAGGGTCAGATTGCTGTTTAAGATCAACATTTTTTAACAATTTGCATTTCCGTACAAATTTAAAGAGATCAATATGCATCTCTGTAAAGTCCGGAAATGACATTGGTACAAATCCTAAACCCTTCTTAAGGACACTCAATTGCTGATCATCTAACACTGTGTCCGATAGATTCATGACACATAGATCATCTCTATAGGTTGTGGGAGTTTCTAGTTTTTCATGTTGCGCATGGCTGATCTTGTGGTCAGTCCTGTCTTGTTGTTTGCTGAATCTACCCCTTTTTCTCTACCCCCTTCTGGTTCTCTTGTGTGTGTTGCCTGTGCCAGTCTGTTGTATTTTGGGCCTCTGCCGAATCTTTCCATTTCTAATAAAAAAGTAGATTTGTTGTAGGAGATATTTCTTTGTTCTTGCATGGAACTGGTGGCCTCCTCACTTGTGATGCTGGAGCAACTTGACAGATCGGTGTCGCTGGTTGTTATGCTGGAAACAGTTTGAGCAGCTAGTGCTGGTGCCCTTTCAACTCTGTTGTCTCTATTAATGTTGTCAAATTTGTGAGCAAAGGTAAAGACCCTACCTGCAGCGTAATCATTGGCGTCCCGCCTTAATTTACGCATTTTATTTTCTTTAATGTATTCCTGATGTTGCTGGAGTACATTTTTTAAGATATCGTAGTTTTTATCAATTGCTTCTTTAAGGTTTGTATCCTGAATTTCCTTCTCTAGTGTCTCAATGTCCAAAAGTAGTCGTTCCCTCTTTTCCCTAGCGTCTCTGATAAGTATATCCATGATACCAAAGGATGAACTGATTAGTAGCTGTTCCTATTCTTGTAATAGTGTAGGGTTGAGATCCCCAAAGGATGGGAAGAGTACAACACGGAGTCCCCTTGGTATTTGTTTGATTTGTATGTATCTTTCTAGGATGGTGAGATCCCACCATCTAGAAAGCTCCTGTTTTTTTAGACATTCTAATCTTATGAATTTCATTTTCAAGCCCTCTTTTTTGTTGCTGACATTCCTATCTAAAGTGACCGTATTCTTGTCCGTATTGAAGAGTTCTTCTAACAAGGCCTCTCTATTATCATTAAAAGTTGCCATTGTTGTAATCTCAAAAGCCAAACAAAAGAAACAATAAATTGTTTGTGCATAGAATACAAATGAGAACAATGTTAATAATTATTGGAAAATAACAATAAAAGCTTGGAGTGCGTCTACGTACACAAAGTGTATCAACAACAAAGATATCAACAATTGTGGCTGTGTAAGAATGGTGCGCACTTCCAATATTTCTGCTGCAATCAATAATTAAAGTTTATGATGGAAAAAAATAATATCCTAAAAAATTTACTCCAGGAACATCAGGAATACATTAAAGAAAAGAAAATGCGTAAATTAAAGCGGGACGCCAATGATTACGCTGCAGGTAGGGTCTTTACCTTTGCTCACAAATTTGACAACATTAATAGTGACAACAGAGTTGAAAGGGCACCAGCACTAGCTGCTCAAACTGTTTCCAGCATAACAACCAGTGACACCGATCTGTCAAGTTGCTCCAGCATCACAAGTGAGGAGGCCACCAGTTCCATGCAAGAACAAAGAAATATCTCCTACAACAAATCTACTTTTTTATTAGAAATGGAAAGATTCGGCAGAGGCCAAAAATACAACAGACTGGCACAGGCAACACACACAAGAGAACCAGAAGGGGGAAGAGAAAAAGGGGTAGATTCAGCAAACAACAAGACAGGAGTGACCACAAGATCAGCCATGCGCAACATGAAAAACTAGAAACTCCTACAACCTATAGAGATGATCTATGTGTCATGAATCTATCGGACACAGTGTTAGATGATCAGCAATTGAGTGTCCTTAAGAAGGGTTTAGGATTTGTACCAATGTAATTTCCGGACTACACAAAGATGCATATTGATCTCTTTAAATTTAATACGGAATTTTGATCTTAAACAGCAATCTGACCCTAATCACGGCCATGACATTGATACATGTGATTTCTCTATTGGTTATATAAGGGACATACAGACCTTACTTTCCAGAGCAGGAGAAGATGACAGTAGTAATGTAACCACTGGTGATGATATTTTAGGAGACTTGGGCATCAATAGCTCTGCCACATGCACCAGTGGACTAAAACCTCGATCCAGATTCACACCCATTCTCACCTCAGATAATTCAATAGATGTTTTCTACAAATTAGTCACCAGAGATCTTCATAAATTGGAAAATCAATACATACTTGGGCGCAAAACCTGGGCGCACAATTTGAGTCCACAGGAGCAGAAGGCTCTACGCTCCTTTGATGACATTAAAGATATAGTTATCAAGGAAGCGGACAAAGGTGGAAACATTGTCATCATGAATCGCAAGGACTATGTCGGTGAAATAGATAGACAACTTCAGGATCAGAAAGCTTATTGTAAGCTCTCTAACAACCCTATAGGCAGAGTTACCAGAGATATAGAGACCAAACTGAGTTTCTGGAGGGACAGAGGTCTACTAAAAGATTCTGAATACAAGTATCTCTTCAATCCCACGTCCATGTTCCCTTGCATTTATATTCTCCCCAAAGTCCACAAGACAGCACCCTTTCCCCCTTGCAGACCTATTATATCTGGGATTAATTCACCCATGGAAAAACTTTCTGAATTCATTGATCTTTATTTACAACCGTTTGTTTGTAACTTACCGTCATATATCAAAGACACCACCCATCTTCTCAGCCTCATTGCAGACTATGAATGGATGGAGGGTCACTTTCAAGCCACACTGGATGTTACCTCTTTGTACACATGCATACCCAAAAAAGAAGGCATGGCTGCTATCCAGTATTTTTTGGATAAAAGAGAAGCAACATTTCTGACACATTCTAACATGTTGATTTACTTGATGAATTTGCTCATGGACAACAATGTCTTCCTGCACGAGGGGACATGGTACAAACAAAAACAGGGGGTTGCGATGGGGGCGAAATATTCGCCGTCCTTCGCTAACCTATACATGGGGTTTTACGAACACCATCACTTGTGGACCAATGGTCCACCAGAACTTACGCAACACATCCCTTACTGGGGTCGGTACATCGACAATGTACTTCTTTTCTGGTCAGGAGATCACGTCTCTTTAGAGCTGTTTACCAAGTACCTAAATGTCAACCAATACAACATACACTTCACTAGTTGTGCTAGCTTAGTGTGTGTGGACTTTTTAGACTTGACACTATATACTGAAGGTAACCATATTTGCTCAAAGTTATTCAGAAAAATGACAGCATCAAATTCAATCTTACATGCCAGCAGTGCACATCCACATTCTCAAATTCAAGCTATTCCTTATGGGGAAGCCGTGAGGATCAGACGCAATTGCCAGAAAGACCCTGGATTCTTTAAACAGCTGGAATCATTAGAGCACCGCTTTCTTAACAGAGGGTATCCTAGTAAACTATTAAGTAATACACGTGAAAGGATTCTCAAGATCGATAGAGCATCTCTTTTGCAGAAGAAACCATGCAAAAAGGTTGATAAAAAGAGGGACCCAGCATTCATAACTACATACACTTGTGCCAGTGCAGAAGTTTTCAAGATTCTTAATAACAACTGGCACATTTTACTATCTGACAAAACCCTTAAACAAGGTCTTAGAAATAGACCAGACATGATCCACCGCAGGGGCCGCACGTTGAGGGATAAACTGTGTCATAGTTATCTACCGATGGTCACCAATGATAGTTGGCTACCCGCACCACCCTCGGGTTTCTACAAATGCGGCCATTGCAATGTGTGCAGTTATGCCTTGGACAAAACAAAAAACTTTTGCTGCAACACTAAAACCACATACACGATTAAACAATTCATGAATTGTAACACTAAGGGGCTCATTCCGACCCCGGTGGTCAAGGACCGCCGGGGCCGGGGATGCGGGAGCACCACCAACAGGCTGGCGGTGCCCCGCAGGGCATTTTGACCGCGGCGGTTTGGCCGCGGTCAGTCCAGGAAAACCGGCGGTCTCCCGCCGGTTTTCCGCTGCCCTGGGAATCCCCCATGGCGGCGCAGCTTGCTGCGCCGCCATGGGGGATTCCGACCCCCCTCACCGCCATCCTGTTCCTGGCGGTTCCGACCGCCAGGAACAGGATGGCGGTGAGGGGTGTCGTGGGGCCCCTGGGGGCCCCTGCAGTGCCCATGCAAATGGCATGGGCACTGCAGGGGCCCCCGTAAGAGGGCCCCACTATGAATTCCAGTGTCTGCTCAGCAGACACTGGAATTCGCGACGGGTGCAACTGCACCCGTCGCACCTTCCCACTCCGCCGGCTCCATTCGGAGCCGGCTTCCTCGTGGGAAGGGGTTTCCCGCTGGGCTGGCGGGCGGCCTGCTGGCGGTCGCCCGCCAGCCCAGCGGGAAAGCCAGAATGGCCTCCCCGCCGCCCGCCGGGGTCTGAATGACCCCCTAAATTCACTGTTTACTGTATCATTTGCATATGTAAAAAGATCTATGTCGGCAGCACAATCAGACCATTCAGGGAAAGACTGCAAGAACATACCCGGGCGATTAAAAACAATAACAGTGATTACCCCTTTGCAGTCCATTATAACCTGGCACACCCTTTACATGAGAAACCAGACATACAAACTCATGGCATTGCCACTTTGGGCAAGTGTCCGAGGGGGGCGTAACAAAACTCTCCTCCTGAGGCAACTTGAGAGCAGATGGATTGTGAGATTGCGTACAGTGGAAGAAGGGCTCAATTCTGATAAAGACCTACATGTATTCCTGTAGATTACCAACCTTGTGCTAACATACCGAATTTGGAATTTTCAATTGTGTACTGTGGTTCTACTTGTATTATTTGTAATATGTCTACAAGGCTGCTGACTTCTAACATATAACATCACCACAGTAGGTTTATTGCATCTTGTAGCCTCATGTTGCCCTTTATTACAAGTTTATACGCATGTGGTGCTTTAGCAATCATACGATTATCTTGTTTTAATCCACATGTTCTTTCCAACCCTGTTCAAATGTCCATGTGCTGATATGTTATTATTCCTTCTCTTCAATAATAATTTGTGAACGTGGTTGAATTGCATGCATTCACCTTATTCTCCATGGTGGCTCATTTCTTTCTCTTCTCCTCTTGATGTCACTTAATTACACATATGCATGTCACGGTTTATATACGTGAGCGTATACACATTCACTGACTTCTTGTTCTCTTCGTGATTACTTTCTTTTTCCTTCTCAAGATGGCTGACTCTACCGCCTTAGGGCTCATAGTCCACTGTCTATTTCTGGTTCCGGTCGCTTTCGGGATTTAAATCCCAGTAACGGGTTGGCGCTCACTTCAGATGCGACGCGATCCGTGAACAGGAATGACGGGAGACCGGCAGCAGGTAACAGGGCTTTTGCCCATTCTTTTTTTACTAACTTTTTGGACGGTGACACAAGCTTGAAATAATAGTGGTCGCCGTCATTACGAATACCTTCTTTCCCAATGAGACTTGCTTAACAAATTATTGAGCGCGAGCTGCCCCTACGCCTTTTTCTCTCTGGCAGATGCGCTACTCATGTCTAAGTTTCCCCTGATGCGACTTCCATCGGGTGACGACGTTTAATAGCTGCATGGCAACATATTAGCCTTCCACCAATTTTTATTATTACTTAGCTTCTGAACGTGTAGAGTCCATGAAATATGGAGAGGCGGTCTTCTAGTGTAGATCTGTTTTTGGCCCCCATTTTCTTTCCTCCCTATTTGAGCGTCTCGTACTACCCCCATTATTAATATGGTTGGGGGCTACATTACACGCATAACGTTAGCAGACCAATGTCAGTAATAAACTAGGTCACTGCCCCTTGGATAATACGCACAATTGCCAAGTGAATCTCTTTCATTAATCAGCTGTTGAAATACATGCTCCAATTTGGTCCTTTTTTTCCTTTTTACTGTTCATCGTTGCCTTGCTGGCTCATTTTTCTGATTGCCGGCTCATCATTTTCCTCTACTTTCACAGACGTATCATGGTCTCTGGACTACCATTTAACTCATGCTACACTTTGCGCACTTGTCCCATATCCTTGAGAATTGGAATCTCTTATTATATATAATACCTCTATATTGTTAAATGTATGTTCAATTTTTTCTCTCCTTTCCTCTTTTCTTTGCATGTCTTTATACACATATGAGTTGCTTTCTTAAACACCATGTGGGTGATTTTCTTTATTTTTAGAGCACCCAACACAATATCTCTTTGTTGGCTGTATGATATTCTTATGGCTTCCTTGTCTGGGATATCCCTTGTTATACTTCTTATTGATATTCACCATCTCTGCCTGCTGACACCATAGGTCTATCATTTAAGTGTTTTTCTTTACACACGGGGAGCAGAAGGGGATTTCTCCCTCTGATTTTATGGTAGTTCTATGAATAAACCACTCATCTTTGGCACTTGGTCTCTCTTTTCTACTTATCAACAAAGCGTTTGATTCACGGTTCACACCACAACTCAGTCTGTCAATAATCCGTTGACAATTTCTGTTATTTACACATTCCATTTGTATATGTTTACAGCCTTGAAAAAGTCAAGTGTGACAAAACACGTGTCGGCTGTTTTCTCTCAACCATGAAAATTGCATTGGCTTGTAAACCACTTACCTAGTGTATTTCATTGGATCAGGTTACCAACTTTCCTGTCACAGCACTAAGGAATAAATGGCTTGCACTATGACCCTGAGATGTGCCGTGGTTTTCTTCATTTCGTATATGGACTGTGACCTTGTATAGGAAACAACCCTCACACCCTGTGGCTGGGTGTCTTACCACTGGAGCACTCTTCTTCATAAATAATGACTTTTCCATCATAAACTTTAATTATTGATTGCAGCAGAAATATTGGAAGTGCGCACCATTCTTACACAGCCACAGTTGTTGATATCTTTGTTGTTGATCATTCTTCAAATGCTAATGATTTCACTGAGTCTTTGCTCTTTCCTTCCTCTTTTTCTTTCTTCAACTTTTCAGATTGGGCCAGCTGCCGCAGCATCGCTCACCCCACGAGGTGATCACCGAATTCTCTTACCGCTCAATTATCTGTTGTGTGTTGCAAAGTTTTTTTTTTTCTGATTGATGGGAATTCGCTGGGCATTTTCTGACCTAGTGTGGGTGGTGTGACGTGGTTGAGGTGTTTGCTTTTCTATGTTAAGTATATGTATCCCAAGGAATAACATGAAGGGCTCACCACGACGACAGTCCACATTCAGCTACTGCACTACAACATTTCATGGCCACATCACATAACACTAAGACCCCATGGGTTGACTTCCCATTCATAACATGGAATGTCAGGGGTTTTAACAACCCTCGGAAAGGGAAGCAAGTTTTGCAATATCTCAACTGGCATGACGTAAAAATAGCTTTCATACAAGAAAGCCACAGCGCTCCCACTGTGAATCACATCTCCTCCTCTTGGGGTCCCCACAGATACTTCTCTGCATATAGTGCATACCCCAGCAGGGTTTGCATCTTGGTGCATCGTACGGTCCCTTTCACCTTCAGAACAAGCCACACCAATGCTGAGGGTAGATATGTAGTGGTCACTGTCCTCCTGGCAGGCCACAGCATATTGCTCCTCAATGTGTATGTCCCAAATAGACATACACCAGACTTTTTCCTCAAAGGGTTGGTGGAGGGCGCCAATCATGTCATTATGGGCGGTGATCTAAACATCTTTCTTAATCGACTCATAGATTTAACGTCCACTACATCCAGTAGCAAGCCTCAGTCACTCCATATTCTCCAAGACCTCTCTGCTGACCTCTTCCTTCGAGATGCCTGGCGCTACTCTCACGACCGATCCCTGGGCATACATTCTACTCAGCGCTTCATGACTCCTTGTCTTACCTAGACTACTGTCTAATATCCACGCTGACCCTCCCTTGGCTCAGAGACTCTACACCCACACACACTGTTAGACTATGCTCCAGTCCAAACCATGTTACGCATTCCCTTTAGTAGTGGGGTCGAGTGCAGTTGGCGCCTCCCCCTCACCTCCCTTTATGATGACGTTTTCTGTGAGGAACTGCACAAATCCATAGTAGATTTGTTTTAGTTAAATACAGGGTTGGTGTGTACAATAGCCACTCTGTGAGAGGCTTTCAAGACCTGCATCAGAGGCATGTGCATATAAAAAAACACAGGTATGCTCCACACTATTTGTAATGACCTCCTGCAAGTGGAGACGGCCCTTTGGGATACTGATGAGAGAGAGGCAAACTCTTCATCTGCTGCGTGACTCCTACACCATGCTTCCCTTATGGATGAGTTCTATGAACTAAGGGATCGCGAGGTCATGCACATGGGTAGGTAGACCAGAGCCTGTAGATATGGAGAGGGTGATCGCCCTAGCTGTACCCTGGCGTGTCT
Organism: Pleurodeles waltl; assembly: GCF_031143425.1. NCBI lineage: Eukaryota > Metazoa > Chordata > Amphibia > Caudata > Salamandridae > Pleurodeles > Pleurodeles waltl. The sequence continues at coordinate 1,313,348,728 of NC_090447.1, forward strand.
GCTTTATCCTCCTAGAGGGAGTGATTATATCCCTGAATTATTGGGGGAAACGGGGACCCAAATTATGGATAATGGTGCTGTTCTGGTAGAACTTACAAAATACTATGCACACCTTTACACCTCTCGGCATTCTGGAGAGGGCAAAGACTTCTCCAGCTACCTCTCGGAAATAGCAATGGTGTGGCTTTCCACAATGCGACAACAGTTCCTCGGTGATCCAATCACAGTGGAGGAGGTAGTCAATGCCATTGAATCCTTTGATGGTTCTGGGGCTCCTGGTCTGGATGGACGTACAGGTCTTTTTTATAAAACATAAAAACAACTCCTTGCCCCCCACCTCTTAGCCATGTATTCTGAATAACTTGAAATGGGATTCTACCCCCGCACTGCAAGAGGCGGTAATTACACTTATTGCCAAACCCTGGAAAAATCCACTCCTCTGTCATTCTTACCGTCTGATCTCCTTATTGAATTTTGACCAAATTCATTGCATCTCGGCTAGCCACCTTGCTTGAGATGGTTATCTTGCCTTCTCAGTCCAGGTTTGTAACACACTGCTCCACCTCCCTAAAATTGTGCACCTTATTTTCCATTTTGAACAGGGTCTCTCCGGAAATCCCTGCTGTGGTGACGCTCATGGACACCGAGAAGGCCTTTCATTCTCTCGAATGGCCGTTCCTGTTGGCCACCCTTCAGAGGTTGGGGCTTCTCCAGGGAGTCACCTTTCTAATAATGCTCCTGTGCTCGCAACCCTCGGCCTGTATATGTGCCAATGGCTCCCTGACCCCCCATTACCAGTGACCACGGGGTGTGGCTGGAGTGCCTCCTATCCCCGATATTCGTCATCGCCATGGACCCATTGGTTCAGCATCTGCAGTAAAAACATCTCCACCGGGGTATCCAACTCACCACAGGTCCCCTGCTTTTTTCTCTATACGCGGATGACATCCTACTGTTTATATGACATCACACCATTAAGCTCACTCCCACCTCCAAGAGATTATTAGATCTGGCCACCACTCCAGTCTCCAAATCAACTAGGACATGTCAGAATTGTTCATATTGACGGATGCCACAAACCTGGCCCGAGTGCCTACCCCTTAAAATGGTGCACGACGCTGTTAAATACCTCAGCAACCTTGTGCACCGGGACAGGGAAGAAGTTATTTGTTTCAATTACGCCCCAGCAATCGACCGACTCACAACACAGATTGAGGATTGGATTTACCTGCCTCTCTCCAGGGCAGGACAGATAGCCATAATAAAGATGGTGGTCCTCCTGTGCTTCCTCTGTTTTTTTCTAAATATACCAATCCCTCTGACATATATGTTCTTCATACACTGCAGGGTCTGCTTATCAGATTGGTGTGGGCAGGGTGCAGACCGCGTGTAGGTTGGGATGTTCTAGTGCTTCCTTATGAATGAGGTGGCTTTGGAGTACCCCACTTCCAACTCTATTACTTGGTGGCATAATGCCAATACTCACATTGTTGGTTTCATGGAGTTGCCCGACCTCCATATGTCACAGTGTCCTTTCCTCGGGATCTGCACGCCGCCGAACAACAGGCGTCACCAACTCAGAAAGCTATTATAGCACAGAGTTATGGTGAAGCCAGTTGGTGGGAAGGGAATTAGGGTAGGGAACAGCAGGGAGAGAGATCTGAAAAGGAAAAATGGTTAAACATGTATGTATTTACTTGTTCATAACAGCATTAACATTCAATTATACATTTAGGCAAAGGCGTCTCAGTGAATGCAAGTGTTGAGACCCTTATGGAATAAACAAAGGTGTTTTAGTGGATACAAGAATTGAGACCCTTATGGAATAAACAAAGGGGTCTCCGTGAATGCATGAGCTGAGACCCTTATGGAATAGACAAAGGCGTCTCCGTGAATGCAAGTGTTGAGACCCTTATGGAATAGCCAAAGGCATCTCTGTGTGTGCAAGAGTTGAGACCCTTATGGAATAGACAAAGGCATCTCCATGGATGCAAGTGTTGAGACCCTTATGGAATAGACAAAGGCGTCTCCATGTGTGCAAGAGTTGAGACCCTTATGGAATAGACAAAGGCGTCTCCGTGGATGCAAGTGTTGATACCCTTATGGAATAAACAAAGGCGTCTCCGTGGGTGCAAGCGTTGGTAGAATCATGATACTTCAGGATGTCATGAGCATTAGACAAAACTGGGCGTGGCCCTTTTCTGAATCATGGACCCAGAAAAATTAGTAAAATCATGATACTTCAGGATGTCGTGAGCATTAAACAAAACTTGGCGCGGCCCTTCTCTGAATCATGGAACAAGAACAATTATTAAAACATGATACTTCAGGATGTTGTGAGCATCAAACAAAACTGGGCGCGGCGAGCATCCATCAAAACTGGGCGCGGCCCTTCTCTGAATCATGGAACAAGAACAATTGGTAAAATCATGATACTTCAGGATGTCGTGAGCATTAAACAAAACTGGGCGTGGCCCTTCTCTGAATCATGGAACAAGAACGAACTGAAACCTCTAAACCTTGAGAAGGCAAGAGCTTGGACCATGGACATACTCTGAACATCAATCATGCAACTAATATGCATTCATAAACATAAAACGCTTGCTCTCAGTCTAGAAATTCGCAAAGACTTAAATATGTATCTCACATATCATCAAAGATTTAAATATGTCTCTCACATATTATGCTTCCAAAAACAATTAAACTATGATTTGCTTATCTTTGAGATGTTTTCACATTTGCCACCTAGGCCTGAAAGTTTTACTCATGTAAACTGAAGTGCCTTGATTTTTGGACCAAGGGCGCTTTATTCATATGAACTGAAGCGCTTTGATTGCTGTGTGAAAGGCGTTTTACTTCCAATGAACTGAAGCGCTTTGAATGTCGTGCCAAGTGCGATTTACTCCTGTGAACTGAAGCGCTTTGAATACCATACCAAGTGCGCTTTACTCCTGTGAACTGAAGCGCTTTGAATACCATGCCAAGTGCGCTTTACTCCTGTGAACTGAAGTGCTTTAAGTGTCGTGCCAAGGGCGCTTTACTCCTGTGAACTGAAGCGCTTTGAATGCTGTGCCAAGGGCGCTTTACTCCTGTGAACTGAAGCGCTTTGATTGCTGTGCCAAGGGCACTTTACTCCTGTGAACTGAAGCGCTTTAAATGTCGTGCCAAGTGCGCTTTACTCCTGTGAACTGAAGCTCTTTGAATACCATGCCAAGTGCGCTTTACTCTTGTGAACTGAAGCGCTTTGAATACCATGCCAAGTGCCCTTTACTCATGTGAACTGAAGCGCTTTAAATGTCGTGCCCGGGGTGCTTTACCAGTGTGGCCTGAAACGCTATGCTCGTTATGCTAAGGGGCGCTTTACCTTTAGGAATTAACGACTTCCTTCAAACTTGGATTCAGCAAGGCCTTACTGCTACGAGTACGAGCTACGAGTACGACCTACTCAGGAACTCTGCTCTTCTCCAGAGAAATCCCCACGAGGTCTGGCTGCATCGAAGTCTTCAAAATAGTGAGCAACGTGCTTGGGTGTGGCTGGGCTTTATAGGCCTGCCACACCCCAAGATGGCTGCTGCCTCTAAAAACATGGGAATTGTAGTCCCTTCATGGAATAGCACTGATAAGTGCATCTTGTCCACCATTGACCTGAACCTGCTGCTCTATGAGCTTTGCCACAGGGCAGACAACGTTGATGGCCACCTTTGGAGCAAGAGGGGATGACAAGTGGTGTGCAGAAAGCACAGCAGAGTCACGCAGCGGAGTTTCAGGTGGGACATGGACCGCACATGGTTCTATTGCTGACACCATATGACAAACCAGAACGAGATCAGGAAGAGGGGATCCTGTTGTGTTCTCTCCTACCCAGTGGGAAACCCTTTGATCTGAAGGATATACAGAATCTCTTCCCCACCTGCTGGACTTGGCAGAGATTACTCAGGCTTTTTAGGGGCACCCAGCTGTATTTCTCCCCACTACCCCTTGCTGATAATAAATGGTTATCTCCCACTCAAGAAACCTTGGTCAAACAAACACTGAGGAAATATGCACTGCATACATTTTGAGATCTCTTACCCGACGGTCACATTCTTACACACACCACTGAGATCCGCTTTGCCTCCACCATCCTGCTAGATTATTTTGTACTGAGACGCATCTACAGTACACTGCAAGCGCAGGTTCCTTCCTCTCCTCTTGCTCTGGAGGAATACACCCCACTCACCACGTTAATAAATGACTCCGATGGCAGCCATCTTGTTTCTAAACGCTGCCACAGATGCCTCCAACATCTACCCCCTAGAGATGTTCATGTCTGGACTTTATGAGAAACAGACCTACAACATCCCTTGCCAGACATAGGGGGTCATTCTGACTTTGGCGGGCGGCGGACGCCGCCCGCCAAAGTAACCCCGTTGAAAGAGCGCTCCGCGGTCAAAAGACCGCGGGGTCATTTCGACTTTCCCGCTGGGCCGGTGGGCGACCGCCAAAAGGGCGCCCGCCGGCCCAGCGGGAAAGACCCTGCAACAATGAAGCCGGCTCCGAATGGAGCTGGCGGAGTTGCAGGGGTGAGACGGGTGCAGTTGCACCCGTCACGATTTTGCAGACAGTGAAAATCTTTATGGGGCCCTGTTAGGGGGCCCCTGCACTGCCCATGCCAGTGGCATGGGCAGTGCAGGGGCCCCCAGGGGCCCCACGACACCTGTTCCCGCCATCCTGTTTCTGGCGGTGAAAACCACCAGAAACAGGCTGGCGGGAAGGGGGTCGGAATCCCCATGGCGGCGCTGCAAGCAGCGCCGCCATGGAGGATTCTCCGGGCCAGGGGAAATCCGGCGGGAAACCGCCGGATCCCCTTTTCTGACCGCGGTTTTACCGCCGCGGTCAGAATGGCCCTGGAAGCACTGCCAGCCTGTTGGCGGTGCTTCCGTGTCCCTCCACCCTGGCGGTCCATGACCGCCAGGGTTGGAATGAGGGCCAAAATCTGGAACTACTGCTGCCAACAAGCAAAACTGATATCCCCCAAATAGGCACAAATTGATCCATTTTAAGTTCCTCAGGTATACATACACTACTCCCTGCTTCCTCGCTAAAATTGACCCACCAGGTCTTCCGCTTATCCAAAGTACCACTCAGACAGAACTGATTTTCCACATCTCACATAGACCTGCACCGTGGTTGGAAGGTTTTGGTCAGATATTTTTGATCATCTCTTCTCCATGGTGGGACTTCCCCTTAATCCCGATCCTCTCCTTGCCCTCTTGGGATATGTCCTTGATATCCCAAAAAGAATCCGCAGATACACTGCAATAGCACTCCTTATGAAACGGGAGATAGCCTTATTCTTGGGAAGTAGACAATGTCCAACAGTGTTTGGATGGCTTAAGAGCCTCACTTATTGTGACACTACTACCAAACTTTATGCCTCGTTCTTACGTCCCCATCACATCCCAAAGATATTTGGCAACCGCTCTGCACATACCTACAAGAACAACTAGATTCTGAACAAATGGAGACTTAGGCCCTCATTACAACATTGGCGGTAAATCCGCTTACCGCTGTGCAGAAGACCGCCAACACACCGCCGTGGCAGCAGAATCCCGCCACAGCTATTATGACCCACAGCTCAGAATCCGCCAAAATCTAGACACCCACACAAGTCCGCCACACCAAAGGTCAGTGATAAACTGGCGATAACAAAACCTCCACCGTCATGCCAACAGGAATACGCCCACATTATCATGACCCACAAATCCACGCGGCGGTCTTTCAACCGCGGTATTCCATTGGCGGGACACATCGCCGCGCTCAAAATACACACACATTTACAAAACACAACCACATTGGACAAATTGAAATACACACACCTGATACACATACACACACCACTCCCACACACCCAATACAATATAAAACACACACCCACATTACCTACAACAAACAATTTGGAAGAAGCAGAGAGACAGCAAAGCAAAGACTACACCAGCAGACAGAGGCACACAACACCATCACTCATACACATCCACGCACAAAACCACACACTCACCCCTAAACCACACCCCACACATCACAACACACACCAACTCACACATCACTCACACCACACCATGGCACTGCAAAGACACCCCAGGTTTTCTGAGGAGGAGCTCAGGGTCATGGTGGAGGAAATCATCCGGGTAGAGCCACAGCTATTCGGATCACAGGTGCAGCACATCTCCATAGCCAGGAAGATGGAGCTATGGTGCAGAATCGTGGGCAGGGTCAACGCAGTGAGACAGCACCCAAGAACACGGGATGACATCAGGAAGAGGTGGAACGACCTACGTGGGAAGGTGCGTTTCGTGGTCTCAAGACACCACATTGCGGTTCAGAGGACTGGTGGCGGACCTCCACCTCCTCCCCCACAACTAACAACATGGGAGGAGCAGGTCTTGGCTATACTGCATCTTGAGGGCCATGCAGGAGTAGCTGGAGGAATGGACTCTGGTAAGTCAAATCTTTCACTACTTCATCCCCCACCCTACCTGCATGCTATCACATACCCCCACCCTCGCCCTCACCCCCATCACTCCAACTCCTCACATATGTCCCACTATCACAAACCACACATCCCAACACCAAGCCCTGCATGCAACAACAAACATGGACACCCATCACCAATGCATGTCCACTACAGATACCCACACAGACCCCTAAACAATTATCACACAAGGTCCTACACAAGAATGTAAGCACTGGGTTACAGGGTCACCCACCTATTGCACACCATGGCACACACAGATGCAATAATCATGCCTTTACACCTCTGCAGGACCCCTACCCAACGTGTCACCGGACATGTCCACTCCCCCCACAGAAGAGGCCCACAGTGATGACAGCAGCTCTGTCCAACTGGATCTAGATGACCAGCCCGGCCCATCTGGGACCTCGGGACAGTTGGTTCCCCTCACACAGTCACAGACCACTACAGAGCCTCCCCCTCAGGAAACACCAGCACAGCACCCACCCAGCGGGCCCATACCTCTGTCCCCAGGACACGCCAAGCAGCAGTGTGTCCACCACTACAGGGAACCCAGGCTAACCCACCACCCCAAGAACAGCAGGGACCTGGGGGAAGTGGCAGTGGGCACACATTTCAGGGGACAGAGGCCCAGGAAAACCGGGGAACTGGGAGGTCTGCTATGCAACAGGGGGAGGACAGGCCCAGGGAACCCACTCTCCACGAGGCCCTCTCCAACATCATGGGAGCGTACCATCATTCCCAGGAGACGATGGCAACGGTACTGGCCAAGTTTCAGGAGACCAAGCGGCTGCAGGAGGAACAGTATTTGGGGTTCAGGGAGGAACTCAAGTCCATCAACACCACCCTGGGCACCATTGTAGGCGTGCTGAAGGACCTCGTGAACACCAGGAGGGACACTGCGGCACAACAAGGGGCCCCTGACACTAGCCTGGATGATGAACTACCCACCACCTCCGCCGGCTCTAGTGGACAGGAGGCACCGCTACAGGACCACGACACCAGGACCCCAACTCCTGCAGATGCTGAACCACCCCGCAAGCGGTCCCTGAGATCCAGGACAAAGACAGAGAACAATGTCAAGACCCCCGCCAAGAAATGAGACCACCCTGAATGTCATCCTTCTGTCCCACTTTGTCACCCTGTCCATCCTTAAACTGACCTAGCTACACTTCCTATGCCCCTTTGGACAATGCACCTGTGAGAGAAATAACTGGACTCTGCCATGGACATTCCTCCACCATCACCCCTGCCCATTTTACAACCCCCTCCACTATTTAGCACATAAATAAACACCCTTGAATCACAAAACAATCTGGAGTCAGTCTGTGCTTTCACAAATGTGTATTTGCAATAACTGAGGGAAATAGCAATGTCCATTGTATTGTCAACATACCTATGTCACATAGCTCTAGTCCATGAGGTAACATAGCAGAGGTCACACAGTGGGATCCACATACGTGAAATCGAAAGGGAAAGTGACAAATTAGGGTCCATACACTGGGTGAATGTGACAGACAGATGATAGGTCGAACAATTTTATCAGATGTATGAGGCAGTGATGTCTTCTTACCTGTGTCTCAATGGAAGTATTGCTGGATCACTGTGTTTCTGTTGTCTATGTCCTCTTCTTCTGCCTCCTCTTCTGCACTCTCCACAGGCTCCACAGCTGCCACAATACCTCCTTCTGGACCATTCTCCTGCAGAAAAGGCACCTGTCATCGCAAAGCCAAGTTGTGCAGCATACAGCAGGCCACGATGATCTGGCACACCTTCTTTGGTGAGTAGTATAGGTAACCACCTGTCATATGGAGGCACCGGAACCTGGCCTTCAGGAGGACGAAGGTCCTCTCTATAACCCTCCTAGTTTGCCCATGTGCCTCATTGTACTGCTTCTCTGCCCTTGTCCTGGGATTCCTCACTGGGGTCAGTAGCCATGACAGGTTGGGGTAGCCAGAGTCACCTGCAAATGTTGAGGGACAACTGTTAGACACACACTAACCATTAGGGACAACCCCAAACAACTATTCACACTGTATAGGGTCCTTGTCCTCACCTAATAGCCACACACGGTGCCTCTGGAGTTGCCCCATCACATAATGGATGCCGCTATTCCTCAGAATGTAAGCGTCATGCACTGAGCCAGGAAATTTGGCATTCACATGGGAGATGTACTGGTCGGCCAAACACACCATCTGCACATTCATCGAATGGTAGCTCTTCCGGTTTCTGTACACCTGTTCACTCCTGCGGGGGTGGGGGTACCAAGGCCACATGTGTCCCATCAATGGCACCTATGATGTTGGGAATATGTCCCAGGGCATAGAAGTCACCTTTCACTGTAGGCAAATCCTCCACCTGAGGGAAAACGATGTAGCTGCGCATGTGTTTCAGCAGGGCAGACAACAATCTGGACAACACATTTGAGAACATAGGCTGGGACATGCCTGATGCTATGGCCACTGTTGTTTGAAAAGACCCACTTGACAGGAAATGGAGTACTGACAGGACCTGCACTAGAGGGGGGATTCCTGTGGAATGGCGGATAGGTGACATCAGGTCTGGCTCCAACTGGGAACACAGTTCCTGGATTGTGGCACGATCAAGTCTGTAGGTGACAATTACATGTCGCTCTTCCATTGTCGACAGGTCCACCAGCGGTCTGTACACCGGAGGATGCCGCCATCTCATCACCTGCCCCAGCGGACGTGCTCTATGGATGAGAACAGCGAGTAGAGGGTCAGCCAACACTGAGGTACTAAGACAACAACTTTATTGCACACATTTGTCAATCCACTATGTGCCTGTCTTAGTGTGTATGCAAGGCCTAGATATGTGTGACACATTTAAAAATAATGCCATGTGGCACCCTGAAATGGCGGCTGCCTGACCTTTAATGTGGGACAAGGGGATATGAGGTAACTGTGCTGGCGTTGTACACCGTTGCGGTAGGCGGTTGAAGACCGCGGCACAATCCTGCATTGGTTAATAATGGACCCTATGGGTCTCAGGAGCCAATGACGATGTACGCCAGCGGTGACGGTACGCACTGCCGCGGACGTGACCACCATTTTCTGTCTGTTCACTCACTTGATACCTGATCTTCAACAGGAGAGGACCTACACTGCAAGTGCTGCTGTGACCTCAGTCTGGAAGCGACGATGGCTCATGTGTCTGGGGAAAGGGCCCCTGCCTTCACATCGGAGGAGTTGGATAAACTAGTGGATGGTGTCCTCCCCCAGTACACGCGACTCTACGGTCCTCCAGACAAACAGGTGAGTACACTGTGAGCATGCTGTATGGGCAATGCCTGTTTGGAGTGTCTGGATGGGAGATGGGGGGGGATGAGGCGTGCATGATCCGACGGTGAGTGTATGTGTGTCAGGGCAAGGGTGGGAACGTGGGCCAATGACTGTAACGGTCCGGACGATTAATGTTGTACCTTTTCCCCTGTACTATTCAGGTAGGTCAGCGCCCACCAGAAGAAGGATATTTGGCGTGCCATCACCAAGGACGTCCGGGCCCAGGGGGTCCACCACAGACCGAGCACCCACTGCCGTAAAAGATGGGAGGACATTCCCCGCTGGAGCAAGAAGACGGCGGAGGCCCAGCTGGGGATGGCCTCCCAACGTGGGAGGGGTGCCTGTCGCACCATGACCCCCCTGATGTTCTGGATCCTGGCGGTGGCGTATCCAGAGTTGGATGGGCTCTTGAGGGCATCACAGCAGCCACAAGGGGGTGAGTACAGTCACATCCATCTGACTCTGCGCGCATTGGAGGTGTCTGGGTGTGGTAGGTGGGCTGTGGGTTCCCCTAGGCTAGGGTGAGCCTTGTAGGCAAGGACCCTTTGTGAGGCAGGCTAAGTGGCACCCCAACCCCACCAGTAGTAAGAGCCATATAGACCTAGTCAGGCTCCTGTGACTTCCATGTGTGCAGCAATCGGGCATAGGCCATGTACCCCATGTCCCTGTGAGGAATTAGGGAACTCTAAGTGCATGGCGTTGTGCAGAGGGCTGCTGTGTCTGTAGTGTCCGCCTACGGTAGGAGTATTGCATGTACTGAACATGTCTTTCTACTTTCTTTCCCCTCCTTTTTGTCGTCTTCCTCTTCTTGTGTGCATTAGCATCATCAGACGGAGGAGCTGTGCCACCGGAGCAGGAGGGAGCTGCATCCCACATGGCCCTGGAGGGCGACAGTACGGAGTCAGAATTCACCAGTGGGACGGAGGGCGAGGGGAGCTCCACAGCAGGGACTGGAGCAGAGACCAGCAACACCGACTCCTCCTCTGATGGGAGCTCTCTTGCGGTGGCGGGCCCCTCTGCGCCCCCGCATCTACAGGTACAACCGCCACCCCCTCTACCAGCACCACCCTCCCAGTAGCCCCTCAGCGTGTGCCCCGTGGCCGCTCACCCAGGAGGGGGGCATCTCCTTCGCCCCAGGCACCTCAGCCCCTGCCCCAGTCAGCCCTGCTGCCCTCAGTGAGGAGGCCATTGACCTCCTGAGATCCCTCACTGTTGGGCAGTCTACCATTCTGAATGCCATCCAGGGTGTAGACAGGCAGTTGCAACAGACAAATGCATACCTGAAGGGCATTCATTCTGGCCAGGCAGCACAACAGCGAGCATTTCAGACTCTGGCCTCAGCACTGATGGCAGCCATTGTCCCTGTGTCCAACCTCCCCCCTCCAACTTCCTCCACCCAGTCCCAATCCCCAGTACCTCAGCCTATCCCAAGCACACCATCAGACCAGCATGCACACACCTCAACACACAAGGGTAGCTCTGGCAAACATAAGCACCACACATCCCACAGGCACTCACACAAGCATCATACCCATGCACACATACCAACATCCACTGCCTCCACTGTGACCCCCTTCTCCACGTCTCCCGCCTCCCTCCCTGTCACGTCTCCACTCACACCTGCATGTACTACATCCTCAGCCACTACCTCCATCACCAGCACACCCATCACTACACACCGCTCACGTGCAATCACCACCCCCACTACCATTCACACATCCCCTGTGTCCTCTGCCAGTGTGTCTGTGAGCCCTCCTCCCAAAGTACACAAACGAAGTCACACACCCACCCAACAGCCATCCACCGCACAACAGCCTCCAGCCCATGCACCTTCACCCAAAGTCAGCAAACAAACACCTCCTACAACCACTACCTCTTCCTCCACTGCCAAACCCCCTCCATCTACCCATCCCAGTGTGTCTAAAAAACTTTTCCTGTCAAACCTTGACCTCTTCCCTTCACCTACCCCACCCCACCCCATCCGTCCCCTAGGGCCCGCCTTTCCAGGTCCCAACCCAGCACCTCAGCCACCACATCACCGGGCACAGTGGTGCCAGCAGTAACCGGATTCTGGACTGCGCCAAGCAGCAGGGCTGCCAGTGTCCCTAGGAGCGAGGCCAAGGACATTCCCCCACCTCCAAAACAGAAGAAGTTGCCCACATCCCGGAGAGAGAAGGCCAAAACACCTGCCACCAAGGGCTCAGCCAGGACAACAGTTGGAAGCGGCAAGACAGCTACGCCACCATCCAAGGTGGGGAAGGGCCTGAAAAAGAAAGGCAAGTCAACGTCGCCGCCAACCTGCACGGTGGACAAGACCGCCACATGCACCGCCGCCACGGGCACTGCCGCTAGCACCCAAGATACTGAGCCCTTCACCTGCACTGCAAACACTGTGCCCTTCAGCAGCACCAAGGTCAGTGAGCCCGCCACCAGCACCGCCGCTCAGGACACTGCCGCCAGCACCAAGGTCAGTGAGCCCACCACCTGCACCGCCGCTCAGGACACCGCTGCCAGCACCAATGTCAGTGAGCCCCTCACCAGCACCGCCGCTCAGGACACCGCCACCAGCACCAAGGTCAGTGAGCTCCCCACCAGCACCGCCGCTCATGACACAGTCGCCAGCACCGAGGTCAGTGAGCCCCCCACCAGCACTGCTGCCCAATGAGCGCCGCAAGCATCACCGCTACTGAACCCGCCGCCAGTACCGCCAGCGGCCACGCCACATCCTGAGCCAGCGGCAACACCGCAGACATGGCTGCCATCCCCAGTGGTCATTCGTACGAGGCTGGTGGTCAGTTCCAAGGGCCTGGCCAGCTTGCATGTTGCACCACCGTCAGTGGAGTGTCACATCCACTACCTCAGTCCTTGGCAGGATGAAGCACTCTGGGCACAAAGCCCCCTCCAGAACCAGTGGAGACTGTTATCCACTTGAGAGACTGTGGCTTTGCACTCCCCAGGATAAAGCAGTGGGCAACCCACCCACCTGAGAGACTTGAGAGACTGTGGCTTTGCACTCCCCAGGATAAAGCAGTGGGCAAACCACCCACTGGATAGACTTGAGAGACTGTGGCTTTGCACTCCCCAGGATAAAGCAGTGGGCAACCCACCCACTGAAGAGACTTGATAGACTGTGGCTTTGCACTCCCCAGGATAAAGCAGTGGGCAACCCACCCACTGGAGAGACTTGAGAGACTGTGGCTTTGCACTCCCCAGGATACATCAAAGGGCATGGAGCCCCCTCGTGGAGCTGGCATCGTGCACTCATCCGGCTGAGGTGCCCCACCTTCCCTTCCCCCTGAGGGGTCTGTGTCTTTTTGCGATCTGATACCCCTGCAGCGTTCTCTCCGTTTTGATTGGGTATCTTGTGTGGGCCTCGCCCATGCATTTTGGGCCCAGTGGTCCACGGACTATATTGGTGCAGTACCTGGACTTTAATTCTTGGTGTACATATTTGTTTATAATGTATATACATTTTTGATTAATGGATTTTACATGATTACAATTGTTCGACTCATTTCCTTTTGTCCTTGCGTTCTTCCAGGGGGGGTTTGGGGGGTGTAAATGTAATGTTTCAGCATATATTGGTGTGTGTGTTGTTGTGGGTGAGGGTGGGGGTGTTGCGTGTTGCGTGTGTGTCACTCTCTTTTCCCTCCCCCCTCCCCTGTGTCGTAGGTGTGGTACTTACCGTTGTCGTCACCGCCGTCGGTCGTGCTCCTGGTAGAGGAGCAGGAAGACAGTCGCAGGGAGTATTTGGAGTTGAGGCTCCATGGTGTCCTGGTTCCTCGTGGAATGTGTAGAGGTGAGTGTTTCCCCTTCCAAGTCCTGTTTCCGCCGTGTTTTTGTTTGCGTTGAATCCGCCCCGGAAAAGGTGGCGGATTGGCCTGTCATAATAGTGTGGGCAGTACATTGCCTTCCACCTGTCTGTTGGCGGTGACCGCCATGCTGTTTGTTTGTACCACCGTGGTGGTCGGAGTGTTAAAGTGGGTGTCTATGTTGGCGGTTTCCACCACGGTCATAATTCAATTTTTTTTACCGCCGGCCTGTTGGCGGTTTTACCGCTGCTTTACCACGACCGCCAGGGTTGTAATGAGGGCCTTAGTGTGTATACCCCAGAATTACTCTCCACGTCACACTCCCTATGGCCCTTGATAGGTTATATACTTCCATTACTGGATCTTAAGTGTTTCTGGTGCCTACGCGATGCCCCTCTTCCTGTATTTGAAATAGTAGTCATGAATGTTTTTCTTTCTGCACAAATTGTACTGCCATTGTGAATTTAGGCCTTGTGTTATAACCATGTTGCCATTGTGATAAACACAGCCCCTTTGTGTAATAGGGCTACTCCTCTTCTTCCCCCTTTATGGTTTTTGTTTCCCACTGTTATGCCACAAAAACAATAATTAAAGCTTTTTTTTAATTTTTTTAAAGAATCCAATTCCACAGATTGTTGTTGATTGGCATCCTGAGGGGCCTGAATAGGATCCATCCTTCCCTGGAGGTGTTGGCATTGCAATCTCTCAAGAGCTGTGCTTAAGGAGAATGATCTGGACATGATGCTACGAGGTCTGGGGCTGGGAAGATCACCTCTGGAAGCCACCCTGCCAGCCAATGAAGGAAACAGGCAGGTGGAATGTGTCCTCTAAGGAAATCACAAGGAGGAAAAAGCGATAGGGCAGAAAAAACCTCCTGAATTCATCAGTACAACAAAAGCAGGCTGAGAAAGAAGATCAAAATCAAAACTGGAGCCAGGAATCTGGGAACGTTGTGATCTTTTAGACAAGCCCTCCAAGGCCTTTATATAGGAAGAAAAGACCTAGAAGAATGCAAATGTCAAGAGGAAGTAAAGTCCTTCCATTGTAAACTGGGAAAGTTCCATAGGAAAACGGCGGACAGCATGGCGACACCAGTGCATTCTTGTCCAGGAGAAATGGCAAGCTGGAATGCCTTGGAACGTCGACCCCGTAGCCCCTCCCAAACCAAACAGCACCATGGAGGACCCCGCAGCAGAGACAGCATCCTCAGGTAAATGTGAGCGTAACCGCCTGATGCTCACAAACCCAGCTGCAGGAAGCGTCCATCAAGCATGGCTGCAAAACTACGGCATGGCATGGCCCGCAGGTATGCCTGACAAGTACTAGTGCAAATTAAATGAACTGGCATTATCGCAGAAATAACAATAATAATAATAAAAATGGTGAAAAGCAAGAACGATGCATGTAAATGCCACAAAAATGGCAACATATCAGAAGGTGATCATTAATTCAAGCCATTGTTGGATTCAGTCGATATTGGAATATCTCCTGTTCTCATCTCCAGCTAACTAATATCTTTATGAGCAACAAAATTGCCATTTAGATGGGTTTCTTAGAAGGCCTCCTTACACACATGCCTTTCAATCATACCCTTTTGATTTTTCTCAGTCTGCATCGAACAAGATCACAACAGTTCATGACTGTGCTGCCCTTCAAGCAGACTGATGTGTTCAGTGCTCTCTTGAAAAAATTAAATAATGAAGATTCTCTCACTGCTAAAATGCCTGTGCTTAGAATCAATACTCCATTTCTAAGCATTAGTATGAGAAGAAACAGGTCTTGTGATTTGTGATAGAAAGTATGCAAAAAGAAACCTATCCATTCCTCCTGCCACTTTCTCAAATTTACTGCACTTTATAAATCACTCCCTTGAATACATAATGCATGAGCTAATGAGGCACTATCAACCCATATAAAAGTCTCAAATAAATAATGAATGCAATGCAATCATTAGCAAAATTATGCATTTATGAAATAATGCCAGGAGGGGCTCTACAGCAGACTAAACACAAAGCACATAACAAGAATACCACAGTCAACAAACTTATAGCCATTTTGAATATTTGGCCATGCTGTTTGGTCTACGGAATGCCTCAACATTTTCCGAAATCTAGTCAATGACATTTTCTGATGATATTTTGAATCATTATGTGCTCATCTATTTATATGACATTTTTGTTTTCTCCAACTCTTTGATAGAACATGGAGCACATATGAGAGAAGCATTGTCTCATCTTCAAAAACAATGTTGCAATTGGGTTCTGCGCATTCTGTACGCCCAGATATTTTACCTGTTATATCACCCGGTATCAGACTTGTCGGTGCTGGACTGGATGACAGCTGCACAACAATTGTATTATGGAACTTTAGAAATGGTTTATTTTTTCTTAGTATAAGGTTGGTACTCAAATAAATCTTAAACTCAGTTTCAAGCTTTGCTTGTGGGACTTATAGTGGAGAATTTCACTTCTTTAATGAAACTGCAATTTTGATTCCCCTGATTTACACCTGCTGAACTGATAGCACTCCACTGTTCCCTACACCGCCGTGCCTGGATTTTTGAACTAACCTGCTCTAGCCGCGCTCTTCCGAGAGCATGGCTTGGACTTGGAGCATTTTGTCCAGGTACTCCGGCCTTAAGTTCCTTTGTAGATTCGACGGGACATGCGGGATCAGGCTCCGGTGATTCTCAGCGAGCTTCCTCTTAGCAGTGTTTCGTGCTCCTCGTCACACACCGACCATCGCGTCTCCAGTGGATCCTTCTTTCCTCTACCTGATGCGCCTTCCAGGTCAATTATAATGATCTCCTTTGCAGGACCTGAGGTTAAACTCCACCCCCTTCTCCTCTGCACAATAGAGGTTAAAGGGATAGTGCTCCTGAGCCTGTGAGTAAATAAAATGCCCCTTGTTTGTCGTGGAGGAAGACATAGGGGGGCGTAATGTGTTGTCAAGTGAGTCCTCTACCTCCTCACACACAGTTTTTTACTTTTTATTGTGGATGATTTTCATATATGTGCTTCACCAATGGTAATCACATTGTGAATGGATGTGCATGTTTACTGCTACTGTCCACATTTTAAAATAAGGCAGCTATGAAGAAGCTAGGGTGAGGGACACTCACCTGGTTGTGCATGTACACGTGTACACATGTGTGGGCTGCACATATGAGACTGATGCTGTGGGCAGCCGGGTAACTTCCCATCAGTAGTCTGGTGCAGACGGGACTCTGCAGGATTAGATATTGACTTGGGGTAGGCCTTATAATGTAATAATATAGGGAAAGTCAATGTGATTTACTGTTTTGTCTGTAGTCACACAAAAGTATACACATAGGGAGATAACTGCCTTCGGGGTGCAGTTTTGCTTCCCTTTGGCATACAACGCCCAGCAACATATCAAAATGAGATGTAACCTGTGCAGAAAGCGCAAATCTGTAAGTTTAAAAAAAGATCTGTACAACATAAGGGTGAATCAGAATTGTTGTTTTTCTCTGTCTCAGCTCAGGATCAGTGTCCAAGTTAATTACATTTCTCACCAGCAGCAGGAGCAAATACCTCCCTACACAAAGGGAGCAATTACCAGTGCTTCACTCAGCTCGTGAAGGGGAAAGGGGATCAATCAGTCAGCTGACACACTGTACCAGGGATGGGCCATCCCAAGCCCACTAAACAAAGGAGGGAGCCCAGACCTCTGGATGCAACACAGGAGGGGGCTCCCCTTTGAAGATTTGAGGAGAAAGGCCCTGTAAGTGATGTCAGAGAAGGGTGGAGTTGAGGCCCCCAGAGGAGATGTGACTGGTGGCTCCTGAGTGATGCCATCTTGATCTGTCCCAGCATGCTGCTGTGCAGGAGGGTTAGGACTGGGGTGAAGAGGTGACATGGCACCCTAGGATTGGTCAGGGATGCCTGGCTTCTAGATCCTTTGACTACCTATTAAAATCTCTTGCATAAGTGGGAGACTTTCTCTTGGTTGGTGTTTTTCTGCTCTGCACTGCTGTACCCTGGCATGGACAACTGGAAGGAGGAACCCCTGATTCCCATAAAGGGCGTAGGGCTCTTCCCAGCTGACCCCAGGACCAGTGGTCTTCCCCAAGGGCAAGTGAGACTGGCCCCTTACACCCCAGAGGACATTTTGGGTGGAAAGCCCTGGACTTCTGCAACCAGAGACAAAGACAAGGAGGAAGGCTGCAGCAGGGAGCCAAGAGAGCCAGCTCCCTGTAGATGACACCGGTTTGGAGGTGAGGAAGTTTGCTGAAACTGCTCCTGGTGGCTAGAGCTCACTACCAAAACTACAATGAGTCCAGGATTATCTAGATCGGCCCAACAGATGACCTTTGACCTCATTCTGGCAAAAGAGGATGTGGCCTTTGCTGCAATTCCTAAAATTATACCCAGGGTGGGCCAGGGCCCAAGGGTTGGTGCAGGATGGGTTTCTATAATGTCTCCTGGAAAGGGGCATTGGTCGGGTCACCTCCCAAGGCTCTCCGTTGGGCTGGAGATGCCACCACCCAAACTGTGTCTGCACAGAGAAGGGGGCCAGAAACCCATCCCTAACCCCCCAAGGAAAGGAATGTTGAGAGAGTGACACTGCATTCCCGAGTAGTGATGGGCCTACTCTCATCCAGCTCGCATGTCTATGGGGACTGCGCAGCCACCATGATGGAAGAGATCCCTACCAGCAGGAGCCTGCAGGGAAAGAGATGCTGCTGGCTCCCGTAGTTGCATGCAGAAGTGCTGATTGCGCAGGAACCAGCAGGCCAGCGTGGGATGGGCTCTCTCAGTTGTTCCCAGTGTGAGGAGGCATGGGAGTTCCAGTGTGAGACCAGACACCCCCAAAATTAAACAAAAATGAAGAAAAGGAAGGCAAGCGGCACAAGGCCACTTACTGATGAAAAGCAACACCACCGGGAGAGCCCTTCATATGATATTGATAGCTCCAAGCTGGAGTGGCCCATAATGTCCTCTGAGGCTTCTCAATTTGCATACTTTTCTCCTCTTGTGATGGCCCCAGGACAGCAGGGGCACCATCAAAGTTACAAAGGAAGCATGGACATGGGGGGCTGCAGAAGTGCAGCATCTTCCCTCCCAAGACATTTTACATAGGACTGACCCTATATCTGCCGGGGTCAGAAAACCAGGACCTCACTGGGATTTTTCTTACCGTTTCAAAGCACTCCCCAGGCTGGAGCTTCTTCTCTACAGTGGGGAGTGCAACACTCTCTAGGGGCCTGTTCTGTGGTTGCATTTGTTGTGGCCTGAAGATGTTTATGAAAAGTGTCACACACTCACCTGGTTCCGGCCACAGAGGCAATGCTGGACCTCATATCTCCCCAGAGGATAGACACAGATCAAGGAACCCTAAGCCCTTAAATCATACACTGTCCTCAAGGGGAAGGGATGTGGCACCGGTCCTGCTCTGCTGCCTTGCAACACTGTGTAGGAGGTTCTGCTCTCCCTGGACCTTTTGTAGTGGTGTAGATTTAGAGCACTGGAAATAACAAGAAGAATAGTTTACCAACGGTTATCAGCATACAAATATTATGTAGTTATTAACAATATTGTTCACTTACAGGCTTCACTACAGTACTGCATGAGAGCAGGTACAAATCCAAATTTAAGGCTGGGATTTCTGGCATTCCCAAGAATCATTTTACATTCAGTTCTCTGTACAAGTTTGTATACATGTATAGTGCGCTCTAATAAGCCCTCTCTCATTATTATTACCAAATTTGTCAACAATTACTGGCGGGCCAATTTAAGTTCTGATGTGATTCAAGTCCAGAGTGTGGGCTCTGTAAAAGAGATCAGAACACTAAAGCTATTGAAACAAAGGTAGTGCATGATGTCCAGAAAGAAATCTTTCTCTATTCAGAAATCATTTTTAGATAGGTGTAGGCAACCCTTATTTACTCTTCCTCGCAAAACATATGGTAGTTGTGAAACTCAAACACACAACTACTTTTGAAACAGAAGTATAGAATTTTATTGCTCAACTCTTTCAATCAATATTACTTACATTTACCTTGAGCCTATGTTTTATGTCTTGTGTGCCTGCCAGTTAATATGGATGCCTTTGAATAATTAAATGAAATTTGTAGCAGAGCGAGCAGTATTTAAAAATAACTGTTACTTTAATGCCACTGCATCCATCTATATAAGCATCACCATACCCATAGAAAAATAAGAACTCTAAGTTTCAACATAAAAAAAAAAAAAAAAATCCTCTAGTATTTGATCATTTCATAAGTAAACTGTCCTTGCGAAAGGCACAACTAACAAAAATATAGTGTGGGTCCATGTAGGTAGATTCAAGATGGAGGGATGGTGGGTGTTAAAAATGGGGTCTTTGGTTGGCAGTCAGGTTAACCCCTGTCCAAGCAAGGACCGTCACTCTAGTCAGCGCAAAGGAGAAACACATCTGGTTAACCCCCACTCACTCCCTTTTGTAGCTTGGCATGAGCAGAAAGGCTTAACCCAGAAGCAATGTGTAAAGTATTTGTACCAACACACAAAGTACTACAGTGAAAACACTACAAAATGGACAGCACACCAGTTTAGACAAATAGGCAATATTTATCTAAATCAAACACGACCAAAAACAACAAAAATCCAACATACACAAGTTAAAATATGAATTTTCAAAAGAATAAGAGTCGTACTCAATAGAAAACAATGAAACATTGATGTTACATAAAGTACCTGGTTCGTGTAAAACACCAAAAAAGCTGCACGGACGAGCGTGGGTCTTAAAAGTCAGCGATGTGTCGATTCCTTACCCGCAAGTGAGGCCGTGCATCATTTCTTCTCCAGTCGGGTCGGTGATGCATCGTTTTTCTCCCATGCAGGAGAGCGATGCATCGATTTCCGGAGTAGCACCTCAGGCTTGCGTTGATTCTTGACACGCAGCGACGATGTGTGAGAAATACGGTTCCATGGTGTTAGAAAACCGTGTTGCGTTAGGTTTGTGTCATTATCAGAAGTTGCAAGCAGGTCTTGCGTCAATTTTCCAGCCGTGATGCGTCGATTTCCCAGCCGCGATGCAGGTGGAGCATCAATTTTTGCCACAAAGTGGGTGGCGCGTCATTTTTCAGCCGCGTTGCAGGAGGTGCGTCAAATCTTTCCCTACACAGTCTCCTATGCATGGATTTCAGTCCTTGTTTTGCCAGCTTCACCTTTCAAGGGCCCTGGGACTGGATGGGGCACCATTTAGCAGGGCAGGAGTATCAGCAGAGAGCCCAGGTGCTGGCAGATGAAGTCTTTGATGGCCCTGAGACTTCAAAAAAGGAGGCAAGCTCAGTTCAAGTCCTTGCAGATTCTTCTCAAGCAGAAATGCACAACAAAGTCCAGTCTTTCTCCCCTTTCATAGACAGAAGCAGCAGTTGCAGGATAGCCCAACAAAGCACAGTCACAGGCAGGGGCAGCACTTCTCCTCAGCTCTTCTCCTTTTCAGAGGTTCCTCTTGGCTCCAGAAACACATTTTTGAAGTAGGCAAACTTTAAAGGAGAGTCTCTGTTGTGTACAGGAACCTGCCTTGCCCAGGCCAGGTCACAGACACACACCAGAGGGTTGGAGACTGCTATGTGTGAGGGCAGGCACAGACCATTCAGGTATAAGTGACCACTCCTCCCTCCACTCCAGCCCAGATGGTTCATCGGGATATGCAGGCTACAGCCCAGCTCCCTTTGTGCCACTGTCTAGAGGAGATTCATAAAACAGCCAACTGCCAGTCTGACCAGGCAGGGAATCCACAAACAGGCAGAGTCACAGAATGGTTTAAGCAAGAAAATGCCTGCCTACTTTCTAAAAGTGCATTTTCAAACTATCAATCTAAAAAAATAATTTAACTAACAGATGTATTTTTAAATTGTCCGTTCAGAGACCCCAAACTCCAAATTTCTATCTGCTCTCAAAGGGAAACTGCACTTTAAGGGGGTCCCCATGTTAACCTATGAGAGAGAGAGATAGGCTTGCAACAGTGAAAACTGAATTTGGCAGTATTTCATTGTTAGGACATGTAACAACACACCAGCACATGTCCTACCTTTAACATACACTGCACCCTGCCCTCTGGGCTACCTAGGACCCACATTAGGGGTGCCTTACATTTATAAAAAGGGAAGGTTTGAACCTGGCAAGTGGGTACACTTGCCAAGTCGAGTTGGCAGTGCAAGACTGCACACACAGACACTGCAGTGGTAGGTCTGGGACATGTTAACAGGACTACTCATGTGGGTGGCACAATCCGTGCTGCAGGCCCACTACTAGCATTTGATTCACAGGCCCTGACCACCTCTAGTGCACTTTACTGGGGACTTACTAGTAAATCAAATATGCAATCAGGGATAAACCAATCACCAGTACAATTTATACAAAAAGCATGTGCACTTTAGCACTGGTTAGCAGGGGTAAAGTACTCCAAGTTCTAAAGCCAACACAAACTGGTCAGAAAAACTAGGAGGAAGGAGGCAAAAAGTTTGGGGATGCCCCTATAAAAAGGGCCGGGTCCAATAGCGGGCATCTTAAAAAATGTGCGTTCAAAATGTCAGGGGATCAGTCTATATGCAAATTCACATGAGACAAATGTTCACCAAAAAATAAATGCTCAAAGATCATACTGTCCAAATCATAGTTCAAAAGCCCTAAATAAATGTTCAAGTTCAACATAATACTCACAAGTCCAATTTCAATATAAATGCAATCTCCCAACCCACAAAGTGTTTGAGAACTGTTTCGATGGGTTGAGGGACCACATTCCTGGCCGTCTTCCTCCTCTTCAGAGAGCAGAACCATTTGAACCTGCCCCACAAATGCAGCACTCCTCGGTACCACTTGAGAATTTGGAGACACTGGGTTAGGTTTAAGGACAGAGGGAGAAGACATACTAGGGGAGGCAATCAAACTGGCAGGGTAGGATTGGGATACAATATGAAATGAGTTGTTTGGATATAGCTGCTGTCACGCTTCACAGGAGGCAGAACAACTCGCTGTGCAGATCAGCATCCCCCTCTCAGTGTGCCTTCATCTCCGCTGCAAATTCCTGAAGGTTCCTTGAGATTGTCTGTGGAGCAGCAAGTAGCTGATTTGTGTCATATTAGAAGGCTGCAGCTCTCACATATTTAAGAGAAGAGAGTGGAACACCAAGTGAGGGCTCTGGGGTGTCAGGAGTGAAATTCACCCTCAACTGCTGATCTTCTAGAAATTACCAGGAGAGGTAGCAGGGCTGCAGCTGGAGGCCTCATTGTTGTGGTGGCCTCTTCACTACTGGAGGGGATAGCTTCAGTTCCTGATCATGGACCCGCTTCTGAGTCACTACAGATGGCATTTATTGTTGGTCAGAAGGAACCCCATTGGCTGCCTGCTTCTGTCATGTTGATGTCCAGATCAACCAACTCTGCATTTGTCTCACCAGTTTCTGCCTAGAAGCTCTTTGTTTAGGATCTTGAGGCTCTCTGGGCAGATGCATCTGCCTTATTAGTGGACATTCAGCCCTCTTCTGTGGTGGTGCTCTGTTCTTCCTCCTGTGCTTATGTAGTGATTGAAACCCTCTTGCTTTGCTGATGGTCCTGCAGGTGATCGCTTCCTCCTTGGCTGCCTTCTGCCAAGCAAATGAAGAAAAATACATTCATTAGTTACCATGTCTACATCTTCATCTAAATCAAGCATTACATTTCTATACCTTCATAGTAAGTGTGCCAGTGTATTAAAGTGTCACATAAAGAAAACACCTTTGCTGTGAAAGCTTCCGAAATCAAGCTGCTACTTTTAACAGTGCTGGACAGCACACTGTAGGTCTTGTTAGATATTTTTATCAAGCATATCACCATATGAACTGCACGGTGAGACGTGGTGACCTCTCCTGTCTAGGTCGGCACTGGTCGCGCTCCTCATGTCATTCTGCTTCTGGGAGCTCCACACACTGGGATCCTAGCTGAGCTTCTCCCACTGCAGGGCTAGGCAGTCTCCTTCCCTCTCTGAGAAGACTGGCTTGCAGGCTTCCAGGTGATGTCCAGCTCACAATTTCTTCAGCTAATGACACAGACTTCAAGTTATATACCATCACCTCTGGGAGACTAACTGTCATGCAGACACCAGTCCGGGTCTCACAGCAACTCTTCAAATACTTTGCAGAGCTCTCCCTTCCTTGGTCAGAGAAGCGTCTTGGAATTGGAACAAAGTACAGTGGCTTGGGTCCTATTTTTATACTTGTTTTTTTCAGTGAAAGTATGTTGATCCACTGTTTAAGGTACTAGAGCCAGAGTATATCTTTTTACATGTATTTTTATGCACATAGTGCAGATACAGTGTTTGTGTAAGATGATGACTCCCTTATCTGGTAGTGATGATGCTGGCTCCAAGCAGAAACATCTAAAACATTCACACAATGAAGTGTAAAGGCTCTGCACCTAGCTGTCATCATCCTTCCTGAAGCAGCAATCAGGGAACGAAATGAGTGCAGAGCCTGTCTAGACAGTTATTCACCTTTAACAATGGAATATACTGACTCACCCTGTCTCCCTTACTAATCACAAAACTGCAGTGCTCAAGTAGGAGAAAAGAGCGAGCCTTTGCTGAAAGCATCTCATAGAATTTCTAAGAGCAGCCTGTCTCAATTCTCCCACACTTCAGTGTTTGGCTTTCCATCCTCCAGCTTCAGAAATGCATACAGTATACTTTCACTGTCTAAGAAAGCTGTATCCACCCTCCATCTTCTGTCATGCTATGCCAGTGGCAGTTCTAAATGGATCCCACTGGTCCCAGCATTCAGATGTTCCCCACAAGCTGAGCCTTACTACCATGCAAATACTCACTTAACACTCTGAATGTTGGAGGAAGGGTCTGGGTATTATCTAAGTTGAACTTTACATAATTGGGCCTAGTCTGCCCAGTACACACAAATTGGTACATTGTCACAACCACCACATGCAAACAACCCAGGACTTGGACTATAGCCCCATTTCATAAGAGAGGGTACTATTGATATGCCCCTCCAAGTCACAGAGCAGGTTCTGAACCTTGGTTTTACCTTGAACAAACCTAGACCTCAGTACACATAGTCGATCAATATGTCCACTAGGCCATTAAAAAGCCAAGATAAAAGTTTTGCACACAGTGGGGTCACTCAAGAAAGGGGAGCGTACAGAGGATGTTCCCGTCCCATGGAAGCTTCAATTTTGAATATTTATTGTGTGGGCTTGCATTTATGTTATTTGGACAAGTCATTGTTGTTAATTGTAATAGTACATTTTATGTGCATTACATATCAGTGGCAATTACTGTTTTTTTGTTTAAAAAATGTGTATTAAACACCCAGTATAAGACGTGCTTCGGACTAGAAAATCATGGCCTAGCACAACTGTGGTTTATGCACTAAACAAAAGAATTTTAGTGGTTGTGAAAAATAATGGCAAATTTCAACCGTCACGATTATTTATTTTCACTAGTAACATTTTAATTAGAAAATGAATCTTGGTGCCAACATAACATAATATGATAAAAATGTATATTTTTATTTTTGAAAATGTATTTCAGTGCATGGCAATGGCCTGTCATATTTTTGTCATGCTGCATTGCTCTGGGTCTGAGGTCCCTTGTAATGCAGATGATACTTCTTAAGGAACCTCTCTCCAATGATCACTAACTTCTAATTGAAGAGGCAAGGCCCTCTCACTGTGATTCTCTGCTAGTTGAACAATATCCGGAGTTGAGGGATCAGCAGGATGGAGGTGGATTGTTCAAGAATAGACTACTTTTTGTTCTTGTATGTCATATCCTGTTTTTGGAGATCTTTCCATTGACTCTGGAGGTCTCCTCTTCCACAGCGAAGTTCTCTACCTACGTAGCAGAGGTGATGAAATTCAGTATGTAGACAGATTAAATAGGAATGGTAGTTAATGAAAAGGGAAATAGACATGTTTAGATTTAAAAGTATCGCCCATGTAGTTTGAAAGTTACATTAATATGGATGTTTTAAACACATTTATAAGTACATAATTGTTTATGATCATTTGTGCAGGCAACACAAATTTACTTTGCACTTTAAATATGCACACTACATGTAGGGTGTTGCAGAGTGATTTTAAATGTTATTTTGTGTGAATGATGTATGCATTCATAACTTACTCTATGTATACGTGGGTGAGTGAATGATGCATTAGGGGGTGCCTATTACTCTGAAACACACTCATTGAATATAGCCCTCCATGAGAAGTCTACAACTTCTGCCTAGAACGCTAGCTAAGTGAGTGATGGAGAGGACCCTTCCCTCAGCACCAATAAAGTTTTTCTGTGCCAACACTTGTGCTTTCAAACACTATGTGGAATGTAAGAGATAAAACAAAAACATCCTTTAAAAACTGCTCTTTAACCATACTGAGGCAAAAATATCCCTATTGCTATGCTTTTATAGACAGCTGAGAGCAATGGGGAGCAATACGGCATTGGGGGCCGGAAGCAGCATGTAAGGGAGAAAGCTGTAAAACACTTGCACTCTCATGGAGTGCCAAATAAAAAACACAGTTCTCTAAATATGAATTGCTGAAGGCTGCAAGTTAGCCAGTCAAAAATGTTGCAAAGAAGCTGTGCTCCAAGGGAGGGGCTAACGCATGAAGGGGAAGGCAAGTAGTTGAAAAAGAAGCAAGCAAATAAGAGTGACAATAAAGGCAACCAATGATTAGGAATGAGTGGGTTGTAAACCCCTTGTAAGTTCACATACGTCTTTTGAAACCAGACAGTTTGCACTGTCTGGTAGGCTGACCTAAAAATGAGACCACTAGTTGGTCGCTAACCTGCAAACAGTCACCTCAGTTCTGTGTCCCAACCCAGGAGCCTGTATGTGTCCATAGTGCATGGGCAAGATGTCAATGTAACCACCATGGTATGGCTATGTTGTGCAACACACTACAGGCTATAATAATTTTATACATACTTTCTGGGTGTACTGGAGCCCTCCTATTTTATATAATCAAAAGCAATTTCAGGATTTCAAAAGTTTTCTCAGTGATGACTCATGTGCATATGTTTAATTGTCCCTCTGGTGTGGTTGTATGGTTGAATGTTGGAAGGGGGCAAGGGAATGGAGAGGGGACATACCAGCATTAGCTGCAACATAGACATTAAAAATCTGTTTGAATACTGTATTCTACAGATTACTCAACACAATTTACACAGACATGCATTCAACATTATTGGTATAGATGTGCATGTTGACATGGTGAGTACAAATGTTATACCTTTATTTGAATCTTATTTGTGCTGGCAATAGGACCCTGTGAATAGTGACAGTACTATTCAGTGCCACAGTGTGTGTGCAATAAAATGTAGTTGTACTATTGGTTTTACCCAATTAATCTATTTAACTGTCTTGTAAAACCATTGTAGATGGTGTTGAAGTTAAATACCATATGTGGGCTGCACTGCAGTATGTATGTACACTCCCTTCATATAGAACAAAAATATATGTCTGACAGAAGCACTACTACTCTGGCTGGCCTGCAGTTTGAATGTATTGCAGTGACACTTGGAAGGGAAATCTGCCTTTGACTATTTTAATATAATCAAAAGTCACCTCTAAAGTGTGCCTTGTAAGCCCACATGGCAGTGCTAACATACATACAAAGAGGACAAACTACATTTTGGGCATTAGTTTGCTCTCACAGTGTGTTCGACTTGACAGCCTTTGGTGTGGTCTTCCCACAAACTTTTTGCCCTTCTGTTTACTGATATTTGTTTTTGTTGATAGTGCTAATGTGCTTGTGCTCACTGCTTTAAGCATGGTGAAATTGCCTAATTGGTACCCAATTGGCACATTTAATTAACTTATACATTCCTAGAAAAGTGGTATTACATGTACCTAAGGCCTGTACATTAAATGCTACTAGTTGGCGTGCAGCCTACATTGTCACCCTTATTTAAGCCTTGGGTGCATTTTTAAAGTGCAAATTTGGCCTAGCAAAATGAACCTATTGCCAGGCCTAAATCTCCCTTTTTAATACATATGTCACCCCTCTGGTAGACCCTAAGTCATATGGCAGGGTGCAGTGTATTCAAAATGTTGGTTATGTACTTAGAAGTTTTAGATGTCCTAAATAGGTTTTCCACTATTGTGACGCCTACCTCTCCCACAGGATAACATTGGGTCACCTTATTACTTTTAATAAATAAGTACTAACTTGTGTTTAAGAACAGGTAGGAAAGTCATGTTTGGTCTCAAAAGAATTGTAAAATCCATGTTAATGCTAAAGTCAGATTTTAGGTCACAATTCTTAAAATGGCACTTTTTGAAAGTTGGCATTTTCTTGTCCTATGTGGTGCCTGCAGCCTATGTCCTGAGTCACATCACTATCAATAATTGGCAGTTGGCCTTTATGCATTCCTTCCAGATAGTGAGAAAAAGGGGGACTAGGTGTTGGCAGGATAAGAGGGAAGGAGCTGTTCCCTGCCGTACTTATATTTCAAAGGGGCTGCCTCCAGCATACTCACAAAAAACTTAACACCAATCCTTTGTCACCCTAGACCTCTTGGAACCTGGGCAGGGGAGGAAGCAAAATTCAAGAACCAGATTTGGAGGGGGGGCATAGACGTTTCCCCCACTTCAGAGGCTGGCAAAAGGTATAAATATTGGATCCTCAGCCCAACCCTTCAGTTCTCTCCTGGACCTGTGAAGGACCCCAGACGTACCGCCTTAAACTTTAGAGGATACCCTGCTGCTTGAGGCCTGCTTTGTACTTCATAGGACTGTCCTGATGCTACCAGAAAACTGTGTTGCTGCTTGAAGCCTGCCTTGTACCCTCAGAGGACTGCCCTGCTGCTTGAGGCCTTCCTTGCTGCTTGATCCTAGAGCTGCAGAGTGACTCCAAGGGCTAGTTGGCTGGCCTTCTGCTCTGAGCTACAGGGACACAAAAATCTCTAACCCTGATCCTGGACCCTGATTGGAGTAAGTCCTGCCCTCTAAGTGGCTTCCTGTCAGTCCTGGGCCTTGCAAGTGGTGCTAAAGGTGCCCAAACAGCCAATAACTAAAACTTGGGAAATTTTCCACCAAAAAGTACCTGCACACCGACAACAGACCGGGACCTCCCTATTGGCACTTTTCTCAAGGTGCATCACTCGTCAGCCTGACTTCGGGATGGCTCCCTCTATTTTCTTCTCTGCAGCAGCAAATCCTGGTCAATGGCTCCTCTCGGAAAGAGCATCTGGCCTTGTGGGGCTCTCATCAGCTATAGCCTGAAGCTTCGTCCGACTGAAGATTTTTGACTTCCAAAAAAATCACAGTGTGAACGTTGAAATTGTCATTGGACATTGTCCTGCGGCTCACTGACGACAAAGCCTCCTCCTTAGACACTGCCTTGTGCCGCTGAACTTTACCTTTTCAGACATTTTTCTTCAAAAATTCATTTAATCTAAAAGAAGCTGTTCCCAGTCCACCTTGTGTATCTTAACAGTGCTGCATTGCAGTCTGCCATAACTTTTGACTTTTCATGGTATAGCTTTTACTAAAAATTAAACAAAATCTTAAATACGGTTCTTTTGATTGGATTTATTTTGTTTTGGTGTAAAGTTATTTATTGCTTTTTAATTAAAATTTCTCTCTTCTCTGATTCTTCTTGTTTGGTATTTTCACTTTATTCCTGTTTATGTGCTGATAAATACTTAACAAGTTGGCTCTAAGTTAAGACTGAATGCTTTTTGCCAAGCTACCAGAGGGTTAGGCACAGGTTAATTTAATTACTTTTGAGATTCACGCTACCAGGGATTGTGGTTATTCCTTGAGAAGAGTCCCCACCACCCCTCAATCAAAACTCAATTTCCTACAAAGGGAAATATTACTGAAAAGTTATTTCACTGTTTAGGCCTTGCTAAATGTTTCCCTTAACAGCTGTGGATTGGATTTTCTCATTTCTCTTCTTTGAAAAATGTTTCAAAGTTATATTCCCTACTTCATTTTCAATATATGATTTAATTGTGGATAAGTTAAGTAGAGAAGGAACTTTGTTAAAATGCACAATCTGAGCCTGAACTGGCTTAAGACCAGTTCAGCTACTCGTTGCACCTCTAGAACTGGAATACACATCCTTGGCTGGCAGAGCTAACAACTCTGGCTTCTATGCCAATAGCTTCCCTTTGACCCTAGGAAGCCAAATGGGTGTTAGCTATGTTAACTACTGACTGTGTATCTTGGATTAGCTTGCTGGGAGTTGACAAGAACAGGTGGCAGAGAAAAGGGCAGTTGAATGTTGTAAATACATATATAAGTAAGTATTTGTGTTCCTGAATATGTGTGTGGGTTATCTAAATGTACTTATAATTTTAAAGCAGTGCACTGCACTTAGGGTGTTAATGTGACTTGAAAATATTATTGTGTATAAATGATGTATAAATTCTTAATACATAATCTATGAATACATGGGATAGTGAGTGCTATGGTAATGAAAATTTTTAATGTTTCCATCAACATTTAAGCTGTAAAGAGGCATGCGGATGCAGTGAAACATGTGCTGTCTGTAATAGAGAAGAGCCACAAAATGTACATCTTCAATTGAAACACATTTAAAAAAAAATGATCCTGCTGCACAATATGCTCTATTTTAAAATGTAGCTGATGTAAATCATTCTGAAATTCTTTCTTGTCATAAGCTGTATTGCTGCACCACATTTACATTTTAGAGTAAATGTATTCATAAATATTGGTGTATTTAAATTGTAAAAAGATCTTTAAAATGTTCCACCTAATAATGGGAGTTCTCCAGGATATTTATTATGTTTGTCTGCTTCATAAATAGGCCACTTTTAAGGTGTCAGACCTGGTGGCTTTGAGTTTGTGCAGGGCCACTCTTAGACCTGACATCCTTGGCATGGTTTCTACTGTTTTTTTGCCTTCGCTTCCTTTATTTTTGACTGTGTGCTGGACTTTGTTTTTGCAGATTTTTGGTACTCTGGACTCTTTACGACTGCTGACCAGTGCTAAAATGCAAGTGCTCTCTCTATAAATTGTGATTAGGATTGGGTATCCCTAATTGCCATATATGATTTACTAGTAAGTCCCTAGTAAGGTGCACTAGAGGTGCCCAGGTTCAGTAAATCAAATGCTACTAGTGGGCCTGCAGCACTGATTGTGCCACCCACATGGGTAGCCCTGTAAACATGTCTCAGACCTGCCACTGCAATGTATGTGTGTGCAGTTTCGCACTGCCAGTTCGACATGGAAAGTGTACCCACTTGCCAGGCCCTAACCTTCCCTTTTACTACATGTAAGTCACCCATCAGGTAGGACCTAGATAGACCCATTGGCAGGGTGCAGTGTATTTAGAGGGTAGGGCATGTACTGGTGTGTTTTACATGTCCTGAAAGTGAAATACTGCCAAGTTCGATGTTCACTATTGCAAGGTCTGTCTCTCTCATAGGTTAACATGAGGACTGCCTTTAAATAGCCTTTAAGTGCAGTTTCCCACTGGGAGCAGATAGATGTGAGTTAGGGGTTTCTGAACTCACAATTCAAAAATACATCTTTTGGTAAAATGGGTTTTTAGATTGTCTGTTTGAAAATGCCACTTTTAGAAAGTGGGCATTTTCTTGCTTAACTATTCTGTGCCTCTGCCTGCCTGTGAAAGCCACACCTGAGTCAGACTGACAGTTGGGGTGTTTGTTAATTCCCTCTAGACAGTGACACAAAGGTAGCCGAGGTGTCCTAGATATCCAGATGAGTCTTCCTGGGCAAGAGAGGGGAGGGAGGAGCTGACACTTGCACCTCGAAGGGCTGTGCCTGTCCTCACACAATGCAGTCTCCGACCCCCTGCAGTGTGTCTGGAGTCAGACCTGGGCAAGGCAGGATCTTGTGAACAACAGAGACTTTCCTTTCAAGTTTGCCTACTTAAAAGCAGAAATTAGTATAAATTGTGGACCCAAAACCACAGATTTTCAGACCACTTCTAGATCAAGAGGAAACTCTGCTAATGAGAAGAGCTGAAGAGCTGGAGGAGGATTACTGCCCCTTTGCTTTGGGTACTTTGCTGGGTTGGCCTTTTCTCCAAGGGCTTGGACTGAGCTTGCCTTCTGTTAAGAAGTCTCAGGGACATCAAAGACTTCATCTGCCAGCACCTGGGCTCTCTTGCAGAGACCTCCTGACTTGCCAAGTGGTGCCACATCCAGTCCCTCTGCCTCTGGACGGAGAAGCTGGCAGAATCAGAGTGAAAATCCATGCACCAGAGCCAAGTGGCAGAAATATCGACGCAGCGCCTGCAGCGCGGCTGAAAAATCAATGCAGCGTAGGTGAAATCGATGCATCACCAGCTCAGTGTTGATTCATTGCTTCCGTGCATACGGATTTTCCATGCGTTGTCCCTGTGCATCAAAATCTTCAACATCACTGGACGGACCCGAGGCTGTTTGTCCTGAAACCAACGCATTGCTTACCTGACGGAGAAAGAATTGAAGCAAGGCCTCACTTGTGAGTAAGGAATCAATGCATCACTTGCTTTTCCAATGCACACTCACCCGTGTGGCTTTATTTTGGATGCACACCAGGTACTTTGTGCTAAAACAACACATCCATTGATTTCAATAGATTAAGACTCTCATTACTTTAAAAAATCATATCTTTGCTTGTGTATGTTGGATTTTTATTGTTCTGGTCTTGTTTGATTTATATACATATTGGCTATTTTTCTATACTGGTGAGACCTTTTGTGGTGTTTACACTGTCTTACTGTGTGTGTTTGTACAAATACTTTACACATTGCCTCTGAGATAAGTCTGACTGCGTGTGCCAAGGTACCAAGGGGGTGGACAGGGGTTATCTGAAGTTGTATCTCCCTTACCCTGACCAGAGTGGGGCTCCCTACTTGGACAGGGTGTAAACTGACTGCCAACTTGAGACCCCATTTCTAACAGCCACGAACATTTGTTTATGTGCATGTCCCTTTCATTCTCTAAATTACCCTGTTTGATTTCTTTTTAATAGCAAGTCTTCCACCATTGTGGCTTAAGTGAACTAACCCATCACAGATTAATAGAGTCTCAGATATGTGGCTCTGAAGAACCAGATAGCCAGGTCTCAATAAGGAACAGGCATTGGCCAAGCCAACAGGTGTGCTGTCTGGTGCCCGCCGTTAGATTTTATCAGTACTTGTTTTGTCAAGTGTTTTTGTAAAACTTCATTGCTGTGGCAGCTGCTAGGCCCTTGCCATTATAACAAAAGCAAAAATACTTTTTGGTTTCAAAAAGCATGGATTGCCATAGTACTCACAGACAGTGAATGAACTACTTTATTTGCAGATGTGCCCCTTATAAAACAGCAGTACACCTTTAGTCACAGTAAAGTTAGCTATTGGTTCAAATTGGCTGATACTTTTTCCCATACTATATGGGGTAATGGATGGAAGATAAATGTGAATGACAAAACAACAGACCGATGGATGGAGAGGGCTGGCAGAAAGCCCTATAAGTAAGCAAATTTTATATATAATTTTAGTAAATCAAGAGGTCTTTGCTAACACCAGACCTGAAAAAAGTCAGGAAATCGATTGGGTAAGTAAAGGGTTTCAGAAAAGAGTCTGATAAATGAGGGGACATGAAGTAGTGACACCGTAAAACCTTAATTATTGTCCCCATGCGGGGGATATTTCAAATATGAGCAATGAAGGTGGCCTTTTTGACTCCTGAAGGAGGAGTCTGAATGTCAGGAATAAGGCCAGGCGCGGTCCAGGTCTCGCCCGAAATTCTGCTGTGCAACTCTGTGGCGCTTTATGCACAGCACTTGTCATCCCCTCTTGTTCCAAAGGTGACCATCAGCGTCATCTGCCTGTGGCAAAGCTCATAGAGCAGCAGGTTCAGGACATTGGTGGACAAGATGCACTTATCAGTGCTATTCTATGAAGGGACTACAATTCCCATGTTTTTAGAGGCAGCGGCCATCTTGGAGTGTGGCAGACCTATAAAGCCCAGCCACACCCAAGTACGTTGCTCACTATTTTGAAGACTTCGATGCAGCCAGACCTCGTGGGGGTTTCTCTGGAGAAGAGCAGAGTTCCTGAGTGTCGTCTAACCAAAGTCCATGGTGCATTCAAAAACGAGTAGGTCGTACTCGTAGCGGTAAGGCCTTGCTGAATCCAAGTTTGGAAGAAGTTATTACTTCCATAAGGTAAAGTGCTCTTTTGCACAATATTTTAAAGCGTTTCAGTTCACAGATGTAAAACGCTCTTGTGCACAGCAATTCAAGGCGTTTCCGTTCACAGATGTAAAGTGCTCCTTTCGCACAGTAATTCAAAGCGTTTCAGTTCACAGATTTAAAGCGCTTTTGTGCACAGCAATTCAAGGTGTTTCCGTTCACCGATGTAAAGCGCTCTTTTGGCACAATAATTCAAAGCGTTTCAGTTCACAGATGTAAGGCGCTTTTGTGCACAACAATTCAAGGTGTTTCCGTTCACAGATGTAAAGCGCTCTTTGCACGACAATTTAGGCGCTTATATTCTTCGATGTAAAGCACTCTTGGCACGACAATTCAAGCGCTTCAGTTCACAGATGTAAAAGGTTCTTGGTGTAACAATCTAAGTGATTCAGGCTACTTGAGTAAAAGCGCTTCCTGGTATTATTAAATAAAGCGCTATAATTTCAATGAGTAAAACCTTTTGGCATTTATTGTTGTAAAATGTGAAAGTATTTCTGGAGATAAGCAAATCATAGTTTTAGTTGTTCTTTGAGAAGCTTAAGATGTGAAAAGCATATTTAATTCTTTGAGATGTTCTAAGTAATGATCAAAGGTTTATGTTGTGAATACATAGATGTTACAGGATTGATATTCTGTGTAAAATCATAGTTCAAAAGTCTTGCCATCTCTTGATTCTGAGGTCGTGTTTTACTTTTGCTCCACGTTTCAAAGAAGGGGCTTTGCCCTCATTTCAGAAGAGGTCTCCACCTGATACCTCGGAGACGCATTTAGTCAAGAGTCTATAAATGAGTTATGTTTCTATGAATGAGTAAATGCATATTTTTTCTAACCTTTACTTTTCAAATCTCTCTCCCTGCTGTTCCCTACCCTAATTCCCTTCCCCCCGACTGGCTTCATCATAACTCTGTGCTATAATAGCTTTCTGAGTTGGTGACACCGGGAGGTGGGCCTTATGTCCAGCGACGTGCAGATCCCGAGGAAAAGACCCTGTGACACTGAAGCAGATATTCCTTTGTGAAGAGGAGCAGTGTGACAGGAAGTTAAAGTGGGCAAGGCAAAAGCAGGTGTAGAGTTGCTGACCAGGGTTAAAGAGAGTTTATCCACATCATCAGTGGTTTGAACCTCTGTACAAATGAAATAGCAAATCAATGCAATTTGCAAGTAGGGGTATTACTACTTCAAAGGATTAAAGCACACCTTAAATGTCAGCTGCCTGATACTTCATTTTTCAGAAAGGTTAGTAGCAAGAAACAGCAAAAACGCTTCGCTATTGCAGCTGAGTTAAAAAGCAATTATTTGAGTTTTTGTCCCCATGGCCAACATTCGAAATTTCAATAGTGAGGAAAAAGGAATGGACATTTTGTCAACTAACATTGGCTTGAGTGCAACAAGTGAAAGGTCGATCATTGTTTCTTACGGTGATATCAGTCTGTAGAACTGAGGTAGCTAATTGTATAGTGTACTGATGTTGGTGGCACTGTGGGCGCATCTGGCTTTATTTGATCTCTGATAATTTATTTATAAGAGGACGCGTTAGAGGTTCGATGGATCTTTAGACTACGCTTATAGTGATTCCACCATGTACACAATCTTCACTCTTAATCCAATCAGTAGCAATATAACATACAACAAATCAATTATCAGAAGCTTTGAGTCAGTAATCTTTACGCACCCTGACCCATGCAGCCATGAATAACCACGCCTTTTAGTAAAATTAGAAAGTTTATTACTCTATATTAACAATTCAAATATCACGCAAATTAATCTCAAAACCAAATGCTAAGCATGTACAAACATCACAGGGTGACCAAAACGGCAAAATAATCTCTATTTAACTAAAGCATTTGCTATTAGGCATTCAAGAGTCACAGTACAAATTAAAGGCATCAATAACTGAACAACAGAGATAGCATACATCTAGATTCAACAGGTGAAGAATGTCTACACCTTGGGTATACTAACTCTCCAACTATAATAGCATGTTTGGGCTTCATGCAAAAAGCTATTTTAGTCAAAAGTTAATTTGGAAACATCTAACTAGGGTTCTATCAAAACAGCGGTTGGTATCTAAAGAAAATACAAATGGATCAGCAAGCTGTGATTTCTTTGTCAGTTGGATATCTATCTGGTCAGCTTCAGCAAGGGACAGTGAAAGGGAATGGCTCAGCCACAGTTGGGCTCTAAGTTAGCTGAACCAAATAAGAAAGGGCATCAAGCTAAAAAACTGAATCAATGGTATTTACAGTTAAGCTATAAAGCTAAAGTAAGAAAAGAACATCAGGAACCCCGTTGCTCCTGGGACTAACTGCAACAGAGCTGCATAGAAAACTAACTAGCAACAACCTAGGAAAAAAGACTAACTCTTGTGTGCCAAGTGCAGTCAGAATAAACTAAAATCCATAAAGTACTTTCTCACGTCGCCATTGGTCAGAATATTGTGTGTTCACAATAGAACCAATAAACATTAATTTCTAAATCTATGATATAACTAAACAGTCTTTCACATGTCGATGATTGGCTCCTCTTCACTCGTTCCCATTACCAGTCTTGTCAAGTAAATTTTACGCTGCAATCATAACTCCAGTCAGTGCGCCCGTTGTCCAGGCCTGGGAACATTTGCTTCTCACACATCAAGGTAACATTAGTATCAATTCGTAGTACAGTACATTTCAGCAGACAGTTCTCACAAGAAAGTTCAAGACATTTACAAATTGCTTGGTCAGCACCGTGTGACCAATGGACGGTGTTAATTCTCTGCTTTCACAAAACATTTACGAACATTTATTTATGCCATGAAACTTAACATGAGGATCTGTCGACTAGGCCCAAAACTCATAATCAATCAATGCCTAATACCTTTGCACAAATACATAACATTAGGACATTAGTATGATTTCCCTAATAGATTTTGTTCTACATGTGCACATTATTTAAACTATAAATGTGAATTATTTATTAATTGTTGCACACAATATGGTAGCCTCTCAAGTGAGCACATTTTCCAAGACACACCATTTTCTAATTGTTAGCCTAAATAATGTAAATCCTTAGCCATTAATCAATGCAAATGTATTAGTAATTAATTCAGCTTTCACAGCACCAGGAAGCTGATACATACTCATATATAGGGCCAAATGTATTGAAGAATAATGGTTTATTTTTGTAATACACTTAAGCCAACTACATTGCTTAGATTTACATTGTTGTTGGAACTGGATAAATCTATAAAAGTAGAATGCATGGAATTCTTTAGAATCCTCGCTGTACCATCCACTGGATGTTATGCATTCTTTGAATCAGTGAATTTACATTCACTCGTAAGTTTTGGCACACGTAAGGGGACCTTAAGGACCGGGAATCGGCCCCTTAATTTATAAAAATAACATGTTGAGCAGTTGTGGTATAAGAAGAGGTGCATGGAAGGTGCAAA
This sequence comes from Pleurodeles waltl, assembly GCF_031143425.1. Lineage (NCBI taxonomy): Eukaryota > Metazoa > Chordata > Amphibia > Caudata > Salamandridae > Pleurodeles > Pleurodeles waltl. Next base: position 1,313,385,940 of record NC_090447.1, read on the forward strand.
ATATACTGCATGAGCATACTTGACGTCTGCCTTGTACACTCAGAGGACGGCTCTGCTGCTTGATGGGTGCCTTGCTGCTTGATCCCAGGACTACCAAAGTAACTCCAAGGCCTACTTGGCTACCATTTTGTTCTGAGCTACAGAGACATAAAAAATACCTAACAACCTTTAACCCGCACCTGGACCTTGCCTGAAATGAGTTCTACCCTCCAGGTGGCTTCCCACCAGTCCTGGACCCAAGCAAGTGGTGCTAAAGCCGTCCAAACAGTCAAAAACGAAAACTTAGGAATTTTCCACCAAGAAGTGGCCTGAAAACCGACAGCTGAACGGGACCAACCGACTTGCTTGGTACTTAGGCTCATATTTATACTTTTTTAGCGCTGCATTTGCGCCGCTTTTTAAAGCAAAAGTGGCGCAAACTTACAAAATACAATTGTAATTTGTAAGTTTGCGCCACTTTTGCGTAAAAAAATTACGCAAATGCAGTGCTAAAAAAGTATAAATATAGGCCTTAGTGTTGGCAAATCCACTTTGACTCACTCCACATTGTCATGCAGTGCCATTGTGGGTGTCCTACACATTTTGGTATATATGCTTAGGAGTGTTTTAAAATGAGATCATGGATCTAAAGTGCCCCCAGCAATCGCTCCATGACTTGTAATGAGGCGCAGCAGGTACTAAGGGATCGCTAGCAATTTCATTGGCTCTTAATGAGTGCTATAACATCACTTCAGTCCACAACACATGTAATGAGGTGCATCAGGTCTGATGGTATTACTAGTAACATGATTGGCTCTTAAACAGTGCAAAAACACCACTTCTGTGTCTAGTAGGACCATTTTCCTCAGTCAGCGTGCGAACCTAATTAAGGCTTCCTGGTATAAATATCTACACTGATTATTGTTTATTCTTTAGTTTGCTGTACTTATTTGGAGGGCTCGGCCCTGCTTTGCTGTCGAACATGACTTGGGCCCCTGTTAAAATAGTCATCAGGGAGACTCAGCACTGTGGTACTATTCACAAAACAAGAGCTATCTGCACCATGTATGAAAATGATATGCTGACTTGACGGTCAACACCCGAGGGGTCTGAAACCCAAGGGTTGAAATGAAAACACAGAACCAGACATAACATAAAAGAGGGAGCTTCAATGTGAGCAGCAAATGCATTCACTCGAGGTTCCTGGAAGCCCCCTGTCGCTCTCATGAGGAGAAATGAATTGTAATCACACACAGATCGGTGCCAAGCGGGCTAGTAAACGAGGGCGTTGCTAAATCCATAATCTAGCCATCTGCTTTTAATTTGTCTGAGAGGCTGACTTCAGCCAGCTAAATGAACTGTGAGGGTAGTTTAATTTTTAACAGCTGGAGTGTTACACTTTTAACATCAATATTATGCTGGCCAGATGAGAGACTAGAGAGGTGGGGATGTGGGCGGTAATCTGATTCGCTGACAATGCCGTGAAGTTACATTTAATGACACAATATAATTAATCAAACTCACCGCTGTTGTATTCCCCTATGGGCTTGGGTCACTGGCATTGCACCAATGAGGGCCTTGCGTTTTTTGCCTCCTGCTGCAAGGTTCATGTCCTGAAAGCTAGTTTCGAGTTTGCGTGGGACAACACCACTTTCCTATTTACTATTTTATGTAACCAATGTAGTCGCAAGGATGCCAGAGGCCTTGATGTAAGCAAATTGTTAGTTACAGAAATAGAAACATAGTTGGGGTGCATCGGTCTCCTTGGGCTTTGGGCCCCGGTGCCACTGCACCTTCTACACTATTGATAGCTACACCCTTGTAAATTGCTCCGTCCATTAATGCTCCCCTGCTGCTCCAGTGTATATCTAATTCTACATTTCTGTAAGACATGTTATTTATAGGTAAATAATTTTAACAAGAATTGACGACCCTTAAGTGTGATTGGGAATGGCACTGGAGGGATGACTTTGCTACAAAAAGGTATGATAAGTGTGGTGTCTTAAAAAGAATATTCAGAGAACTGGTAATTGAGTAATAATTCTTATAAAACGCTGTACCAGACTCCTCAGCTGCATATATATATATATATATATATATTTACATATACACACACATACATATATAGATATATATATATATGTGTGTTTGTATATATAGGGAGTGCAGAATTATTAGGCAAATGAGTATTTTGACCACATCATCCTCTTTATGCATGTTGTCTTACTCCAAGCTGTATAGGCTCGAAAGCCTACTACCAATTAAGCATATTAGGTGATGTGCATCTCTGTAATGAGAAGGGGTGTGGTCTAATGACATCAACACCCTATATCAGGTGTGCATAATTATTAGGCAACTTCCTTTCCTTTGGCAAAATGGGTCAAAAGAAGGACTTGACAGGCTCAGAAAAGTCAAAAATAGTGAGATATCTTGCAGAGGGATGCCGCACTCTTAAAATTGCAAAGCTTCTGAAGCGTGATCATCGAACAATCAAGCGTTTCATTCAAAATAGTCAACAGGGTCGCAAGAAGCGTGTGGAAAAACCAAGGTGCAAAATAACTGCCCATGAACTGAGAAAAGTCAAGCGTGCAGCTGCCACGATGCCACTTGCCACCAGTTTGGCCATATTTCAGAGCTGCAACATCACTGGAGTGCCCAAAAGCACAAGGTGTGCAATACTCAGAGACATGGCCAAGGTAAGAAAGGCTGAAAGACGACCACCACTGAACAAGACACACAAGCTGAAACGTCAAGACTGGGCCAATAAATATCTCAAGACTGATTTTTCTAAGGTTTTATGGACTGATGAAATGAGAGTGAGTCTTGATGGGCCAGATGGATGGGCCCGTGGCTGGATTGGTAAAGGGCAGAGAGCTCCAGTCCGACTCAGACGCCAGCAAGGTGGAGGTGGAGTACTGGTTTGGGCTGGTATCATCAAAGATGAGCTTGTGGGGCCTTTTCGGGTTGAGGATGGAGTCAAGCTCAACTCCCAGTCCTACTGCCAGTTCCTGGAAGACACCTTCTTCAAGCAGTGGTACAGGAAGAAGTCTGCATCCTTCAAGAAAAACATGGTTTTCATGCAGGACAATGCTCCATCACACGCTTCCAAGTACTCCACAGCGTGGCTGGCAAGAAAGGGTATAAAAGAAGGAAATCTAATGACATGGCCTCCTTGTTCACCTGATCTGAACCCCATTGAGAACCTGTGGTCCATCATCAAATGTGAGATTTACAAGGAGGGAAAACAGTACACCTCTCTGAACAGTGTCTGGGAGGCTGTGGTTGCTGCTGCACGCAATGTTGATGGTGAACAGATCAAAACACTGACAGAATCCATGGATGGCAGGCTTTTGAGTGTCCTAGCAAAGAAAGGTGGCTATATTGGTCACTGATTTGTTTTTGTTTTGTTTTTGAATGTCAGAAATGTATATTTGTGAATGTTGAGATGTTATATTGGTTTCACTGGTAATAATAAATAATTGAAATGGGTATATATTTTTTTTTGTTAAGTTGCCTAATAATTATGCACAGTAATAGTCACCTGCACACACAGATATCTCCCTAACATAGCTAAAACTAAAAACAAACTAAAAACTACTTCCAAAAATATTCAGCTTTGATATTAATGAGTTTTTTGGGTTCATTGAGAACATGGTTGTTGTTCAATAATAAAATTAATCCTCAAAAATACAACTTGCCTAATAATTCTGCACTCCCTGTATATGTATAAGAACTCCTTTTAGAGGGCCATGGGGCACGCAGGGGCTACTGGGCTCAACAATGGTGGTTGAAGCCTTGTCTTCTTGATGTCCTAGGGTCCTGAGCAACTGAGTCAAGTACCCCTTCTGCACTTAAATCTCGGTGATAGCTGTGGATGAGCAGTCAAAGGCTCCGTCCGGGAGGGGGGAGTGTAGTTAAAGGTAAGTGAACACGACTCATAACTCAAAGTGCACACAATACGGACAACAAATCCATGTCCAGTCCAACACTTACTTTTATAGGAAAAATAAGTATTTTATTTCTAACACTACACATTCACAAGAATAACAACATTCATGAGCAATAACCCAATCACCTTGAGGTCGGGGCTCTAGTAGTATGTCAGGCAAACCCCTGTCCCACTCTCTATCTTATAATGTGGTCAGGGTTATTCGCCATTCACTGGTGGTCACATTACTAGTAGGCTGTACTCCAGAGTTGCCATTTAACTCCTTGGTAGTTACTCAAAAGTGTCTATGGTGCCACAACACCTTTAGCAGGTAGTCCCATGGGGTCCCACAGGCCCAGTTCCAGCCTTACCCCCTCCTGAGCTATGGAAGTGTTCAGTGGTGCAGTGAGAGCCCTCTCCATGGGCGCTCCAGAGTCCTAATCCTGTTTGGCAAAGTCAGACTGCTCACAGTACATGAGACAGCACCTGGCAGGTGCAGGCTCTCTCCTCAAAGCAGAGCTGGAAGTTCGTTCTAGAGATCAGAGCTGCTCCTGCTTTGCACACATGAGGTGAGCAACTCTTCCCCTCACCTGGGGGATGGATTCCGATCCTCCTCTTGACTGAAGCTCAGTGAGGGTGCAATGTCTCTGGTAGTGTCCCCGTGGTCCTATGGGAAACAGTCAGGGGATAGATCTCAGTTTGTGGGCTTGAGACCCTGGTCACATCTGCAAACGTTTCATCCAGGCAATGACCCAAATTCTTGTTCACATTGGCACCAGCAGTCCCTCCTGACATAAAGGCTTATCATGATACTCTCAGTCTTCGCACAGACCCGTCCGATGCGATAGCCCTCACCATAGCAGTCCTTCCTGTTATACGGGGTTGCTGATAAATGAGACCTAAGTCTAAAGGCCCTAGGCCCATGTAAGTTCAACCGTGGCCCCATCTGGCATACAGGGTGGTGCAGACCTGGCGCTTCATGCCCAGGGCTCCTTGCACAGCTCAGATCATGGCGGCCATCTCCTGGCAAACGGGGGTTGCTGGAGCATGCCTCCATGTAGGCAACAACCCAGTGTGTAATTTGTAAAAGTTTATGTGCCAGGGCTATACTCAGGAAGCCACCACAGCTTCCACCACCCATTGCCCCTGTCAGTGTTGCCAATGACATACCTACATAAACACTAACCATCACACAACTACAAGTCTGACAATTCAGATTGTCCGAGGCCCCAAAGCTATAAGAATGGCTTGGGTGGGAGGTATTATGTGCTTTTAATGTATAAAGAATAAATAAAGAACTTTTGTTCAGCTCATCTTTAAATTACACAGACCTCACCACAGTGTGGCAGCTGTCATAACTGCTGGTGCTGGCAATTAAGCATCGGTGCTGAGCCCCTGGAAACCACTGGCACAAATTAGGCACTGCAAAAAACTGATCAGTGCACAGCTGTTCTCCTCACACCCATACACTCCTCTTTCTCACTGGGCACACTGGTATTGGGAAGGAGGCACTGGTGCTCCAGGCTCTAGGGCAGGTGCTCTTGGTTCCCTGGGTGATGTCCCCCTCACCCAGCAGGGAGACTAGCAGTCCTTGGCCCTCAGTTCTGGTCAAAGGCTGAAGTCTTGAAGAGCTTCCCCTCCTCCCACAGCCTAGCTAGCTGCTTGTAGGTAGACAAATTCTGAAGTCTCAACCTCCCTTTCTTATAGTCCATGCCAAGACACCAAAATGTGATTTAGGGTCTGAGTCTTTGAAGTTTTATGTTGGTGGTTCTGCTTCTTTTAAAATGTGCACTTCTAGCATTTTTCCCCTTGAAAAGATGTCTGTTATAGCAGCCAAGACTCCGGAGCTGATTGACCCACAACATAATTCATGGGAGTGACCAGAATTCACGCTTGGATGTCAGCCACAGTGACTTGTGCATTAAACGATTAATCCTGGGCCCCCAGCCCTGCTCTTTTTGATTTCCTTATCGGCCCCATCGCCTTCTTGAGATGTGTCTAGGCCCCTTCCTTGTGATCGATGACTGAATCAAAGAGCAGTATTTTGAAGTAGATAGGGAGAGTCTCTTCCTCCTTTCCTTCAGTGTGTGTCCCACCCAGCTCACAGGAATGCAGCAATACACAAATCTGCCTATGGAGATTCATCTACTCCTCATATTTTCTCCAGGGTGGCCTGGCACCTCAAAATAGATCCCAGGGTCCTCAATGTAATGTACCATTGTAGGCACACTTTCACTCAGTGTACTTTCATTCCTCGCAGGCATGCATACACCCAGAAAATACACTAATCACACAGATACTGCACAGTACTGCTCTATCCCTGTACTGTACCCAGGTGCACTACACCCAGAGCAGAGACATTACTCCTGCACTGCAAAGCATTCCATATCTACCTGATGTAGACCAAGGGTGAATTAAAAACACAGATTTTTTTTTTAAAGGTGAGTGAACCTGTAGGCCTCACTCCAGAGACACAGTCACAGGACCTGTACACTACTACTGATCACTACAGAGTAAGCTGCCACCAGTAAGCTCATGCTGCTTAGCTCCTGATGAAGGTGGTAGCCTTCTAACACTATGAGGGTAGCGCCCCTCTCATCCAAAATGCCACAGTCCATGAGACAGGCATATGTCATGGAGCACACACACATGATGCGTGTTTATCTATGACAAGAAATCACTATTAAGGATTCTGACATCAATAGAGTTGGGTACTCAGGGCAGGAGTATACCTATTTAACCATGCAGAGGGCTTTTCCATCTTCCAACCCAACAAAAAACTGTAAAAACAATCTCAAGTTCCAAATAAAGAAAAACACTGGCACTCAAGGGTGCTGTTCTCAAAAGGCGTAATTTATTCAGGCAAGGTTGGACACGTTTTGGCACACACACACAGACACACACAGACACTCACACACACATACACACACAAACAGACAGACACCCACACACACACACATATATATATATATTCACATAAACATATATACATATAAGGGCAACTCATGAATTGCATTTTATAGTATATGATGTTATACTACAGTAGTAGTACTCATGTACTACAAAAAGCTACTCACTACAGGCTACAGGCAACAACCTCCACCTTACATATCTTTTCATTGCAGAGATCTCTGCATGTGTTATTTTATGTTTCAGTAGTAAATGTGGGAGGGATGGGGGAGTGGATGGAAAATGAGAAATAATTATTACAAAATGTGAGGAGTTTGAGTAAAAGTAGGATGGGTTTTGGGAGGGATATGGTACTTTAAACATCTACCCACCAAAATATATCTTTCTATCTATCTATCTATCTATCTATCTATCTATCTATCTATCTATCTATCTATCTATCCATCTGTCTATCTATCTATCTATCTATATAATCTAATAATGAACTTAATTTAAAAAGACAGTTAAATTGAACTTTTAAACTTTTGTTAAAAAATTAAATTTAATGTAAATCAATCAATAACGTTTAACAAACTTATTACATATTAAATAAATATAACCATGTTTTTGTGGGTGGTAATTTCTCCAAACGGCTCTCTAAAAACTATCATATATAAATTTTAAAATATATTTTAACAATGAGTAAATGTATTGTAGCATTTCAAATTAATAGTTTGTGGTTTCTAGGAAATATTAAAAATTATTTAAAATGTATTTTATACTATAATATTTTCAATACTTTTTTAAAGAACAATCAACTTTAAAATGTTTTCCTATATTTCCCCATATGTAGATCTCTTCCATGGTAGCAACGGTCTCCACCAAGTTGTGAAAGGTTACTATTAGTAACTTTACACTAACAAATTCTGTTGTAGGAGGCTCCACTAGTTCTACACTTGGGTCTAAATCTACACTCGGAAAAGAAAAGTGTAATTTTACATCTTTTTGCAGAAAGAAACAAACATGTGAGTAAATCCATGTGTGTCTTTACCTTTGTCAATCATGCTCATACTATACCAACTACAATTCATTTATCTGCAGTGCTATGCCTAATCATCTTCTGGTGCCCACTCCAGGTGAACCATGCATGCTAAGATTATAATCCAGAAGTCCATTTGAAGAATGAGAGTAGCACGCTTTGTAGCAATTATTTATAATTGTTATTCACAGGTTCATCAAAGCAGCACAGCGAAGATCACTTGTTGTTTAGTTGTTGTATCCTGCTGCTTCACTGTAGTTCAATCAGACCCAACTATTGTGTTCCACAACTTTTGTTGTTTTCACCCTTTTTGGTTCCCTTCTGTTTAGGGCTTTCCCCCATTCCTCTCTCAGATTTTGGTTGCAATTTCAAGATAATTCTAGGTATCTACTTACCTCTTGCTCCTTCAGCTTCAGTGCAGTTGGTCTTCTTGGCATTCAATGATATCAGACTGGTATCCAGGTTGGTCAGATACTTGTGTTATGACCTCCACTGATAAGACTGACAAACCTGATCTTCTTATACTATTGCACGTTAGAGGGTACATGATATTCAGTTTATGTGTACAGCTGTTTGTATCTGGTTCTATGGTCCCATGCCTGAGTGAAATCCATGGTCACAGACGTTACAATAATTACCTGTACCTGTGAGGAATCCATTGGAGGGAGATTCCAGTCCAGAGTTTCTATCTTACTCTTTCCTCTTTATCCCCAGTACAACATGCATGTTGCTACACTGATACTTTTACATCAGGATTTAGAGACAACAGTGGTGTTCAGCAGGTCCCTACATTTGGAACCTGAGGACAGATAGGTAAGGGCCTCTCACCACAGAGTAAACAGATGACAGCTGAAAGGCACCCCTACCACGGAACAGGACATTGGTGAGACCAGCTTTACTGGCACTGACTAGCAAAATTACTGAACACACACCGATCAGCAGATCCAGTCAGGTGGTAACTGGCAAAATGCTAAATTTTGCCATACAATAAATGGCTATCCTGACCCATGAGATAACATGAGAAGATAATCTATAATTCTCACACAACAAAAGGAGTCCATCAAATGTCACATAAGAGACATTTGATGTCATCCCATGCCCAAGGTGAACACAAATGTATGGTGGCACAATTACATGTCAGGTACTGGCAGATGAAATTGCCAATTAACAAGTGCTTTGTTCAGAAATAGGCACACTGGAAAGCCAGTCTCATGACAGAATTGGAAAAAATCATCTGCACCAGACTCACCAAGTAAGAAATTATTTGGATCACAATGGGCAACACTGAACAAAAAGGAAAGTACATATATAGGTATTCACAATTTCATTATTATCATGAACAATGGTTTGAGGACATGAGTCAAGGATCTGATGGGAGATGGCAGGAGGGATGATTGTATTGTAAAGAATGTAGTGGCACATGAATAGGATGTGACTGCTCACCACATGATAGGAACATAATGGAAGGCTATTTAAGAATCCTATTGCCACAAAGAGGACAAAGGGGATATGAGGTCAATGCATTCTGTGCTTATACCTCTCTGCAGTGGAGCACAGATTGTAATGGTAATTTGGAGTATCCAACAAGCTCATATTTTGTGTCAAAAAGGTTGGGGCACATTACATACATTTCATGGCAAATAATATAGTTGGCAACAATTAAGCACATCTCCTTCCAGGTACCTCATCAAGCAAGGCTGTAACCAGATATGCACCAACGACTATGAATTGAGCCTGAGTTATAGGAGAAGAGTGCATGCCATGCTGTGATCTGTTGTGCATTTAGTGTGATGCTGTAGGTCTTTACAATTGTAGGTTGTGTAACTGTTCTGTTTTGCAAAGATTGCTTCAAATCCCAGTACCATGCTGTAGCTATCTGAATTAGTTTCCCCCCAGAATGCAGAGCTGTATTTTAATGTGTCCCTGTGAGCTCATTTTTTCATCCTTCGTAGGAATCAAACGCTTATGGAGGTCGAAGGATCTTTTGACCAAGTAAGTAGTGTGGTGAACCTTCAACAATTTACATTAAAACCATTGCAACAATTTAAACACCATGACCCATGTGGCCACAGAAGGAAACTCCAATCAGTGAAAAGCTTCAAAGCTTTATTTTATAACAAAAAAGCTAAAGTCATGTAAACTGTATGCAAAATCAAATTATGAAGATAAATCAACACCATTGGCTGTCCAAAACGGAGAAACCGATTTAATTAAATTAGCATCAACACAATTAAGCATTCAAGAACAATAATACATATCATTAAGCATATAATCTTCAACACTGAAAAATATCTCAGATGAGACTGTGTTAGCATTTATTAAGACAAATTATGCCGAGAACACAATTAGGATTTTGGTCATAGGTTGTCCCTACAACTAAATCAAATTAGGACATGCTAATTAATACATGCAGACAAAATACAAAAGAGAGACAAAAATAATTTGAAAAATAATCTATCTTGTGCTACAGAACACTAACTTAAAACATTAAATAGGTGAGTGTCAGCATGCTAGCCTTTATTCTAGGAAACATGATATATCAAGGGACATGGCATTCAGCAGGGAGACATACTACTCCTAGGGTCAGAATTCAAGGATTCTTCATCAAGAAGCATGTGATCATCAGCAAAGTCCAGACAGAAGCATCATCAAGAAGTTCAGAGGGAGAACTGTACAAAGAACGGCATGTCTAGCAGGGGCTAGAAGCAAAGGAAGACTAACCAAAACTTGTAAAGTCCGCTCCCTACTAAGAAGCCACTAATGCATCTTGATTGGTCAGTTCAGTGGGTCCATATCACACAAAAGGGGCAATGTCCAATCAGAAATTGATTTGTCTTCAGGCTGCAACAGTCCGGTATTTTCTCAGGTTTAATCTGAAGTCATATCCTCTTTTCATGTGAACCTAAACAGTCAGTTACAATTTACTGCCACTTTTAACAATCCAAATTCTTCCCCGAGTGTACAATAGTCTTGTCTTCGTCCCTTGTGAAGACACATGTCAGTTTTAAACAACTTATTTCACCTTATGTCCACAGGCCTAAATGTTCCTGGACCAAGGTCACTAAACTAAAAATCTCTATAGAATTGAACAAAGAGCCAACTACTACTCATGGGAAGGAAACCTAATGGAAACATTCATGTTAGAAAAAACTATAATTCACCACTTTTACTTGACTGCAAATAGGAGCTCTGCAGTCATAGTTATGCTAACACATGAAATATAAATGCATTAATACACTTGTTAATAAACCACACATAATATGCAAACTTATACATTCAAAATGAATAATATGTCATCAGAAAGAATAAACCAGTTCATTATAAATTGCAAAACTTATTAAGACATCACGTTAAATATGACAGAGGAGTACATTTATTTTTATGTTTGCATCTAGCTAAATTCATAAATCATACATTAAACATTGAGAATACAAAATAAGTTTTAATAATAGCAGTTTATCAAGTGTCTAAAATAAATTTTGGCATTGATTAGTTTTCGTTAGCACATTATTAAATCAATTGTGCACAATTGTGACCAACACAAATGAAAACATGAGCAGTTTTAAAATTCGTGTCAGTGCAGCTTTCTAAGCTAGGTTTTTAAACACGAGACAAAAATTTGTCACCTTCTGATGATGACTGGGTCACAAAAAGAATTACTAAATTTTGCGTTCCAACATTCCCTTGAGAAAAACATGCTTTTCATGTATTATATATTGTGCAGCTGTCAGGTTTGGCTGTGGTTATGCAATTAACATTCTAGCCCATCTTGTGCTAGTTCTTTGGTTGTTTCACTACAATGTCCATTTCCTGTGGGCATAGTTCTGTAAAAGCAATGGTACATGTGAGATTTTGGTGCAATTAAGAGTTTGGCCAGGGGGGAACTCTATCACAACAGAGTGCCCTCTCTGCCAAACTCTCGGTATGACTGCAGGATTTAGAGATTGGCAGACTGCCAGGTTTGCTCTAATGCACCCTCCCCATTTAGAGTTGGTGGTTGGATGGCTATTTTTGCCTTCCATCAGCGCCATGGATATCCTGGCAGTGAGGTAAAGTAATACACAAAAAATGACCCCAAGACCAGGGGAGAAAACTTCTATGGTGGGCAGGGTCATTTGTTTTTATTTACAAAAAAGAAAAAACATAACCCCTACAAGAGTTTTTTTTTAGAAAAAGAAACAACTTTGGAATTGTTTTACAGCTGCCTGCTGGGCTAGAAAACATCTCTAGATTTGGAAGACAAAGTAAAGGCAGGGTGGCAGACAAAGTCCTGTGCCACCCTGTCTGGATTTATCTGCCTTTACTCTCCACCAGGTTCTGCTCTCTTGTTGGTTTCAGTGAGGATGGTGGATTTAGCTGCATTGGATCTCTTGGGCTGTTTGTTTCATGAATACGTACCTTTTAGTTTATTTACCAAGGGAAGCAAAAAATGTAGTGGATACCAAGTCCTGCTTGGCAACGTGCCTTTTAAGTGCTGCAGTCCAAAATCCACTCGGTTAAGTGAACCTTTGCACAATTTTTCTTCAAAAGATCTTAAGCATGTTTAGTTTCGGAACAACATGATTTAAGGCTTGTATTTTGATGTTTATTTCCTTTTGTGGAGAAATTAGCAGGGCTTCCAATAGAGGCCTATTTTTATTTAACATGCCCAAATATCTCTGAAGGCCCTGAGGCCCTTTTTGTAACACAAAGCCTTCCCAGAATTGCTTTAAACTGTCAAATTTCTTTTGGACTTACATTCTGCCATTGCACATTTCTACAAAAAACATGAGGAACGTAGAAAGGTGTTGATGCAAACCTTTCTAAGTGAAATTCCAGTCTATGATTAAAGGTGGGTCAGAAGGGTCCCATGGAAGTCATATTAGATTCTTCTGCCAACAAATTCCCACCACGCTGGAGTGGCCTCAAATCACCAGATGAAAATACTGCCACAAATAATTCCATGGGGTAGCTTGTGCTAACTACTATACAACTGTGTAACTTAAAATGCCCAGAACTGTAACAAGACTAGTAGTTGTCCAATGCTGCTTCAAAGTTTCATGTCATCTCAATCAAAGACTCTACATAACATTCTTTTACATAGAAGTTTGTGGAGGAATTTGGATGTTAGTCCCTAGGTCTGTGGATGTACAAAAGATCAGTGAGGACAAGTGACCTGTGCCTGTTGCAACACTCAACTGCCTAATTTAGAAGTTGGAATATACCGGGAATCCCCCTTGTCTGCCAAACGTGTGGTTCTCCTGCTCCTTTTAGAGGTGGAGTAACTTCAGAATTTGTGAAGGCACATCCTCATCTGGATCTGCTGCTGGAAACCCTTGACTTGACAGCCTGACTGCCACAATGCGAAGAAGTTATACTAATGGTCGTTCTGCCCTATTTATGGTGGGTGACTGTGAGGAAATTGTCGTGGGGGCCCAGGACTTAATGGGCATCCACTGTGACAACTTAAGTCAGTCATCACTTGACTCTCAAGTTAGGTGTGGCCATGCATTCCAAATCTCCCTCCTGGTGAGGATGGGGGTTGAAAACTCAGAACTCAGTACACATAATAGCTCTCAAAAACCATTGCCATGTCAGTACTTTTACTTTTGAAAAGGAAAAGTATTTTGATGCTCATAAATCTAAATACTACACATAAATATAAAGTCACCCAACTTGGTGGCTAATAACTCTGGAAGGCAGGTTTCTCCTCTGGCCGAAGCAATTCAGCAACCCCCTTATCCAGCAGGCATTTTCTTGTTTTCTCTAGGCAGCATACAGCATTTTACTTTAGAATGGATTTTTTTTTAAACAAATCTATTTTTTTAATTGTATATTTAGATTAATAAATATTTAATTCAAAATTAAGTTCAGATGTATAGTTACTACTACTAACTTTCCGCATGTAGACATAGTTCTCTGTCAGAAAGGTGAGATCTCTGTGTGGCAAGGTATAGGAAACATTTGAAAAGTGTATTAAATCTTAAATACAATTTGTAAAAATAAGTTATTTTGTAGTAAGTAAATAGTATTACTGTGGTGCTACTTTTCATACTAAAAAGTGTAGTTTGTGAATCAGGCTCCCAGAGTGTAGATATACACCAATTGAAGACTTATATGTCTCCACCCTCTCATTGTTTGGGGTGGAGGTATTGAACATTGAATTTACAAGTGTAAATTCACTACTAGTAACTTTTACACACATAGCTGACGATCTCTACTGGTGTGGTGAAGACCTCACTATTGGAAAGAATAGGGAAAATTAATAAAGTAAAGTACATTAAAATAATAAATCACTACTTTTAACCCACAATTAATAATATAAGGACTAACAAGTTATATCAATACATATATAACTAAGAAGTGAACATAATTTAATAATGTTAGCATTATTTTCTATGAGGTGTTATATTATGTCCCTGCCTCCCTTATTTCCTTTGGGGGGTTTGCAGTACCTGTCAGGGGCCATCTAAACTTTCTCTAAGGCTCACCTGTAGTGCATTCGCTACTGTTTTGGGACCATTAAGGCTGCAGTAACTTTAGAAGTGTTGTCATTAGCAGTAGCCTTACTCTTTTGTGGGTAAGTGATTGCATTAGAATGTCCCCACTTAAACGTAGCCGTCCCTACACCACTCCTAAGTCGCTCCCATTTAGTAGTATTGCAATTTTCCAGTCACTCCTCCTACCCCTCCACTGTTCATCACACAAATGTATACATGTGAGTGTGGCGGTCTCACCACATTGGTGGAGATTTCTGTGCAGAAAAGATAGGAGAAGCAGGCACAAGGTCTCTGCATGTAGGTTTGTGAATAGCAGATTGTAGTATGCAAGTAATACTACTTCGCATGCTACAAAATGCAGTTTGTCAATACTTTCCAATAGATCTAAAAAGGCTTCATGTCAGCATCCAATAAAGCACTACAGATACACTCCGTGCTGACCATTATCCACACAAGCAACATATACAGTGCACAAACACTATCCTTATATGTCCCCTGTAATCTACTCAGAGCCTCTTACCCCAGCTTCCACAGAAAGCTAGCTCTATGTTAAAGTTCAGGCACCACAGGTTAAAGCTGATAATTCAATTTAAGCAGAACCCATAGTGTGTGAGACTCTATTGAGGAGGCTCGCCACACAGCAGAGGTCCGAATGCTGGAGGTAAGAAAGTGAACACTGGGAGTTCTAATGAGTTAGAATGTATTTTCTTATTAACAACTGTCACTGATTTTTATGCCTGGGTCCGCTATTCCAGGCATGTAAGCCTCATCACAGAATAGGGAACCCTAATAACAAAGGTCAGAAAGTGAATAACTGGGCATTTTCATGAGTTAAGGCTTATTTTACTATCAGTGATTGTCCCTGAGGCAATGCATGGCACTCCTGGGCAGTAAAAACAAACATTGATTTGCCGTCTGACATGCAGGGATAAAACTCCAAGGGATAGATTTCCAAACATCTTGTCCTCAGTTAGCGTTACAAAAACAATGCTAGCCAGCACAAAATGAGTTATCCTAATTTTCTTTCCAGTGTAAATCTTGTTTTGCGCTGGAAAGTACTCTAAAAATAACGCAAAGCACTGTTTTGCATTATGTAGCACTGAGGGGGTGTTACGTGGGTGGTACATGGGCTTTCCCATACAACCAGCCATGCCTTTTGATGCAAAACCCCATTCACAAATAATAGTAGACAGGGAATAGTGCCAAAAGTTAATGCTATTTGAAAGATGTTAAAAGGAGAAATGTTTTAATTTCTCTTTTTCTTTTCCGACTGTGCATGTGTGCTGCACTGTGCCACACACATACAATGTAGGGAAGTGTGTTCAAGCATAGTCTTTTGTACTGGAAGGGTAGCCTTCCAGTACAAATCCCATGCTAGACTCAACCACACACCCTTGCTCTAGTGAGCAAAAGGTGTGTATGTGGTGCATGGCAGCTAAAATCAGCGCTGGCACTAGGGAGAGAGGGGAAGAGTGCCATATGTCTGTAGATATGGCGCTACTATGCTGCCTCCCTGTCACGCTACGGTGTGCAGCATTTTTGCCTACGGCACTGCTGTTCTGTTCCTGTTTAGTACATCTAGGCCCAAGTGTATCATTACCACTGGGTTCTTTTGTTTTACTGAAATAATCTCTCACTTTTGGAGTTTGTTTCAGTAAAAAAAAAAAGCATTTTGCCAAATGGGGTCAAAAACATGGCCCGCGTCTGGCACATTGCCTTGCTTTCAATGCAATCGGCGGCACTGGTGGATGCACTCTTGGCAATGACATCCGTGTCAGGTACGCATGGATCTCACAATACAGCAGACTGCTCTCTGCGTGCCATCATTTCAGACTGTATATGATTTCCTTAGTCTCTGGTTTAGATGGTATTCCTTAGTCTCTGGTTTAGATGATATAATTGGCAGTTTCTGGGCTAGGTTAACAGAGAAAAAAATATATAACATCAAGAAAGACACCAGCTGCCATGTATTCATTAGAAATGCAGCTGGCTCTAGGAAAGTATTAAACAAAGACCACGCCTGCGCTCTCTCCTGAGAGGACTGAGGTGCTAGTTTAGGGGATTTACAGAGACAGATGAACTTCTCACACGTCCTCACACCTTTCACGGCCCTTGTCCCCAATGCTACACACAGTCTGAAACTGGTACCACTTTAATGGCAACTTAATGATCCATCTGGTCCTGACGAGGCGTGTTTAGCATTTTGTGTCTTCTCACCAACCCCTGCTGGAATTGTTTTTGTGGGAGATTGACTTCTACAAGTCAATTGAGTTGTTCACTCATTACACAGCAGAGCCAGCGCATTTTGACCTATTGTAATCCTATCCTAAAGGTGTAATTAGGATTTCTTTAAACATTTTGTAAATGTCACTGACATCAGGTTTATCTGATCTTATAAAAACAGGCACCACTGTGAGGCAATGAACGTTCCTTCCTGCACCGCGCTCCAGTGATGAAAAATAATTTCAGATGACCCAGTCTTAACCCAGGCTGCAGGTCAGTCATACAAGGGAGGCTCACCTTTGAGTGGGTGAGGGCAGTCAATGTCAAAACTGATTTTAACTGATATATCAGATTTACATTGGCAGATTTAGAGTCATTATAAAGAGGGGTTTGTTTTGTAATAGCAAGAGAATTAGAGTTTTGTTAAGTAACTGAATAAATGACAACCACAACGTGCCCTATGTTTGACATCAACTCTTGATAATTATGTAGCACTAGATGGTCCCATACCTAAACAGTGGAGTATGTTTTTGTTATTCTTGTCATAGTACACCTATTTATATTGGACAGAAATCAATTTTCATATTATTTCTCTGCCTCACACTACACAAAACATCGCAAAAATTTGATGTAAGCGGAGGCCCCCATGCGCTACACATCTGCCCAGTCAACGAGGGATACAATAAAATGACCAATATTAAGTACCAAAAATGAAAACTTTCTAAAACGAGTGAGAAAATGTTATGTTCTATGTTGAAAGGGAAAGTGGCATTGCCAGACATAACCTGTCTAAAGCAGGGATACGTTTTAACAAATGACAAGTATTATAGAAAACATACTCATGTTGTAAATGATCTTGGTTACAAACACAGGAAATGTTTATGGAAATTAAATTCAAGTGAAGCCTCTAGGAACACTGCACTTTAACATAATTATTTTGTCAAACATTAATTACATCCAGAAGTGCAACATGAACCTTGGAAGTAGTTAACAAAGTCCCCTTTGAGTGCTTTTACTGCACAGTTGCACTGCGCTTCTTCATGTTAACTATCCCATCGCCGTCACTAAGCTAGACAGTGTTCCCATTATGGAAAATAACTAATGAAGAAACTGTTTTTGCAATTCCAAATCACGAGTTCATAAGATGCATTATTGTCAAACACAAAAGACCAGAAATTGAAAATAAACTGAAACTGAAAAAATGTTTGCCACCAGTACATCATCATCTTCATTCTTTTTTCAAGATTTGTATCTCAAAAGAGGTCCACAGAATATCTCTACAATTTTACCTTAAACAAAACATATTTTTAAAATAGAATTTACAACTTAAGACATTCATATTCCTAAAACCTCAACAGAGCACAGATATCATCTACCAAACCTAAAATAAACATTAGAAACTACTGGCTCAAAAAAGTGCAGGTCTAGAGTGTGAAGCTGTGCAAAGAAGTAATACAATAAAATGCATAAACCCAGTTCACTCATAAGAAAGAACATTTCTTCTATGCTTTACATTCATGGTTTACCAGTTAACAAATCTACTATTCAACATGGAGGCTTAACAGCCCTGACACCACCAAAATAAACTCAAATTCCTCATACGAGGATCCTAAGCGGGTATTTTCATAAAAATGTGTGACACTTTAATTTAAAATTTAAAATCATCAAAAAAAAACTATACATTCTACACAAAAATATTTCATTTAGTTATCAAACAACGAGCCACAACTACAGTACATGCATTATACTTTAAAAATAAAGGTCTCAGAAAAATACGATGTAGTAAGTCAAAGGCTGTGCAAACAAACAATATATCTTAAACGCCATTATGGCAAAGGTTACGCACTGCCTGTTCCATGTGACTTTCGCCACACTGCTGTTATGCATTTCAAGGGCTGAACATTCAGTCTACTAACTTCATGGCACAAAACCACATGATCTATATTCCACGACAGATATTTTTGATGATTACTCACCGTAAATGATGAGGTAATTACACTAAATTTATTTGTATTAGTCCAAAATTCAGAGCATACAGCTAAACTCAACCGTCCAGACTCGTGTTTTAAACAACGTTTTTAGTTGAATAAGGTGAGCATGAGATAAGAGTTTCCTGCCTTAAATTAAACACATTTAGAGCATAAATGAGATTCCTAATAAATACCGATTTTTCTTTGAAATAGCATAACCTGGCTGTGCCATTATGCTGCTTAAAATGTCAGAAGAAGGGGTGATTATTTTTATTTTGTAATGTGTAAAACGTAGTGTACTGCGATATATCAGTAAAAGTGCATAATGAAGTTAATATTTCATATATACCATATTTAATTTTCGTTTGTAAGAAAGTCACTGTAATAGTATTTTAGAAATGTTATTCTTTATAATCATTTATATTCAACAAATATAACATTTAAAGCATATCGAATTGAAAGTGTATTTGTGTTTGTTTTAGCTTGGTCAGAGTGAAGGCTGCATTCTTTTTGTGTGTTCTAGTCTTCAACGTGAAAGCTCGTTTTTCCAAAGCTGCAGGTGCTGAAGCTAACAAGGAGCTTGTTGTGCATGAAAGATAAGAGATTCTGACAGAAGCACTACAGGACAGAAGGAGTATCCTGGCATTGGCAGCCATAGTTTTAAGAATCCTGAATGTGAGTGTGTATCAAGGTCGAGTGCAGAAGGCTTCGGAAGACTCAAGTGTCAATTACAACTTTTGTTTTTCAAATAAGAGTTTTGGTTATCATGCCATCACACCTGTATAGGAGGCTGGCCTGGCTTATAGTGGGTACCTTGCGGTCCTTACACCCTGTGCCAGGTCCAGTTATCCCTTATTAGTAGACTAGAGGTGTTTCTAGCAGCTTAGACTGATAGAAGGTAGCTATGGCAAAGCAGCTTAGGCTGAACTAGGAGACATGCAAAGCTCCTACTATACCACTTATGTCATATAGCACAATATCATAAGAAAACACAATACTCAGAGTTACTAAAAATAAAGGTACTTTATTTTAGTGACAATATGCCAGAAGTATCTCAGCGAATACCCTCCCTTAGGAGGTGAGTAATGTACACAAGTTATATGTACACAAACCCAAAACAGGTAAGTAACAGTAAGAAAAGTAGTGCAAATAATGTAGAATCACAATAGGATGCAATAGGTGAACATAGGTCTAGGGGCAACACAAACCATATACTCCAAAAGTGGAATGCGAATCACGAATGGACCCCAGACCTATGGGAGATTGTAGAGGGTCGCTGGGACTGTGAGAAAACAGTAAGGGTGTCCAAAATACCCCACCCCAAGACCCTAGAAAGTAGGAGTAAAGTTACCCTACTACCCCAGAAAGACACAATAGTCGTGACAGGGGGATTCTGCAAGAACCACAAGCACCAGCAAAACACTGAAGACGGATTCCTGGACCTGAGGACCTGAGAAGGAAGGGGACCAAGTCCAAGAGTCGCGATAGTGTCCGGGGGGGGGGCAGGAGCCCAGAAAACCCCAGATGAAGGTGCAAAAGGACTGTCTCTGGGTGGAAGAAGCCGAAGATTCTGCAACAACGCAAAGGGCTAGGACCTTCTCCTTTGGATGGAAGATGTCCCACAGCGTGCTGGATGTTGCAGGAGTGTTTCCATGCAGAAATACCACAACCAAGCCTTGCTAACTGCAAGGGTTGGGGTAGAGGTTTTTGGGTGCTGCTGGGGATCAGGAAGGACCAGGATGTTGCCCCTTGGAGGAGGAGACAGGGGAGGCACTCAGCAGCTCGGAGAGCCCCTGCAGAAGCAGGCAGCACCTGCAGAAGTACCGGAGCAGGCACTTAGAAGTTCTGTGAACTCAGAGTCACAAAAGGAGGGTCCCACGATGTCGGAGTTCAACTCAGCGGGTTGAGCACTGCAGGATGGAGTGCTGGGGACCCAGGCTAGGCTGTGCACAAAGGAATCCTTGGAGAAGTGCACAGAAGCCGGAGCAGCTGCAAATCACGCAGTACACAGGTTTGCTGTCTGGCGTGGGGAGGCAAGGGCTTACCTCCACCAAATTTGGACAGAAGGGCCACTGGACTTTGGGAGACACTTGGACCCAGTTCCTGTGTTCCAGGGACCACGCTCATCAGGATGAGAGGGGACCCAGAGGACCGTTGATGCAGTCTTTTGGTGCCTGCGTTAGCACGGGGAAGATTCCGTTGACCCACAGGAGATTTCTTCTTGGCTTCCAGTGCAGGCTGAAGGCAGACAGCCCTCAGAGCATGCACTACCAGGAAACAGTCAAGAAAGCCGGCAGGGTGAGGCACTACAATGTTGCTGGTAGCCTTCTTGCTACTTTGTTGCGGTTTGTCAGGCGTCCTGGAGCAGTCAGCGCTCGATCCTTGGCAGAAGTCGAAGAGGGAAGTGCAGAGGAACTCTGGTGAGCTCTTGCATTCGTTATCTGAGGAATAGCCCAGAGGAGAGACCCTAAATAGCCAGAAAAGGAGGTTTGGCTACCAAGAAAGGAGGTTTGGCTACCAAGAGAGGTAAGCACCTATCAGGAGGGTTCTCTGACATCACCTGCTGGCACTGGCCACTCAGAGCAGTCCCAACACCTCTGAATCCAAGATGGCAGTGGTCTGGGACACACTGGAGGAGCCCTGGGCACCTCCCCTGGAAGGTACTGGTCAGGGGAGTGATCACTCCCCTTTCCTTTGTCCAGTTTCGTGCCAGAGCAGGGCTGGGGGATCCCTGAACCGGTGTAGACTGGCTTATGCAGAGATGGGCACCATCTGTGCTCATCAAAGCATTTCAAGAGTCTGGGGGAGGCTACTCCTCCCCATCCCTTCACACCTGTTTCCAAAGGGAGAGGGTGTAACACCCTGTCTCAGAGGAAATCCTTTGTTCTGCCTTCCAGGGCCTGGGCTGCCCAGGCCCCAGGGGGGCAGAAACCGGTCTGAGGGGTTGGCAGCAGCAGCAGCTGCAGTGGAAACCCCGGAAAGGCAGTTTGGCAGTACCCGGTTTCTGTGCTAGAGACCCAGGGGATCATGGAATTGTCTCCCCAATACCAGAATGGTATTGGGGTGACAATTCCTTGATCTTAGACATGTTACATGGCCATGTTCGGAGTTACCATTGTGACGCTACACATAGGTAGTGACCTACGTGCAGTGCACGCGTGTATTGGTGTCCCCGCACTCACAAAGTCCGGGGAATTTGCCCTGAACAATGTGGGGGCACCTTGGCTAGTGCCAGGGTGCCCACACACTAAGTAACTTGGCACCTAACCTTCACCAAGTGAGGGTTAGACATATAGGTGACTTATCAGTTACTTATGTGCAGTGAAAAATGGCTGTGAAATAACGTGGACGTTACTTCACTCAGGCTGCAGGGGCAGTCCTGTGTAAGAATTGTCTGAGCTCCCTATGGGTGGCAAAAGAAATGCTGTAGCCCATAGGGATCTCCTGGAACCCCAATACCCTGCGTACCTAAGTACCATATACAAGGGAATTATATGGGTGTACCAGTGTGCCAATGAGAATTTGTAAAATTAGTCACTAGCCTGCAGTGACAATTTTAGAAAGCAGAGAGAGCATAAACACTGAAGTTCTGGTTAGCAGAGCCTCAGTGATACAGTTAGGCACCACACAGGGAACACATATAGGCCACAAACATATGAGCACTGAGGTCCTGGCTAGCAGGATCCCAGTGACACATATCAAACACACTGACAACATAGGGTTTTCACTATGAGCACTGGGCCCTGGCTAGCAGGATCCCAGTGAGACAGTGAAAACACCCTGACATATACTCATAAACAGGCCAAAAGTGGGGGTAACAAGGCTGGAAAGAGGCTACCTTCCTACAACCTGGAAAACCAAGATTCAAGTGTGGTTTAGTTGGTGAGAGATTCAGATTCCCTTTGTCCATTGCAGACCTTTTGAGCTACCAATCTCATACATTGGATGTGGCTTCATGCCACCTCACCTCTCTTGAACAGAATCTTCTACTGAAGTTCTGTTTGCTACCCTTTCTCAGATATTCCTTTTGTATTAGAATAGTTTAGGAGCCAGCTTCAATGGTCAGGCAAGAAATTTAATTTTAGAATCCAGACATCACGTACTTGTCCTGATTTTCTGAAATGTTGCTATTGAAGTCTTGATCTCTCATATGTTGCTTTGATTTAATCTTGTGCAACGCCTTAATTCTTAATTGGTGATTCTGTATGTCTGTACGATGGTTTTGAGACTCACTTTTGTAACTTGGCTTCGTGTCTGTAATAAAGTCTTTTGAAACTTTCATCTGGACTCTGAGGTTTAATGTGTGATTATTCAGTTGCACTGTAATTGATTTGATTAATCTGGCAAACGATTTACTCCACCCCTCGGAACAGGGAAGAAAGATTCATTGTTCCCCAGAAAGAGGAATAGGGCCCCGTGCTGGAGCAGATGGTAGCAGAGGAAGGTCCACTTTCCAATGTGTAGAGAACTGGAATCGTATTCTAGAGTAGTTAGTCCCCAGAGCCCAAACCCTAGTGTCCATGTCCACAGTAGGAGAGTCAGTGAAATTGGCGAGGATCGGAAGAGGGTGTACTGGCAGCAGAAGAGTCAGTATTACTAGGGATGCGGGATGCAGCGGTTTTGTGTTTAGCTTGCTGTGATTATGAAATTGGATGGTGTTTTGCAGACATGTTTTGAATGTTGTGTGAGTGTAGTGATTTATAGAGACGTTGAAATGGTTATCGCGTCTGACATGGCCTAAGAACCAGGGATAGTTTAAAAGGTGTAGAAAACACCATATTATATTGTCTGCTGAGTGGTTGTGTTTCTTGTCAGACGTCGTCAATGACATGGTTAAAATAGGGACTTACTTTGCGTGAGTATGAGATAATTGGTATTGTGGATCTTGATATGCGGGGAAAAACTGTGCTGATTTAGATGTTACCCAGATGGTCGGGTCTCTTCAGAAGTAATTATGAACTTTCTTGATGACTGAAACTACTCATTCTGTAGCGATGCAGACAAAGGTTATTGTATTGTATTTGTGTGATATTTCGAAGCAAGTGTGCGTGCAAAAAGGAGGGGAAACTGCTGCAAGGAGTGAGATTTCAATTACCATGTGCAGCGCTGCTATATTTTGGTTGGGGTGGTACTGAACTACTATTGGTGGGCAACGTCATAAGGTGCCGTGTTACAATTGGTGGTTGTGTTGGAGCAAATGATTGTGGATATTGTGCTGTTAAACAAATTGGAATATTGTGAAAGGTTTTGAAACAATAAATGCTTTAAAGTTATATGAGATATGTTTAGAAGAGATGTTCATATTCCTATTAGGGAGGGAGCAATTTTGCCTCCGGTAGGTACTCTAGGTCACTATATTGCGATTAATGTGCGGCTCCATACATGTGTTTGACTTAGTCAGTGGTACAAGATCACAGAAAAGGTTGGTCCATTAAGATTCCCACAATATGGTACATTTAACTTGAGAATTATTATTTGAGGTGGTTGTTATATGAAATGAAGCCACCCCTTTGACCCACACAATGTGAAACACTTAGGCTCTCATTACAACCCTGGCGGTAAAAGCCTCTTACCGCTGTGCTGACAGCCGCCAACATACCGCGGCGGTAATCCGCCATGGGTATTTTGACCCACACATAGAAATCAACCACTATACAGACACCCACACAAGTCCGCCAGACCAAAGGTCAGTGATAAACTGGCAGTATCAAAACCCACACTGTTACACCACAGGAATACGCCCACAGTATGACGACCCACAGATCAATGCAGCAGTCTCTCAACCGCGGTAAACCATTGGCGGTACACAATGCTGCACTCAAAATACACACACACTTACAAAACTACACCACATTGGACAATTCAAACTACACACACCTGACACACATACACAAACCACACCCACACACTCAGACCACTATAAAACACCCACCCACATTACCCACAACCCTTTCAACGAAAAAAAAGATTGCCAACGGAGAGAGACACAAGCCAGGAGCACCCACTCAATCCGAGCCACAGAACACCATCACCCATACACCATCCACACACCTCACAGCACACACCACAACATAGCACCCCACACGTCACCCCACACATCCTCACACATATCACTCACACCACATCCATGGCACCCCAAAGACACCCCAAGTTTTCTGAGGAGGAGCTAAGGGTCATGGTGGAGGAAATCATCCAGGTAAAGCCCCAACTATTCGGATCACAGGTGCAGCAGACATCCATTGCAAGGAAGATGGAGCTATGGCAGAGAATCGTGGACAGGGTTAATGCCGTGGGACAGCATCCAAGAACAATGGATGACATCAGGAAGAGATGGAACGACCTGCGGGGAAAGGTGCATTCTGTGGTCTCAAGACACCAGATTGCTGTACAGAGGACTGGCGGTGGACCCCCACAACTAATAACATGGGAGGAGCAAGTCCTGGCGATCATGCATCCTGAGGGCCTCGCAGGAGTAGCAGGAGGACTGAACTCTGGTAAGTCAAAGCTACTATCCCCTCTACCTGCATGCCATCACAAACGCCTATCCCCACCCCATCACTCCACCAACTCACATATACCCCACTAATACAACCCACCCATCCCAATACCAAGCACTGCATGCACCCCCAATGCATGGACACCCATCACAGACCTGCATGGACACCCATCACCCCAGCATGCCCAAAAGAGAGACTCACCCAGCCCACAAAATCACCACTCACACAAGGCCAAGCCGACAGGGAAATCACATTCATAGAGGGAAACACAGCCATGCACAAGATGGCACACACAGATACATTGACAATGCATTTTCCCCCGAACAGGACCCCTACCCAATGTCACCAGAGAGGAGGTGCCAGCCACATCACGATGACCAACCTGGCCCATCAGGGACCTCAAGTCAGTTACCCTGCCACAGTCCCAAACCACCACTGAGCCTCCCCCCTCAGGAAACACCAGCACAGCACCCACCCAGCGGGCCCATCCCTCTGTCCCCAGGAACACGTCAATCAGCAGTGTGTCCACCACTACAGGGACCCCAGGCAACCCCACAAACACAGGACGATCAGGGACCTGGGGTCAGTGGCAGTGGGCACATGGTTCGGGTACAGAGACACAGGACAACAAGGAAGCTGGGAGGACTGCTGTGCGACAGGGGGAGGACAGCCCCAGGGAACTGACCCTCCACGAGGCACTCTCAAACATCATGGGAATGTACCACCATTCCCAGGAGACCATGGGCCAGGTAAGTTAAAGGAGGCCCAGCGGATGCAGGAGGGACAGTACCTGGGGATCAGGGAGGACCTAACAAAAATATACACCATCCTGGTCACCATTGCAGGGGTGCTGGCTGACATGGGCAAGACCATGAGGGAGGCAGTGGCACAACAATGGGCACCTGACACTAGCCAAACTGAGGATACCAATAGACAGGACTCTAACTGGACATTCCACCACCATCACCCCAGCCCCTTGCACATACCCCCATACCTATTGGCACAAAAATAAACACCCTTTAAACAAATACCATACAGGAGTCAGCATCATGAATCGAAAAATGTATTAGTACAACATTATCAAAGCATTGCAATTGATTTGTTCAGTGAAATATACTACAGCTAGGCAGTAGTACATATAGCCAGAGCCAGAATGGGGCACACAGATCTGAGAATAGAGAATCCAAAGGGTACAGTCAGTGTCCATAGACAGAGGGTAAGAGGTTGCCATGTACAATCTCCGCAAGATTACTGAAAAATAAAGTTGAGTTACAGTCTCATTCCTGTGTGTCACTGGAAGTACTGCAGTATAATGTTTGTTCTGTTGTCCACATCTTCTTCATCTGCCTCCTCTTCCTCACTGTCCACAGGCTCCACTGCTGCCACAAGACCATCTCCAGGCTCATCCTACTACAGAAAAGGCACCTGACATCTCAAGGCTAGGTTGTGCAACCTACAGCATGCCACGATGATCTGGCACACCTTCTTGGGTGAGTAGTACCTGTCAGATGGAGGCACCGGAAACAGGCCTTCAGGAGGCCGAAAGTTCTCTCAATAATCCTCCTTGTATGCCCATTTGCCTCATTGTAACATTCCTCTCCCCTTGTCCTGGGATTCCTCACTGGGGTCAGTAGCCATGAGAGGTTGGGGTAACAAGAGTCACCTGTAAATATCGAGGGACAACTGTTAGACACACACTAACCCTTAGGGACTACCCCATACCCAGACACCTACTTATAGTGGGTGGGGACCTTGGGCTCACCTATTAGCTACACCCGGTGGCTCTGAAGTTGGCCCATCAAATAAGGGATGCTGCTATTCCTCAAGATATAGGCGTCATGCACAGAGCCAGGATATTTTTGCATTCACATGGGAGATGTACTGGTCCGCCAAACACACCATCTGCATATTCATCGAGTGATAGCTTTTCCTATTCCTGTAAACCTGTTCATTTCTCCGGGGGGGGGGAAGAAATGCCACATGTGTACTATCAATGGCACCAATGATGTTGGGGATATGTCCCAGGGCATAGAAGTCAGCTTTCATTGTGGCCAAATCATCCACTTGGGGGAACACAATGTAACTGCGCCTTTGTTTCAGCAGGGTAGACAACACTCTGGACAACACGTTGGAGAACATTGCCTGAGACATTCCTGATGCCATGGCCATGGTAGTTTGAAAGGAACAACTTGCCAGGAAATGCAGCACTGACAGAACCTGCACAAGAGGGGGTATTCCTGTGGGCTGGCGGATAGCTGACATCAGGTCTGGCTCCAATTGGGCACACAGCTATTGAATTGTGGCACGGTCAAGTCTGTATGTGATGATAATGTGTCTGTCCTCTATTGTCGACAGGTCCACCAGGGGTCTGTACACCGGAGGATGCTGCCATCTCATCATCTGCCTCAGCGGTTGTAGCCTATGGAGGAGAACGGTGAGCAGAAGGTCATATTTCCACATAGAATGCACAACTGTTGCTGAATTTAGGTCACACAAGCAGTATGTGAAGTCGAGAGTCAGTTGATGGGCCAGTGTCTGCTGTCACGCGGTTAGGTGCCATGCCATGAGCCCCCATGAAATGGCGGCTGCCTGACCTGTGAGGAGGGACAAGTGGAAATGAGGTAAGTGCGTTGACGTTGTGCGCCGTCGTGGTAGGCGGTTGACCGCCACGCAACTTCGCATTGGTTATCATTGGGCCCTATGGGTTCCAGGAGCCAATGGTGATGTACGCCGGCGGTGCTACCTGACTGTCAACAGGAGAGGACCTACACTGCAAGTGCTGCTGTGACCTGAGTCTGGAACCGACAATGGCTACAGTGTCTGGGAAAGGGCCCCTGCCTTCACTGTGAAGGAGTTGGAGAAACTGGTGGATGGGGTCCTACCCCAGTACACGTTACTCTACGCTCCTCCAGACAAACAAGTGAGTACACTGAGAGAATGATGTGTGGGCAATGCATGTTTGGAGTGGTGTGGATGTAAGCCACATGTTGGGGGGTGCTGAGGTGTCCTGGCCTGAGTGCTGCATGAGAGATGGTCAGTGTATGTGCGTCAGGGCATGGGTGGGAACTGGGGGGCAATGAGTATGCGGGTCCAGACAGGTGACTAATTTCCTCTTGTCCTGTCTTTTCCCTCTAGGTCAGCGCCCACCAGAAAAAGGGTATTTGGCGTGCCCTTGCCAAGGAGGTGCGGACCCTTGGGGTCTATCACAGGTGGAGCACCCACTGCTGCAAGAGATGGGAGGACCTGCACCGCTGGAGCAAGAAAACGGCAGAGGCCCAGCTGGGGCTGGCCTCCCAATGTGGAAGGAGTTTCCGTCATACTAGACCCCCCTGATGTTCGGCATCCTGGCAGTGGCCAATCCGGAGTTGGATGGGCGCTTGAGGGCATCACAGCAGCCTCAAGGGCGTGAGTACAGACTCTGAAAGCTGATTTGCGCGCTTTGGGAGGTAGCTGGGTGGGGGATGTGGGCTGTGGGTGCCCCTAGGCCAGGGCGATCATAGCAGGGTAGGTCCCTTGTGTGCAGGCTCTGAAGCACTCCAAACCCAATGGTGTAAGTGGGCATATGCTACTGGGCAGGATCCTGTGGGTGTCAGGTGTGCAGATGCTGGCGTTAGGCATTGTACCCCATGGGCTTGTGACTACCTTAGTGACTGGTTGAGCATGGCCTAGTACATAGGGCAGCTCCGTGTGTGTTGTGTACGCCAACGGTAGTGTTGTTGCTGGCATTGACCAAGTGTATCTTCTGCCCCCCCCCATTTTTGTTTTGTCACCCTGTCCTTGTGTGCATTAGCATATCTGGCGGAGGTGCAGAGGCACCTGCGACGGAGGGAGCTGCATCCCACATGGCCCATGAGGGCGAATCCACCGAGGGTAAAGGCACCAGTGGGACGGAGGGTGAGGGGAGCACCACGACCGGGACAGGAGGCGAGACCAGTGACAGCAACTCCTCCTCCGATGAAAGCTCCCTGGCGGTGGCGGACACCTCTGTGCCTGCCCCAACAACAGGTTCAGCCGTCACCCCCCCTACCAGCACCGCCCTCCCAGTAGCCCCTCAGCGTGTTTCCCATGCCCTCTCACCCAGGAGGGTGGGCATCTCCTTCACCCCAGGCACCTCAGGCCCTGCTCCAGTCAGCCCTGCTGCCCTCAGTGAGGAGGTTATTGACCTCCTGAGATCCCTCACTGTTGGGCAGTCAACCATTCTGAATGCCATCCAGAGTGTCAAGAGGCATTTGCAACAAACAAATGCATACCTGGAGGGCATTCACTCTGGCGTGGTGGCCGAACAGAAAGCATTTCAGGCTCTGGCCTCAGCACTGAAGAGTGGAGTATCATGCTACATGTTCCCTGCACATCTCGTGCCTCAGACACCCAGGTGAGGGAATGGGAACTGCCAAACCCCAGGTGCAGCATCACTGGGTACAAGGCCCCCTCCAGAACCAGTGGAGATATGCATCCACTATCACTTTCCTTGGCAGGATGAGGCACACTGGGCACTAAACCCCCTCCAGAACCAGTGGAACATGTCACCCACTTGAGAGACTGCGGCTTTGCAATCTCCAGGACCAAACAGTGGGCAAACCACCCACTAGAGAGACTGGCCTTGCACTCCCCAGGACCAAGCAGTGGGCAAACCATCCACTTGAGAGACTGTGGCTTTGCACTCCCCAGGACCAAGCAGTGGGCAAACCACCCACTTGAGAGACCGTGGCTTTGCACTCCCCAGGACCAAGCAGTGGGCATGTTGCCCCCTCCAGGAGCAGTGGCGTAGTACCATCTTCCGGCTAAGGTGTCCCCCTCCCCTTACCCCTGAGGTGCCTGTGTGTGTGAGTGCCCACTGGGCCACGGACATTTGCAAAGGACAGTGTACAGCCTTCTGTACATATTGTAAACATTTGCAAATACTGTTGTTTACAATTGTTAACTTTATCTGCATGTTTCTAAATATCAGTATTTGCACTCAATTCCTTTTGTCCTTTCATTCTTCCAGGGGGTTATGGGGTGTAAATGTAATGTTGCTGCATGTGTTTGTGTGTATGGTGTTGTGGGTGAGTGTGAGGGTGGGGGTGGGGGTGTAGCGTGTTGCGTGTGTGTGTTTGTGTGTCACTCTCTTTTTCCTCCCCCCTCCCCTGTGTGCTAGGTGCATTACTCACCGTGGTTATTGCCGCCGCCTTCCTTGATATTCCGGGTGCATTAGCAGATACACCAGCATCGGCAGTACCTGTAGTTCGGGCTTCATGGTGTCCCGGTTCTTTGTTGAGTGTCGAAAGATGAGTGGTTCCCTTTCTGTGTACTGTTTCCTCCGTGCTTTTGATGCCGTCGGTACCGCCCCAGAAAAGCTGGCGGATTGGTGGGCTATACATTGTCTTCTGCCTGTCTGTTGGCGGTGACCGCTGCGGTGTTTGTTGCTACCGCAGTGGCGGTCTGAGTGTTAAAGTGGCTGTCTGGGTTGGCGGTTTCCGCCGTGGTCGTGATCCCATTTTTTTTACTGCCGGCCTGTTGGCGGTATTACCGCCACTTTAACACTGACCGCCAGGGTTGTAATGAGGGCCTTCATGCTTGGTAATGTGCTGCTCATGCAAAAGAAAGAGAAAAATATCAGGGCAAAGTGATGGAAGTTGTGCGTATTTATGAAGATGCTATATGAGACGTTGAGCAGAAAAGGTGGAGAGTGGACATGATAGAAGGAGTTATATTGTATCCAGTTTTGACGACAGATGAGGTTGAGGGAGAGGCAGAAAGGAAAACAACTCGGAAACCAAAAGAGAGGAAACAAAAAGAGCCTGATGAGTATGGACAGTGATGAAGGCTCTGGAGATAGTCTTTTGGATGTGTCACATTCTAAATGTCCACCTCCATATAATGAAGTTAGGGATGGATGTGGGGGTAAAACTGTTGTTGGTAAGGGTCTGACTACCGTCACAACTGCTCCAACTAAGATGACCCCTAGTCCTTTGGGAGTTACTTCCACTAGGGTACCCTGTGAGTTAAGAAGTAAAGGTTTGAGAGAATGTGCCCTGGTTGACCCTACAGTGAGTG
This sequence comes from Pleurodeles waltl, assembly GCF_031143425.1. Lineage (NCBI taxonomy): Eukaryota > Metazoa > Chordata > Amphibia > Caudata > Salamandridae > Pleurodeles > Pleurodeles waltl. The sequence goes on from NC_090447.1 coordinate 1,313,416,980, forward strand.
CTATTGATGCTCTTACAGTCCCAGTTACTAGAAGCCCGGGAGTCCCTATATATAATACAGAAGGCTCCGGGAGAAATACGTACAATTTGACTATACCTAATATTGCTGAACTGCAGAGAGGTGTTAGGTGTTGGGAAGTGTGTTCTTTCATTCCAACACACACCAGCACTCCATGTGGAGCAAGTGCAGATACAACACTGAATATGTCAGGCCGGACTTCTATAGGTACTTACCAGAAAATACCCACACATAATACCTCTGTCTAGAAACCATTTTTTAATTTGGGAAATGGTACTCAGGGACGATTCTACACATAAAATTCCTGTGGTGACAGAATCCATTAGTGCGAAAGAGATGGATGACTGAGTACAATACTTTAGTGGGACTACTCTACCTAAAGAGAGTACTACTTCAGAAGTGAGTCATGGAACACTTCCATCCACACCAAGAGATGACTTTAAACATGGCAAAGTTCACAGGAGAATTGGATGCAATGATTGTTGGAAATCTTGGTTTGAAACAGTTAGGGACTTATCAAGAAGATGAACCTGCATTCATGTGTAGGGATATTACTAAGTGAGCGGGAGAAGTTCATGATAAATTGGCAGAACTGGCTCAAAAATATGGGGTAGACTTAAATGAAGCTAAAGCTTTACAAAAGAGCTATAGAGTGTGTTTTAGTGAAAAGGACTTTGCTGATATGAGAACACCAGGATTAAAAACTCATTTTTGGGAATTAATCCAGAATATTAGGAAATGGAGACAATTAGATAAGTGGGAAACCAAATGGGCAAAAAAGAAAGAGGTGAAGAAACCTTTGGGTAAACGCCCACCAATTGGAGCAGAGGAAGGCGTTACTACCTTCCCCTTAAGAGAAGTTCCTGGTGGTGGTTATATTCATGTTCCGTCAAGTCGAAGTGATCTTGCATCATTTACCAATGATTTTCCAAAGCTGGGAACGAAGACAGTGGAATGGTATTAACAGGTTAAAAGGTTTGTGCAAATGTTTGTGTTGTAGATTGATCTGAAAACATTGTTTCACATTGTCATTTCAAATCACTTGTGAACTGGGTGTAAAATAGCTGTTTGATGTCTTGAGACAAGAATGTAGCAACTAAGGGCCCTTTACTGTTAGTGATGAAGAAGTATCAGAAGATCACACCATTCCTGAAAGGGAAGGTGCTTCCTAAAGATGTTGATTGGGTCAACATTGATAGAACAACTCAAGAACCAAAGGAGTTGATCCATGCATAATATCAAAGGCTGTTTCAAGCATTTAAACAGTATGGTGGTATGGAGACGTTAGAGGCAAGGGATATGGGACATTTTGTGTTGAGGTTTGTGACAGGATGGAGGCAAGAGATAAGTCTAATGAGTCAGCAGATTTTAATCTGTTAGCAGTAGAAGTCTACTGATGAGATTTTGTATTATGTGAAATACTGCCACAATGAAATAGTAATGAAGCAGAAAACGTTGAAGGAAAAGTTGATGTTTGCCTAAATAAAAGCAGCTCAATGAACTAGCCAGATGCAAATAACTGTAAACAGTGCTGGTACAATACAAGGTGTATATCAACCAACACAGAATCCAATGCAAGGTAATAGTTTGATAGAGTCCCACTAGACTCTAGTACAGGAATGAATGTAATAGTCTAAAAAGATCAACTCCTTGTCACCTCTGCAATAACCTGGGACATTTGAAACAGGAATGCAGTTTAAATCTGGCTAATCAGGTCCAAAATGCAGGATTTGTTCCTTCTCAGAATAGCAATCTCAACCAGAGGCAGGGTGTCCAAGACCTAGGAGCTAAAATATTAGTGCCCCTCAAGTTCCGGTAATGCAAGTTCCACAAACCCTGATGACACAGCAGAATGCTGTTAGATCACCCCAGAATGTAAATCAGGGCATGAGAATGTATGCAAATGGGATACAGTATAATAATCTGTTTCAGCAGTTTCCTTTGTTTGACACAGTTGAAAGTAACGGCTCCTATTGAGGAAGACTGTGTATTTGGAACAGCCTTAGAGGTAGACCAGAGCGGACCATTCATAGATAGTGAAGTGGATGACCATCCCATGTCATTTTTGGTTGACACTGGTGCTACCCATTTTACTCTGAAAAGAGTATCCCTCCCAAACCTACCCCTCTCTGTAGAAACAGTCCACGTTGTTGGTGTGGAAAATAAACAAACAGCAGCTCAAGAAACTGCACCAGTAGCAGTAAAAATAGAATCTTTTGAAGACAAGCACACGTTTATCATATGTGATTGCAGTCTAGGGAAACTCTTGGGAAGAAATTCATGGTGAAAACGAAATTGTGTCATCTATTGTACCACACCAGGAATAGAAGTTCATACTCAAGATGAGGATGCTGTCTTTAAGTTAATGAAAAGTGAAACACATTTAACTTCATTGACTTTGTTGGTAGTTGACGATTTGCCTCCAGATTTGAGAAATTGTCAAACTTGAAGTGTGGGCTTTTTCAAGAAAAGATTTCAGACTGATAAAAGGTGTAGAACCTGTCTGAATCACTGTTGAATTTCCAAAGACTTCACTACATAGTCGGACCCCAAAATAATTGCTGGAATAACTCCTGTGATCAAGTCCATGATACAGCAGGGAATTTTGAAGGAGATAATGTGAAGTCCTGGTAACTCTCCCATCATGGGTCTTCAGAAACCAAGTGGAAACTATAGAATTGTATAGGACCTTAGGAAAATAAACAATATTGTTGTCCCTTGTTGCCCTGTGGTACCAAATCCAGCTGTAATATTGTTTAAGATTCCATGTGAGGCTGAGTGTTTAACTGTCATTGATTTGTGTCAAGCCTTCTTTTCAATACTGTTGCATGAGGATAGTCAATTCTTCTTCGCATTTCAGTTTGGATACAGGGTTTTGGCATGGTACTCAGTACCACAGGGGCATAATGAGTCACCATAGATTTTCCATCAGATCTTAAAGGTCCGATAGTTTGGACACCACATTAAGAAAGGAGTGAGAAAAGTGTCACAAGAGATGATTTCAGCTGCACTGAAAATGGGTCCACCAATTACACAGAGAGAAGTCAGGATGTTTTGGGGAATGGTGGGATACTGTAGACAGTGGATGCCCAACTTTTCCCAGGTGTCTAAGCCTTCTCTGAGGCTGACACACAAGGATGTGTCTGATCCAGTACCATGGGATGATTGTCTTGTTCAAGAGCTGACAGAATGTGTCTGTCATGCCCCAGCTCTAGGAATGCCTGATAATAACAAATCTTTTGCACTTTTCTGCAGTGAGAGGGAGGTCTGTGCTTTTTCAGTGCTGACTCAAACGCATGGAAGTGCTAGAGATCTGTGGTGTATTTTTTCACCACATTAGATCTTGTTGCTTCTGCATTGCCTGGATGTTTAAAATCTGTAGCTGAAGTTCGCACTAGTATAGACAGGTATGAAAAAATTGGTATAGGTCACCCATTAACTGTGTATGCCCCTCACTCAGTCAAGCCTTTATTGACCAGAACTAGAATGCAGCACTTGAGAAGTAGCCGACTTACTAAGTAGGAACAGATCATATTGTCCACAGAGAATGTGACAATCAAACATTGAGGGGTTTGAATCCTGCTACTGTGCTGCCAAAGTGGTTCAAGGAACTAATGAAGATTGTGAAAGGGATCACAATGGTTCTGATGTCACTGAACTATGTACTAAACCAAGACCAGACATATGAGATGAACCATTACCTGAATCTAATTATGTTCTTTATGTTCATGGTTCATGTTTGAGAGACAACACAGGAAATTTGAGTGTAGCCTATGCCATTTGTGCTCTGTATGGAGTTGTTGAAGCTTCTTGGTTGAAGCTATTTTTCTGCCTAAGTAGTTGAATTGATTGCTCTTACTAGAGAATGCTGTGTCTCTGATTAATTGAAAGTGACAATCTTTGCTGATAGTCAGTACGGCTTTGGCGTAGTTCATGACTTTGGACAACTGTGGTCTCAGAGAGGCTTTATGATGTCCTCTGGATCTCTGATCCAGAAAGGCAAACAAGTTACAAACCTCCTTGACTCTAGACACAATTGCCTGAACAAGTTGCAGTGGTCAAGTGCCCTTCACATCGTTCTGGAGATGATCATGTGACTTTTGGCAATAGGTATGCCAATGAGAATGTGAGGTACTGTGCCCATAATGTCTGTACGTTTAACTGTGAATTCACAAATGAGGGAATGGATCAGACTAACTTTAACCTTTTGTTGACAGCTGCTGATACTTGGGTTGAGGTTTAAAGGCTTAAAGAGGAAGCGTCTGAAGATGTGTAGCAGAGTTGGGTCAGGGCAGGGTGTGTCAAAAGAGATGATTACTTTTGGGTCTCAATGGATGGAAGACCAGTGTTGCCAAACAGCCTGTTGCCTCCTGTGACTAACATTTTCAAAGTAGGAATGCTATCGTGAGAGTGTTCAGATAGACTTGGTTCAATTCTAAAATCAGATTGATATCTGAAGTATTGTGTCACTGATGTGTTGTGTGTCAATGGAATCATGTGGGAAAGAGAACTCCAGTTACATTGAGTCACATAGGAAGGTCGGGAGGACCTTTTAATAGGATACAGAAGGATTTCATTGCGATGTCTGTGTGCAACAGATTGAGGTATGTTTTAGTTATTGTGTGTATCTTTTCTCATTAGGTTGAAGTGTACCCAACTAGGCAAAATGATCATCTTACTGTAGCCAAACTGATGTTGAGGGTACTCCTACCTATAATTGGCTTTCTGACCTCTTTGGAATCAGATCGAGGTACTCATTTCAACAATGAGGTTCTGAAATTGTTGTGCTCAGCTTGCAAACGGAACAGAGTTAATGACCTGAGGCTTTGGGTCTTGTTGAGCAAGTGAATGGTACGCTGAAATCGAGATTGGCAAAGGCGTGCGCTTCAACATCTCTGAAATGGCCTGATGCTTTGCCCTTGTGTTGATGAGGCTTGGCAGTCTACCTGATCAAAGTACTGGACTGTCCCCTCAGGAAATCCTGATGGGGAGGTTGTTGATACTGCGAGCGATTCCTGCAAATGCATTTGTGAATATAACAGATGATATGGTCCTAGACTACTGTAAAGGACTAGCTGATGTGGTGTGTTCTATGTCTCATCAGGTCGGATCGACTACAGCCTCTCCACAACAGGAACAGTGCCATCACCTTAGTCCCGGCAACTGGGTCTTGGTGAAGAAACAAGCTGGGAAAATGTGTCTCGAACCTCAGTGGGGTAGACCTTACCAGGTGATCCTAGTGACCACGACTGCTGTTAAGTGTGGAGGTCTCCCCAATTGGATCCACACTTTCCATACTCACAGAGTTGAGTGTCCATTAGTACAACAGCGCCTGTCCAAGAGGAACCAGTGGTGCAGGACCGATTATTGGATCAGATCAGCCAAGCAGTCAGGGAACAAGCAGAGCCAGAAGTAGCACCCAATCAAGTTGAAGAGGGTGTTGAAAAAGTTACAACCAATGCTAAAGCTGAAACAGTAGAGTCTTGTTTTGTGGCGAATGAGTCAGATTCAGAATCAGATCCCGGAGAATGAACGAGTGTTGGAAGAAAGTGAGTGGAAGCTGGAAATCATTGCACAAGAAGACAAGAATGAGGAGAAGTGAGTCTGCATAAAGAGTGTGTGCCACCGGCAATTACTGAGGAAACTGAGAATTCTGATCGGAGCAAAAGCGAGGACGAAGGTGCAGCATTGTCAAAAAGAACAAAAGTGCTTATGCGAAGGTATTCTTCACCTGAGTGGACCTACTTTGCAAATGATGCAGATCAAGAAATCTGGGAGCATTGGAGTCAACATATAGGTTTGGCTGAACCTTTAAGAACTGAACATTGTGATTGATATACAGTATACCTTGAACTTTCATTGTCATCTAGGAGTTTAGTTTGCGTGCACATTAGAGACATTTGCATTGAATGGGATTGAGAATTTGGAAGATTTCCTAAGCTCAGTAGAAGAAAGAGGGTTGTCACTTAGAAGAACATAGTGTGGGGCTAGGGAAGTCTCACGAAGATTCTGTGTTGTTGATGAATGATCTTTCCTTTGCTGCTTGCATTCGTAAAATCAATGAAGGAATATTTTGCTGCTGCCATATGTGCTGAATAATAATACATCTGATTCTAAAGACATAATGGAGCCAAATAAAGGAAATAGATCGAAATACATAGTAAGTGATTTATATCTTATTTCCTTTGTAATGCAAATACTTTTGCTAGAGGTGTTCTCCCCTACCAGTCCTATAGAAGAAGAGGTATCTTCTAGTGATTCCACCCAAACTATTAATCCTAAAAAAAATAGTAAACTGAGAAAGTATTTAGATGCATCTAGGGGAGATTATTCTGCAAATGTATATTTTTGTTTATTATATGCATATGTTGAGACCAGTGACGGCCAGTGGAATTTGCAAGAAGTGGGGTAGAAGACCTATGGTTAACTGCGCGTGGGCAAAGGGAGGAGGGTTCGGGGGTTCTCCCCCTCGAGACAATTTAAAAAGAATGTAGATTTTTTGTGCAGTTTCCACCGACTTAATCAGCATTTGTTAAGTACTAGCTATTTCTTAGGTGATTTGTTTGTGTACTTTTTTCACGTAGTACATTACTATTGTGTGTACTGCATACTTTCAATTGAATGACTTCCAGGTGTTTATAGCAGGCACAATCAAGAATTCTGGAGTTCAGGCTGCAGACAGTGTACGTTGCTCACAGTGTCTGTCAGTGGTTCAGATAGATAATAAGACCACATGGACATCCAACCCTGGTCCTCTCAACACGGCAAATAGAGCAGTGGTTGCGCTAGCTGGCAGCATTCTAAATCCTCCCAAATCGAGAAGCAATCAAGCCCAATTACATGTTTTAAGATATGTCTGGGATAAATAGCTACATTTCAGCAACAGTCTGGATGAAGTTCCATGTCTAGAAAGACAGCTACTTAGTTTAATTATGCAATTTGCTTTATGGGCAAATAATGTACATCTGGGATAAATTACCAATTTTCATTTGTTGCTTCTTAGCCTGGCTGAATTTTAGCGTGCTGCCAAGTTCTTAATTTATTGGGTTGCTAGACAGAAACAGTAAGAGTGAATAGCCGGAAATACCAGAAGAAGATTTTCAACAGGGGACAGTGAGAAACAGAAAGATAAGGAAGCAATCAAGGGAAGTATAGATACTACTTACCTCAACAGCCTTGTCCTTAGCCTTGTCTGGTTGGTGTAGCATACGGAGTCACAGCACACCAGCAGTCTGCTTCTTTTCCACCGGGCTAGTACACAGCTGTCAATGCTCTCTGGCTGGAATTCTCTGAACAGGTACATGTGGTGCAGAAGCATGTGTTGTGTGTCTGTTTAGAGCATGCAGCAGGTGCCCAGCCTCACAGAGCCTCCCAGAGCTATGAGTTTTGATTCAGTGATGTCATCTTGTGAAGAATTGAGAGAGGGAGGGGTTTTGAGAGGTAGCTGTAAGTGACTGACAGGCATCCCTGGGGTTATAGGGCTAATTCTGTACGTGCCCGGAACTGATTTAGAATGTGATGCTTTATTGCCAGAGAATCCCCAAGTATTCCAGACATGGGGTGGCAATATGTCAGTCCTTAGGCTGCTTAACAGTCAATGCTGCACCTATAACTGGCACATGCGCACTAGGGCCTAAATAAAACCACCTGATGTCCGTCAGGCCAAGGCAGTGCATGTCTTTTCAATGGAAATTGGATGTAATTGTTTTTTATAGATGCCATTCACTACGCTTGATATGGTGAATGGACAGGGCCCTTCCACCCACTATCAGAAACCACTGCTGGTAGAGACTATGAAAGCGAAAGATTGCTATGTATGCACTCAGTTACCTGCTTCTGTTTTGGAAGGCATTACTTATCATCATATTCCCATGACTTAGAGGGATTTCATGTAGTCTTTTGCTGAGTTTGTTTTATGGGACAGGACATTACCAACATTATTTTTCAAACTACAATTTAGTTCTTTCAGAGATCCCTACAGTTGATCATTTGAACAGATGTCCAGCTCCTTTGGAAATAAATATGATTGCATGATTTTTCAAACCTGTTTCCACGCTAGACACAGTTTCTGCACACCAACACTATTTGACCTGTATATGATCAGATGTTCAGAAGAAATTTCTGAATTTAGTGGAGGGCAGGAGAAGGGTGTTGAAAGCCAGCTCACTGTTAAATGAGCATTTCTGGAGTCAAAATAAGTGGACAAAGGAAGAAATAGAACATCAGTTAGCTGGAAATGTAGCTAGCTTAGCTTTAGGCTGGGAACACGAAGGAAGATTGTGCATTTTGGACGGAAAGATCTGAAACTGACAATGTGTTTGTGCAAAAGAGTCAAAGTAAACACACTTTTGAAGTTTGAGAGAAGTTGGAGAGGACACTGTTATCTCTAAAGTTTATTTTGTGTGTGGAAAACATGCCTTTTTTACATTGCCAAAAATATGGTATGGTATGTGTCATTTGGGGATTGTTTTTCTCAAAATTTATCAAGTAGAACATTTCTAGGGTTCTTGATCAAAGCGAGGTGTGAGCTCAGGAGAAGTGGTAGGAGACCACTAGCACTGCTGGAGCATTTCTGGTTGTAAATTCTGAGATGATAGCTATCAAATCTGTGGTTTTACAAAATTGACCTGCATTAAACATGCTGCTTGCAAATGAGGGTGTAGTCTATTGGATGCTTAAAGTTCAACAATGTTATACTTTCATTCCGGATAAAAGTAAGGAATTACAGAAGTATATGCGGAATATTTCAGGGTTTCAAAAGGATTTGAAAGAGTTGAAAGCAACTGGTGCATGGGAAGAAATTACAAATGGATTTTCTACTTTAGGTAGATGGTTTGGAAATTTGGGGTGTGGAATTGTAGTTTTTGTGCTGAGGCCACTGTTGATTATTTCAAAAGTGGGAATTGTTTTGTTAGTTGAATACAAAATTTTGAGAATTGAACAAAGTAGAAAGAGAAAGTGAGCAGAGATTGAGTTGGAAGACAGCCAGTGTAAATATTACAATGACATGAAAGACTTGGAAGAATCCAGAAGAAAGCTGTTGAAAATGACTAGGTTTTATTTAGAGAGTCTCATCCAAGAATAAAGTCGGTTTTTGATGACGCTATATGACATAAGAGGGAGGGATGAAAGAGCATAACCTGGTTGTGGCATTATGGGCCTCATTACATGTCTGGCAGTCTTTTGGGAAGAATGGCCACAGTGGCGGCGCCAAATGATCATCATGTTTGCAGTAACCCAACAGCCATATTACGAACCACACAGTGAATAACGTAAAAAAACAGCCAAAAATCTGAAACCGCCAGGAAACAGAAGGACAGAAAAGATGTGGTCCCACCACCGGCACTGCCAGCCCGACAAAAATACACCCACCAGATTATGAGCCACAAATCACCACAGCAATTCTTCCATGACGGAAATCTATTGGCAGTGCGAACCAAGGCGGTAACAACTCACTACTGTCAGAACACCACACCACATTGGGTAATTTGAATACCCCATACCTGAAACACATCCACACACACAGCACACCTACTCACTGCATTACATAACATTCCCCAACACAACCCACAATCCTTTGCAAACAGAACACCATTCAGATACTCTGAGAAGCCAAAAATATAGATTTAGCTCTTTTACACTAAAGGCATATATACACATCTCACTCGGCACACACACCACATCAGCACATCTATCACAATACACACATCACTAGCACACACAATCCCAATGACAGTCTCCAACTCACATCGCAGCACCCACACCTCACCAATTACCTAACACTGTACCCTTACACTCATAACATCCCTACAGACCGTCTACATAACCACTACCATGTCCCCACAAAAACACCCATGTTTCACTGATGATGTGTTGAAGGTCATGGTGGATAAAATTGTCAGGGTAGAGCCACACCTGTTTGGAGCACAGGTCCAACAAACATCTATTGCCAGGAAAATGGAGTTGTGGCAAAGAATAGTCAACAGGGTGAAGTCTGTAGGCAGTCATCCACGCACAAGGGACAACATCAGGAAGAGGTGGAACGACATACGGGGGAAGGTGCGTTCAATGGCATCCAGGCACTAGATAGCCATGCAGAAGACTGGCAGTGGGCCCCCACCTCCTCTTCCTCAGTTCACATCATGGTAGGAGAAGGTCTTGGACATACTGCATCCTGAGGGCCTGACACTAATACCTGGGAGACTGGAGTCCAGTGAGTACCCACAACATTCTTGTCACACAATTGACTAGTCCTGCATGCTTCCTCACCACCTAAATGATCCATATTTAACTATTTTTAACCACTACACCTCTCACCAAATCACCTAACGCCCCTCTCTGACATGCCACCTCTTCACTGAGCCCAACTGTCCTCACAGCCCTTGGAAATGGCACATTAACTACAGGCTGATCAGATCTCTACAGCTCCCAGAATGCACTAACCCATCATTGTGGAAACCTGGATTGTGCACATTACATTACTGTGCATGTACATCTAAAGTACTAGCTACACCACCTAGAATGTTCCAGTAAGGACCAGTACTTGTCAATGATATCAATGCAATGGCACACTCACAATAACAACCAAAGTAAAACATAGCTACAGCTAAGTAACCATTCCCAATGGCTACAGATCAAATATCCCAAACTAAAAATAGACAGACCTGGGTTGGAAAGTAAGATGGCAGAGTCAATGCACATGCACAATATTGAGTTACAAGACAATTTCCCCTGCATACTCACGTACTGTGTTCCCACTAGGACACCATGATGCAGTGTGCAGCTTTAATGTGAGACATATAGCAAACCTGACTATTCACCAGGTAACAGTGCTGCACATTCATGTCATATATCAGACATAATCAGATTGCATCTGCACAAAATTCTGTACCCAATTATTATGACAGCTCTCAACATGGAGTAAGCGAAACAAGTCACAGAGTTGTATGTACAACTAAGGTATGCTGTGCTGCATCTGTCAATGTCATTGCAAAGAATCATGTTAAGCCACTGTCTGTATCTCACAAAAAAGCAACCAAACACACATTCTAACCTGAACTCTGTGTCTCACTCCATCCACAGGTAACCTTGCTATTGCCACCTTGGAAAAGATACCTGAAACTGTCAGTCCCCATCAAGGTGAAGGCCCCACTGAGAACAACACACTTGGATGTCTGGGCACTGATGAACAACCTGGCCCATCTGGGACACCTGGTCAGTCAACGACTCTCAGCCTCACCCTGCCCACATCAACTCCTCTGAACACTGTAGCATCCACATCACAGGCAACCATTCACTCCCAAACCTGTGTCCCAAGGACTGTTCAATCTATTGTGTGCCCCACTGTACAGGGGCCTGAGTCTAATGACACCCTTGACAATGATAGACCTCCAACCACTGTGAGTGGACACACTCTGCCAAGGGCACAGGCACATGGGGGTAGGGTGAGTGGGAGGGATACTGTGGTCCAGAGGACAGGGCCTCAAAGGGACACAACTGACCAGGAAGCCATCTCTCAAGTCTTGGGAGCTTACCAAAGTTCGCAAGACAGGATGGGCCAAATCATCACCATGTTGGGGGAAAATCAAAGGCTGCAGATGGAACACCACCGGGAAGTCATGCAGCAGTGGTAGGCATAAAATACCCACATGGCTATCATTGCAGGGGTGCTGAGGGACATCAATACCACCCTGATTAGTTTCTCCACACAACAACAGGCCCCTCCCACTAGCAATGTTACTTCTGCCCCTCCTACATCTGTGGCTGCTAGTAGAATGGAAGCCCTGCCAGGGGAAGGACATGCCTCAGACACCCCACCCTCTGTAGCTGAAGAACCCCCCACAAATCCAGCTGGACCAGATGCCAAGACCAAACCCACTGAGAGGAAGTGTACCTCTCCTGACTTGTCACCCTTGTCTGCCACACAAACACCATGTTAACTGGTGAGAATTCTAACTTCATTTTCCCATGGTGCAAGGACACTGGACATGTGCAACCAACTGGTGTAGCAGATGCCCTGATGAATACATCAACCATGACTTCACTCATCACTTTAATTTTCATTTGTGTACTTTAATTGTAACTGATAGTATTGTATTATGTACAATAAATCAAAATTAAACACAGCTACTGTATATGTGTCCTTTATTATACACATACAATAGTCATGCTTGCAAAATGTGCTTGGGTCATGCTCCCCTGAATCCAACAGTCAGTGTAATGATCACCAGATGGAGGCTTTCTCAGCAGGAGACACAGTACAACAGAAATGTCACAGGACAGATGTCAAAGAGGTTGAAATCCATGTCTACACAATTGTATAGTGAGTATTCCAATCTGCATGAGAGAGCATGACAGAGAGTACCATCAGGGTGTAGGCCATGGTGTCATATAATGCACATACACAGGTTATAGAAGACAAGCTCATGCTAATGTACCTACAGTACACCAAGGGTACACGGATAGGTCCTCTATATCACCAGGTAGAGGCTCTTCACATACCCACACCATAGCTACAATATCACATATCCCATGGAGCACACAAGAAGCATGACAGAGGAACCCCGTATTTAAAACACACTAAACACACACTAACATAGGCCCGTACCTGTAGGGTTGTCACTCACCTAGGTCAGTGTACAGATACATGCACCTTGGACAGCAAAGTTAGAGCACAAACACAGCTAGGTCCCATGGCCATCACAAAGTACTTCACCCTTTGTGAAGCAAGAAGCCACGATCAAACCTTCACAAATGTACCACCAACTTCACCCGACACGTTATACAGCATTTTACATCCTCCTCAACCCCACAGATAAAAGAAAAGGACTAAGCATTTACCACCCCACTTGTATGAAGGGTAAACTATCAAGGTACCACCCCACTCAAACTAACCCATTTTACCAGGTACCTGTCAGATACACCTTTCATGTCTGTCAGCAATAACTATTGGTTACTGACACTGAGGGTCATATTTATACTCTGTTTGCGCAGAATTTGCGTAATTTTTTTAATGCAAAATCTGTGCAAACTTAACTCCATATTTAGATTTTGACGCTAGACCAGTCTAGCGTCAAAATATAGGAGTTAACATCCTTATTTGCATGCGTGAAACCACCTTGCGTCCATGAGATGCAAGGTGGGCGTTCCTGTCCAAAAAATGACTCAAAGCCCTTAGCACCTTATTTATCCTCCCATGCAAAAATGGTGCACGGGGGAGGCGGGCCTAAATAATGGTGCTAAGCCTGCTTAGAGCTATTATTTAACGCCTGTGTCAGACCAAGTGTTAGGGGACCTGTGGACCCATTTCCATGGTCAAACACCGTGGAAAGAGCCCAAAAGTGCCCGCCCCAAGCCCTAGGAACATCCCCACCCAGACTAGAGGGACACCAAAGGATGCGGGACACCACCCCAGGTAAGTAGGGTAAGTATAGGCAAGTATTTTTAAAAAACAAATGTACATGCCGTTGGGGGCCCTGAAATGGGTCCCCCTACATGGCACTGGGTGCAATGGCCATGCCCCGGGGAAACTTGTCCCCTGTGCTGGCCATGGCGGTGGTGGGCATGACACCTATCTTTTCTAAGACAGAAGTCATGTGGTATGGATGGTTTTGCATCAGAAAATGACGCTAGTCTGGTTAGCGTCATTTTTTGAGGCAAAACCCCCTTCCCCTGTACCGCCACCCCCACCCAGCTAACGTAATTTTTTCTGACGCTAGCCCAACCAGAGCACCGGCTTGTGAGATTCCATAAATTTGGTGCCCGGCTGGCGCTCTGGAATGGCGCAAGCCGGTGCTATACTTGATATACCTGAATATCTCATGTCTAGGTTTTAGAGCCAAAAAGGATATACCTAAATCAGTAAGTGGAAAGAAAAGACGATAGGAGATTGCACGACACATAGCTCACATCTGGGAAGTATTTACTTGGAGTGTATCTTAGCTTCTGCTTTTACAATACATGAAAAAGCAGACCATTCTGTCCTGTACACATTATAATTTATCAGTCTGCATCCACAACTCACACATAGACATTGGAGCTCATTACAACCCCACTTATGGAGTAAGAAAGAAGGTGTAATGGCAGCCATCTACTACAAGTTGTGCACATTCATCACAACAAAAGGTCCATTTCAGATAACTATATGTCAGTTGAAGTACTGATCGATGAGATCTGCACTAGAGTCACCTGCTCCTTCTTCCTGTGGCTCTTCTCCAATTGCCATATCATCATTTCCAGCCACTGGTCCTGCTGCCTTCCCCTCATCTGCTATCAATGGTATCTGACGTCTCAGGTCTAGACTATGGAGCATGCAGCAGGCAATGATTATTTGGCATACCTTGTGGGGCTAGTAGAGGAGGGCTCCTCCAGATAGATCCAGGCACCTAAATCTTGCCTTCAGGAGCCCAAATGTACTCTCTATTACACGTCTTGTCCTCCCGTGGGCCTCATTGTAACAGAGTTCCCGTGGCGTGGTTGGGTAACTCACTGGTGTCAACAGCCAAGGATGGTTTGGTTAGCCTGAGTCACCTGTGAACACAATGGTTAAGCAACGCGAAAACATTATAGGGGTCATTACAACATTGGCGGTAAATGCCGCTTACCGCCGTGCAGAAGGCTGCCAACACACCGCCGTGGCAGCGGAATTCCGGCACAGCTATTACGACCCACAGCTCGGAATCCGCAAAAATCCAGACACCCACACAAGTCCGCCACACCAAAGGTCAGTGATAAACTGGCGATAACAAAACGACACACCAACAGGAATATGCCCACACTATCACGACCCATGAATCCATGCGGCGGTCTTTCAACCGCGGTATTCCATTGGCGTGACACACCGCCGCACTCAAAATACACACACATTTACAAAACACAACTACATTGGACAATTCCAAATACACACACCTGATACACATACACACACCACTCCCACACACTCACACCACTATAAAACACCCACATCACCCACAAACCCTTATGACCAGAAATTTAGACGAAGGCCAGAGAGACAGCACAGCAAAGACAACCCCACCATACAGAGGCACACAACACCATCACACATAAACATCCACGCACAAAACACCAGACACCCCTAAACATCACCCCACACATCACAACACACACCACCTCACACATCACCCATACTAGCCCTTGGCACCGCAAAGACACCCCAGGTTTTCTGAGGAGGAGCTCAGGGTCATGGTGGAGGAAATCATCCGGTTAGAGCCACAGCTATTCAGATCACAGGTGCAGCACACCACCATATCTAGGAAGATGGAGCTATGGCGCAAAATCGTGGACAGGGTCAACGCAGTGGGACAGCACCCAAGAACACAGGATGACATCAGGAAGAGGTGGAACTACCTACGGGGGAAGGTACGCTCCGTGGTCTCAAGACACCACATAGCGGTGCAGATGATTGGAGGCAGACCCCCACCTCCTCCCCCACAACTAACAACATGGGAGGAGCAAGTCTTGGCTATAAGGCATCCTGAGGGCCTCGCAGGAGTAGCTGGAGGAATGGACTCTGGTAAGTAAAAACCTTTCACTACTTCATCCCCCACCCTACCAGCATGCTATCACATACCCCAACCCTCACCCTCACCCCCATCACTCCAACTCCTCACATATGTCCCTCTATCACAACCCACCCATCCCAACACCAAGCCCTGCATGCAACAACAAAGCATGGACAGCCATCACCAATGCATGGCCACTGCACATACCCACACACACCCCTTAATAATTATCACACAAGGTCCTACACAAGAATGCAAGCACTGGGGTACAGGGTCACCCACCCATTGCACACCATGGCACACACAGATGCAATAATCATGCCTTTACACCCCTGCAGGACCCCTACCCAACGTCATCGGACAGGAGGGTCCAGACATGTCCACTCCACCCACAGAAGAGGCCAACAGTGATGACAGCAGTTCTGTCCAACTGGATCTAGATGACCAGCCCGGCCCATCCGGGACCTCAGGACAGTCGGTTCCCCTCACACTGGCACAAGCCACAACAGAGCCTCCCCCCTCTGGAAACATCAGCACAGCACCCACCCAGCGGGCCCATACCTCTGTCCCCAGGACACGTCAATCAGCAGTGTGTCCACCACTACAGGGAACCCAGGCTAACCCAACAACAGAAGGGACCTGGGGGCAGTGGCAGTGGGAACACGGTTCAGAGGCCCAGGAACACAGGGGAACTGGGAGGGCTGCTGTGCGACAGGGGGAGGACAGGCCCAGGGAACCCACTCTCCACGAGGCCCTCTCCAACATCATGGGAGCCTACCACCATTCCCAGGAGATGATGGCTACGGTACTGGCCGAGTTTGAGGAGACCCAGCAGCTGCAGGAGGAACAGTATTTGGGGTTCAGGGAGGAACTAAAAGCCATCAATTCCACCCTGGGCACCATTGTAGGGGTGCTGAAGGAACTCGTGAACACCAGGAGGGACACTGTGGCACAACAAGGGGCCCCTGACACTAGCCTGGACGATGAACTGCCCACCACCTTCACCGGTGCTAGTGGACAGGAGGCACCGCCACAGGACCACGACACCAGCACCCCACCCCCTGCAGATGGAGAACCACCCCGCAAGCAGTCCCTGAGATCCAGGACAAAGACAGAGAACAATGCCAAGACCCCCGCCAAGAAATGAGACCACTCTGTTTGTCATCCTTTTGTCCCACTTTGTCACCCTGTCCATCCTTAAACTGCCCCAGCTCCACTTCCTATGCCCCTTTGGACAATGCGCCTGTGAGACTAATAGACTGGACTCTGCCATGGACATTCCTCCACCATCAAACCCTGACCATTTTACAACCCCCTCCACTATTTAGCACTTAAATAAACACCCTTAAATCACAAAACTATCTGGAGTCATTCTGTGACTTTGCAATCCCTGAGCAATAATTATATATCCATTGTATTGTCAACATACCTATGTCACACAGCTCTAGTCCATGATGAAACAAAGCAGATGTCACACAGTGGGACCCACATCTGTGAAATCGAAAGGGAAAGTGACAAGTCAGGCTCCATACACTGGGTGAAAGTGACAGACAGATGAGAGGTAGAACAAATGTATCAGATGTAGCAGGCAGTCTTCATACCTGTGTCTCACTGGAAGTATTGATGAATCACAGTGTTTCTGTTGTCGATATCCTCTTCTTCTGCTTCCTTGTCTTCACTGTCCACAGGCTCCACAGCTGCCACAAGACCGCCATCTGGACCATCCTCCTGCAGAAAAGGCACCTGTTGTCGCAAAGCCAAGTTGTGAAGCATACAGCAGGCTACGATGATCTGGCACATCTTCTTTGGTGAGTAGAATAGGGAACCACCTGTCATATGGAGGCACCTGAACCTGGCCTTCAGGAGGCCAAGGTCCTCTCTGTAACCCTCCTAGTTCGCCCATGTGCCTCATTGTAGCGTTCCTCCGCCCTTGTCCTGGGATTTCTCACAGGGGTCAGTAGCCATGACAGGTTGGGGCAGCCAGAGTCACCTGAAAATGTCGAGGGACAACTAGACACACACTAACCCTTAGGGACAACCCCAGACCCAGACACCTAGTCACACTGTATAGTGTCCATGTCCTCACCTAATAGCCACACACGGTGCCCCTGGAGATGCCCCATCACATAAGGGATGCTGCTATACCTCAGAATGGAAGCGTCATGCACTGAGCCAGGAAATTTGGCGTTCACATGGGAGATGTACTGGTAGGACAAACCCACCATCTGCACATTCTTTGAATGGTTACTCTTCCGGTTTCTGTACACCTGTACACTCCTGCAGGGGGGACCAAGGCCACATGTGTCCCATCAATGGCACCTATGATATTGGGGGATATGTCCCAGGGCATAGAAGTCACCTTTCACTGTTGGCAAATCCTCCACCTGAGGCAAAACGATGTAGCTGCGCATGTGTTTCAGCAAGGCAGACAACACTCTGGACAACACGTTGGAACACATAGGCTGGGACATCCCTGATGCTATGGCCACTGTCGTCTGAAAAGACCCACTTTCCAGGAAATGGAGTACTGACAGCACCTGCACTAGAGGGGGGATACCTGTGGGATGGCGGAAAGCTGACATCAGGTCCGGCTCCAACTGGGCACACAGTTCCAGGATTGTGGCACGGTCCAGTCTGTAGGTGACAATTACATGTCGCTCTTCCATTGTCGACAGGTCCATCAGTGGTCTGTACACCGGAGGATGCCGCCATCTCCTCACCTTCCCCAGTGGATGTACTCTATGGAGGAGAACAGCGATCAGAGGGTCAGCCAACACTGAGGTACGAAAACACTACTTTATTGCACACATTTTTCAATCCGCTATGTCCCTGTCGTAATGTGTATGCAAGACCTAGATATGTGTGACTCATTTAAAATGAATGCCATGTGGCCCCCTGAAATGGCGGCTTCCTGACCTGTAATGTGGGAAAGGGGATATGAGGTAACTGCGCTGGCGTTGTACACCGTCGCGGTAGGCGGACGAAGACCGGGGCGCAATCCTGCATTGGTTAACATTGGACCCTTTGGGTCCCAGGCGCCAATGACGATGTACGCCGCAGACGTGACCGCCATTTTCTGTCTGTTCACTCACTTGATACCTGATCTTCGATAGGAGAGGACCTACACTGCAAGTGCTGCTGTGACCTCAGTCTGGAAGAGACAATGGCTCATATGTCTGGGGAAAGGGCCCCTGCCTTCACGACGGAGGAGTTGGCGGAACTAGAGGATGGGGTCCTCCCCCAGTACACGCTAATCTACGGTCCTCCAGACAAACAGGTAAGTACACTGTGAGCATGCTCTATGGGCAATGCCTGTGTGGAGTGGTGTGGATGGAAGACAGGGGGGGGGAGAATGAGGCGTGCATGAAACAATTGTGAGTGCATGTGCGTCATGGCACGGGTAGGAACGCGGGCCAATGACTGTGACGGTCCGGACGGTTATATCTTCTCCTTTTCCCCTGTACCATTCTTCTAGGTCAGCGCCCACCAGAAGAAGGATATTTGGCATGCCATCGCCAAGGAAGTCCAGACCCTGGGGGTCCACCACTGATGGAGCACCCACTGCCGGAAAAGATGGGAGGACATTCGCCGCTGGAGCAAGAAGGCGGCGGAGGCCCAGCTGGGGATGGCCTCCCAACGTGGGAGGCGTGCCCATCGCACCATGACCCCCCTGATGTTCCGGATCATGGCGGTGGCCTATCTGGAGTTGGATGGGCGCTTGAGAGCATCACAGCAGCCACAAGGGGGTGAGTACACTCTCATTCAGCTGATTCAGCATGCATTATGAGGTGTCTGGGTGGGAGAGCTGTGCTGTGGGTTCCCCTAGGCCAGGGCAAGTTTAGTTGGCAAGGTCCCTTCGTAAGGCAGGCCATGTGGCACCCCACCCCACCAGTGTTCAGAGGCAACTAAACTTAGTCAGGCTTGTGTGACTTCCATGTGTGCATCAATCGGGCATAGGCCTTGTACCCCATGTCCCTGTGATTAATTAGGGAACTCTAAGTGCACGGCGTAGTGCAGAGGTCTTCTTGTCTGTAGTGTCCGCCAACGGTAGCGGTATTGCATGCACTCAACATGTCTTTCTTCTGTCCCCCCCCCCTTTTTTGGTCTCCCTGTTCTTGTGTGCAATGGCATCATCAGGCGCAGGAGCAGTGGCACCAGAGCAGGAGGGAGCTGCATCCCGCATGGCCCTCGAGGGCGAGACAATGGAGTCCGAAGTCACCAGTGGGGCGGAGGGCGAGAGGAGCTCCACAGCAGGGACAGGAGCTGAGACCAGAGACACGGACTCCTCCTCTGATGGGAGCTCCCTTGCAGTGGCGGGCCCCTCTGTGCCCCCCGCATCTACAGGTACAGCCGCCAGCCCCCCACCAGCACCGCCCTCCCAGCAGCTCCTCAGCGTGTGCCCCGTGGCCGCTCACCCAGGAGGGTGGGCATCTCCTTCTCCCCAGGCACCTCAGGCCCTGCCCCAGTCAGCCCTGCTGCCCTCAGTGAGGAGGCCATTGACCTCCTCAGATCCCTCACTGTTGGACAGTCTACCATTCTGAATGCCATCCAGGGTATAGAGAGGCAGTTGCAACAGACCAATGCATACCTGGAGGGCATTAATTCTGGTCAGGCAGCCAAACAACGAGCTTTTCAGACTCTGGCCTCAGCACTGATGGCAGCCATTGTCCCTGTGTCTTGCCTTCCCCCTCCAACTTCCTCCACCCAGACCCAAACCTCTGTACCTCAGCCTATCCCAAGCACACCATCAGACTAGCATGCACACACCTCAACACACAAGGGAAGCTCTGGCAAACATAAGCACCACACATCCCACAGGCACACACACAAGCATCATACTCATGCAGACAAACCAACAGCAACTGCCTCCACTGTGTCCCCCTCCTCCTCGTCTCCCTCCTACCTCCCTGTCACGTCTCCACTCACACCTGCATGCACTAGATCTTTATCCACTACGTCCATCACCAGCACACCCATCACCACACACCGATCACGTGCAGTCACCACCACCACTACCATTCACACATCCCCTCTGTCCTCTCCCAGTGTGTCCGTGAGCCCACCTCCCAAGGTACACAAACGGAGTCACACACCCACCCAACAGCCATCCACCTCACGACAGCCTCCAGCCCATGCACCTTCACCCAAAGTCAGCAAACGTACACCTCCTACAACCACTACCTCTTCCTCCACTCCCAAACCCCCTCCATCTACTTGTCCCAGTGTGTCTAAAAAACTTTTCCTGTCCAACCTTGACCTCTTCCCCTTACCTCCCCCACCCCTTCAGTCCCCTAGGGTCCGCCTTTCCAGGTCCCAACCCAGCACCTCAGCCACCACATCAGTGGGAACAGTGGTGCCAGCAGTAACTGGCTTCTGCAGTGTGCCAAGCAGCAGGGCAGCCAGTGTGCCAAGGAGCCAGACCACGGATAGTCCCCCACCTCAGAAGCATAAGAAGTTGGCCACTGCCCGGAGGGAGAAGGGTAAAACACCTGCCACCAAGGGCCCTCCCAGGACTACAGTTGGGAGTGGGAAGAAAGACGCGCCAACATCGAAGGTGGGGAAGGGACACAGAAAGAAAGGGAAGTCGCCGCCAACCTGCACAGCAGACAAGACCGCTACCAGCACCGCTGCCCAGGACACCGCTGCCACAAGCACTGCTGCCAAGGACACCGCCGCCACCAGCACCGCTGCCCAGGACACTGCCGCCACCAGCACCGCTGCCAAGGACACCTCCGCCCCCAGCACCACTGCCCAGGACACCGCCGCCACTAGCACCGTTGCCAAGGACACCGCTGCCACCAGCACTGCTGCCCAGGACACCTCCGCCACCTTGGCAGGATGAAGCACTCTGGGCACCAAGCCCCCTCCAGAACCAGTGGAGAAAGGTATCCACTACCTCTGTCCTTGGCAGAATGAAGCACTCTGGGCACCAAGCCCCCTCCAGAACCAGTGGAGACAGTTATCCACTACCTCTGTCCTTGGCAGGATGAAGCACTCTGGGAGCCAAGCCCCCTCCAGAACCAGTGGAGAAAGGCATCCACTACCTCTGTCCTTAGCAGGATGAAGCACTCTGCGCACCAAGCCCCCTCCAGAACCAGTGAAGAAAGGCATCCACTACGTCTGTCCTTGCCAGGATGAAGCACTCTGGGCACCAAGCCCCCTCCAGAACCAGTGGAGACAGTTATCCACTACCTCTGTCCTTGGCAGGATGAAGCATTCTGGGCACCAAGCCCCCTCCAGAACCAGTGGAGAAAGGCACCCACTACCTCTGTTCTTGGCAGGATGAAGCACTCTGGGCACCAAGCCCCCTCCAGAACCAATGGAGAAAGGCATCCACTACCTCTGTCCTTGGGAGGATGAAGCACTCTGGGCACCAAGCCCCTTCCAGAACCAGTGGAGACTGTTATCCACTTGAGAGACTGTGGCTTTGCACTCCCCAGGATAAAGCAGTGGGCAAACCACCCACTTGAGAGACTAGAGAGACTATGGCTTTGCACTCCCAAGATAAAGCAGTGGGCAAACCACACACTTTAGAGACTTGAGAAACTGTGGCTTTGCACTCCCCAGGATAAAGCAGTGGGCAAACCACCCACTTGAGAGACTTGAGAGACTGTGGCTTTGCACTCCCCAGGATAAAGCAGTGGGCAAACCACCCACTGGAGATACTTGAGAGACTGTGGCTTTTCACTCCCCAGGATACAGCAGTGGGCATGGAGCCCCCTTGTGGATCTGGCGTCGTGCACTCATCCGGCTAAGGTGCCCCCCCTTCTTTTCCCCCTGAGGTGTCTGTTGTATTTCTATTTGATGCCCCTGCAGTGTCCTCTCCGTTTTGATCAGGTATCGAGTGTGGGTCTCACCCATGCATTTTGGGCCCAGTGGTCCACGGACTTTAATGGTGCAATACCTGGACTTGTATTATTGGTGTATATATTTGTTTATAGTGTATATATATTTTTTTCTGAGTACTGGATTTTAATAGATTACAATCGTTCAAATCATTTCCTTTTGTCTTTGCATTCTTCCGGGGGTCTAGGGGTGTAACTGTAATGTATCAACATGTATTAGTGTGTGTGTTGTAGTGGGTGAGGGTGAGGGTGGGGGTGGGGGTGTCACGTGTGTGTGTCACTCTCTTTTCCCTCCTCCTTCCCCTGTGTCGTAGGTGCAGTACTCACTGTGGTCTTCACCGCCGGCGTTCGTGCTCCTGGTAGAGGAGCAGGAAGACAAAGGCAGGGAGAATATGGAGTTCCGGCTCCATGGCGTCCTGGTTCCTCGTAGGCTGTGAAGAGGTGAGCGTTTTCCCTTCCAAGTCCTGTTTCCGCCGTATTTTTGTTTGTGGTGAAACCGCCCCGGAAAAGGTGGCGGATTGGCCTGTTGTAATACTGTGGGCGGTACATTGTCTTCCGCCTGTCTGTTGGCGGTTACTGCCGCGGTGTTTGTTTGTACCGCTGTGGCGGTCGGAGTGTTAAAGTGGCTGTCTTTGTTAGTGGTTTCTGCCATGGTCGTGATTCAATTTTTTTTCCGCCGGCCTGTCGCCAGTTTTACCGCCGCTTTAACACTGACCGCCAGGGTTGTAATGACCACCTATGTGTGACTGGCTATATTGTGATGACAGTAGACATAACTCACTTACACACACTACAATGGAAACTTACCAACCAGCCAGGCCCTCTCTCTGTGGAGTTGTGCCATTAGCTGTGGGACATTGCGGTTCCGCATGATGTAGGAATCATGCACAGATCCTGGATACTTGGCTGTGACTTGTGAGATGTACTGGTCTGCCACGCACATCACCTGAACGTTGATTGAGTGGTTGTTCTTCATGTTCCTATACACCGGTTCATTTGGGTGCCATCAATTGCTCCTACTATATGAGAAATGTGTCCCATCTCATAAAAGTCCGCCTTCAAAAAGGTCAAATTATCTCTGTGGGGAAACCTGATGTTGCTGTCCAGGTGTCTCAACACTGCACACAGTATATCCTTGAAACCAGACTGAACATGGGCTGAGACATCCCTCCTGTTAAGGCCACTGTATTATGAAAGGAGCCTGTGGCCAGGAAGTTTAGCACTGACAAGATCTGATCGATGGGAGGTATGCCATAGGGATTGTGAATGGCAGGCATCAGAACTGGCTTCAACTGAGTACATAGATATATGATGGTATGACAATTAAGATGATATGTCTCCATGGTGTCCTGGCCTACTAGTGGACGGTAAACTGGTTGTTGTCTCACTCTCCTCATGGCAGGATCACTATGTTGAGAGAAGTGAAAATACAGTGATTAATGCAGTATGCACACATCATGTACACTTTATTACCTTACACCTAACATCTGTATAGGATGCCTTGCACATCTGACATGTACAGTACAGCTCACAGATATGCACAGATTTCACCCTCCTTGGTGGACATTGGCAACTATGACAATGGGATTGGATGTATGATACTACTGTTAGAGCATATGTGTGTAAGACTTAGCTGTCCTTCACTAATCACACAAATGTTTTGGTAAAAATCAATGTATTTCCGTTATCGCCATATTTACTTACTCAACACAGCTTTTGCTCCACATTTGCACATTATGTTACACAACCATGATGGCACTACATTGATATACAGCCCTTTTTGGGGGATTAAGTGAATGACGCAGATTAGAATACACTTCCATCTGTGAAATGTGCCGAAAATGGCAGGCGCCTGACCTACTGGACTTGACAGGTGGAAGTGAACTAAGTTTGCCGGTGGAAGTCGTTATCGCGGTAGGCGGTCACAACCACTGTGTAACTTGCCATTGGAAAACATTGGTGTCTTTGGTTGACTTGGCCCAATGGGATTCACCAACGGTGATGGTCTTGTATATGGAGGCCGTGACCACCATCTTCTGCACTTGCTCACTTGACTCCTGACACTGTTGCCAGCAAGGCCTTCACGACATGAGCTGCTGTGTACTGCTTCTGGGAGCCATCATGCCATGTCCTCTAGGTGATAGGACCCCTTCCTTCACCACGGAAGAGCTTGAGAGGCTAGTGGAGGAGGTCCTACCCCTGTATGGGGCACCAGAGGAGCAGGTGAGTCCAATGTCCTAGTTATGTGTGATAGGTGGTCTGTGTGACATTGCATCGGGCATGCAAACTTGTGAGGGTGTTGATGCATGCAGATGGCATGATGTGGACGTGTGTGTCAGAGACGATTGCCATGTGTCCATTCTTGCTGTGACTGATGTGTACTGACCACTCTTATTGGTATGGCGCATGTGTAAATGACCTTCTCCTTTTGTCTGTGTCATCCATGCAGGTCAACACACATCAGAAGAAGGAGATTTGGTGTGCCATCGCCAAGCAAGTGCGGACCCTGGGAGTCTGTAGCAGGTGGAGCACCCATTGCAGAAAGTAGTGGGAGGACCAGAGACGCTGGGCCCAGAAGACCACTGAGGCCCAGCTGGGGATGTCCTCCCAATGAGGGAGGGGTACCCGTTGGACCCTGACCCACCTAATGGCCACATTTTGGCAGTGCCCTACCCTGAGGTAGATGGGCATTTGAGGGCAGCACAGCAGCCACAAGGGGGTAATTACTGACTGACTATATGTACTTAACTGTGGTAGTTGGGTGCTTGCTGGCACACTTTACAGCTGTGACACTGTAGTAGGTGCTACATGTATGTTGACTACTGGGAATACACAGTACTCAAGTTGTCTGACTTAAGAATGGAGATCTGGCTTAGTGTTGCACATGTCGAGTTCAGATCACCTGTGTCAAGGAATATCTATGACTGCATGTGGAGATGCACAATTGACAGTGCCACATGTGTCACTCTACCTAGCCATGCAAGCTGCTGTATTTCCAGGTCCATCAATCTAGTTATATGATTATGCAGCTCCAAGGTGTCAGACCACTCCCATCTGTAAAGATCAGTGTTATGTGCTACATAGTGCCTGACAATTTTGGTACAGGGCCTAGTTACCTTGTGCCCTGGTACAGGTATTGACTCCATGTGAGGCTGGCATCTCATTCAGTCAATAGGTATGGCCAGTATTGGACTGTTCATATGGATTTGTGGAGGTGTCCCTGTTGTCCCTCCATAATCATGCTATGGGGTATGTGAAGGTAGTAACGGAGCGACATCCAACTACGGATGTCTGAATTTGTCCATTAACAAACATGTCCATGCCATTGAAATGTGGGCAAATCACTTTTGTCCCAATTACTTTGTTTTGTAGGAGGTAAGTGGGTAGGCTGCCCTACCCTTTGACAATGTGCAATGTCCATGCTATGTGTGCCAATGCCCTACCAATAAGAGTACAAGATATGGTATTAGCTGCCTACATCATGTCTCAATGGTTACTTGGGGGCAGATCTTGTAGAGTGGAACAATCATTGCTACCTTCAGCCTAGCTGGTGTGGGCAGTTTGGACAGGAGTTGGTGTTGGCTTACCTCATATTTCAAAATGTCATGGTTTAGCTGTACTACTATTTCTCATACAGGTGTTGCTGTAGTAGGATATGTTGCCAGTGCAATGGCAGTCGTGTAGGTCCATGTGTGCGTGCATCATGTGTACATCTTTTCAGTGGGATATGTGTGTTGTATGGACCTAGCTACTGGAATTCACATGTCAGGAATGGTGTGAATGATGTTGGTGTACTATTAGGAATTAGTAGACTGTCCTTTGTATAGCTGTTGTAACAATGCTCTTTGTGATTGTCAGTGGATGTCTCATGTGTGCTAGGTACGCCACTGTAGTTGTACATGCATTTCTGGTGTGGTATGGAATATCTATAAATTTTGACTGCATCTACTCCTTTAAGATTTGGTACATGTAGTGACATAGCTGTTCTCCGGACATGGAATGTAAAAATGTGATGGCAACTGTATGGGACTGCCACATGTTGTGTCTTCATCAGAGATTGTTGCCACTGTGTCATATATGTACAGAGGGATCAGCTAGGCATGTGATTGGAATCGCAGGTGCTCTGTTGTTTGTGAAGAGACTTGTCTTTACTTGCATGGAACATGATTTATGGTCATGGACTGGTCAGGTGTAGATTTGGGAAATGCATGGCGATATGGTATAATTATCCAACTGCATTTTCTAAAGGTGATAGGATAATGGAGAATTATGACCTGGATTAGGACGATAGATCAGCTTTAGGCAGGGCACGATGAGCATGCTGACATAGATTTACAGGTGATTTGATGGGATGCTACGGTTGTGCTTTCTCACATGGATTATGATGTTGGTGAGAGAAATGTCAAATGGGGTAGATAGAAGTGACATGTTTTGACATTATGAAGGATCTGTGGGTTTCAACATGGGATTACCTTGCCAGAAGATGTATACCTACAGTTGTGCATGCTGTAATGTGTGTATGTGAAGAATGTCATGACTCCCTCTCTCCTTCTCTATCTCTCCCTCCCTCTCTCTCTGTTTGTGTGCATCAACATCGGCAGGCAAAGGAGACGGGGCACAGGTGAGTGGGGATGCTGCCGGCCATGGGACCCGGAGTGATAATACCACCAATAGGGAGGGACCCACTGGCCTAGAGGGCGAGGGGAGTACCACGGGGGAGACTGGATCCAGCACATCATCTTCGGAATCCTTCTCCAATGGAAACTCCCTGGCTCTGGACGCCCCTTCTGGGACCACCCCAGCACCATCTTTGTCCATCACCCCCCTTTCTATCACTGCCCTCCCTGTAGCTCTCCACCCAGTTGTCCGCGCCCGCTCACCCAAGAGGGTGGGTATCTCTTTTGCTACAGGCACCTCTGCCCCCTTCCCTGTCTGCCCTGCTCCTCTCAGTGAGGAGGCTATTGACCTTCTGAGGTCAACCTCTGTGGGTCAGTCGACCATCGAGATGCCAACCAGGGACTGGCAACTCAGATACAACAGAGTGATCCTTCCTGGAGGGCATTCGTGGTGCACTGGCTGGCCTAGAAAGATAATTTCATGCTCTGGCCCCCTCCACCTTCCTCATCCCAATCAAAAAAACCCTCTCCTCTGACCCAGCCACAGCACACAAACAGACAGGCATGCATCCACCTCAACATCGAAGGATAGCGCTGAAAAACACAAGCACCACAAGACCCACTACATGCATGCACACAAGCAACATACACCTGCAGACACATCAACAGTCACTGCCTGCCCTGACACCCCACCAACCCCCAGCATCACATACA
This sequence comes from Pleurodeles waltl, assembly GCF_031143425.1. NCBI lineage: Eukaryota > Metazoa > Chordata > Amphibia > Caudata > Salamandridae > Pleurodeles > Pleurodeles waltl. The sequence continues at coordinate 1,313,444,694 of NC_090447.1, forward strand.
CAACACCTGACACACTTGCAGTCACCACACCAACATTCACTGGTGTAGCCACACCACCTATTCTACCCACACTCAGCAAAATAGCAGACCCTCAGACATCCACCCCAGTCACCACATCCACAGACACCACAACCACAGACACATCAACATGCATCACATCCACCATGCCTGTAGTCACCACCCCACAGACACTCACCCATCCACCACTGCATCTCCCAGCACCTCCAACCCCCTCCTCCCAAGACACATAAATGCCAAAACGTCACGCACCCAACAGACACCCAGCACCCACAAACATACCTCACACACACACATGCACCCAAGACATCTACCAAAACACCTCAGGCAACCACTCCCTCTCCCTCCACACCCAAGCCCTTTTGCCATGACCGTTCCCGTGTGTCCGAGAAAGCTTTCCCCTCTGGGTTAAACCTTTTCCCTACTCCTCTCCCACCCAGAGTGAACCCTAACCACTCTGTGTCCCTCCCCAAGTCCAGACCTTCCACCTCCACCACCTGCCCTGTGCCCCCTGCAAGTACCCATGCCCCTCCCCCCATCAAGAAGTCTGCCCCTCCAAAGGTTCCCAACCCTCTCCTAAGCCTCAACATAAGCCTCCCCTCCCAAACCCAAGTCCAAAGATCCTCCTCCGAACCCTAAGCCTAGCCCCCTCCCTCCAGCCCACCCAATCCCTGAGGTGCCTGTTGCCCCCTTGATGCCCCTACCTGTGGAGGTTACATGGCAGTCAGAAGTCAAGTTAGGGGCACATACAAGTGCCATATGTGCAACTTGCATTTGTAGGATTTGGACTGGCCTATGGCCTTTATCTTTGTATATTATGATGTATATATATATATTATTTTTTTCTTCCTATTTATATGTATCACAGCCAACCTGTTGTTGGTTCAAAGGTTACTTCTTTGTCCTGCTATTATTTTCTTAGGGCAGTTTTGGTCTTAGCTGACTTTGTGAGTGAGTAACTTTTGTGTGACTGGTGGTTGTGCTACCAGTTGTGTCTGTGCAGCATGTGTGGTTGTGTGCAGTGCCTTTTTTCCCAGTGATAAATATGCATTGTGTTATGGGCATGTGTATGTTAGGGACATGTTGTGTTGGTATTGTGTGGTGTTTGTGTAGACATGTGTTATTTGCAGTGTTGTGTGCCTTTGTGTGTTGTACTGTGTGCATGAGTGTGTGTGGAGATTGGTATGTCAGATCCGTTGTCATGTGTTTTTGCGGGGTATGACATATGCCTTGTTGTTTGGATGTGTGATTGTGTGTGTTTGTTCTCTGGTGTTCATATGCAGTGTTGAATGTATGATTTGCCAAGTGGTGGTTTGTATAGTGGGTGCTGTATGATACTTTGGTGCTGTTGCGGTTTTGAGGTACTTGTGTTTTTTGGTGGTGTTGTGTGTTGATGTGTGTGCCTGTGCTATGTATCTGGGGATTGGTGTGTGTTTCAGCAGTGTTGTGTGCGCGTAGGTACTTTGACAATTTACAACAGTGACGGGTAAATATGTGTACTCATGGTTGCGATTGTCATCATCGTTGCTGGTTCAGAAGTCGTTGGGCGAACAGGAGCAGCGGGAAGACGTGTAGTTTTAGTTCCATGGCAGCTCCGGATGGGTATGGCTTCCTAAAGGTGAGTGTCTCCTTTTATACAGTTGGTTTCCGCTAAGGTTTCCATGGTGATGTCATTGTGGTGGAAACCTTGGCGGTGTGCAGGCTTGGAAAATATCAGATGGAAACGTGCTCCCCGCCGGCCTGCAGGTGGCTACCGTCGACCGTGGCGGCCTGACCATACTGGCGTTTCAGGCGGTGGTTTGGTTGTATTCTGTTGGAAATATCACCATGGTCATAATTTGGCAGTCCTCTCCGCCAGCCTGTTGGTGGTATGACCGCCACTGCCAACATGGCGGCCCTGAGTCCACCAAACTCGTAATGACCCCCTTTGTCTCTCAAAATGTGAGAAGAAGGGGTGGTTATTTTTATTTTGTAATGTGTAAAATGAATTGTTAAGAGTAGGGCACTGTACTATATCAGTAAACGTGTGCAATGAAGATAATGTATCATGTGTACCATATTTATTTCTCGTTTGCAGGAATTTCAATGTTATAGAATTTTGGAAGTGTTATTTTTTATAATCATCTCTATTCAACAACTATTACATTTAAAGCATATTGAATTGAAAGTATATTTGTGCTCATTTTAACTTGGTCAGAGTGAAGCCCACATTTGTTTGTGTGTTCTAATCTTCAACTTGAAAATTTGCTTTTCCAAAGCTGCAGGCGCCAAAGCTAACAAGGAGCTTGTTGTGCATGAGAGGTAAGAGAGCTAGATTCAATGGTTAGGCAAGAGAATTTAAATTTAGAATCTAGACATCCTATACTTTTACTGATTTTCTGCTTTGTTTCTATTGAAGTCTTGGTCTTTTTTGTAGTGCTTCAATTTAATATTGTGTGACGCCTTAATTCTCCATTGGTGATTCTGTATGTCTACATTATGGTTTTGAGACTCACTTATGTAAATTTGGCTTTGAGTCTGTAATAAAGCCCTTTGAAGCTTTCATTTGGACTCTGAGGTTTATTGTGTGACTATTGAGGTGCACTGTAATGGAGTTGAATAATCTGGCAAAAAAAATTCTCCACCCATCGGAACAGGTAAGAAAAATTCATTGGACCCCAGAAAGAGGAATAGGGCTCGTGCTGGAGCATCTTGCTGCTTTTCAAAAATGTAGTACCAACATAAAGCATCATACAGAAATTGTCTTCACTTGTTAACATACAATACCATCAAGATATTACTGCTGCTATACCTTGCACATAAGCACTAACTATCCTGTATTCCAGTCTTATTGCTTGTACTGATGCAAGTGTGTTAAAAGTTATGATTGGTCTTAAACTTAAAACCAGCCCCTCCAATTTATTTAAAAAGTCCGATTTCTGCATAACTATCATTTCCATTGCATAGAGCACGGTTGGAGGGACTTTTGCTTAATATGCAGATAACAAATGTAAGAAATGACTGCAGCTGACAGACTTTTAAAAAGCTAATAGCCCATTAGCCTGAGACAATGCCCTACTAGACATGTGAGATAGATGATCATTTTCAAGCAGGTTACTTGAGAAAATCTTCCTTAAATAAACATAAAATGTCACTACTTCAATGTTTTCTTTTTCATTATGGCAACAATCATTTGAGAGTTTCCCAGAACTTGATTTCGTTAAAGTTACAATATTGCTTTTGGAAACATTTTTTAAGACGTGAGAAACAACAAAGTGGTGAAGCAGAGATAAACAGTTGTTCAGAACCTTTGGGGTTAAATCAAAGATAATATCATCTGCATATAGTAAGCACAGAAAAGGGGCCCAATTCTTGGTGGATCTCCTTTACTACAAATGAGTACTTGAGGCAAATCTGATACATACAAAGAAGAAAGAATGGGGGCCAAAAGACATCCATGATTTGGTCCATTACTTGTCACTGTTTGGAAGATAGTCTATGGTCCCACCCAAAAGGACTTGACAACAGGTAGATGAATATATAGAGCTCTAATCACACTAAATAATTTATCCGGGCTCCCCAACCTGAATAATTTTTCCCTATAATATTGGCCAATCCACCTGGTCAAAAGCTATGGAAAACTCTATAAATGCTGCCTAGACAATTACCTTTGAATGACAACCTATTCTTTAGCGATGAGTTGGAGCATAGCAAATTGTCAATAGTACAATAGTTTTCCTAAATCCAGCTTGCACAATTGGAATTAAATATCCCTCTTCCACCCAAGTATGGAGATGTTCCAACTATCTGCAAAAATCTTTGCAACCCACGTTAAAGCTATATCCTTATAATTATTCCGTTGATTTCTTAGACCCTTTTTATGGAGTGGAACTATAACACTACCTGTCCAGGATGAAGGAATGCTACTTTGTTGATAGCAGTAGATAAATACTGCTGTTAAGAAATGGACCACAGCTTGGACTCTCTTTTTATTACTTCATCCAGACTCATTGTCTCTGAAAATCTTTTTATTTTCTCCGTTACTGGGGGCAATATTTAGTCTGCATTGGAGATGGTACTGCCATGTTCCAAACCACTAGCTCACAGCTGGATTAGGGGCATAAAGCTCAAAAATATATGTTACCCAATAATTGTCCCTAATCAGAATTGGACCAGATCTAACTCGTTTTACACAGCCCTCTGAGATAATCTCCCACAATTTTAAGGCATCTGTTCGATGGCTACTTCTTTCAGGGTAATCACTTTTCAATCTCTTTCTTGCCGTTTTAGGGTTGACTTACATCGTGCTCTTGCTTATTTGAAAAAGGAAATCAGCTCCCCCCTTTCCAGAGAGAAAAAGAGGAATTGTCTTGTGATTAACCTATTGACCCCATTGTTCAGGAGTATTAATCTCCTATACATGGCCTTGGAACCCGAGTAGTGAGCAAATTGATTTTCCTTGTCCACAAACTGATTAATATATAACTCGTAATTTTGGAGGTTAACTGCATTCACAACTGGACTTTCCTTAACAGCTGTAAGCAATGCCTCTTTAGTTTTAGCAACATTATTAGGTTTCCTTCTATATTCCCGGAAATCACCATTAGGTCGGTTTCAACTGCACTCTTGATTTATATTTCCATGGGGAGAACTATAATTAAGAGTACTTGAAAGCCAATTCCACCTTCTATCCTTGGCTTCAGCCACTATTAGTGGAAAAAACGTATTTTTAATTAAAATGGATACCCATCTATCACCCTCTCCCATGAATACTATCTTATTTTTTGCATTATCCCTCAACACCTCTCTCTCTGTGCCAAATGATGACTTTTTCATATTCATCAGCATTACCCACATTTAGGGGCAATTATATTTTTTATCAAGCATAGATATAAGGAGGATAGTATCAATACCATTATAAAAGAAGTGATGGCAATTTTGCAGAATTAAACTTGCTAGAAGTTTAGAGTTAAAGGTTACTGTGGCTCCATTACCAGTGTACATATTCAGTAGCTGCACTAAACAAAAATCACCGCTTTGTACCAACCTCAGGTCTTCTATATCTGAAAAGCAATTCAATATAGTAGACATATTCAAAAATATTTCATGATGATTAAAGAGTATAATAAAATCCAAATTAGTTGGAAAATCCACTGAAGCCTCCAATATATGCTGAGTAGCTTGTTTAGGGGATTTGCTTTGAACTCTTAGTAATATTGCTGAACTTACACAGAGAGAGAAGGCTGCAGCATGTGGGTTAAGAGAACCATCAGAATTTATGTGTGAGGGACCATACATCATCAGCACAGTGATTTTCCCGCTGATTCCAACCGCGCTACACAAGTGGCCCACTGATTTATTAATTCCTTTCCCACTATCACCCCTGTTATGCCACAACTTATTTCAGCTTATTTTACTGGGTCCTTCGGTGCAGAAAAATTAAGCTTTGTAGGATGTTTTTTCTGTATCCGTTTTTGTTTTTTTCTTTTTTCTTTTGCTTTTGTCACATTTTTTCTTTGGTGCTTCCACCACTTTAGCTTTTGTTGCTCTACTAGCCTCCTTCCCTTGAAAAAGTGGGAAAAAAGAGCCAGTACATCAAGTAGCAGGCAAGTTAGGAAGTGATGGAGTGGGTAATTCCACCGGTGGTGATTCAAAAAGATTTTTCAGGTAATAAATCTGTAAACTTTCACTGATCTTCTTACTTTTGCTGCTATGCCGGCATCCTACTTGTAATCCAATGTCCCTACAAGGACGTTTAAGGTAGGTACTTCTGAATAATAAGATTCTCTACTAAATTCAAAGCTGTTTGGTCCACTTTTTAAAGTTTATTGTACTCACAATGTCCTCTCATGCCTTACCAATCAAACACTTTAGAATTACCATAAGGGAGACCAGAATATGTTCAGAGCTAGTTTTCCATTAAAGATTGTATAGAATACAAGATTCTCTTTAAGTATTGCAGGGACTCGGAATACTGGACATGCTCCCCTGGCAGAATACAAGATGCATGTAAACTGTGTTCAGAGTTTACTGATATTGCAGATGCTAGGGAGATTTTCTCAGTTGGAGTACTAATAAGAAGTATCAGCATTGTCGTTTGTGGCATTAATGGCATCTCAGTCAATTCGTTAGGCCTTTGAGCCAACTCTGGTCTACTTGCAGTCTCAATCTCGATATCAAGCAAGGTAAAATCAGAACGAAGTATATCAAACTCTCAGTCCCCTTGGGACAGAGCTTGGGGATTTTCTGTAACAATACCCGATCCTTTAGCATCAGCCATCCCTGATATTAATGGTGAATCTTCCTCATCCACGTTAGTCACCATTGACTGCGGGGCTCGATTAACCACCAAGTGACAGGATATTCATTCTTCCCCGTCCATCTTTAGGAAGAAGGTAGGAATTGAAATACCCCTTTTAAAGCATTTACATAAAGGGATTCATTTCTGAGTGAGTTAGATTTTGTTTTCTTACAAGCCAATACAAGGATCATCCGTCTATATCAAAACTATCTAGCTGTCATTATGAGCATGCCACCATACTCTAATGAACATCAGTTAATTCAAGGAAGGAGACCTTTCAGTCTAACAACATAATTCGCTCACTCAATAATTCGGAAGGATTGTTATTATATGGTACTCTTGGCATAACTCTACTGAGTTTGTGGCACCGGCCACAAACTCAGCCGCAACCACAAGCTGGCACCAGCCTGAACCCGAAAGTAATCACCCTCCCCAACCTCCTGGAGAAGTCAACACACTGGCCACCTGAAGACAGGTTGCCATGGCACTCTGGGTAGGTTAAGAAAAAGACGGAACAGCGACAAAGTGACTGGGCTGCAAAATGACAGAATAGATAATGAAATGGTGACCTTGGCTCAGATGCACAAACACATCAGCACCTGTGTGCCAGAAGCACTCTTTACTTTCTTGGTTGAAAAATAAAAACAAGTTGTTACCAATTTGCTGTATCCTCACAAATGGAAGGCATCCACATCACAGAGTAATATGGCCAGACAACCTTTGTCCCAAGTCTAGGAGCTCACTATTCCAGTTTCATGTTGCTATACAATGTGCCTTTCGCTTCCTTGCTTTAGATAGCTTGCATTTCTATTCCCCCTTCTGATCGGCAGGCGGCTGGTCGACTTATTGACTTGTCTGGTGACCAGTGGACTCAAGGGTAGCGGGGTTAGAGCAGCCTGCACCCTGAATATTCTCACTGATTTCCTTTCCTCAAACAAAGTTAGCTGACATGATATAAGAGGTGGGGTCAGGGGGAGTTGCCAGGTGTGCCAGATGGTTACAGAAGCAAAAGCAAAAGTACATCTACCCAACGCCCTACATGCCCCCGAATGCCAACCATGAGAAAGACTCACACCCATCTCACCTGCACTCACAGCAGCCCCCCATCCAGAGCTGCGTAACCCAACTCACAGGTAGACTCCAATGCCGAATTAGATCAGATCAGAGCAACTGCTGGATAAAATGGGCAAGGTGAGCAGGGTGGCAAGGACCAGTGCACAGTGTGAAGCAGAGTTGGGGGGCAGACCAAATCAATGGCAGTCAAAGGAGAAGGCACATCCACTGAAGGAGTGTTTCAGGTCTTCTCAATTTATCCCTTCATTAAAATTTGTTTTACACCACTAGAGTCTTAGCACAAATCTGCAATTGCTTCAGTTACACTTTCTCTTTACTTGCCGCAATCTTGATCCTCTGCTTACTGAGTGTGTAGGAGGTACCAGACCTCACATGTGTAAAATAATTTTAATGATTTATTTACTTGAGTAGAACATTTACAACAAATCGTTTCTGAGTCACTGTCACTACCACTATTATGCCAGATAATAGTTTCCAATTCTAATACCACATGTTCACAACTTCATTCTGTAGAGTCCTCACTACTCTTAAAAGCTGTTTGCCTGTCTCTACAAGAAGATATTATCTCCTTAAGGCTTCAAGAAACTCCAGCTTCTTCAGCTAAGATTTAGTTTTTTATGACCTGATTTAATTTTCTATCAGATGTCTTGCTTGTTGTGGCAACTCTTTTGCATTTTCTACAACTGAGCTGCCCCGTGCTGATCTTACAAGATATGCTTTTATTTCTGACCGTGTTGGTGCATCTAGGGGTGTCCTCTAGGGATCATGGACTAGCACCCATACACATTTTTTGGACTTTTCATTAAAAACCCATCCCAGACATTCTAATGCAGGACCATGCTTTTAGAAGTGGAAGGATATGTAAAAATCAGTAACCATTCCCTTTATAGCTGTGTAGTTAGCGGGCATTGAGGGGATTAGTTTTAGGTACTGGTCCATTTCTCTTCCTCCTAGTGTTTGCCTTCACGCAGTGTCTTAACCACCATGGGGAAATCGCCTACAGGCGAATGCCACGTTAAAATTCCTATCTATCTGTAGGCAAATTAGTTATGGGCATCATGGGTAAGAAGCTTGAGGCTACCTGGCCTTTGAACAGCTTGCTAAAATGCACCACACAATTGTGCAGTAGAAAAAAAACATTTACGCCTGCTAGTTATCCTTTTGAGGATACCTGACAGACATTAATGAAGCATTATTTGCAGTAAACATACACTTATGTCAAAAGGTGCTTCGTGAATCTGGCCTTTAGTATACACCCAATAAAATATCATAGCAGCGAAGTTCAGCACCATCGTTTTCTAACCTCCATAAATGTAGTTTACCATGCAAATTGAAATTTAACAAATTGCTTTAATCGTTGTCCGCTTCACACTGCAAACACATGCTGGATTATTCTTTTAGCACCATATGTCGCAATATCAGTAAGGCCTTAAATACTTTAAAGGTGAGGAAATATGATTAAGCGTTTCAAAAACATGTAAGAATGAACATATTTTGTAATTCTTTAGTAAGAAAATGTTTTTAAAAATTGTTGAATCCTTAGATTTGGAAGAAATATAAATGTATTGATTTATTTAATTAAAAATAGATCATATTTAGAGAAAATGCAATTTTAAAATGAAGCATGTGTTTTAGATATACTTTCGTTACCTAATTAACTTCCATAAAAGTGGTCCAAGGTCAATGCACATAGATCAGCAAAGTATTATTCTGTCGAACATTATGCAAACAACATGAAATTGAAGACATCTAGGGATTGGTTATGATTTTAAAACTGCACCTTAAAAGTCAAAAATACACAACCACCTCATGAATTCACCGAAAAATAACTCCCCCAGTCGTCTTGGCTAATTAGCTGCAGTATATACAAGCCTGTCAAATTTAGGTAGGCAAAGTAACTGTTAAGTTCCAGAGCAAGCCTGACTAGCCCCAGTTTAACATTGACTGATTTCCTGGGCCTTATGCCGTCATTACGTCCACATATTCTATGTGTGTTCCAATCTTGTATCAAAAAAGCTTTGTCCTATAGTATATGCAATTAAAAGAGACACACATTTGTCCAAAAAAAATAATAATTCTTGTTTGGAAATTTTAGCTCAAAATATCGTTTGCGACTTTGCATTTAAAAAGTTTGCACGTGTCAACACATAGGAAATTGATTCAAAAGACATTGAGGAAGTATTGTGAAAAATAATTACTAAAAGTCTGTCTTAAATTAGAGATAAATATGCACCTGCCACGAGGCTGCAGACGCCACAGCACGTCAGAAGAATCAAAATAGCGCCAAAAAAGGATCAATTCAAAGTTATCATTAAATAAGTACAAAAATAATATTGAAAAGGTTGGCCATCTCTGAAAAACAATCTACATAGAAAAACATAGATTTGCGCCTGCCTGCTCAGGAAGTCATTCTATTTGTTTATTTTAACTACTTGGAGTTGCAGGAAATGTCGCTTGTTCAAGGAGTGTTGCAAATAGTAAAACGCATTGACATCACAGTTTTTGGGTGACATCTACTACCAAGGATTCATGGATATGGTGTGCAGTGGGACTTGGATTAATACCCACTTGGACACACTTAGTATGAGCTTTATGTCGAAATGGGACATTTTATATTCCTAATTTTGGACACATTGAATTTCACATCCCATTTCGACTGAACTATAACTGTATATTATATTCCGGAACCAAGGATCAGATGTGAAAGGAGGAGTACTTGTAAAAAACATTTTTGGGAAACGGCAGCCTGACGAGACTACGCAGACTAAACTAATGTGGCAACAGCTGGAATCAATATTCTAATGCCTACGTTGGTGAAAAATATTTTGGATTTTATTCTAGTGAAGTATTTGTCAAGCCAGGTTCAAATAAATATGGCCAAAGAAATCATGTTACTGTATTATTGCAAGTGTTAAATTAATTGTTAATACATCCTACCATACTCCATTCCTGTTATTACAAGTCTCCCTTCCTTGTCCCATACCTTTGGGATAGGGAGGCTACACCTTAAGAACAGCCCCGCCTGTAACTAGATAACACATTTTTTCTTTGCTTCTCCATCATCGTTCGTTAGGCCACATAAACGGCTCTACTATCTAGAGTCCATCCTCGGCGTAAGTACCTACGTTACAGCTGCAGGCAAAGAATGGAAGGCAGAAGGGGCCAAGACCTGGGGGACGCGGCAAGGAGAATCAGAGTACTGGGATTACCTATAAGTAATTGGGGCACCTAACCTTCCTTCCTCATCCTCATCCTTAATTGTGAGGACATACCCAAGCAGCTATAGCAACTTCTACCCTGCATGCCAGTTAAAAAATGCACTTCTACCCAAAAGAATGCAGCACCAATATGCACCTTTAATGAAGAGTTCTCAAACAGCCACATCATGTGAAAAGGAGAAGTCCTGCATCAAATCACAAATGGTCCTAAGAACCCACATCCACGGACAAGGTTAAAGGGCAGACACCATTTACAGCTTTCTAAATGTCAAACATGTAACACTGTTAGATTACTCTCAAGGTGCAGACATGTCCCACGTAGACCATCATTGGATCTGATCAGGCAGACTCTTGCCCGAATCAGCATAGGTCAAGGATATTGCAGATCGCACCCAATGGTTCAAAATCTCTGAAGAAGGATGCATTAGTTCATGGGCTGCACCAGATTTCACAAGAAGACTGTCATAGTACGGTTAGGGCACTGTCTAACTAAGGTTAAGCATAACAACCTTGCACATGTCCAACAAATGTAAGGCCACATCTTCAGGAGAACCTCAGTCAGGAAAAAAAATCTTAGATGAAACATGTGTCACCTTAGGGACAAACCACAGACTTAATTGGAGAACCAACCAATCCAGAAAACGTTAGAGATAGGGAGCCTGACAAATGAGGGAACCCAGCTCACATTACTATGTGTGGGAGTTAATAGGCACAAGGAAAATATTTTATGTGGAAGGACTTCTGAGTCATTTCCACGAGGGGCTTGCAAGGAGCAGGTGAAAGCAAAGCCTAAACCCAAGCATTTTCAGCACACTATAGAAGGCCAAACAGTGATTGTGCATTATGTGTAGATGGCTGCGAGGAGAACTGAACAACTCAGGCAACACAGCCCGACCAACCAATTGTAGTCACTCAACTGCCATAGCAGCAGGTGCAGCCTCTTCAGTGACAGTAACAAGAGAGAGAGGGATACTAAAGAAGAGACATTCCCGCAGTAAGGGTCCATGACATCTGATAAAGAGCACCAAACTAAGCCTTCCAAGACTAGCAAAGGACCAACTGAGAATGTATTGTGACACAAGGGGCAGGCTATTCTTCTATCAAGCAAAACCACCACCACACAGACCAGAATCTCGTCTCGAAAACAGCCTTGGAGTAGGCTACAGACTGATAGTAAGTAGTATGAACTGGAATTACAATGTGAGAGTCAAAAAAACGCAGCAACCGTCGAAGCGGAGACCACACTGTAATGTGGTGATGGACATTCTCAAGATCCCGGGCAGCAATGAAGTTCCTAGGAAAGGGGACAGGTGCGATGTTCTGCAGAGTTCTCATTTTTAGTGGTCCTGTTAGAATGCTGCCTTCCTGCTACCAGAGTGTTTGAGGGCCCGGTGGGTTCTGCCTTCATATCAGTTTAGTACTGAACACTCTTTGGCTCATTGCACACCTTGCACCACAACTCAAACCTGACAGGCGTAGTTTCCATACCACCATTTTGATGCCTTACAGTCCATGCTGCTCTTTCTTTCCTGAAAACTTGACAAAATCACAATCCAGAGGTCAATCCTTATTTGTTATCATGGTTCCTGGTCCCTACCGATTCTGTGATCCATAAATATTTGTCTTCTAGATTTTTTCTGGTTTGGCTTAAATTCTTACTGTTTTCCTGGGTTTTCTGTTTCCACTCTTGAGCCTCTGGCTCTATTAATCATTTCCTTTCCAAGTCCCAGTACAGTTTTCCTTCTTAAGGCAAAGCTCTGATTCCTAGCACCTGGCTTATTGCTCCTCCATTGCTCTCTCGTTGCACCAATGCTGCTTCCCTGAGCTCCCAGCTCTTCTTTCTTGTAAGTGCAGTGTTTAGAGTTCTTGAAAGCATCTCACTGCTGAAGCCACACACACCTGATCTGTTTTGCTGCTCTGATTTTTTGAAGGCCTATTCCAAGTTTCTGTGTTCTTGCACTTTTTTTTTATTGAGTTTTCAATATATATCTCGCTTCGTTAATTCCATTGTCCCCGTCCCTGTACTTTATTTACCTGACTCGTTCTTGTTTGTGCACACATTTGATGTCCTGTATTCCCTCTTCTGTAGACATAACTTTAGTCCTCTTCTTGTTTGTTTGTAGAGTCCTTGACCTGTTTCTCGATCTGTATACTTCCTGACCAGTTCTTGTTTCTATTCCAGATTGTGGCCCTCATTTTAACACTGGCAGTAATAACTGCTTACCGCCGCCGTGACGGGCTCCAACATACCATGACGGCAGCGACCATCTGTCCGCCAGATTATGAGTGCTGCCTGACGTCCGCCACAATAAGGGCAGAAATCCGGCACTGTTCTGATTGGCAGACGGTGGTGACCTGGCGCTGCTAACACCAGCCCAGCCCCGTAAGTAGAACGTCGCAAGCCATATTTTGAGATGAAATACTACCTGGCAGTGTTCTGCTGGTGGGGCGCTGCTGGCGGTTGCAGCGCCTCTTCCCTGCTGGATGCCCTCCTCACCCAAGGTAAGGCAGGTGTCTGACAGGGTAGGGGGGTGGGAGGATGGCAGGTGTCGTGTGTGTGTCTGAGTGCATGTGAGAGTGCGTGTGTGAATGCATCTGTGTGTGTTGTGTTGTATGCGTGGTTGTAGGCATGTGGGCGAATACGTATCAGAATGTGTGAATGCGTGTATGCCAGTAAATATGTGAATGCGTGTATGCATGGTGCGTGTGGGAGTCTGTGTGCCTTTATGGGGGGATGGGGGTGCATGCGTGTATGAGAGGGGGTTGTTTGAATGGTGGTGGGGGTGTTTAAATGGGGATGGGGGTGTTTGAATGGAGGGGGGTGGGGAGCCGAATACCAGTGACAGGGAAGGAATTCCCTGTCACTGGTAGGGCCTACCGCCATGGTTTTTTGTGGTGTTGCTAAGGCCATGGAAATCATGGTGTTAGGCCGGTTCATAATGCCGCCGCCGGTACTCTGTGGGCCGCTGGGTCGGAGATTGACATCTCCAGCCCGGCGGCTCATACCGCCATGGCGGTATGAGTGGAGAAGTGGCGGATTGGCTGCAGCCAACCCTCCACACTCATAATGTGGTGGTATTTACCGACCGCCAGCCTGTTGGCGGTCATACCGCCACATTAACCTTGTCGGTCAGAAGACTGCCAGGGTCATAATGATGACCTATGTGTTATGTATTCTACCAACCCTTACTCCAGTTGCTAGTAACATTTCTCCTTTTTTGTGTCTTTCCCATTCCAGTTATTTTGTTTGGTAAGTCTGCTTTTCCGTATTAGTACGTGTTTTTCCTATTCCATGTTTGTTAAAATCCATCCCTGCTTTTCTTTAACACTGTTTCTCCTGCTCTGTTGCAGTTGTCCTCCCCTGTTTTTTGTTCAAAACTTAGGCCCTCATTATGAACATGGCAGTCCAGACTGCCATGTCGGCGGTGGCGGAAATTACCGCTACCGGCATGGCCGTCTGCACTGCCATATAAACAACAAGGGAAGACCGCCACAGGCGGCCCTCCGCCACCGTCAGGCTTCCGCCGCCAGGTAGCCTGACGATGGCTGATTTCTCTATCCGATCGGGCAGCGCTGCATGCAGCGCCACCCTCCGGATACAGAACCTTCATTCCTCCAGCCTTTCCCTGACAGTTTTCTCCACCAGGGAAAGGCTGGCAGAAGGGGTGCTCCAGGGCCCCCTTGCAAAGCCCCATTACGCAGGTCACTTCCCAATTTACGGGCAGTGTTCTGTGCGACGGGTGCTGCTGCACCCACCGTACAGCGGCATTGACGACAGCACCATGTGGAGCCATCGGCAATGTCCTGGCCCAGCATTCCACTGGGCTGGCTGGTGGAAACACTGTTTCTACCTGCCGGCCCAGCAGAATATTTATTATTCGGCCTGTGGGGTCTCAAGGGGGCTGGCGGTCTGTGAAAAGACCGCCAACATGAACACGGCGGGGATTCCCGAGAACATGATGATCGGCTGCAGGAGGTTTTGTCAAGGTTACCATGATGATCGGCTGCAGGAGGTTTTGTCAAGGTTACGGGATGTTTGATTAACATTCAAAGCAGAGAAATGTAAATTTGATGTGAAGGAGATTGAGTATTTAGGTCATGTGGTGTGTGATAAAGGAATCCAACCTAAAGCTGATCTGGTTAACACAATTTGTAAACTTGAAACTCCACAAAGCAAAGATGAGGTAGTGAAACTATTAGGTATGGCAGAATTTTATAGCAAATTTGTTCCAAATATGGCTCAGAAAACGTCAGCGATGAAAGAATTGCTACAGAGAGGAAAATAATTTGAATGGTCAAAAAAATGTGAAGAAGAGTTTCATTTGATAAAACAATGTTTGAACTCTGCTTCTAATCTTGGTAGTTTTGACACAATCGATGAGTCCTGGATTTTGATTGATGCAAGTTCGAAAGGATTAGGAGCAGTACTTATGCAGAAAAAAAATGGAGTTGAGCGTACAGTTTTGTTTGCATCTCATGCTTTGAGAGATGCAGAATGTAATTATGCTGTAGTAGAGAAAGAGGCACTTGCTGTATATTGGTCAGTATGAAAACTGAGGAAGTTTTTGTGGGAAAAGAAATTTCTAATCAGAATGGATCATAAATCACTTAGAGAAGTGTTCTGCAAGAAAGGTATTGATTTAGTTAAATGGGTTGTGGCACTGCAGGAATTTGACTTTGAAGTGGCATAGATACCAGGTGCTGATAATGTGTTAGCGGATTGTCTATCACGATGCTGAATATAGAAAATAGTGTTAAAGAGGAAGAGGAAGATTTGAAAGAGGAAGTCAATGTGTGCAACATTTCTGAAGGCATTGTTTCTGAAGAAACGTGGAGAGATGAATTGAGGAATGATGCAGTCTTAAGAAATGTCATCTCCATGCTCAATAATGGATGGTATGAGAAAAATAGATGTGAAGATGAATTGAAAGGCTTTTGGCAAGTCAAAAGTGAACTATCAGTGGTGGATGGTTTGCTTATGAGAGGGACAAAACTAATTCCCCTAGTAAATGTAAGAGAAGCTCTAGTGAAACATGTTCATGCAAATCACATGGGCATAGTGAAAACTAAGGAGAGGGTGAGAGAAGGATATTGGTGGTCTGCTATGGATGTAAAGATTGAGAGAATGGTAAGAGATTGTATTGAATGCTTGTCTTGTGATAAATGATTGAAACATAGGACACAACCAATGGTGTTGAGAGAACAGGCAAGCAGTCCTTGGTCAGACATTGCGATTGATATTTTAGGACCCATAAGGGTTAACTCATTTGAGCGGTACGTGTTGGTGTGCTTGGATATATTTTTGCATTCACCTGAGGTTAGAATTGTAGGTTCTGTGGAATCTAAGGTAGTTATTGAGTTTTTGGAAGATTTATTTGAGAAGGAAGAGTTTTCAACATCTACCCTTTCAGATAATGATGTGTAATTCACTTCATAAGATGTTGAAGGATTTCTGCAGGAGAGAGAGGTGAGACATAAGAAGGCAGCACTTTACCATCCGGAGAGCAAGGGTGTGGTAGAAAGATTTGTTAAAGTTTTGAAAGAAAGTGTGCAACTAGCTCTATCTTCAGGTGATAATTGGGAAGTAGCCATAAGAAAGAAAGTAAGAGAATATCGTCTTACTCCACATTATTCTACTGGGGTTGCACCTTTTCAATTGTTCAGAGGAAGGAGGCCCAACACTGAGATCCTGCCGTTGTGGGTATCTGAGAAACGGATGATGGTGGACAGCCAGGTTGATGAAACTGGAAATTGGAGAGTGAGAGAAAGGGAGAAAATGTTGCGTAGAAAAGAGCTGTATGATGTGAGGAAGGTGGTGAAAGAGACAGTGGTAAGTGTGGGGGAATGGGTGAAGGTAAAATTACCCAGGAAAGGGGGTGTTTCTAAATTCAGTCAACCTTATAAGGTAATTAAGGTTTTAAAAAATGCAATAAAGCTGAGTGACCATAGAGTATGGAATGTGAATAGAGTGGCAAAGTTTATACCGGTAGGTGATGAAAGCGGTGCAAATAAAAAAACACTATGGGGGTCATTCTGACCTCGGCGGTAAAAGGCGCTTACCGCCGGTCAGAAGACCGCCATAACACCGCTGCGGTCGCGGTAAACTGCCACGGTCATTCTGACCTGCAACTGGCAAACCGCCAAAAACCCGACATCAACAAAATTCCGCCACAGCAACGGCCAGCGAAAAACTGGCGATGACCAAACCTCCACCGTCACGCCAACAGAAATGCGCCCATGCCATTCCGACCCACAAATCCCCGCAGCGGTCTTTCAACCGCGGTATTCCATTGGCGGTACACACCGCTGTGCTCAAAATACACACACCTCTACAAAACACAGCCACATTGGACAATTCAAAATACACACACCTGAGACACATACACACACCACTCCCACACACCCAATTAAATATAAAACACCCACAAACCCTTACGACCACAATTGCGACTGAAGGACAGAGAGAGACAGCACAGAATAGAGTAGACCATCACACAGAGGCAAATCACAACATCACCCACACAATAGCCACGCACAAAACACCATACACCACCACACTCACCACACTCTACAACACATACACCACCCCTCACCTCATCCACACCACCCCATGGCACCCCAAAGACACCCCAGGTTCTCTGACGCAGAACTCAGGGTCATGGTGGAGGAAATAGTTCGGGTAGAGCCCCAGCTCTTTGGGACACAGGGGCAGCACACCACCATTGCCAGGAAGATGGAGCTATGGCAAAGAATAGTGGACAGGGTCAACGCTGTGGGACAGCATCCACGAAATCGGGACGACATCAGGAAGCGGTGGAACGACCTACGGGGGAAGGTGCGTTCCATGGTATCAAGGCACAACATCGCAGTGCAGAAGACTGGCGGTGGACCCCCACCTACTCCCCCAGAATTCACAGCATGGGAGGAGGAAGTCTTGCACATCCTGCATCCTGAGGGCCACGCAGGAGTAGGCGGAGGAATGGACTCTGGTAAGTCAAATCTTCACTACTTTATTCACCCCACCTTCATGCCAAATCATACCCCCACCCTCACCCCCACCCCCATCACACCAACTCCTTGCAAATGGCTCACCATCACAACCCACCCATCCCAAAACCTAGCCCTGCATGCGTCCCCAAAGCATGGACACCCATCACCAAAGCATGCCCACTGCACATACCCATCTCCCCCACAAGCCACCGTCACAAAAGCCCCCACAAGGGAATGCCAGCACTGTGGTACACGGCCACCCACCCATTACACGAAATGGCACACACAGAAGCAATAACCATACTCTTATACCCCTGCAGGACCCGAATGCCACCACACTGCCCAGGAGGGTCCAGAGATGTCCATCCCACCCCCAGAAGAGGCCCCCAGTGATGACAGCAGCTCTTTCTCCCTGGACCCAGATGACCAGCCCGGCCCATCGGGGACCTCGGGACAGTTGGTTCCCCACAGACAGCCACAGGCTACAGCAGACCTAACCCCCTCTGGGAACACCAGCACAGCTCCCACCCAGCGGGCCCATGCCTCTGTCTCCAGGACACGTCAATCAGCGGTGTGTCCACCACTACAGGGCACCCAGGTTGACCCACCTCCCCAACAACAGGGACCTGGGGGCAGTGGTAGTGGTAGTGGGCACACGGTCCAGGGGACAGAGGCCCAGGGAAACAGGTGAACTGGGAGGGCTGCTGTGCGACAGGGGGGGGACAGGCCCAGGGAACTGACTCTCTAAGAGGCCCTCTCCTCCATCATGGGAGCATACCACCGCTCCCAGGAGACGATGGCTACGGTACTGGCCAGGTTCCAGGAGATCCAGGTACTGCAGGAGGAACAGTACATGGGGTTCAGAGAGGAACTGAGAAACATTAGTTCCGCAATGGGGACCATCGTCGTGGCCCTTAACCAGATAGTCACCACATTGCGGGACCATTTATCACCACAAAGGGCCCCTGTCACTAGCATGGACCCAGACCAGGCTACCACCTCCTCTGGCGCTAGTGGACAGGAGGCCCCCACACAACGACAGGCCACCAGAACCCCACCTCCTGCAGAAGAAGAACCACCCCGCAAGCGGTACCTGAGATCTCAGAAGAAGACAGAGTAGGATGCCAAGACCCCTGCCAGCAAACGATACCCCCTAATGTCATCCCACTGTCCCACATTGTCACCCTGTCCAAACTTAAACTGCCCCTGCTCCATCCTTCCACAGGCATATGGACAATGCACCTGTGAGACTGAAAACTGGACTCTGCCATGGACATTACTCCACCATCACCCATCACCGTTTTACAATCATGTCCCTAAATTTAGCACTTTAATAAAATCACTTATTGCACTTAAAAAATCTGGAGTCTGCTTGTATTTTGAACAAATGTATTAGACATAACGGTGCTAAAATGGTCAGTTACATTGTGATGACAACATACCACTGTCACACAGCTGTAGTCCATGGGCAAACAAAGCAGAGGTCACGCAGTGGGGCCCACAGCTCTGAAAACGGAAGGGAAAGTCACAACTCAGTTAACAGGAACTGGGGGGAAACACATACAGTGGAGAGGCAGGAGACTTTAAGTAAATGTAAAATGGCGGGGTTGATTCGTACCTGTGTGCTACTGAAAATACTGTTGTATCACTGTGTCCCTGTTGTCTGTGTCGTCCCCGTCGTCTTCCTCCTCTTCACTCTCCACAGGCTCCACAGCTGCTACAACACCATCATCTGGACCATCCTCCTGCAGGAAAGGCACCTGGCATCGCAAAGCCAGGTTGTGAAGCATACAGCAGGCCACGATGATATGGCACACCTTCTTTGGTGAGTACATTAGGGATCCACCTGTCATATGCAGGCACCTAAACCTGGCCTTCAGGAGGCCGAAGGTCCGCTCGATCACCCTCCTAGTACGCCCATGGGCCTCATTGTACCGTTCCTCTGCCCTTGTCCTGGGATTCCTCACTGGGGTCAGTAGCCACGACAGGTTGGGGTAACCAGAGTCACCAATTAGCCACACACGGGGGGTCATTCCGACTTTGGCGGGTGGCGGGGGCCGCCCGCCAAAGTAACCCCATCGGAAGACCGCAACGGTCATTCCAACTTTCCCGCTGGGCCGGCGGGCGACCGCCAGAAGGCCGCCCGCCGGCCCAGCGGGAAAGCCCCTTCAACAATGAAGCCGGCTCCGAATGGAGCCGGCGGAGTTGAAGGGGTGCGACGGGTGCAGTGGCACCCGTCGCGATTTTCAGTGTCTGCAAAGCAGACACTGAAAATCTTTATGGGGCCCTGTTAGGGGGCCCCTGCACTGCCCATGCCAGTGGCATGGGCAGTGCAGGGGCCCCCAGGGGCCCCACGACACCCGTTCCCGCCATGGGGGTCGGAATCCCCATGGCGGCGCTGCAAGCAGATCCGCCATGGAGGATTCCCTTGGGGAGGGGTAAACCGGCGGTAAACCGCCGGTTGCCCTTTTCTGACCGCGGCTTTACCGCCACGGTCAGAATTGCCCATGTAGCACCGCCAGCCTGTTGGCGGTGCTACCTCCGGCCTCCACCCTGGCGGTCTATGACCGCCAGGGTCGGAATGAGGCCCACGGTGTCTCTGTAGCTGTTCCATCACATAAGGGATGCTGCTATTTCGCATGATGTACACGTCATGCACTGACCCAGGGAACTTGGCATTTACATGGGAGATGTACTGGTCAGCCAAACAGACCACGTGGACATTCATCGAATGATAACTTTTTCTGTTCCTGTACACCTGCTCACTTTCACTGGGGGGAACCAAAGCCACATGGGTCCCATCAATGGCACCAATGATGTTGGGGATATGGCCAAGGGCATAGAAATCACCCTTCACTGTAGCCAAATCGCCCACCTTAGGGAAAACAATGTAGCTCCGCATGTATTTCATCAGGGCAGACAACACTCTGGACAAAACCTTAGAAAACATAGGCTGAGACATCCCTGATGATATGGCCACTGTTGTTTGGAATGATCCACTTGCCAAAAAATGGAGTACTGACAGAACCTGCACCAGAGGGGGAATCCCTGTGGGTTGGCGAATGGGGGACATCAGGTCTGGCTCCAGCTGGGCACACAGTTCCTGTATAGTGGCTCGGTCAAATCTGTATGTCAGTATGACATGTCTTTCTTCCATTGTCGACAGGTCCACCAGCGGTCTGTACACGGGAACATTCCTCCATCTCCTCGCAAGTCCCAGTGGACTGTGCCTAGGAAGGACAACATGGAGCACAGAGTCAAGCAACCCACAGGTACGTAACCACAGCTTGCACAGAACACGATTCGCTATGCATTGAATGGCTTGTATGAGTGGCAATGCAACGCCTAGGCCTGTGTGACGCAGTAGAAATTAAGCCATGTAGGCCCTTGAAATGGCGGCTGCCTGACCTGTGAAGTGTGACAATGGGATGTGAGGTCAATGCGCTGGCGTGGCACACCGTGGCGGTAGGCGGTCGAAGACCGCGGCGCAAAGCAGCATTGGTTAACATTGAACCCTATGGGTCTCAGGAGCCAATGACCATGTGCGCCGGCAGTCGCGGTACGCACCGCCGCGGTACGCACCGCCGCGGGCGTGACCGCCATTTTCTATCTGCTTAATCACTCGAGACCTGATCATCCACAGGAGAGGACCTATACTGCAAGTGCTGCTGTGACCTCGGTCTGGAAGAGACAATGGCTGCTGCGACTGGGGAAAGGGCCCAGGCCTTCACATCTGAGGAATTGGAGAAACTTGTTGATGGGGTCCTCCCCCAGTATGCGCTACTCTACGGTCCTCCAGACCAACAGGTAAGTACACTGGGACCATGCTTTGTGGGCAATGCCTGTGTTGAGTGGGGTGGATGAAAGATGGTGGGGAGGGGAGCGAATGAGGCATGCATCGCACGACAGATGAGAGCATGTGCCATATGGCAAGGTTGGGGAGGGGGGGCCACTCACATCGACCATGCAGAAAATGATGATATTTATTTTCCCACCTTGTCCATGTCACATAGGTCAGCGCCCATCAGAAGATCGACATTTGGCGTGCCATCGCCAAGGACGTCCGGACCCTGGGGGTCCACAACAGACGGGGCACCCACTGCCGAAAGAGGTGGGAGGACATCCGCTGCGGGAGCAGAAAGACAGCGGAGGCTCTGCTGGGGAAGGCCTCCCAACCTAGGAGGGGTGCCACACGGCAATTGACCCCCCTGATGTCCCGGATCCTGGCGGTGGCCTACCCCGATTTGGATGGGCGCGTGAGGACATCACAGCAGACACAAGGGGGTGAGTACCAGCACATTCTGCTATATTAGCGCACAGTGGAGGTGTCTGGGTGGGGGTGGAGGGCTGTGGGTATCTCTAGGCCAGGGTGATTTCTGTAGGCTAGGCCCCTCCGTAAGGCATGACCCTGTGCCCCCGCCCCCCACCTCTGTAGGGTGCTAAGTACAGCTATCCATGGCCCTGGGTCACCTATGTGTGCAGTTGTCGTCCATAGGCTTGTAGGCCAAGTCACAATAATTGAGTAGTGTACACCGAGTGCGCGGCGTAGTGCAGGGGGCTTCTGTGTCTGTCCTCTCCGCCAACGGTGTCGCCAATGCATGCACTCAACATGTCATTTTTTCTCCCCCCCCCCCTTTTTTTTTGGTCTTCCTGTTCATGTGTGCATTAGCATCATCAGGCGGAGGAGAAGTGGCATCGGAGCACGAGGGAGCTGCATCTCACATGGCCCCGGAGGGCCATGCAACCGACTCCGAGTTCACCAGTGAGACGGAGGGCGAGGGGAGCTCCACAACGGGGACCCGTGGAGACGTCAGCGACACAGACACGTCCTCGGAAGGGAGCTCCCTTGTGGTGGCGGCAACATCCGTGCCCACCGCTACAACAGGTACAGCCGCCACCCAGCGCACCAGCTCCGCCCTCCAAGCAGCCCCTCAGCGTTCGCCCCGTGCCCGCTCGGCCAGGAAGGCGGGCATCTCCTTCGCCCCAGGCACCTCAGGCCCTGCCCCAGTTACCCCTGCTGCCCTCATTGAGGAGATCATTGACCTCCTCCAGACGCTCATTGTTGGGCAGTCTACCCTTTTGAATGCCATCCAGGGTGTAGAAAGGGAGGTGCACCGGAGCAATGCATACCTGGAGGGCATTCATTCGGGTCAGGCTGCCCATCAGCGATCGTTCAACGCTCTGGCCTCAGCACTGACGGCAGCCATTGTCCCTGTCTCCTGCCTCCCCCCTCCAATTTCCTCATCCCAGTCCCAATCCCCTGTTACTCTGCCTATCCCAGCCACACCTACAGACCAGCCTGCACACACATCAACACCCAAGGGCAGCTCATCCAGACATAAGCACCACAGATCACACAAGCATTCACACATGCAACATCCACATGCAGACATGCCAACAGCCACTGCCTCCTCTGTGTCCCCCTCCTCCTCGTCTCCCTCCTCCCTCCCTGTGACGTCTCCACTCACACCTGCATGCACACCACCATCAGCCAGTACGTCCATCACCAGCACACCCACCAGAACACTCCGCACACGTGCAGTCACCACCCCCACTGCCATTTACACGTCCCCTGTGTCCTCTCCCAGTGTGTCTGTCACCCCCTCTTCCAAACCACACAAACGCAGGCAGCCACCCACCCAACAGCCATCCACCTCACGACAGCCTCCGTCACAAGCACCTGCACCCAAAGACACCACACTTGACTCTCCTACAACCACATCCTCTTCCTGCACTCCCATACCCACTGCACCTACCCTTCCCACTGCTCCTAAAAAGTTTTTCCTCTCCAAAATTAACCTCTTTGCATCACCTGACCCACCCCCTCCATCTCGTAAGAGTCCAAACAGCACCTCAGCCACCACAAGCCCTCCACCTACAAGGACCATAGTCCAGGGCTATTGGAGTCCACCAGCTTCTAGGGCAGCAACATCGGCCAGCAGCAAGGGGACAGCCAGCCCACCCCCTGGGAAAAAAACTAAAAAAGGGAAGGGCCGGCGCGAGAGGCCAGAGACGGCAGCCCCTAAAGGCACTACCCTGGCACCGTCACCTGGCACATCCACAAAGGGAGGCAAGGGCCCCAGAGAATCGGCGAAGGAGGGCAAGGGCAGCAGGGCGGACAAGTCCGGCAGCAGGCGAGCTGCCCAGGAGGGCCCCACCAGCCCCATTTCGGGTGTGAAGGAGGACACCCACAGGCCCAGGACTCCAGCACAGGAGGGCCCCGCAAGCGAAAGGTCGGATGGCGACTGAGCGGAAAATATTGGCCCGATCTGGTTCCCTGGGAACACATGTCAAGCACCGCTGAACAGGGCCTGCCGTGACAAGCACCGCTGAACAGGGCCCGGAAAAGGTGGCGGATTGGTGGGTCGTGATAGTGTGGGCGGTACATTGTCTCCCGCCTGTCTGTTGGCGGTGACCGCCGCGCTGTTTGCTTGTCCCGCCGTGGCAGTCGGAGTGTTAAAGTGGCGGGCTGTGTTGGCGGTTCCCGCCAGGGTCGGAATTCCATTTTTTGGACCGCCAGCCTGTTGGTGGGTTGGCCGCCGCTTTAACACCGACCGCCAGGGTTGGAATGAGGGCCTATGTGATAATCCTGCACAGAAATGGAGGCCTCAGTGAGTAACAAAGAGCCCTGTCTTTATGAAAGACTATGGCCCTCATTCTGACCTTGGCGGTCTTTTCGCAAGACCGCCGAGTTACCGCCGCGGTGAAGACCGCCGACCGCGGCGGTGTGCCGCTGTGCGCATTCTGACCGCTGGGAGCGTTCCGCCGGAAAACCGCCAGCAGCCACACTGGCGGTCGGCGGGAAAGTGGAGACTGGTCAACCTCCACCGCCACGCCAGCAGAACACCGCCCACAGAATTACGACCCACATTTCTGTGTGGCGGTCTTCTGTTGGCGGTCTTCTGTTGGCGGTCACGTCCCTATGGCTCCCGTCGCCTCCCGGAGGACCAACGCACAAGGTAAGTTGATCGTCCGTGAGGGGAGGGGGTGGGGGGGTGTTGTGTGATGTGGGCGTGCATGGGGGTGTGCGTGTGAGTGTGTAGAGGGGTGCTGCTGTGTCTATGGGTAATGTGTGCTGTTCGGCAGGTGCGCATGTCGGCATGTATGTGTGCGGGTATGTGTCCCCGTTGTGTATGTGTGTGTAGGGGGTGTGTATATGTGCATGTTGGGGGTGTGTGCATGTCGGGGTACATGTATGTACATGTCGGGGTGGGGGTGGGGAGGGGGTTCGTACCACCTCTGGGGGGTGGCAGGGGGGTGGAGGGTGTGGGGGGAGGACTCGGGTGGGTAGTGGGGGGTGGGGGAGACCCCTATCAGTGCCAGGGAAGGAATTCCCTGGCCCCGATAGTGCTTACCGCCATGGTTCGCACGGCGGTTCCCGCCCGCAAGAAACCGCGGCGGTAGGCAGGGTCATAATACCCTTGGCGGTCTTGGGACGACCGCGGGGCCGGAGTGCGCAAACTCCAGCCCCGCGGTCATGACCGCCGCGGCGGTCGGAGTGGAGAAGTAGCGGTCGGTCGCGGCGGGGACCGCCGCGGTCAGAATGCCATTTTTAATACCGCCGGTCTGTTCGCGGTCCGACCGCCGTCTCTCCGCCGACCGCCAGGGTCAGAATGAGGGCCTATGTTAGGTGAAAATGTTGTTAACTACAATTGCATTATCATTCTCATATTGTTGTGTAATATGTAAAGTTCAAAGTTAAGAAATGTGTATTGTATACTTTATGTGATGTGAGGGAGGTGGTGTGGTGTTTAGATATGTTTGTTCTGGAATCTTGTAAGGGTTCTGGAAAAGAATGTGTTAGGGACATTGGTTGGCGATTGGAGACAGAGTCGGTGGTTGGGGATTTTTGTCCTGTTCTACTTAAGAATAAATATATGGATAACTAAAATGATCTTGAATTCGTCTTCGATACTACAGTAACCCAATGTTATCCTACAGTAGAAGTAGGCCTTACAGACCTAAAAAACTAATTAGTTTTTCACTGTTAGTACTTGTAAAAGTTAAATTTACGTGTGCAAAGTTTTCAAAACACTGCACCCTGCCCTCTGGAATGTTTAGGGCCTACCGTAGGGGTGACATATGAAGTAAATATAAATGTTTAGGCCTGGTTAAAGGTGTGTATTGTCAGATCAAAATGGCAGTATGAAACTACACACACAGGCTGCAATGGCAAACTTGAGACATGTTTAAAAAGGTTACTTAAGTGGATGGCACAATATGTCACAAGGCAAACAGGCCCACTATTAGCACTTACTTTGCAAGCCCTATGTACATGTAGTACCCCTTTGACGAGGGACTTACAAGTAAATTAAATGTGCTACTTGAACATAAGCATATTCTGCCAAGTTTTAGGGAAAGAGTGTAAGCACTTTAGTGTTCATTAGCAGTGGTAAAGTGCACAGAGTCCTAAAAGCCAACAAAAACATATTCAGAAAACAGAAGTGTGATTGAAAAACGTTTTGGGATGGCCCTGGAGAAAGTGGCAAGTCCAACAACAGTTTGCCTTGTGATGTATTTTGAGTTACAAACATATCATTTCCCATGGAACATGCAAAGTATGATTTATGGTGGTTTGTTTATTGTTATTCTGCTCTGTACTTTCCTGTTGTTGCCCATGGTTTATTGTACTGTATATGTGTTAGTCTTATCTTTTGCAAGCATTACCTAGTTCTTCTGGTTCCTTATCACTTCAACCTGCTGTAGCTTCAGGTTCTGTTATGTCCTTCATCCTCTAGGATTCAAGTATGTGCAGGACTATCTATTGCATATTCTAAGCCCTTGCTTATGAATTCCCTCATATAGGCAGAGAACATCTATCCTGTTCCGTTATTCAAATCCGAGTCTCAGCAGAGTTCCTGGCTGGTGTATACAACAAGATTCACTCCTTTCAAATTGATAATAAGCTGGTAACCCCACATGATGTCAAAACCAGAAAAATGTGAGAGTAAACCCCCAGTGCTCAATCTTCTGGGTGTGCAAGATATATCATCTGAAGGTCCAGCTGAACATTGATCTCTTGCCAAGAGAGTACCCTGCTTGCCCACTCTGGAGTGCCACATGACCCTCTTCGGGCCTGAATCTAGAAGAAGAAAGGAGAACTTGATCTTGTACCCCTGCCCCGAAAATATTTAGAACCCATCTGTCTGAGAGAGAGTCCTTCTATTGATCAAGGACAGGACCGACTGTAGGGAGAAATAATTAAAAGACTAGGAGTACCAAAAGACTTTGGAACCGGACACCACTGCTTATACATGAAGTGGGTAACTCCCACTCTTAACGGGCCAAAAGAAGTATGGTGCCTACAACTGTAACGAACCAACTAAGCGGAGAACTGCAAGGTTTCAGGATCATTGGAACTCTCTGAGAAGGGCAGCACATAATTTTAGTTCTGGAAAGACTGGTGCAGAAGCTCAGCCAGCTGTGGCATACAGAGACTATGCCACTATGAAGGAAGATGAAGCACAATATTTTTCTAACATCCCTGCACTTTCCAGTCAAGGGTCCAGATCTAGTAATGACCACCCACAACAGTTCTAAAAATAATGACAATTGCACAAAGAGTATGAAAAGAAGCATCAGCCAAGAACTGTGCCTGCAGTTTAATTCTTGCGAGAAGTTCAGTGTTGTCTTCTGTAGCCTTCAGAAAAGAGGAAAGGCATTAGAATTCATCGATCAGATTCCAGAAAGCATGGAGGCTCACAAGATCAAGTTAAGGACTGAATGAGGTTTGCATAAGGCCTGTTTGACCTTCTTGTCCACAGTATTGGGCGTTGTAGCATCCTCTGTGGAGGGACTCGTCAACTTAGAAGTCAGGTGAACTATTCATTCTTAATGCTGGAAATCAGGCCCTTCCACCGGATACATCTCATAGAAACAAATAATGTGTTCGCCATCTCCTTCCAGTCCTGCATGGCATCCTTCCCAAAGATATGAGAGGCATAGACTTGGGAGTAGGACACTGGAACTGAATTACAAACTTATGCAGGGAACCACCCCATTGGGTAAGTCAAAGCTTTTTCTTATGTACAGAAGGACCAACGCACTCCTCTCCTTGCCCAACAAGTGCCTTGACGGTCAAAGTGAAAACAGGATTCCAAGTCACCATCATGCAGGGAGATTCAGGAGTGGAAGGAGGAAAACACAGGAGGCAACAGCAAGTCCTATCTCACTGCATGTTCCTTAGCCGACAGATCTGTCAAGAGTTGTTCCCTAATAGCCCAGATGCCTGCCTCATAAAGCCCTGTTGTCCCCTAGCCCTCTTTGCCGTCTAATGGCTCCCTTTCTAGAGAAAGTTTGGTGACCATTGTTATAATGAGTTATGTCTCAGGCAATCAGTGGGATAAAATTTCATCTCAGTGAGATTCCGTGTGTTTGTTTAAGTGTGCACGTTCCTGACAGGTTATTTGATCCTAGCCAGAAAGGGAGTGTCCACTCTACACAATGGCTCTAATAAATTTTGTGTTTGGGATAGTTCAAATTCTGATAACAGGCAATCTTATGTTTTCCTGTGCATTCTAACTAAGGCAACATTTCTACTATTTTTATGCTACTTATATGTTTTATGGTTTTTATTTGTTGTGATTTTAGCTGACTTTTTACTTGAGGCATTCTGACTTCTTTTGGGAGCATTTACTCTCCGGCCTGCAGTGTTTTCACTGGCTATGAATAGAGGGTCTGTTTTCTGTCCTTCTTTCTGGTTGGCTTTTAGGGCAGCTATTTTGGGGAGGTTAGTGGTATAGTTGCTCTGCTTCTACAAGAGCTGCCTATTTCAGAACATGTTGGCATGCAATGGGAGAACCACTGCTGTGCCAAAGGTGCATCAAAGGCAAGCCTGTCTGCGTCTGGATGGCGCCAGGGGCCAGGATGCTGTCAGTTTCTCATCTGATCCCTCTCTCACCTCCATTGTAAGCTACTCCTTTTTGCAGCGTCTTGAGCTTACTCATCTGGGGAAGTTTAGTAATGGTGCTAAGGCGGACATATCTTGTGTGAGGACTTTCAGCTGTCCCTCCTGCAAATATACATTTAACCAGCTAGTAGATACCACTTATGTGCCCTGCACAATAGGATTTATTAACAACTTAGACACTGGTATCATGACTTGTCCACAAATTCATTGTGAATTACTTAATCTGCGTTCCCTCATCAAACATAACACTGAAGTCCACAAACTCATTATCTCCTGCCATCTTGATTGTCTTTTCATCACGGAATCCTGGGCTTCTGAAGACTCAGGCCCTGAATTAGTATCAGCAATTCCTATAGGCTACCATATTTAATGGCATGATCGTCATGCTCACAGAGGGGATGGCATTGTGGTCATATATATAAATACTCACTGAATTTTACTTTAAAAAATGTGATGTTGAATACTTCAGGAACAACAGAGGTGTCCTTTTTTAGATAGACGCTCGTGGCCAACACTGTATTCTTGGCACTTTTGGTTTATCATCCCCTTCGCCATGGCTCTGACTTTTTTAGAGACCTGGCTGCAAGCGCTTGAATGCTTTCTGGACTATAGAAACTTTGCCATACTTGTGGAATTTATTTTCCACATTGAAGATCTTTCTAATAGGGATAATGCAACTCTTATAGAATCTATGTTGAATTTTGGCCTATCCCAGGTGGTTAAAGCCCCCACCGACATAGCGGGGCACACATTGGATGGTACCTTTTTTATTTCAAGTGGTCTTACTGTGAATTAGGGAACCCCACTGATCTAGGCAGATCACCATATTGTTAAATTTAATGTGAACTGCCCTTCTTTGATGTCAAAGGTAAGGGGGCTTGCAACTTCTGGACCAAAGGTTAACTGTGGGAGAAATTGGAATAAATTTACCTCTCATGGCTCGGAAAAGGCACTTATTAAGATTTTATTAATTCTGACACTCCACTTGACCTTACAGCTGAAGGCTTTATAAATTGGATAGGGCAGCCCTGTATGTTGTTGTTATCATGAACACCAAACGTGGTGTCAGGGCTAAACCCTCAGCACCCTGGTTCACTGAGGAATTGAAAAAGTTGCGGCAGTCTTGTTGCAAACAAGGACGGAAATGGTACGTTAACAGGGATCCCACTGATAGCTCTCCTTCATCAATATGTACTTGCCATCTGTCAGGGTAAAGCCACGTTCTATACAGAAAAAATAAGAGGAGCAGGTAACTCCTTTAAGGAGCTTTCGAAAGTAGTTAAAGAGCTCTGGCAGCCACCCATTCCTGGTCTCACCAATCCATCACAGGAATTCTGCAATGAATTGTCCATTTATTTTAGAAGCACAATTCTGAATATAAAAACTGATTTCTCTCCTCTTCAAGAAAAATCTTGTCTCTGAAATATTCTAAAAGCATCTGTTAGTAGTAACAACAGCAATCTCTCCACTTTCGGCATTGACATGAGAGGCTGATCATGGCCATTTTCTCTGCAAACTCCATTGAACTTTTCCAACATTTGAACAGACGTTTTTAGAATATTTCAGATATGAGATTTTTTTTTATTAGACTTTGACGCTATCTTCCACAGTATATGCCTTGAGAAAGTCTGGATGACAAAACAAGTGTTGGCTGCTTTCTTGGATGTTACATACCTTGGAAAGAAAAATCTTCAGAAATTACAAGACTTTAATTGGCTTACTTGATCTCATATATGGACATTCTGCAAACTTTTTGGTGTGCCCTGGTCACCTTTATGAATTAACTGTTCAATTAGTATGTTGCTTCCCTTGCAGAATTGATATGCTCTTTTGGCTTTCAAGCTTTTTTTACGCTGATGATAGGTAAATTATTGTCACTATTTCTGATAATATTGCCACTGTAGCCAACAAGTTTAATCTTTGCATGAGCAGAATAAACACCTGGATTGAAGAACATTTTTGAAAGCTTCATACAGATACAACTGAGGTCCTGGTATTTGATGCTCATGATTTGATCTGAACTAACAGCTGGTGGCTTGAAGGGTGTGGCTCTGTACATAGTCCAAGGAAAGCAGCTAAAAACCTCGGGCTATCTTCAATAATTCTTTGACCTTCGAGGCGCAGGACAATCATACCTCAAGTACTTGTTTAATCTAATCAGGACACTCATAAAAATGTCTCCTTTCACCTCCATACGAATGCGCCACTCCGTGGTCATTGCTTTAATTTCACCCAGGTTGGATTACTGCAATGCCCTCTATTTGAACATTATTAACTCCCCATTTAACAGATTCCAAGTGGTACAGAATGCGGTGGCTTGCCTGATTCTTAACATACCTAAAAGTGTTTCTGCTAGAGAGGCTATTCGCTCATTACATTGACTTCCTGTCAAAAAACAGGTTGTGTTTAAGGTTTTATGCCCGTTTTTTTTTTAGCCCTTCATCATAAAAGTTCTAAACATCTCTCCACACTTATTAACTTGTAATATCATGAAGGTCACTTAGATCTTCTTCAGGCAGGAAAGTCATAAATCCTAGGTTTTTTAAGGACAGATGGGGTGGCTGTTCATTTTCCAGAGCCACTGCTAACTTATGGAACACCTTACCTGCTCACATTGCTAATCTTGATGACTTTGCAATGTTTAAAAGACATCTTTGAAAACATGGCTTTTATCGTCCTAAGTGTGGAGCCTGGTTTTCATTATCAAGCCCTGCTTGGTGTAGCATTTAGGTGCCCTCAGGTTTACAGCACATTATAAATGCACTTTTCATTTCTTACCTGTGAAGTTCTTTACCATAATTTTAATGACGAGCTGGCCAGTGAAGTATTAGAAGATCAGCAGAGGAAAGTGAGCTGCAGTGTCACGGAGTAGCCAAACTGGACCCTTGTTCATTGCCGAAGCTGAAGTTGTCATCCTTAGTCGTGCAGTAGATGGGCATGGCAGAATTTTTGGGAGGCAGCTGTGTTTGTGGCAAGTAGTCGCGGGTGGGAGAAAGCGAGCGTGGTAGTAGCCGATACTAGGTGTTGTGAGGTGGCCATGGTACATTCCATTAAGCCATGCTCTAGCCTGCAAGGCGTGAGTTCTCTCAGTGACGTACACCCGTGTTTGACACCAGTGTACCGACACATACCAACCCATCTTAAGTTGAGCTAAAATCAAAAAAGCCCATAGTCTGTGAAAGCGAGTGTGCAGTGATACGCTCACCTCAGTGAAAGGGAGGAATGTTGCCTCGCAACAATAAAATCACTGCGTCAGCGGAAGCTTTTCATGCGCACATTGGAGTCATGATGTGTACACCACAGAGCATACATTGGTGGAGGTGATTAATTGTTACTATTGATTTGTGTGGCAATTGATTTGTCTTACACAGTGGTACGCTCATCCTAGTCAAAGGTAGAAGGTTGCCCCACAACAATAAAATCACTCTGAGCGAAACCCAGTGATGTGCACACCATGGAATATACCTCTCTTGAGGTTAGTAATGGTCATAATTGTTTTGTGTGACAATTAATTTATTTTACTGCTTCTCATATTTCACCTATGGAATCCGTACACATTTTGATGATTATGCCGCTACGTTTATTAGCACAAGATGGCACCCTACCAATTCCATGGGAAGATTGGATCTTAATGCTTGTTAACTATTTAGAGGCTAAAGATGTGGGACAATGTGAGGTATGTATGAAAGAAATGGAGAAAAAGGATCAGGGACACAAGGTTTCAGAGGTGGGGGTAGTCATTAAACTGGACACGGAAGCAGTTACAGTCATGAAACACTCTAATAGATCAGTAAAAGTGGTATGTAGTCTAAACAACCTACTAGGTGCTTCAGCAGGTGTGGGAGCATGAGTCATATGTCAGACTCCAAATCTTGTTTTACAAGTAACAAAGAATGTAGGAAATGTGGCTGTGTAGGCCATTTTGCTAGGATGTGTAATTTTGCATTTCATAGCAAAATGGCAGTAGTATCGGACGTGTCTTCTATGGCCACTGAGGGGTCTGACAGGAGTTTGAGTGTGGGATGTGAAGAAGATCTGTTTGAAGAGAACAAGAGGAAAAATAGACCTAAGGCCACTTTTGGAGTGAATAGACACATGATCCAGTTTATGGTGGATACAGGATCCATGTACACTATAATTCCTGAAGAAATGTTTGAGTGGGGCAGAGTGGTGTTGAAGACCAAAGACATTTTTCCTGGGGGTATCAAGGCAAAACTATTGATATTCTAGGTGACATGGATGCTCACATTTCTTTTTAGAAAAGGAATATACAGGGTGAGGTGTATGTAGTTGAGCATGGGCCTCCGATCTTGGGATAGTTACATCAATGTGATCTTCTTATCATCATTAACCTGGAGCCCCTTCGCAAATCATGGTGGTCGGTAGATTAATTTTTACCACAAATCTTAGATTGTGTAAAACATATATTTGCGGACAAACTTGGACTACTTAAAGGATATGTGTAGTAAATCTGACTTAGAGGTGCAGTATCAGTTCAACACAAAGTCAGGAAAGTGTCAGTTGTAGTTTGGGAAGAGGTTAGAAAATGGATTCAGGAAATCTTAGAAGAAGAGATCATAGAACCAGTGAAGGCATCTAGTTTGATGTTGGCTATTGAGATCACTCAAAAAAACTGATGAGCTGATAAGGTTCTGTGTTGTCCTCAGATCATTGAATCAAAATGTTGTAGCAGATACATTTCCTCTGCCTAACATTACTGAAATGGTGTTATTGCTAAAAGGTGGGAGGTAGTTTTCTATGTTGCACTTAAAGAGTGTGTACCAATCAGATTAAACACCATTAAGAATCTAAGTCCCTATGCTTCATTATCATGGAGGAAACATTTCAATTTACTCGCATGCCATTTGGGCTGTCATTGGCAGCGAGTGTTTTTCAACATGATTAGTGAAGTATTTAAATGGTTAAAAATAGTGTGTACTTCCGGGATGATATATTAATCTTTGGTGAAACCACTCAGCAGTACAATGTTGTACTTAGGCAGGGTTTGGATAGAATCACAGAAGTAGGTCTTATGCTCACAAAAGGAAAATGTTTGTTTTTATAACAACGAGTTGAGTATTTGGTCTATATCGTTTCGATGGAGGGGGTCAAACCTAAGGAAAATTTGCTCAAACCAATCAAGTTGTCTCCTGCTCCCCTTGAAAAAGAACAGTTTTGACAATCCATTATGTGTTTGATAAATTATTATTCAAAGTTTGTAGAAAGGTTTGAGGATGATGGAATGTTTTAACTCTTTACTCAAAAAAGGGTCACATTTTACATGGGATCGTGAACAGGAAGAATGTTTTACTATGATTAAAAAAGAGATTTTTGAAGCTGGGATATTGGTCCCCTTTGACATCAAACTCAAACTGTTATAACTGTTGATGCCAGTACCACTGGTTTAGGTGCTACTTTTTTCCCAAAACATGGAAACACTGATAAAAAAGTGGCATTTTGCATCAAGAACCCTTACGGTTTCGGAAATAAATGATTCTGTTATAGACCGCACATATGTGTCGCGTATGCAATTTACCTTAAGATCAGATCAGAAAATACTTCTTCCTGGAGTTGTTGGTAAAGTCTCAGGGAGATTGGTGAGGTTGGCCTCCAAGCTCCAGGAATATTGGTATAAAATTGAACACATCCAAGGCTGGAAAAGTTCTCAAGCAGAATGTCTATGGAGCGAAGGTGCAGTTTTTTCAGTTCTAGATTCAGTGGAAGAGGGTGAGGGTGCATTTACTATTGAGGAATGATGTCATGAGATGGATGCAGATGGAATTTTGAAAGAAGTTGTATGAATGGTGATTAGTCGGAGTAGAAGGGAGAGTTGTGTGTCCGTATCAGTGCAACCATATGTTTAGTCATTGGACAAAATGTCCATGTATGGAGATAAGCTGCTGATGAGGGATGACAGGTTTGTGTCGCATGTAGGTTTTAGACCCAAGCTCATGTCACTAGCCCATGAAGGGCATTTAGGACAAAGCGTAACTCAACAACGATTCAAGGCTCAGTTTTGGTGGCCAGCTTTAGATGACCAATTTACATTGTGGATTGAAAAGTGTACCATTTTTTAAAAAGGGGGAGAAAAGACTTAAGGTTGGTGTGCAGTCGAATATGGGACACATTGATAAATCATGGTAAGCCATGGCAGAGAGAGAGAGTGTGTGTGTGTGTGTATTTTATAGGCCCAATGTGTGAGCTGCACAGTGAATGTAGATTTGCTTTGGTTGTCATTGATGTATACTCAAAATAGAAGAGTATGATTTTATTTAGAGAAAATTCTGCAGGAGTCACTATTCATAATCTGAGTAAAATATTTTTCAAAGAGGGAGTTCCATCAGTATGTATAACTGACAATGGTACTCAACTTGAAAATGAAGAGGTTTTTGTCTGTCTGTGGCATCACAAACCATTGCATCTCTCTTTATAATCCACAGGAAAATGGTAAGGTTGAGGGGGTTAATTGTTTGGTGAAGGGCATTATTCAGATGGCAAGTGCGAGCGGACAGGATGTGGAAAAATCGATGGAGGGAATGTTGTGGGCATATCATGCGACTGTGCAGGAAACTACCACGTCTCCATTTGAAATAATGAGAGCGAGAGTCCTGAATACCAAATTGATGTCTTCATGGATGAAAGAATGTGTGACACAAGATGGTCGGAAAAGAGAAGTAGTGAGTGGAGATACAGAATGGACTAATGATGCAGTGAAAGCTAGTGATTCGGTGAAGGTTAAGGCTGGTAGAATAACAAAAGGTTTGTCCAAGTTCAGAGGTCCATTCAAAGTCAAGCGTGTGTATCAATTTTAAGTTCTTCTAGAGAATGGTGAGTGGTGGAACTGTCACAGAGTTGCTGTGTATCAGAGAGGTGGGGATTGTCCCATGAGGAAGGTTGAAAGATGTAGTAGTTTCATGATGATGAAGGATGTGGAATTTGAAGGGGGAAGAAGTCTAACAAGTTCTTGGCCAGTTAGTGAGGAGAAGGCAAGTACAAGTCCTTCTGATGTTCTGCCTGCCACCAGGGAAGAGAGAAGTGTAAGGGATCATAGACCACCAAGGACTTTGAGGGACTATGGTTATTAATACTAACAAGTTATACTCTTTTGTTCAGTTCATGTACCTTCGATTAGACACATCCATCTCCTTGTATGATGTAGTTTGATTAACCTCATTTACATTCTTTGTTGAAGAACATTTGCATCCATGTTTCAATAAGAATGTTTATTTTTAGGCAGTACTTCAACAAAAATGTTTATATTTAAGTGCATCAGATGTAGTCTTCCCAGCTTTAAAAGTTTTCCATGCAATTCATAAGGTTGTCAAGTCATTATTATTTATGTGTTTTATTACCTTAAGTTCATATCCTGCTATGCTAGTCTTGTTTGTTCATTTAGCTATCATTAATTTTAGTCTGTGGAAGGGAAGGGGATGAGTTATAATGAGTTATGTCTCACGGACTCAGTGTAATGGAATTTCATCTTGGTGAGATTCTATGGGGCATATTTATACTTGTTTTGCGCTGCATTTGCGTCATTTTTGTAACGCAAATTCAGTGCAAAACTAACTCCATATTTATACTTTGGTGATACACCCGTCTGGTGCACAATTTATGGAGTTAAAGTCATTTTTTGGACAAGGAAACCTACCTTGCATTAATGAGATGCAAGAGAGGCGTTCCCGTGCAAAAAATGACCCAATGGCCTTAGCGCCATATTAAACCCCCCATGCTGAAATCAGGCACGGGGGAGGAGGGGTCAAATAATAGTGCCTGGGTCAGGGCAGGTGTTAGGGGACCTGTGGGCCTATTTCCATGGTGGAACATCATGACATAAGCTCACAGGTGCCCTCCCCAGGCCCCAGGGACTCCCCTACCCACACCAGAGGGACAGCGGAGGATGGGGGACCCCATCCCAGGTAAGTATAGGAAAGTACAGGTAAGTATATATATTTTTTAAGTGCCATTGGGGGTCCTGCAATGGGCCCCTCTACATGGCACTGGGTGCAATGGCCATGCCCAGGGGGCCCTGGTCACCTGTGCTGGCCATTGGGGTGGTGGGCATGACTCCTGTCTTTTCGAAGACAGGAGTCATGTGGTATGGATGGTTTTGCATCAGAAAATGACGCTAGGCTGGTTAGAGTCATTTTTTTTACTCTAACCTGCCTAACGTCATTTTTTGGTGCAAAACCCCCTTCTCCCATTCCGCCAGCCCCACCTGGCTAACGTCATTTTGTTTTACACTAGCCTACCCTTTGCATCGGCTTGCACCACTCCATAAATATGGTGCCCGGCTGGTGCTCAGAAATGGTGCAAGCCGGTGCTAAACATTTTGGTGCAAAACTGCATTAGTGCAGTTTTGCACGAAAAAGTATAAATATGCCCCTATGTGTTTGTTCAAGTGTGAACGTTCCTGGCAGGTCAGTTGTTCCTGGCCAGCAAGGGAATCTCTGCTGTATGCTAAGGCTCCAATTAAGCATGCATTTGGGACAGTTGTTTTTCTACAAACATCTTACAAGAGAATTTCCCCTCACAGTTATGGGGATTCCACCACAGGTATGGTGCTGTACCGGAATCCAAAGACATTGCCTTGTAAAGACAAAAGCACCCACTTCTCCACAGCATGACATCCACCTGCGGAGAACAGGGCCGGCTTTTGCACTGGTAGCACCCAGTGAGACAATCTTTGTTGATGCCCCCAGTGACCTCCTTCTTCACGGATTCTCTCACTACCATTCTCCAATAGTGCCCTTATCTTTCCACAGTCTCTATTTCACACATATTTAATTTCTTTTATAGCGCTACTCATACCAATGTATGGTTTTGGAGCACTTTACATCACACACATATTGTATAGTCACAATGAATCATGTGTGCGCAGTGCATAGGAAATGTTACATAAGACAATCAGGACGACAGGTGGAGGAGTCACATGTCATCCATACTAGAATAGAGTATATTTTAAGAGCGTGTGCTCTGGAGAAGCACAAACTGAAGTATTAAAATGTAACCCAGTGGTTAGGGTTGGATTTACTAATAAGAATGTATTTCTGCCCAAAGAACCCTTTTTAGAAATCCTAGAACAATGAAAGTCTGGGAAAAAACAGTAATTTCTAACCTATGTTTCACAGTTTGCATGCAGATCTTTGATACCAGTTCGTAGCTCGCTGTTCTTTATTAAAAGTATTGTATCTTATGAACTGCTAATAACTAAAAGATCTCTGTGACAAAAGCAGTTACCCACTGAGCTATCTACAAATAAATACAATTCTGTGATCTACATGGTATACATGCTTTGCAGCAGACACAATAATCCTCTGTGCTACTTTATGGTGAGGAAAATTGTAACTAGACGAAACTATGGGCCAGATGTAGCAACCGTTTTGCATGTCGCAAACTGCGAAAAATGCAGTTTGCGACATGCAAAACGGCCATCGCGATGCAGAGTCACATTTTGCGAGTCGGTACCAGCTCGCAAAATGTGATTCCGACTCGCAAATAGGAAGGGGTGTTCCCTTCCTATTTGCGACCGCATCGCGATGCAGAGTTGCTTTGGGACCGCGAAAGCGGTCGCAAACCAACTCGCAGTTACCATCCACTTGAAGTGGATGGTAACTCATTTGGAAAAGGGAAGGGGTCCCCATTGGACCCCTTCCCCTTTTTGAATGCCCCAAAAAATATTTTTTCAGAGCAGGCAGTGGTCCTATGGACCACTGCCTACACTGAAAAAAACGAAACTAAATGGTTTCGGTATTTTTTCTTTTTGCAGCTCGTTTTCCTTTAAGGAAAACTGGCTGGAAAAAGAAAAAAAAAAACTGCTTTATTTAAAAGCAGTCACAGACATGGTGGTCTGCTGTCTCCAGCAGGCCACCATCCCTGTGAGTGCCTAGACTCGCTATGGGGTCTTTGCGACCCCATAGCGAGTCGCAGAAGGTGTCTGAGACACCTTTCTGCATTTCATATTGCGAGTTGCAATTTGCGAGTCGCTATGACTCACAAATTGCAAGTCGCAATATGAAACCTACCTACATCTGGCCCTACGTCTCTCTCCAACAAATGCATCACTCACAGAGTTATTTTGACGTCATTATTATTGCCTAAAAATTACTGGTCTCACAAGGAACTCTGGAGAAGGTGCCTTTAACTCAATTAGCCAATTCAAAATACAGTGCTTCTTTCCCAACCAGCTCGGCGCTGAGGTGCACTGGTTGCACCACCTTACAGCCAGCCCTGTCAGAGAATGATAGATGTCAGATCCAGGAACAAAGTAGGCAACTCTATTCAATGTGCCCAGCACACCTGAGACAAGACTCAACCACAGCCATGAAGAGAATGTGACTTCAACACATCCTAGAACCAAGACAAAGCATGGGGTCTAAACCTGGCAATTTCATTCATATGCCAAAATGAAAGATTATCCATATGTGCTTTAACAACACAAGTTGGATGACACAATCCAATCTGGCCGTCACATTCAAAAGGACGCACTGCTGTAGCATTTTCATCCTTCGCAGGAATCAATGCTCATCGAGGCAGACGGACCTTTGGACCCTGAATAGGATGTGGTAGAATCATTAACACAATTTCAATATAAACCAATTAAATAACTCAGTATGACCAATGTGGCAACACAAGGAAAACTCTAATCAAAATAAGGTTAAGGGGTTTATTACAAACTTAAGCTCAAAGTCATGTCGACAATTTGCAAGACAAAAGCATAAAGATACAGAATCACCAAGGGCTGACTTAGGCAATGGAATAATTTCAGATGAACTAACATCAATAAACTAAACATTCAAGAAGAATAATGCAAAACATCAACAAGAGTATCTGAGATACAGAAATTCAGTGTTGCCTAGGTTTGATAAGCATTAGGTAAATTTCAAATCAGCAAAGTTCAATTTTGCTGGGCGCAGTCAAAACCATAAAATTTGCCAAAACAGGGACAAACGTGTGGGGCAGAACAAAGATGAGCAAAAAAAAAAAAAAAAAGGAACCAAGCAGCCACTTGTCCAGTCCCAAGAGCTTGACTAACCTGATGCCTTTCTGTCACGTAACTAACCCTGGGGGACCTGGAACTTTGCAAGTATGGGGGACCTGGAACTTTGCAAGTATGGCTCGCATGTGCCCAGTTAGGGAGACCAACACACTTCACAGCTGTAGTGGTTACCAAAACCACCTAGTGGGGGCCTCTCTAATGAGGTTCTAAGCAGGTTTTCTTCACATGCTTCTTGATCATAACCCAGTCGCCTGGACATAGATCTTGACAAAGCTCCTGCTGCAGCTGTGCTATAGCTTCTCCAACCTGATGAGACAAAGAACAAACCATGTCAGCCAGTGCTTTGCAATATTCCAGCACCAAGTCATCTGTAATGTTCACAAGCGCATTTGCAGGCACTGCTGGCAATCACATGAACATCCCCATAATAATTTCATGAGGGGACAACCCAGTCTTTTTGTTGGGTATACTGCCCATACTCATCAAGACAAGAGGCAAAGCATCTGGCTATTTCAGGGTGGTGGATACACATACTTTCGCCAGGCTGAACTTCAGGGTGCCATTAATCTGTTCTACAAGTCCTGAAGCCTCAGGTCTGTAGCTGCATTGTAACCTTTGCTCAACTTGTAATGCAGCACACAACCTTTTCAGCACCTTACGGTTGAAATGTGTTCATCAGTCTGACTGTAGTGAAGTCGGAAATCCGAGTGGCAGAATCAGATCCCTAAGTAACAGCTTTGCTACTGTGAGACTATCATTTCTCCTAGTCAAATAGGCTTCAACCCAGTGGAAAAAATGCATACAATGACTAAGACATATCTCAGTCCATTGCATACAGGCAGGTTTGTGAAGTCCAGCTGCATCCTGTTGGGCAGTCCTCCTGATCTACCTATGTGACTAAGCGTAACAACTGTGCGTTTCCCTACATTCTTATGTTGGCATGTGACACATCTGTGGCACACAGCTTCTCCAATCACTCTGAATCTGGGGTTAAACTATGTTTGTCTGAAAGTTATGATCATTGCATTTCTACCTATATGTGACTTTCCATGATAATGTTTAGCCATAGGGAACAGCAAACTATCTGGCAGCACTGCTCTTCTATCACTTAAAATACAAATGTCATCTTCATCTGTCTTAACACATCCTGCTCTAACCCAACT
Source organism: Pleurodeles waltl (assembly GCF_031143425.1). Classification (NCBI taxonomy): domain Eukaryota; kingdom Metazoa; phylum Chordata; class Amphibia; order Caudata; family Salamandridae; genus Pleurodeles; species Pleurodeles waltl. The sequence continues at coordinate 1,313,485,342 of NC_090447.1, forward strand.
TTGCTGCTCTTCTTCTGTCACTTGTCACTGCAATCTCTTAACTTCTTTCCATGTATCAACAGTTGTTACCAGAAAATATTGACTTGTCTCATCATTTGCCTCGCCACTCCACTCCACTCTTCATTAAAGGAGGTACAACTAAGGGCACAGTATTGGGCTACTTTGTCCACATATGTATTGCCTAAAGTTACATAATCAGTAGACTGCACACTTGACAACAGCAATTTAGAAGACAGCTGTAATGCATTCAACATATTGTAAATCCTTTCACCATTTTGGATAGGGGATGCAGAGGAGGTCATGAACCCTCTCTGGGATACAACTGTCTGAAATCATGAGCGGCACCAAAACCATACTGAATATCAGTAAACATTGTCACATTAAGCTGTTCAGAAACACAGCATGCTCTGGTAAGAGAGACCAATTCAGCTACTTGGGCAGAAAAGACACCTGGAAGACAGGAGGCTACTCTCACACCTGAGATTGTACAAAGTGCATAATCAGCTCTCTGGGTACCATCCTTATCTCTTAAAGAGGAACCACCAACAAACATGACATAGTCATTGTCAGTTAAGGAGACACATTGAATCTCAAGTCTTGGCTTGGAGACAGTCATGCCCAAACTCCTCCTTGTGGTTATTAATGTTTTCAACAGGATTTGGTAACAATATAGCAGGATTCAGAACAGTATACCTCTTGACATTCACACTGGGAGCTGCAAGTATAACCTGCTCATATCGGGTCAAAAGTGCACTTGTTAGGTATGCATTTTTTCCCCAAAGTTAAAAAGATGTCCACCGAGTGGGGGGGATAAAAACGTTCAGGGCATGACCCATGAAAATGCATTCTCACTGTTCTATGCTGAGGCTCTGGGCAGCAACTGCTTTCAAACAACCAGGCAACTCGGAAGCCACAGGATCGAGTATAGCAGAAAAATAAGCCACAGACATGTTTGTATTTCCATGCACCTGTGTCAAAACTGAGAGAGGACATCCATCCCTCTCACAGCAAAGCAAAGACAAACTTTAATTATAAGAAGGCATTCCCAAAACCGGGGTTCAGCATAAGCTTTTTTCCAGCTCTGTGAAGGCAGGCATGCAGTGGTTATCCAATGGTACTGGATCAGACACATCTTTGTGTGTCAGCCTCTGTAAAGGCTTGGCCTAAAGGGAAACGTTTGTAATCCACTGGCAATAGTAGCCAACCATTCCCAGAAACATTTGTACTTCTTCCTGCGTGGCAGGGGGATTCATTTTCATGATTATTGAGCTCCGCTTGTGACACTTTCCACACACCTTTTTCAATGTGGTGACCTAAGTAAAGAACTTCTTTCTTGCAATACTGTAATTTTGCTGGGGAAACCTTGTGTCCAATCCCTCCTAAATGACTGAAGAGAGCAATTGTGTCTCTCCTGCATGCTTCTCCTGTATTGGATGCAACAAGCAGGCCATCTATATATTGCACTATGTGTCTGAGGGATAGGGCATTTTTAAGGGACTCTAAATTCTTCTTTAAACTCTGGTTGAAAATGGATGGTGACAGTATACCTCTTTGGGACTTGCTACCATGCCAAAACATGATTGCCAAATTTGAACAGGAAGAGGAATTGACTTTCCTCATGCAATGTTATAGAAAAGAATCCCTGGCACAAATCAATCATTGTAAACCATTCTGCTTCACATAGAATTTGGAATACAATCATTGCAGGATTTGGTACCACGGGACAACATGGAACAATAATCTTGTTCACTTTCCTTAGGTTTGAACTTTGCAGTACTTTCCATTGGACATTCGCAGTCCTGAAATGGGTGAGTTACATGGACTTCCCATTATCTCTTTCAGTATTCCTTGTTCAATCAAACAGTTTATCCAACAATTGTCTCTGGGGACAGATTATACATAGGTGTTTTTGGATAGATTGCATTTGGCTTCACTGTTATTTTAATAGGGTTAACTCCTTTGATGAGTACTATTTCTTTCTCCAACAAATCACAAACCTCAGTTGTCACTGTGTCTTTTAAATCATCAGGTAATTCATTACATGTCAACATTGGGTACAATGTGACTCTCGGGTACTGCTCCACTATTTTACAGAGCATATCTTACTCATTTGTTTGGATAGTTATTCTTTGTGGAGTGCAGCTAATGGAACACTTTAGCTTACACAGTAGGTCGCGTCCAAGCAGGCTTATAGGACTTGAATCATAAACCAGAAATTGGTTCTCATGTTCAAATTAACCTATTTTTAAGGGAACATAGGCCCTCATTTTAACCTCGGCGGTCTTTTCAAAAGACGGCCGAGGTTACTCCGGGCTGAAGACCGCCAGTGGTGCCGGTCTCCCGCCCACCGTATCATGACTGCTGGCAGCCCTCAGCCCTTTTTCGGATGGAGAGCCGCCAGCAGCCATACTGGCGGTCGGCGGTGAAGTGGAGGCTGCTCCACCTCCACCGCCACGTCATCAGAACACCGCCCACGGAATCACGTCCCAGTATTCGGCGTGGCGGTCTTCTGGTGATGGGGTGCTGGTGGTGGAGCAGCCCCCATGGATCCCGTTCCCTCCCGGAGGATCACCGGACCAGGTAAGGTGATCATCCGTTATCGGAGTGGGTGGGGGGGGGGGGTGTTGTGTGTTGTGTGCGTGCATGGGGATGTGCGTCTGAGTGTGTAGGCGGGTTGTGTGAGTGCATGTATGTATGCAGGGGGTGTGTTGTGTGTATGGGAAATGTGTGAGTATATGTCTGTGTGCATGTGTATGTGTATGAGTGGTGTGAGCGTGCGTGTAGGGGGTGTGTGTGGATGTTTCTGTGGGGGGCGGGGCGGGGGGTGGGGAGGGGGTCCTGACACCTTTAAGGGGAGGTAGGGGGGTCGTAGGTGTTGGGGGAGGACTCAGGGGAGGGGGAGGGAAGACCCCTATCAGTGCCAGGGAATTAATTCCCTGGCACTGATAGTGCCTACCGCCATCGATTTCGTGGCAGTACAAAACCCCACAAAGTCCATGGCATTATGCGGGGTCCTGATACCGACGGCAGTCTAGGGAAGGCCGCCGGGCTGGAGACCGAAGTCTCCAGCCCACGGTCGTTACCACCCTGGCAGTCGCAGTGTAGAAGTGGTGGTTTTGCATGGCGGTAACCGCCATGCTTGTAATTCCATTTTTTTTCCTGCTGGCCTGTTGGCGGTATTACCGCCACTTCTACGCCGACCGCCAGGTTTGTAATGAGGGCTATAGTCTGTTACAGGGTTGGTCAATTGCTTATTTGCGACTCTAGATTCTCCTTCCTGAAAGGGGCAAGTTTGGCACTTCAGCTGTTCTAACAGTGGAACATGTAGCTTCAGTGTCAACTAGGAATGACACATCACAATGCATAACGTTGGCACTTACATACAGACCATGTTGATCCAATTCCAAGAATGCACCTAGAATGCAATCGTTATCATCAGAGCTATTGGCTTGAACAATTTCTGAAAATTCTTCATCACTGATGGCCACTAGGGCAAACTGTGATGCTATCTGATTCACATTCGCAATCTGTTGGGGAAAAAAAATTCACTGTTGAGTCATCCGGACTTTTGATACCTGCATTTGCTGTCCTGGGGACACATTTACATTTTGAACTCAGGGTCTTCAAACTCTTTGAACTTGAGCTTGATTATTGCCTTGTACCTGAGCAACTCCAGCACTCTGCACTTGATTATTCATATTATTAAATGGACACTCCCCTTGTCAATGCCCTAAATATCCACACCCATGGCACTGATTGGTTCTTTTTAAAGGATGAACATCAAGAACACATCCTCTTTGACCTACCTGAACACCATGTCCTCTACCTCAAGGCTTGACAACATTCGTCACCTGCTGTGGTACTCCTTGCTTACCGTCGGGGTTCATCATCTTCACATTGTTTTTGCGTGACTTGCTGTGGCTGGAGGCACATTTGACTTTGCTTTCTTCTGATCTCTTCTCTTTGCCCATCTACCTTACCCCTTATCTATAGCTCCCCACTTCAGAATGTATGCAATCAATTCCTTCATGCATGTTTTCATTCCGGGGATCTCATGTTAACTATATCCTTTGTGCTAAACTCTAATATTTAGCTTCTGTTTAGGGACTTTGATTTTTCTAAATTCACATCATAGGTCTCGGCTACTTCAGCTAGTCTCTCATAGGCCTGTCCTGCACTTTGAGTAACGTCTTTGCACATGAACCCTATTTCATCTTTTCATTCAGTTCTAATTTTAATCTTGACACATTCACTAGTCTATCTCGCTCTGGTGTCTCTTCTGTTCTAGCATTGCAAATTTGTCATATTGGTTGCATCTTGAAGCCTCAAAATATTTAACCAATCATTCAGCTGCTGTGCAGTGAAACCTTACAAACGTATATTATTATTCTGTGGTACTTCTGCTCTTAATGGTCCAACATTCTGCTGATTTGGAGTATTAATGTTGTTGTTCTCTGGCTTGTTAAAGGGTACTCCTCCTTGCAGAGTGCTGCAATTTATATTTGGTTTGGGCACAAAGTAAGGTGAGGCTTTCTGAGGGAACCTCCCACCAGGAGTATATTTTTTCTGACTTTTCATTGGGCTTGGATCTGCAATTTATGTAGGGGTTAATGACCTCACAAGACAGCCTATTCTCTCCATCTTTGAGTTTTTAAAATATACTGATTGCTGCATACCAAATGGAGATAACCCAGCAGATGTAACTGGTGTATCAGGAACAGTCAGGACATTTATCGAGTGGCCATTGCTTCCAGATATATACCTGAAGCATACAAAGGAACAACAGGACCTATGGTCACAGGAACTGTTAATGCATCTGGACCCATACAATTTGTCTTGTTCTGAGGAATTGTCATTCCTTTGCTGAAACTTTGTCCTGTTTGACTCAGGGTAACATTTACCATTGTCTGAACAGGACTAACCATTGGCACAGGGTGATTCGGGGTACAAGTTTGCACAGGTGCATTCACTTAAGGTGACTTCACCGTCTGATTCCCATTAAAACTTTGCACAACAGATCTTAATACAGGCTGAGCTGTGTTAAAACTGTGAACTGGTTGATTTGCTACAGGAATCTGTGTCCCTGAATTTGCAGGTGTACCTGGCACAATCTGATTCGGAGCTATGCAACCTGAGCAGTTGACGTATTCAGGGGTATATTTGTGTTGATTCACTTATTGCTCATACCTCAACTGAGTGATATGGAGGCAGACGATTCATCAGGATCTGATTTATAAACTCATCATCTGACTCACTCTCATATGTCGCTGTTTGTGTATCATTAGATTCTTTTGTCTGTTCTGCCTTTCCTGTCTTCTTTCTGGTCCTAGATTTAGTGCTTTCACCATCTTCATTTGAAATAGCTGGACATATTTTGACTCCCTCAATTATGCTTGATCTCCACATTTTCTGTCTTGCATCCCATCTTGCCTGTGCAAGTGTCTTTATTGCTTTCTGCTTTCTGCATTTTTTCTCATGCTACGAATTCCCAAATACCAAGGGCTTCAAACTATGCGGTCTTGGAGGTGGTTTCATCTCATACAGTATTCGCCTCTAATTGTCTAGAATTCTCAGATTAAATGTTCCATAATGGGACATGTTAAGGCACCTTCTTTCTCAGTGATCCTACACCATTGTTCAAGCCACAAACATGCATGAAATCCTTTAACAGACAATACATAATGACCTGCAGTTCCTTCAGTTGGGACCCCCATACCCGCTTTAACTAGAATGAACACATCTCCTCTTAACACACTCTTTAAAGCCTTGAAAATGTTCATTTTCAATCGAATTCAATTCCTCGCAATAACTTATAATCAAATCATGAAGTAACTTAAATCCCACAATACTTTTCTCTTGATGTTCTCAACCAATAGCAATGCAACACTGTCCACCAATACAAGCCCGGCTTCTCATCAGCCGACCTATAGTAGTGAAACACACAAATACGTCACACTCACTTCTATAAGCAGTGCAGTCGCTTTGCAATTGTCTCTCACACAATTGCTCATGCACACAACACAATATATTGAGAGCAAAAACCAACAACCTGTTTTCAAACTGCAAGGTAGGAACTCAAACACTTCATAGCTGCATGGAGATATGCTTTCTAGCTGTAGCTTTTCAGAATTACACAACAAGTGAAAGTTGAACAGCAATTCCCATTCCGGTTCATACAGATCCTCCATGTCCACTCAGGATTAACTTAATACCAACCAAAACTCACACTCATTCTAGGAAAACTATTGGCACTGTCAACGATGTCTCATGACAAGTACCTCACTGCAGACCAAAAAATAACCAAGTGTTTTCTACACTTGCACATTATCCAGGGATCTTAGACCCTGATGAACCTGTCAACAACAACAAAAAATGCAGACAATTTTTAGCAAAAAGCACCACAATCAAATGAGTGCAATGACTCTGCAAAACACTTCACACATCACACTTTACCTCAATCTTCAGGCCAAAAGCAATGCAAGCACAAAACCTATTGATACTCACACATCCTCTACTTGCAGGCCCGATGCTGGAACTTCATCCTTCTTTGAGACAGAATTCAGGGTGGTCAAATTTTGGGCTGGGCAATTGCATGAGACCAATCCTATCTCCCTAACACTACACTTAAGTAGTTGTCCCTCCTTGTGTGATAAACCATTCCTCTGCTCCAGATCTGCTGGAGCATTTTTACCCTTCACGGGAATTAATACTCATTAAGCCACACGGACCTGTGGACCCTGCATAGGGTGTGGTAGAACCATTAACACAATTTAAATGCAATCCAATTAAATGAGTCAGTATAGCTAATGTGGCCACACAATAAAACTCCAATCAAAATAACGTTAAGCTGTTTATTACAAACGTAAGCCCAAGGTCATGTAGACAATTTGCAAGAGAAAATTATAAAGATGCAGAGTCATCAAGGGTCGCTTAAGGTGACAAAATAAGTTCAGACGATCTAACATTAATAAAACTAAACATTTAAGAAGAAGAATGCAAAACATCAACAAGATTATCTGAGATAGGATTTGATAAGCATTAGGTCAATTTCAAATCAGCAAAGTTCAATTTTACTGGGCACAGGAAAAAACATAAAATTGGCCAAATTAGGAACCAATATGTGTGGGGCGAAACACAGACAGGCAAAAGACAAAAAGAACAAAAAGGGCAAAGAGAATTTGGAAACAAATAAACTCCGGAAAAAGCTGCTAATGAAGGTGGGCAAAAAATAGTTAAAAAGGGAAATTGTCAGCATGTCTGAAGCTCTGTCAAGAGTCTTCTTCAGGGCCAGGAAGAAAATCTCTACATCTCAGCAAAACATCTCAAAGGGGCAAAGGCAGAGAGAAAGATACCTCCCAAGGGGCTCAGCATTCAGGCTACAGGAAAAAGGATCTCAGTTTCTTTTCTTCAGGTAGGATACTCATCTATCTGCCCAAAGTTCATCATAATATCAGTTTAATCCTTCAAACATTTAAGTTTCCCTCAACACCACCTGGGTTTCTAACTTTAGTATAAACAAATGCACATCTAAAACAACTTCTCAGTGCATCTTTGTACAGTCAAACCATTAGTACTTTGGTGAACATAATGCATGAACCGTTATGTATAGGTTGCTTCTGTGACATGAGAGACAGCACTAAAGTTTCGCTTGATCAACACCGTACTCATCATGAAGAGCATGCAACACTAGAATGCATTAAGAACTAGGACATGGCGTGGAGAATTGCTGAGACAGGTTCAGAGTTGCAGTTTTTCAAATCTCAGGGTTAAAGGGTTAAAGAAACTCCATCTTTAATGAAAGATGCCCCATTCATGTGCTAGCAATACAAAACCTGACACAAAATGGCCGCTTATCTTAGTGCAGAACAATACACGGAGGCTGCAATGCCACCCAGCCCAACTAATTGCCTCACATGAGACATATGCACATTTTATTTGAGGTGTAAATACAAATACCAATTTTTGGAGTTCACCCTCGTGGAGCTGTTGGTGCAATAAGGCTATTGCCCTGTGGCACACTTTAAACAAGTACTGCCTTTGTAGTCAACAGCCACCTAAAAAGAAAATCTACAAGCCACAGAATGCAAAATGCTAGTGGGCAGGGGTTACTTTTGTTAGGGCCTAGCAACTTATCATGGTCCAACTCTTGCTTTGTCAATAAATATGCTACTGCAAAGTAAAACCCAACTCCTTGCGGGGTAGTGCAATAAGTTGTGCATTTCCTGACTTGCACATGAGCATTGCTGCTATAAGAACATTTCTGTAACCTCACTGGTTGTGAGTACAGATGTGGCTGATTTATGATATTTATCACATTTCATGGACATAACTTTACTGCTGTCACTCAGTGTCACATATAAGGTGTTAAAATGTCACACACAAGCATTCTAAAAACGTGAAAATATCACGCATAAGCAATCTGAAGACCTGGCAACTATGGTAACTCAGTGCTTCCAACCAGCCTAGCCAAGAGCACAGCCCCAGGATGTATTTATTTATTTAAACATTTATACAGTGCAGCTTTCACCTGAAATGTATCCTGGTGCTAAAACCCTAAGCCAGACATCTTGTAACAGCTTAAGAACATGACGAAGATTATCGGAGGAAAAGCTACGTTTTCACGGCCATTCTGAAGCATAGCAAGTCAGATATATTGCTAATAGAGGCAGGCAGCTGATTCCAGAGTTGGTCTGCCTTTACAGAAAAAGTACGTCATTTTGAACACCCACATCTATTGCAATATCCTTAGTGCATTTCCCATTCCAACAGCATTAGACTCTAACTGTTGTGTATTGGCGTGGTTGTATCAGGACTTTGAGAATTTGATCTAGGATATCCAGCTTTTTTCATGTTAACCAAAGAAGCTTTTGGTCTGACCAATCAAAAGCGGTCATTAAAATGACAAAATTCACGTACAGAAGGAGTTTTTTGGCTTCAGTGCATACTAGAACCTCATGGAATGATCTATTGTACTCTAGTTTTCATAAAGCCAGTTTGAGTTCCTCATGCTATGCCATCAGTTTTCACAGAGACCTGTGGTTGGCTCAGTAGTAGCTTCTTGTAGACGTTGCCTGTTCCATCTATGTGTGAAATATGGTCAGAGATTGCTGGATCAAAGTGATTGCTCTTTTTATACATGGGGAAGACTGCTGCCAGTCTTTAACACGGGGGTATTTGGCAGCTACTATAGTCAGTGTTGAAGACTATGCCTAATACCGGTGCCCATGTTGCACTCAAATTCTATAAAGATCTGTTTAGATCTATCAGAGCTGGAGGCCTTGTTTGTTTTCAAGCTATAAACAAGTTTTGGCAGCTCTTTAACACTGAATGTCATGACCCTGGTCTTCTGTTCCTTTCTTCTGAACCCCTGTTGGATACAGCAGTGATTGAGCTGGCCTCTGTTTGCTCTTGTCACACTGGTGAATCCCACTTTGGTCAATAGACTTCCTTCTGCTCAATGCCCTTGTAAATTACTTCACAATGTATCACCTATTCATTGCCCCGACTCTGGTCTTGAGTCCCTCTTGGTGCCCCTGCAAACCCAGACAAGGATTTCCCAGAATATTTTGGTGCCTTTTTCGAGGAACATTTTTTTAGTCCACCCAAACCTTGATATGGACCTGCTTTTTATGCTTAATCAAATCTTTGTACTTGTTCCACCACACTCATAGTTTGCTCACCTGTAGGGTTGTACTGCTGCACTCTGAGTCTTGGGGCCTGATTTAGACTTTGGCAGAGGGGTTACTCTGTCACAACGGTAACAGATATCCCGTCTGCCGAAACCTAAATTCCATAGTAAACAATGGGATTTAGATTTCAGCGGATGGAATATCCGTCACCGTTGTGTTGGAGCAAAAATTTTGATAACGATTAAATGGCACAGAAGCCAGCACTAGGTTACTTTTATAGTCACATTTAAAAGCCTAAATGTAGAAGTAAGAGCTGCATTAACATATATTGTAAAAGTGTTCATGTTTTAATTTGTGGGGGACATTGTTTCTACGATGGCAAATGTTGTGCCTACCAGAAATGACGAATTGCTAACATGATTCAACAATGTTGAAATATAGTTTAATTATTAGAATGGATTATTATGAGTAGAAATTAATATGATTTTTGATGATTCATGATTTATTAGTTTAATGTTACATGTGTTCTGAAAAATAAATGCACATCTCTGTCATATTTAATGTAATGCTTTAACAACGACTGCAATTAATATTGAAAATCTTTTGCATATTTTGATGATATAATATTAATGATGAATTCGTACATTTACATTATGCCCCTCATTCTGAGAATGGCAGTCTTAAGACTCACTGTGGCGGTCGGACCGCCACCATAGTGGAGGTCCGACCCCCACATTACAACTGTGGAGGAGCTGCCACAATCAGACCGCCAACACCACCAGGTTGCCACCAGCCGACAGCCTGCGGTCTTGGTGGCTGTAATCAGGCAGGGCAGCGCTGCTTGCAGAGCTGCCCTGGGGATTACGAGTCCCCTTTCTGCCAGGCTTTGCATGACGGTAACACTTGGCATGGGCAGTGCATGGACATCCATGGACAGCCCCGTCACGCTTTTCACTGCCCAAATTACGTACAGTGAAAAGCGCAACGGGTGCTGATGCACCCACCGCACAGCCACATTGCTGCTGGATTGATTACAAGCCGGCGTCAATGTTAAGACCCGCGTTTCCGCCTGCCAGCCCTCTGGTGAACTCTTAATAGGGCCGACGGTGTTCAGACCACAATGGCGGTCTACCGGCGGTTTGAGTTTGAAAACTCAGAATGAGGGCCCATCTGTGTTTTATTAAAGATGACATTAATGCATTGAATTTCTTGTATTAGCGTAAGCAGGCCTGAAATGTTATTTAGCAGTAACTTCAAATGTCAAATCATCTTCTTTTCCTCTAACATGGATTTTTTCATTAGGATGTTTCACATGAATAGGAAAGAGTCCTATTGTATCATCTGTACGTTTTTTCCCCATTGACCTTGAATATGGTAAGTTGAGAACTCGATATTGAGAAACAAGACAGACACCTCCCATGAGAACTGTTGGAACTGTCCTGTGCCATGGGAAGATGTTGGAATGTATCAAGTAATGTACAGAGTTGCCAGTTATTTCCGGTGTCACACGGAAGGAGAGATGACTTCACCCAGACCTGGAAACTTCATCATTGTTGCAAATTTAATTTGTGTTCTTATTTTCATTAGATATCATCATTTTGTGTAATATGAACTCATCAAATGGACCAATCAAATTGTTCAGAGTAATTTCAAGTAGGGAACAGACTCCCAAATATAGATAATTGGCCCTTTGCATCTTGAACTGTTAACTTGCCCACAGATTTTTTCTGATTTTCATGTGCAGCTCATGTTCTGCACTTTTCCCCTGATGGTGCGTCTGATTAACTTTGCTGAAGATCTACTGCTTTGTTGACAAATCTGAATTGTACGCTGATCCCAGGAGAGGTAAATTTAAATGCAATGCTAATTGTCCCCTTGCCTTGTGTTTCTAATTAAAGTTAGCATGTTGACACCTACCTATTTTAATTTTCCAGTTAGCCTCATCTAGCCCAAGACAGATGAGTTTTCCAAATTATTTTTGTCTTCTTTTCTTTTAGCTCTTTGCCCACATATGTTAGCCCGTCCCCACACATGCTTGTCCTAATGTGCAATAGTAGTAGGTTGCCCCTAAAACCTTGACCACCTAATTTGGGATATATATTGATCCATGAATTTGGCTTGACTAATGTCATCAACAAATGATTTCACATCTTTTTCTGTTGTACAAATTGTTTCTTTGCTAGTATGTGTAATTCTTTTGGAATGCATAATGGAATGCTTAATGGTGTTGATACTAGGTATATTGAACTTGTTTAGAAGATTTGGTCTGCCTATGGTTTGATTTGATCCTGCGCACAATTTATGTTATATTTACTATGGGGTTATACTGAAGCTTTGAAACTTTTCACAGATTGGAGTTTTGTTTCCATGGCCAAATTGGTCATTGTGTGTAAATTTGTTATTGATTGAGATTGGAATGATTGTATATGGTTGACCACATTCCTCACTGGGTCCAAAGATTCCATCGACCTCGGAGGAAAGCATTTTCAAATCCTGACCGGGAGGAGAAAACGTGTTAGCAGTTGTGAAGGAGTAAACCCTCTGCCGAAATCTAAATCAGGCCCTTTGTCCTTAATTCTTGCTTTTTCCGTCGGCATTCACCATAAGACAAGCTAAATTTGTTTGAGGTATTGTTCTTGTCATTATAATATATATTGAGGTCAGCATGAGAATTTACTCAAAGGTAAATACTATGGGGGTCATTATGACCCTGGTGGTCTTCTGACCGCCAGCGTAAATTTGGCGGTCCCACCAATGAAGACTGCCACATAATGAGTGTGGCGGTTTGGCCTCTGCAAACCCACAACTTCTCAACTCATACCATCATGGCGGTCAGATCATCTTCAACTCGGCGGTCCACAGAAGGCCGCCGGCAGTATTAGGAGCCAACTTCCCACCATGGTTTTCGCTGCTGTAGTGCCACCTTGAAAACCATAGCGGAAAGGCTACCGGTGTCAGGGAATTAATTCCCTGTCACCTGTAGATGACTCCCCCACCCCCAGCAAGCATTAGACCCCCATCTACAGTCACAGCGCCCGCCCCTACAGTCACAGCACTTCCCACCCCCTCATCCATGCACACAGACACCCACATGCACCATGCATACACCCATTCACCTACACTTCCAAACATGCATTCACCTACACATACTAACATGCATTCAGGCATGCATACTCACAGACATCCAAACACGCATACTCACATGCATACACACTTACCTGCAGACACACATTCACTTCAACATTCATACACGCATTCACTCACATGCATACAACCACGCAGACACCATGACATTCACAGACGCATACACACACGCACACACACTCACATGCATACACGCACTCACTTCAACATTCAGACACTCATTCAACCACGCATACACACATTCAACCACGCATACACACATTCATACACACACGCAGAACTATAGTGACAGTGGAAAGCAACGTAACCAGATCAAGAGTTGCCAGGCAAAGAGCTCATGCTGAGAAAGTATTTTGTGCTGTAGCTACCTCTAGACCTCCAAAGGTGTATCCACCACCCCAAAAGCATGTTCTCCCAGGTTAGCCATGTCGCCTCATAGGTTTGATAATTTCCCATCTCCCTGTATTCCAAAGACTAAAATCTCTAACCCTTAAAGGTTTATTGAAACCTATGTTTGATGTTATTTGAAATCACCCAAGGACGTGCAATGTTCCTACTAGTACTTTTGCCCCTATTCCTGGCAGTACACCCCCTCCCTGAAGAAGCCTCTCCTCATGTTTGTCAGGATAACACTAGTGCAATTTGGCTACAAAACAAGGACCATAAAGAAAAGATTGTAGATCCCTTGATCTTTCTGGCACATCATACCCCTTCCAAGCTATCATGTACAGATGTTAACCCATGTGCATTTGGCAATCAGGAATCTCTTCTACCTGTTTTTCAGGAGATCAGCCTATTACAGTAGGTGGTGGTGGGGCCTGTGTCTCTACACATTCTTCAGATTGTCCTGGAGAAGTGTGAACCAGTGGGTGGATCTGCACATTATTAAGGAAGACTAAGAATATAGCTGAATTTCCTACACACTCTTATACCTTAAAAGGACCTACAAAACTAGGGGTGGGCTTTAGGTATGAACTGGGTATGGATAGAGATTTAGTGGGTAACCAGACACTGTCATCTTGTTTGTAAGTAGGAGCGTCTCTTCTATGAGTACTGGCAAACGTCTTGTAAACTGCCTTTACCTTTTATAACTGAGGAACACACTTATTTTTTGTAATCTTAATTTGTTGTAACAGATCTGCAACAGGGGGTACATTAGATGGGAATAATGTAGTTGGAATTGGGTGGAGATGAATGTCGTATGAGCAGAACAATTGTGAGCCCCCAGGTAATCACTGAATAGAGTTATTACACAAGAATTCTGTCATTGTTAAAAGTGATCTCTGATCTTCTTTTCTATTCACGAAGAAGCATCTAAGACACTGTTCAGTGAGTCATTTTGACCATCTATTTGGGGTGAGTGCCTGTGGAAACTAAATGTCTGATCCCTACTATATAAATTCCCTCTAAATGTGAGATGTGAATTGAGGCCTTTGGTTTGTGATTATGGAATGTGGAAGCTACTCCCACTAGCCTAATTTGGTGAACTAGCCAATTACTCCAAGTATAGTAGTATACCCCTGTGATTTAGGTAATTCAACAATAAAATCCAAAGAAATCATTGCCCATGGTTGTGTAGCTGTGGGTTGTAATTCTCTCTCAGGTATGGCATGTTCTACCTTTGCTTGAGCACAAATTGCACATCAACAAGTATATATAGTTCCAATTACTCTGATGTATGTGACAGAATGTATCTTGAACCAAATCTAACATATTTCAGTGTTTAGGTAGTTGCTTGAGAGTCATTGCACCAGCATTGGGCTTGAGTCTGTAAGTTCATAGAAAGAAGATATATGAATTCCTTATGAAATAATACATTTCTCCTTCCAGCATCTCTTTGTTGGCTCTTCATTAATCTATTGGATCTTGATCGTTCACTTGCTATACTTGTTGAATCTGAGTTATAAGTGCTGAACATGGTCTTGTACAGCTGTTATCTGTGGACAGGAGATTGGTGTTTTCCAAATACTGGAACAAGGAATCTGCCTTGCAAGTTTCTGGGACAATAAATCCACCTTGCCATGTCTAAACTCAGATTAATACATAAATTCATATTGAAAGCAGGAGAAAACTAGGGTCAGCCTAGCATGATGGTCATGTCCACATTACATTTACTTTACATAGAGGAGGTTTTCGTGACCTAACCAAACTGTTACTTTATCCCCTTCTGTGCCCAGGATGTAATGGTTACGTCCTGAGGCACAGTGCTCATGTGCCCAGGACGTAACCATTACGTCCTGGGCACAGAGCTCAGAGGGAGCTCTAGCGCACCCTCTGTGGGCTTCCCCCCACCCCCCCAAGGCAGGGATGGAATGGGAAGACCTTCCCCTTCCACCCCGACCCCCCCCCAAACCCCCCCTGTGACGTCAGCGCGCGATCGTACGCTGATTGTCACAGAAGGCCTCCTCCATTGCGCTGGAAGCTCAGCTTCCATCGCGATCGAAAGAGAAATGCAAAGCATTTCTCTTCTGATCATGTGGAGGAGGCCCGGAGAGGCTTCAAAGGGAAGGAAATGTATTTCCTTCCCTTTGAAGTCTCTCTGAGCATTTCAAAAGCCGGATTGCAAAGCAATCCGGTTTTTGAAATGCCCACTAGACACCAGGGATGTTTTTTAAAAAGAAAATTGGCATAAGGGAGCGACTCCTGTAGCAAGGGTCGCTCACACAGGGGGCATTTTTTTTAAAGGCCTTTTCTGCCCCCAGGGGGGGGCAGAAACCTCTAGGCACAAGGGATAATTATTTTGCCTTTTTTGTTTTGTTTTTGATTTTAGAGGTGGGGAGCAACCCCTTAGGCAATGGTCGCTCCCATAGGGGTCAAATTATATTTAGGTCATTTCTGCCACCCTTGGGGGCAGATTAGCCTATTTTTATGAGGCCAATCTGCCCCCAAGGGGGACAGAAACCACTAGACATCAGGGAGTTTTTTTTCTCATGAATTTCACGCAAGGGGAGCGACCCCTTAGGCAAACGTCGTTCCCCTGGGGGGCACATTTATTTTAGGCCATTTCTGCCCCCTTGGGGTGCAGATCAGCCTATTTGAATTAGGCCGATCTGCCCCCAGGGGGGCAGAAACTGAAAAAGACGCCATCCAGGTTTTCTCTTCCAAAGGTTTATTTTCAGTAAGTAAGACTGTACCAACCATGGCAGCTCCAGCAGCAACTGTCACTGCTCACAATCTTTCCACTCCCTGCATTCCGTCCTGTTGTTTAGACACCGTTACATGTCGAACATTCCACCAAAACCTTCCACCACATAACCCAACATATCTCCCTCCTTTCACAAAATAAACTTAATAACAAATAAGATACAATAAGTATTTACACTAAATATGATTTCCCAAAACAAAACATCCCGCATGGACATAAATGTCAAAACTTCAGCAATAATATATGTGTTGCCTACTCTGCCTATGCAATGTAGTCCCTCAAATAATCTGGTCTCTTGACCATTCTTTTTTTCTTTTCCTCCAACACCGTTTTCCTCCCCTCTTCACCCTGCTCGCCATGCTCGCTGATCACCAACCGCCAGATTTCGTTCCGCGACACCACCCATTTCTCCGCCATCATACCTCCCTTGCCCTTCAGCAACACGAATCCTCAATCTCCTCTCATTCACTCTCTTTCTACCAGCCTTGCCCATCCACCCTGGCAGGGCCTTAGTACATGGTTTCCTCCCTTTCAATAACTTAAACGGAGTTTCCATGGTAAGAGAATGCGGAGTGGTGCGGTAGTTCCATAACATATCCTTGATTTCCTTCTTCCAACTCAACCCATTTTGCACAGCCAACTGAATGTTCTCTCCCAACACCCTGTTAAATCTTTCCACTAGTCCATTTTCCCTGGGATGTGCAACAGCAGTTTTGATATGCTTAACCCCACAGTTCTCCAAATAGTTCTTAAATTCATAAGACGTAAATTGCGGACCATTATCAGTCACCAGCCCCTCGGGATAACCTTCTCGCCTCCACACCTCTTCACAAAATACAATGACCACGCCAGACTTGATCTCACGCACTAAACTGAACTCTGGCCATTTAGAATAGTAATCCATCATCACGATGGCATAGGTTTTACCACATCCATCCAATTCAAATGGACCGCACACATCCATGCCCACCTTCTGCCATGGCTCACAAGGAAACGGTATAGGGACCACAGGAGTGCTCTTTCCAACGTGTGTTTTGTCGCTGCACGCACAACACACGCAATTTCTAACAAATCTCTCAACATCACGATCCATGCCTGGCCACCAAAAATCCTCTCTAGCTTTCCTCTTCATACCTGACATTCCACCATGACCCTCATGCAAAATCCCCAATACATTCTTTCTCAAATTGCGCGGTACTATTACTCTGTCACCTCTTCTCAAAACACCATTATGTTCCGATAATTCTGCCCACACATTCTTGAAATCTGACAACACAATTGACACATCTTCTCTTAACTCCCGCCAATGTTTGTTCAAATTATCCTTTAACAATTTCAATTGCACATCCTCTTCCATCTCCCTCTTCCATACACTCTTTTCTAGCGCTTTTGTTTCCATAGCTTGTATGTCCGCCACCAACCATTCTTCATCTTCCTCACCCACGAATCCTTCAATTGGTAATCTAGATAGACAGTCAGCATTCACATTTGCAATCCCTGGCACATATTCAATTACAAAATCGTACTCTTGCAATCTATAGAGCCATTTAGCTATTCGAGGAGACGCACGATTTGCACCCTTTGTTGTAAAGATGTCCACCAAGGGTTTATGGTCGGTTCGTAATCAAACCTTCTACCCCAAACATAATTCCTGAAATGTTGAACCCCCCACCAACATGCAAGAGCTTCTTTTTAAATTGCAGAATATGTGCTTTCTGCACCTTCTTGATGCAAACGCAATCACATGCTCTCTCCCTTTACTCACTTACATCGCATCAATACTGCACCCAAGCCATACATACTCGCATCTGTGGAAATAATTGTGCGATTTTTCGTTACAAATGGTTTCAATTCGGCAGCCTCGATGATGTTGCACTTTAATGTATCAAATGCTTGTTGGCATTTCTCAGACCACTCAAACTTTTGGTTTTTCTTCATCAACGCTCTTAAAGGTTAGGCAATATCAGCAAAATTCTTTACAAATTTTGCATAATATTCAGCCAAGCCCAAAAATGATCTCAACTGATCTTTATCCACAGGGTTGGGTGCCTTTTTAATAGCTTCCATTATTCCAACTCTCGGCTTAATCCCATCACCATACACAGTATGACCCAGGTATTCTACTGTACTGCACTCAAACTTGCACTTATTCATCTCAACCGTCAGGCCCGCTTCCTCCAGGATCGAACATACCCTTCTTAACACATCGTTATGTTCCTCCACATTCTCTGCCCACACTAAAACATAATCTTGAAAGAATTTCACATTCTTAACCGCTCCCAATAAACTCTGCATCACCCTCTGGAACACTGCCGAAGCAGATGCCAACCCAAATGGCATTCACACATATCTAAATGCCCCTTCAGGTGTAATAAAAGAGGTGAGATGCCTTGACTCATGATGCAGTACAATTTGATGATACGCATTGGATAAATCCAGTGTGGAAAACACCTTACCACCTTGAATGCTGGTCAACAACTCATTTATGTTGGGGATAGGATATCTATCAACCCATATCTCCTTGTTTAAATCCCTCAAATCCACACACATTCTAATCTTACCGTTCGGTTTCCGAGCCAACACCACCGGACTCAACCATTCTAACGATTCTTTGTCCTCTATCACTCCCAACTGCAGCAATCTTGCCAATTCAACTTTCAGCGCATCTCTTAACAACAATGGTACCCCTCTCACTTTATGTACTTTGGGTACAGCACCTTCCTTTAAGATGATCCTATGTTGAAACTTCTCCAGACAACCTAGTTTTCCTCCAAACAACCTTGGAAATTCTACTTGCCACCTCTTTGCTTTAGATTCATCACGTAACACAGTCAACACTTGTTCCTTAGTATTATGGTTCAATATAATACCTAACGCCCTTTGCTCTTTCCACCCAAGCAAACACTTTCCAGTTTCCACCACATAAACACAACACTTGACTTCCCTCTGTTTAAAACTTACCATCCCATGGAAACACCCCATAACCGGTGTCTTGCTACCCCCATACCCTACCAGAGCAATTTTGGAAGCAGTCAATTCCACCTTGCCCAGTTTACCCCATGTATCCTTATCTATGAGCGTGTATGGGGAACAAGAATCTGCCCACATGCTGATGTGTATACCATTTAAACTCACGTCACACTTAGGTGGTCTGTAGCGATCATTATCTAACAACATAATATCATCTTCGAGCAAATCTTCTTCTGGAACGGCTTCGCCTAACATGAGCACCTGTCTGTGGTCAACATCTTCATCTGAAGACGTTTTGTCCCCTTCATTACAATCGTTCTGTAGCCAATTTCTACTTTTCTTTTATACTGTACTCTTCTTCTGGTTACACATTTTTGAAAAATGTCCCACCTAGTTACAATTAAAAATTTGACACTTGCCGCCGGACAATTCCCAGAAAAGGCCATGTGTCTCATACTACCACATCTATAGCATCTCCTTGTCCCTTCAACTTTCCTGTCACAATTACTGTTCTTAACTCTATCAACTTCTTGCATTGTCACTTGCTCAGCATCATTTTTTCCTAATTCCTTAATATATCTTGAAGTATCTTCAATTTGCCGTGCAATGACAATCGCTTCCTCCAAAGACGGATCCTTCATGCTTAAGAGTTTTTCTTGAATCTTTAAACTTTTAGTGCGGTTTATTAGCTGGTCCCTTATTATTTCTTTGTGCAAATCCCTAAACTTGCACGTATTCGCCAATGTTCGTAAAGCACTTACAAATTGGTCAATCGATTCACTAGGTGATTGTGCTCTAGAGAAAAATTTGTGACGTTCTACCACAATACTCACTTTCTTACTAAAATGATTTTCCAGTGCTATTATGGCCCTGGTATATACATCATCCTCCAATGTCTCCTCATCAGAGCCTTCCCCATTTACAGCAAAGTTGTCACATGGTAAGGTTTTCAGTACTTTCCTGCCTTCCACTCCCAGATTATGTTTTAATAAAGCTAATTTTCGCTTAGCAGTAAAAATAGCACCACCCAAAGCCTCCAAGTAGGTCTCGAAGGCTTCTTGCCAATTTTCCCACGGCATATTCGGTTCACCAGGTACAGCCAAGAACGTGGGAGGAGGCGCGATTGACTGCATTGTGTTAATAGCAATGGAACAAAACAAATTTATGACAGTGCAAACCGGTCAATGTTATTGACAGCGTACGTCTATCCAGAGGCGGTTGCCCTTGTCTCGGCAACGTGGAGCGTCTCTACGTTGGTTGCCATAGTTACAGCAACATCATCCTCCGTCGCTTGTCCCCCGATGCGCGCGGTGGAGCAGCCCGCACGGTGACAGCTTTTCTGCACGAGCCTCCTTGCAGCGGGAGGTTTCGCAACGGCTGTACCTCGCGGTGATCCTCCGATGCGCGGTGGAGCAACCCGTGCAGTAACAGCTTCCCTGAACGAGCCCCTCTGCGGTAGGAGGATTTGTAACGGTTGTTCCTCGTGGTAGGTTTGAATACGCCACCGTGCGTCTCACGCCATTCCCGAAACACTGTTGTAAAACTTATATTGTACAAATAGTTCGCACAGTTCTTATCTGTCTTAGCGTTCACTGATACAGAAAGTACCAAAACACCCAGCGGATTTCACTACACGGTACCTCAGCCTGTAGGACTGGATCCTTAAGTACGCTCCTCCTTGTTTTCTGCTTTACATTTAGACGCTCAGCACTTCCCAGACTCGTCCAGTGTTTCCTAGGTTCTTTTCCACGGTACACTCCACACTTCTTGGTTTCCAGGTCACAATTTCTTTTTGGCACGATGCGCCCCAAATCTGCTTCTTCCCAGGACGGTTGACACTCTGCCAGGGTTGACTACCCTTGGTATCCCATCCTCGTCGCCACTGAAAAAGACGCCATCCAGGTTTTCTCTTCCAAAGGTTTATTTCCAGTAAGTAAGACTGTACCAACCCTTGCAGCTCCAACAGCAACTGTCACTGCTCACAATCTTTCCACTCCCTGCATTCCGTCCTGTTGCTTAGACACCGTTACATGTCAAACATTCCACCAAAACATTCCACCACATAACCCAACAGAAACCACTAGGCACCGGGGATTATTATTTTTTTGGTTGTTTTACAGATGGGGAGCGACCCATTAGGCAAGGGTCGCTCCCCTGGGGGGCAAATTGTATTTAGACCATTTCTGCCCCCTTGGAAGCAGATCGGCGGATTTTAGGTCAATCTACCCCCAAGGGGGGCAGAAACAACTAGGCACCGGGGATTTTTTTTTGCGCCAATGTCACGCAAGGGGAGCGTCCCCGTAGGCAAGGGTCGCTCCCTGGGGGTGTTAGGGGGGGCAAATTTATTTTAGGCCATTTCTGCCCCCCCTGGGGCCGCTGAGCTAGAGGCCAAAATCCACAGGTAGGCACTTTGCAAAAAACACCTCTGTTTTCTGTGAAAAAATGTGATGTGTCCACGTTGTGTTTTGGGCCATTTTCTTTCGTGGGCGCTAGGCCTAACCACACAAGTGAGGTACCATTTTTATCGGGAGACTTGGGGGAACGCTAGGTGGAAGGAAATTTGTGGCTCCTCTCAGATTCCAGAACTTACTGTCACTGAAATGAGAGGAAAAAGTGTTTTTTTTGGTCAAATTTTGAGGTTTGCAAAGGATTCTGGGTAACAGAACTTGGTCAGATCCCCACAAGTCACCCCATCTTGGATTCCCCCTAGGTGTCTAGTTTTCAAAAATGTGCTGGTTTGCTAGGTTTCTCAGGTGCAGGCTGAGCTAGAGGTCAAAATCCACAGGTAGGCACTTTGTAAAAAACACCTCTGTTTTCTGTTAAAAAATTAGATGTGTCCACGTTGTGTTTTGGGCCATTTCCTTTCGTGGCCACTAGGCCTAACCACACAAGTGAGGTACCATTTTTATCGGGAGACTTGGGGGAACGCTGGGTGGAAGGAAATTCCTGGCTCCCCTCAGATTCCAGAACTTTCTGTCACCGAAATGAGAGGAAAAAGTGTTGTTTTGGTCACATTTTGAGGTTTGCAGAGGATTCTGGGTAACAGAACCTGGTCAGATCCCCACAAGTCACCCCATCTTGGATTCCACTAGGTGTATAGTTTTCACAAATGTGCTGGTTTGCTAGGTTTCCCCAGGTGCCGGCCTACCTAGAGGCCAAAATCCACAGGTAGGCACTTTGTAAAAAACACCTCTGTTTTCTGTGAAAAAATGTGATGTGTCCACGTTGTGTTTTGGGCCATTTCCTTTCGTGGGTGCTAGGCCTACCCACACAAGTGAGGTACCATTTTTATCGGGAGACTTGGGGGAATGATGGGTGGAAGGAAATTCCTGGCTCCCCTCAGATTCCAGAACTTTCTGTCACTGAAATGAGAGGAAAAAGTGTTTTTTTTGGTCAAATTTTGAGGTTTACAAAGGATTCTGGGTAACAGAACCTGGTCAGATCCCCACAAGTCACCCCATCTTGGATTCCCCTAGGTGTCTAGTTTTCAAAAATGCACTGGTTTGCTAGGTTTTCCCAGGTGCCGACTGAGCTAGAGGCCAAAATCCACAGGTAGGCACTTTGCAGAAAACACCTCTGTTTTCTGTGAAAAAATGTGATGTGTCCACGTTGTGTTTTGAGCCATTTCCTTTCGTGGGGCTAGGCCTACCCACACAAGTGAGGTACCATTTTTATCGGGAGACTTCGGGGAACACAGAATAGCAAAACAAGTGTTATTGCCCATTGTCTTTCTCTACATTTTTTCCTTCCAAATGTAAGGCAGTGTGTAAAAAAGACGTCTATTTGAGAAATGCCCTGTAATTCACATGCTAGTATGGGCACCCCGGAATTCAGAGATGTGCAAATTACCACTGCTTCTCAACACCTTATCTTGTGGCCATTTTGGAAATACAAAGGTTTTCTTGATACCTATTTTTCACTTTTTATATTTCAGCAAATGAATTGCTGTATACCCGGTATAGAATAAAAACCCATTGCAAGGTGCAGCTCATGTAATGGCTCTGGGTACCTAGAGTTCTTGATGAACCTACAAGCCCTATATATCCCCGCAACCAGAAGAGTCCAGCTGACGTAACGGTATATTGCTTTCAAAAATCTGACATTGCAGGAAAAAGTTACAGAGTAAAACGTGGAGAAAAAAGGCTGTTTTTTTCACCTCAATTTCAATGTTTTTTTATTTCAGCTGTTATTTTCTGTAGGAAGCACTTGTAGGATCTACACAAATGACCCCTTGCTGAATTCAGAATTTTGTCTACTTTTTAGAAATGTTTAGCTTTCTGGGATCCAGCATTGGTTTCTCACCCATTTTGGTCACTAACTGGAAGGAGGTTGAAAGCACAACATTTTTAAAAAATGGGGTATGTCCCAGTAAAATGTCAAAATTGTATTGAAAAATTGGGTTTTCCAATTCAAGTCTGCCTGTTCCTGAAAGCTGGGAAGATGGCGATCTTGCCACCGCAAACCCTTTGTTGGTGTCATTTTCAGGGAAAAAACCACGAGCTGCCTTCTGCAGCCCTTTTTTCCCATTTTTTTGAAAAAACACAATTTTCACTGTATTTTGGCTAATTTCTTGGTGTCCTTCAGGGGAACCCACAAAGTCTGGGTACCTCTAGAATCCCTGGGATGTTGGAAAAAAAGGACGCAAATTTGGCGTGGGTAGCTTATGTGAACAAAAGGTTATGAGGGCCTAACAGCGAACTGCCCCAAATAGCCAAAGAAAGGCTCGGCACAGGAAGGGGAAAAGGCCTGGCAGCGAAGGGGTTATGAAGTGCTCCTTCAAGTTACTGTTTCCAGTGGATGAAGGCTTCTTTAATAGCCAGTAATAGTGTGGTTGTAAATGCTTTTTTTAGCATATCTAAGGCTTATTTTCCCCATCACAAAGTTTCCTTCTTGTTGGTTAATCTGGTAATGAGCTTAACAACATTAGAAACATTTTGGGTTTAATGATGATAGGAGCTGGAAAGTCCCAAGAATCTTTGCCTCTCATAGACAGTAGAGGCACGGGGCCATTCTTCTGTTGCCTGCATCATGGATATATCTGAGCTGATGCCCTGGGTTGATATTTGAAACCTGAAGAAGTTCGTCCCTCATTATGACATTGGCAGTCCAGCTCCGCCACGCTGGCAGTGGCGGTAACACCACCGATGGCGTGGCAGTGCTGGACTGCCAGATTATGACCACAGCGGCTACCAGGCTGCAAAGCAGCCAGTTCACCGCCTGTACTACCAGAGTGGTCGGACCGCCGGGGCGAAGGTGGACCACCTTCACCCCGGCGGTCCACCATTGACCTCCGACAGTATTTGGAGTCTCCTTTCCGCCAGGGATTTCCTGACAGCAACCACGCCAGGAAATCCCTGGTGGAACGATACTGCCGACAGGAATTTACATTCCTGTGGACAGTATGCGACTCCCCCAAGCACCTCTCACATAGTCACGGTCCCCCCTAAGCCTGTAGGGACCCCCCCAACCCCTGTAGAGACACCCCCCATCCAAGCATGCAAGCAGCACACACACACACACATGCAATCACACATTCACGGATTCACGCACTCATACAGACACACACATACACCTGCACACACCCTGCATCCATTCAAGCACTCACACAGACACTCATAATCACACACATACGTGCACACAAACACTACTCCTCTCCAATCACACAAAAGGACACCCACATCACCCCCCTCCCCTATCGGATGGGCAGTTACCTTTTTTCAGTGGTCGTCCGGGAGGGGACGGGATCCTTGGGGCCTGTTCCACCGCCAGTGCCCCTTCACACAACACCACCACGCCTATTACCAACTCGTAATAGGCGTGGCGGTGTTGTGATGATGTGTTGGTGCAAGCAGAGCAGCCTCCACTACACTGCCGACTACAAGCAGTCATAGTATGGCGGTCTGAAGACTGTCATCCCTGGCGGTCTTATGGCTGGTGGGACTTCAGCGTTATAGACCGCCGAAGTCATGATGAGGCCCTTATTCTGAAGTACTTCAAATACGTACGTGGGAGAGTGAATGAGATCAAATCATATTGTTTCCAGATGGCACTTCTAAGTAATCCAGATCAGAGCTAAAGTCTCATCAGAGGTAGCTTGTAAGGTTAAATTAATTCAATCTATCATTTTGGTAGCTTGAGGTCTTTCTTTTTCCCTTGTAGGGACATGCTGTTTTTTCTTGACACTTTCAGTTCATGATATGCCCAGATGTCCATGAGTCAGACGGTGGACAGATTATGAGAGTTCCTTCAAGTAAGAACAGAAGGATGCTCAAATGTTAACATCTTAGGTGCGGACATCGGCACCTGGCCGACACCCGCTCTAACTCCCTGGTCCTGTTCATGTCCAGTGGCCAATACCAGGAAGGGGGTTGAAAAAGTTTTTTTTTTATTTAAAGCACCCCCAGGAGACACAGAAGAACTTCTGTGTCTCCTGCTCGATCCCCCCACCCGCCCCTTTGTGACGTCAGAATCTGTTTCCCCACTGGAGCAGGAAGCAGAGGTGAGGCGGCTTCCTGCTCCAAAGGGGAAAACGGGCCCAAACAGGCCTCCCCACCATTTAGGAAGGCCTCGTTTGAAAGGGAGATTTTTCCCTTTCAAACGAGGCCTTTCTGAAACCATTTCATGGCCCTCGATCACAGTGCAGCTGCAATAGAGGGACAGGAAACCTCAATAGAGACCACAGATTTCACTTTGAAATCAGGCTGGTCCCCCTCTAGGGCATTTACATATTTTTTTTAATGTACGTTTAACCCTGGGGGTGACGCGATCATGCCCCCCAGGGGTTAAAAAATAAATTAAAAAACTTAAAAAAATTAAATAAAATTGACAGGAGGTCGTCCGTGTACAATCTTTTTTAAATAGTTGTAGGGTTTCCCTGGGGGCCACTATGGCCCCCAGCGAAACCATACAACTATTAAAAAAAAATATAGATCTATATATAGATATATTTATTTATATATATATTATCTCTTTATAGATATATATCTATATATCTATATATATATATATATATATATATCGAGAGAGAGAGAGAGAGAGAGAGAGATCACTTTTGTCAATGCATGTGTGGTTTCCCTGGGGCTGTGATCGGCTCCCAGGAAAACCACACCCACATATAAAAGTGATCTCTTTATATGTATATATTTATATCTATCTATCTATCTATCTATCTATCTATCTATCTATCTATCTATCTATCTATCTATCTATCTATCTATCTATCTATCTATCTATCTATCTGTCTAATATAGATATAGATGTAGATATATATATAGGTTATATATATATATATATATATATATATATATATATATATAGGTTATTATATGTATATATATTTTAATATATATATATACATATATATATATAAATATATATATATATACATATACATATATATATATATATATATATATATATATATATATATATATATATATATATTCTCTTGCAGTTGCAGCTTGTGTCCTCAAAGCAATGCACATACTTCAACTCACGCGTTTCAACTGTAGCTTCTAGTCAGCAATTAAAAAGTCAAGTAACTCTTGTGATTATGTTTCTGCTAGAAAAGGATCTGACCTTTGTCCAGTGGCAGTTTTGATGCCATAAAGTAGCGCAGAAGGTTTATATGCCTACTGCAAAGATAAAATTAGTATTTTATGTAAAAAGCTGAGTGGATTAGTAAAGCCAGCCTTTGCCTGCGCTATAATGCAAATGAAATGTATGTGGAAGGAGGGCTATGGAGAGATGAAGGGCACTTTTGCTGGGGGGGTATTCAGGGAATCCGAGAAGGAGGTCATGGGAGTGGGAAGCACCAATAATGCTTGTTGGACTGGGCGCCAGAGGCACTAAAGACTATGAGGATTGGTATGTGACAAGGTGAAGTAATAGTTTTTGTTTTTCTGAGTGTCTTGAGCGAATGTGCTGACACACACACACACACACACACACACCAGCAATTTTGTGACTGTATACGTAGCCTAGTGTTTTAGAGCGAGAGTTTAGCCAATAGCAGAGATGGTGTCTCGTTGGATGACTGATGCTCAAGTCCTAACTCGGGTTATAGAGGAGAGCTCTGACATAGGATCAGAGACTAAGAAAGCAAGTACTGAGGCAGCATCTACGGAATAGGACAATGGCGCAGACTCTGGGTGTGCTTTTTCTGACAACTCCTCTTCCAGTGATCCGAAGGGAGATGATGAGGACAGTCCTGCTGTCCCTTCGCATGTACAGTCTGTGCAGAGCAGGTGCATGTGGCAGCTTGCACAGAGAGAGTGCTCACTTGGGAGCTCCCCAATTTAGTTCAGCCCCAAATTTCACTGCCCAAATGGTATTGTGGAGACATCAAAATTATCTATCACAAAACAACCTTGTTTTGTGAGGCAGCCCCTGCGTTTTTGGTCCCGGGCTCAGCAGCCAGGGGAGTCCTCTGAGGTCTGACTTGTGTGGATTACCCAAAGTTTTCTTACCCAGAATACCCTACAAAGTTGAAATGTTGAATAAAACTCAATTTTTTCTTGCATTCCTGTCATACAAACTACAGGAATATGCTGGGATCCACAAAATTCCTACCACCCAGTGTTTCCCCACCTGTCCTGATAAAACACTACCCCACTTGAGTGCCTGTACCTAGTGCCTGCACCAGGAATGGATCACTCCTGGGTCAACATTTGCCAACATGTAAGGACTAACATTGACCGTTGTGTGATCCATTCCTGACACAGGCACTAGGCCTACCCACACAAGTGAGGTACCATTTTAATTGGGAGACTTGTCGGAATGCTGGGTGGAAGGAAATTCATGGATCCTCCCAGATTCCAGAACTTTCTATCACCGAAATGTGATGTGTCCATGATGCGTTTCCTGTTGCGGGCAGTAGGCCTACCCACACAAGTGAGGTACCATTTTTATTGGGAGACTTGGGGGAACACAGAAAAGAAGAGCAACTGTTATTGCCCCTTGTTTTTCTCTATGTAAAAAAGAAGTCTATTTGAGAAATGCCCTGTAATTCACATACTAGTATGGGGACCCCGGCATTCAGAGATTTGCAAATAACCACTGCTTCTCAACACCTTACCTTGTGCCCAGTTTGGAAATACAAGGGGTTCCTTGATACCTATTTGGGACTCTTTATATTTCACTAAATGAATTGCTGTATACCCGGTATACAATGAAAACCCATTGCAAAATGTAGCTCATGTATTGGCTCTGGGTACCTAGGGTTTTCGATGAACCTACAAGCCCTATATATCCCCACAACCAGAAGAGCCCAGGAGACATAACAATATATTGCTTTCAAAAATCTTCCATAGCTGGAAAAAGTTACAGAAGAAAACGTGGACAGAAATGGCTAATTTCTTAACCTCAATTTCAATATGTTTTTATTTTAGCTGGTAATTTCTGTAGGAAAACCCATAAGGATCTACACAAATGACCCCTTGCTGAATTCAGAATTGTGTCTACTTTTCAGAAATGTTTAGCTCTCTGGGATCAACCATTGGTTTCACACCCATTTCTATCACTAACTGGAAGGAGGCTGAAAGCACAAAAAATAGGTAAAATAGGGAATGTTCCAGTAAAATGCCAACATTGTGTTGAAAAATGTGGTTTTCTGATACAAGACTGTCTGTTTCTTAAAGCTGGGAAAATCATGATTTTAGCACTGCAAACCCTTTGTTAAAGCCATTATCAAGCCACATGTTTTCTTCTGCAGCTCTTTTTCCCATTTTTCTGAAAAAACAAAATTTGTGCTGTATTTTGGTTAATTTCTTGGTCTCCTCCAGGGAAACCCACAAACTCTGGGTACGTTTAGAATCCTTAGGGTGTTGAAAAAAAAGGACGCAAAGGTGGCTTGGACAGCTTATGTGGACAAAATGTAATGAAGGCCTAAGCACAAATAGCCAAAAAAGGGCTTAGCACTGAGGGGGGAGGGGAGGCCCTGCAGCTAAGGGGTTAATGAGATTTACTGCTAATTTTAAAACATTTTAAATGTACCCAATATTTTTACCACAGGGAGATCTCCAGCACCACTGTGGAATCTCTCTCCCTCTGCTAGAGTATTAAGAAAAGTTAAAACATTTCTTTAGGTCAAAAATTATAAAAATATATTTATGTTAAATATTAATTAATGTAAAGTAAATTTATATATCTATTTTAAATGTAGAACAAACTAAAAAATGCTGCAGCACTATTAACGTATTTTGAATTAAATCTTAAATTTAAAAAAATCCACACGTAATGTAAAAAATAACTTTTTTATTATGTACAAGTAATTGTTAAATGTGATATATATAGATTTTTTTTAAAGTAATTTAATTATATTTTAATACAAAATTAATGTCACATCAATTAATACATTGAAAAATTTAACACATATTTTATAATTCAATATTAAATATTTTGTTTGTTTAGGTAAGTTTTAAAGATTAAATTGTATTTATTTATATTTCAACTATTTTAAATAATATAATTTCAATTAACATTCTTATCCATGGGTTTTACATTAAGCTCCTACTTCCATTATTTTCTATGGATGGTGATGCAGTAGTAATGGTTGGCCATGTGTGGTGCTGGACTTATATCACATCTGAGCTGGATTAATCTACTACTGTTTGGGTCCCTTTTTGGCTGTAGTAACTTTAGAAGTGCAGTTTGTGAATAGCAGAAAGCGTACTCTTAAGCAGTGGGTTCATGAACCTCAATAAACCCCTGTATCCCCATACCTAAACACCTCCCTAACTCTCCCTAAATCCCTACTTAATCCTCCCTAAACCCCTCCCATTTATTAGTAAGTATGCCCCTTTTCCAGCCACTGCCTCAGATACACCCACATTTACTACATCTTCTAAGTAGTAGGCTTACATGTGTGAGGTCTCCCCATTGAAAAGATAGAATACGAGGTACTCATTTGGAGGTGAGCCATTTGAGCTATACTAAATGCCCTTTATCATATAACATAACGAAACGTAACATACGATAGCATAACAGCAGAGTGGTGAAGGTGGATATTTACTCTTGAGGGCTTATCAATAGCATTTTGTAATACTTTAGTACCAATATTGTAGTACTGCTAAACTTACTACAAAATACAGTTTGTGAATAGCTCTCATTATGTAGATTCGTGTTAACAGGCAGAAAAGGCTTTGCTTCAGCTTAGGTCAGTGTCTAACTTAGACTAGATTAGCTGCTTCTGATTAAATTCTCAGTTTTTCAGTTCAGTGGGTTTGTTGCTTTTGTTTGATTGCTTGATTCGCTCATTCATTGGCAGACTGTCCCAGTATGCCCAGAACTCGTTTTACTATGGACAGTTTTAATCTCATGCTATATGAACATGAAATGACCTGGAGAATGGAAAGCCAGGGATGCAAGCAGCACCAGAAGCTGTCTTCCCCCTACACTTTGCCACCGGAGGTGTGGCGCCCACAAAGCAAACCTCGAGAGATGAGCCTCTTGCCTCCAAATGCTTACCCCCTCAATAAGAATGATGACACTTGTTCTGTGCCTGGCAACTAGGTTACCCAAGAACAGTGAGCGGTGACTAACAGTGGTGAAGTGGTATAATAGTATGGCAGTCTGGCCGACTGAGTCACAGGATGCTGAGCTCTTAAGCCACAGGAGAGAGGGGCACAAGTGCACTTGGTCCCTTCTGTGGTGATGGTGTGGAAGGTGAGCAGTGTCACAGGGTTTAGCTTCTTTTAGTCAATTTACTGTGCTATTTTATATTGCTTTGTTTAGGTAGCCTGAGCTAATGACCTCATAAATCTTTGAAGGGGAATGCTGTTGCCTAGCCCCAGCCCACTCTTACTTGTTGCCCGCTCCTCTGGTCAATCCAAGGCCCTTTTGGACCCAGCTTTGCTGCCTCAAGGCTTCTGTTTCATCTCCTTTGTCTCTCTGTCTCTCTCGCTCTTTCTCACTCTGGATTTTACTGTCTCTCCTCTCATCTCTTTCACCACATTTTTTCTGGTGCATTTTTTGTTTTAGCCTTCTTTCAACTCTTCTGCTTCACTCTGTTTTCTGCTTTTGCTATTTTTAGCCATTTCTCATCTCATCTCTTTGACCCCGTTTGCTGCTTTTTGCTATTTTCAGCAGTTTATCATCTCTTCTTTTTCACCTAATTTTTTGCCTGTTTTGAGCTCTTTTCCCACCCCTTTCGGCACTTTAGTTCACCTCCTCTGTACGCTCTTGCCCCCCAATTCCATCCTTCATCTCTTTCCGGCTTCCCTTGCTCATTACCTGCTTCTCTTCATCTCTCCTGCATCTTCTTTTGTCATGCAGCCTTGCCTACATCCCTTGCCCCTCCCACTTACCAGAACCTACTTGATGGCAGCCGTTGCATGTCTGCGCGCATCAGGCATACCACCGGCATGCTGAAGGTGTGCCAAAGGCAAGGCCATCTGTACCTGTTTGTGCTTGGGCTGTGACCCACGCCAGAAGCCTGGGTCCAACTGGCCCCATCAAGACATGGAAGCACTTCCATGTTCACTCGATCCAGAAGGTCTCTCCTCTCCATCTGCTGCTACCTCGCTGCGCCACACACACCAGCTTTCACTTGCAGCCGCTGCCATTTCAACAACAGCAACTCCCCAGCACTCCAACACAAAATATCAGTCACCACAACTGACCCACACAACACCTCACACAACATCAAACAAGCCACCTAAAACTCACTCACATGCATGCTACTCAACACCCCCTCACTCTGCAAACACACTACTGAAATCAGGGAACTGCTGAGCAGCGACGCATCAGTCCTCCTCTTCCTCATGGAAACCTGGTTCAACCCAACATTGGCACCCAAAATCACCATGGTAATCCCAGCTGACTACAAGATTGTATGACAGGATTGACATCAAAAGCCAGGAGGAGAAGTCGCGATCATCTACAAAAATGCCATCACCTGGTCAACAACCACAGAGTACGCCACTCTGTTCATGGAGCATCAGTAGTTCAAGCTTCAAATCAGCAAAAACGGAATCCTCATCTACGGACTGCCAAGGCCACGACCTCACTTGACCAACCTCATCACAGAGTTCATTGCCCTCTCTCCATCAACTCCAAAGCCTTCGTACTGCTCCAAGACCTAAAATTACACCTGAAAGATGCACTCAAACATTTCCCCACAGCACTCCTAGAAAGCCTAAACAAAATCAGACTAACCTAGCTTGTCAAAGAAATCAAGCCGGACACACATTGGATCCCACCTACACCACTTTCAACGACAGCAAGTTCAACTAAACCTCACCCCTCACATTAACCGACCACTTCTGAATCCACTTCCAAATCAACACACTGCAGGCCAACTCAACCACAAAGCTGCAGATGGAGGCAAAATCTTAGAAGCATAAAGACTCAATGTCCTCCATGTGGACCTACCCAACCCTACGGGCAACATCAATATGGAATTCGACAACTTTAACAACTGGATCAAGAACTCCACAGACTCCCTCACACCAATCAAGCTCAACAAACATTGGAGACCAAACAAGGAGACCAGTTGGTACACAAAGGATCTGTATGAGACCAAAAGACACTGCAAGCAACTAGACAGAAAGTGAGGAGGCAGCCACAAAAAAATTGATGGAACCCCCTTCAAACTGGCACTCAGATGATACCACCAGCAATTAAGAGAGAAACCAAGCAAAAAGCATTAGCAGAACACATTGAAGGGAGTTCCAGCAGCAGGAAAGAAACCTTCTTGATCATTAAAGATTTCACCACACCCAGGGCCTCCACCAACAGTATCACCCCGTCTCAAGAGCTCTGCGATGAGCCATCTAACTTCTTCCACAGCAAAATCATTAGCATTTATAGCAACTTCGCACGCCAACTAGATCCAGGTGAACTCATCACCAAACTGCCAGTCACAAATCGAAAACACCATCTTGTTAGAAATTAGGTTTCCGGTTGGCAGAGGTATGCACCCTGTCCAATCAGGAACCACAATCCTAGCCGGGGTAAGTCCAATACACACTAAAGGTTTACTTGTGCTCACCCACTTGTAGCTTGGCCCACAGCAGTCAGGCATAATTTAATAAGCAATGTGTAAAGTATCTGTGTAACATTTCAAACAGAAAGACAGTGAAAACACCACAAAAAAAGACACCACACCTGTTTCGAAAAACAGAGCTTAATTTTATGAGTGAAAAAAAAAAACATCCGATAAGTAGAAGTTGAGATATGAATTTCTAAAGATTAAAATGCAATATAGTTCTTAGAAGCATAAAACCCCAACCAGGTCTGTCAGGTTGCTCTAGGCTGGGTGAAATCCAAATGTTTAGGCCGATGTGATGAAGCGCTGTCAGGTAAAGTCCCAGGTAAGTCCTGCTGAAGTTTTACTTTTTCAAAGTTGAGCCAAGAGCTCCGCTAGCAGGGAAGAAGTTTTCCAGGTGCAAGAAGAGCATTGCTGGTGGGGGTCTGTGGGCATAAGGAGTCAGCCAGGCATAACAAATGGGTAGATTGGAGCCTCACGGTCACAAGCGGACATGCTTGCTGTGCAAAGAGACAAACTTGTGGAGGCTCGTGCTGGTTCTTTGTGCGAGCAGTGTGGTTCTAGTGTGAGCAAGCCCATTCACAGTCAATAAGAGCCCAAAAGCTTGACTTCATGAGCCAAATAACTACTTTTAAGGGCCCAAGGCTGGAGGGATGCCTCTTGGGGGTCAGGAGCTGTTTAAAAACAGGTACAGGAGCTGTGGCAGGAGTATTGGAAGTCTTTTGTGTCCCTCAGACTTCAAAAACAGGAGTCAAGCAAGCAAGCCCTTTCATTCACTTTGGTTCTGGGATGGAGAGATGTAGGTCTAGTCCTCCATACTCCCAGGCAGAAGGCAGTAGGTCAGCTCAGCAAAGCAGTGACCAGCGGAGTAGCAGCTCAGCAGAGTGGTACTTTTTCTAGCAGCACAGCAGTCCTTCTTCCTGGCAGAATATCCACAGGTCCAGACATGTGGTGTCAGGGGTCCAGTACTTGTACCCAGTTGTGCCTTAGAAGTGGGGGAGACTTCAAAGAAAAGGCTTGAAGTGCACAAGGTCCCTGCCCTTTCTGCCCTGGCTCCAGATTCACTATAGGGGGTATGTAGCACATTCTGTGGGGACAGACCTAGCCCTTTGAGGTGGAAGTGTCAGCTCCTCCCGCCCATCCAGACCAGGAAGACCCATCAGCCTGGTGATGGGCCGACACAAAGTAAATAGCCCATCAGGCACACCTAAGTTCTCTTTGTTTGTAGCTGTCTGGAGGGAATGCACATGTTCCAGCTGTCACCCACCCCAGACATGTATTAGAGACAGACAGAAGGCACAGAATGATTTAGGTAAGGAAAATAACCATGTTCTAAAACTGACATTTTCAGAACTGCATTTTAAAATTCAACTTCACCATGAATTGTGGAGGGGGAGATACTGAACTTGACAAACCTAGCTCGTCCAGATTGGGAAATACACTTACAAAGATGTAATAAGGTAATCCCAATGTTATCCTATGGGAGAGATAGGTCTTGTAGTAGTGAAAAACAAATCCAGGAGTTTTTTAATACCAGAGTATGTAAAGCTCAGACATACTTGTCCTGGTTTTCAAATACATTGCACACTGCCCTGTGGGTCATGTAGGGCCTACTTTAGGGGTGACATATGTATAAAAAGGGAAGTTTTAGGCCTGGCAAGACGTTTATTTGGCCAGGTTAACGTGGAAGTGCAAAACTTCATATGCCGACTCTGCAATGACAGGGCTGAGACACAGTTAGAGGCTACTTAAGTGGTTGGCACAATCAGTGCTGCAGACTCAAAAGTAGCATTTAACTTACAGGCCCTGGCCACAGAGAGCACACTTTACTAGGGACTTATAAGTAAATTAAATACCCCAATTGGGGTTAAGCCAATGTTATCATGATTTGGGGATACAGCACAAGTACTTTAGCACTGGTTGGCAGTGGTAAAGTGCCCAGAGTCCGAAAACTAGCAAAAACAAGGTGGGAAAATAGAGATTGGCTGACAAAAACTTGGGGGGAAGACCACCCTAAGGTTGCCAGATCTAACAAACCTAACCAGGTGGTAGCTCCTCACCAGTGAAGAAAAAACCCCAATCATGTGGACCATCCACTCTTGGACCCCAGTGGACCCTTGCCCCACTACATCTTCAACCTCAGTGCATCACCAATTAGCACAGCACACACCCACATCCTGAACACTTCCACCATTCCAAACCTTTCAAGATTCCTGGAAGCATGCAGCAGTCAACACCCTCCACAAGAAACCTTCAGCTGACTCAATCAACAGGCCACTTCGGACCTGTATCCCTGCTTCCTTACCCAAGCGAAAGTCTATCAACAAACAACTCACTAGCCACCTTGAGCTCCACCAACTACTAGACAACACACAATCAGGATTCAGAAAGAACGACACCACAGAAACCTCACTCTTCACAGCCACTGACAATATCAGGACCATCCTGGATAGAGGAGAAACAGCTGTTCTCACTCTGCTTGACCTCTCTGACAACGCACTCAACACGAGACTCCACAATTGTGGTACCCATTGGAACTCAACTCAATCTGCTCTTTCCTCACAGGAAGAACCCAGAGAGTCAAACTGTCACCCTTCACATCCGAGGCCAAGAAAATAGTATGCAGAGTCCACAAGCAATGTTTACCCCGGTTTAACCCTGTTCAACATCTACATGGCTCCACTCACCAACATCATCAGATCTCAAGACATCACCATCATCTCCTTCACCAACAACACTCAACTCATCAGACAAGACACCCAGCATCATAACCAACTTCACCAACTGCATGACGGTGGTGGCAGAATAGATGAGAACCAACTGCTTAAAATTGAATTCTGACAAGACTGAAGTACTGGGCTTTGGGAACAAGATCTCCTTTTCGCACCTGTTGGCTGGCAGAATATTGGACCCTCACGAGCACCCACCGACCACGCCAGAAATCTGATGATTATCTTAGATGATAAGCTCAACATGACGTCACATGTCAAAGCAGAAAGCTCTGATTGATTCCACATCCTTTGAATACATCAAAAAATCTTCAAATGGCTTCCACAGAACATATGACAAACCGTCATGCAAGCACTCATCACAAGCTGACTCAAATACGGAAACGTATTGTATGCCAGAACTTCTAAAACAACTCCTGAACAGGCTTCATACCATCAAGAATGCTGCAGCAAGACTCATACTCAACCTGCCCCACAGCATCCACATTTCACCTCACTCCCCATTCCCAAATGCAGCCAATTCAAACTCCTCACACACACCTTGAAAGCTCGACACAACATGGGATCCGCTTACCTCAACAACCGCATACACTTTCACAGCTTTCACAGTTATAAAAATATGCTTACCATCGCGCTCACTAACACACATCCTCCTGCATACACAAATGCAGAACAGGAGATCGCTCTTTCTCTTACATTGCACTGAAAATACGGAATAACCTTTTCACAACACATCAGAGCCGCCTCCTTCCTATTTGTGTTTCACAAGAAGCTGAAGACCTGGATCCTCTAATAAATGTGGTGGGGACCACACACCTACACACCTCAAGCTCCTGGATACCCTTGGGGGTGATTAGTTCACTATGCAAATCAACATAACATAACACAACAATGTTATGAATGAAAATAATAGATTTAAAATATTTATAAATGTTATGAGCTATGTGCTTGAACCTGAATGCTTTAATGATCAACGTTTCCCCCCCAAAAAAATCTACAAATACTGCCAGAAGATATCATGGAGTATTAAGGGGTAAAGGAGCATTCACTGCTTCAACATGCTAAGCCAGCATCCAGCCATTTATAATATTTTCAAATGTTATCTCTATAAGCAATAATATTCAGAATCTATATCTATATATGAAAAGTAGAAGACTTTCATGTTGAAATAGGTACATTTCAGAAGTGAATATATATAGCAGCAGAGTAAAAGATACCAAGAAGCAGTTCAATTGTATAGGTCCACAGAAGCCAAAATCTTCAGAACCAAAATAGTTGATCCCTTAGGTAGAGTTAATATCTCTTTGGTTACAGCCAACACGTATTCTCTTGTGTACCCATTTCTCTTACTCAGCGCTGCAAAATTAACACCAAAATCTTCAACAGTAAAAAATAAGTCTACAGAAAGGGAAGCAACATACCCACAAAAATAAACCCTAAATGCTACTTTACAAAAGATATATCGAAAAGGAAAGACTATTTATGTGTCAAGCAAACTTCATACTTTTCTTCATTTCTATACAGTTTGACCCATATAATCTATTTTCAAATATTCTACATGCCATATATCAATACAAAGAGGCATTGATACTTCTCAACTGAAATGAGGGAACATTGGCAACACACCTAATAATATCATATAGACCCAGTGAAAACATATAGCTTATTATTACAATTACATGTTATCAAGACCTCTGAAGGAGCAGTGTCTCTTTGCAACCAAGCTACCAGTGTTCTTGAGGGAAATGTCTGACTCATACTGTCAAAAAGGCATTGATTTAAATTTTCACGAAGGAAGGGAAGGAACCAACTCTTTATGGATGTTACCAGCCTCTATCCCTTTTGAATATTGATCTCACGAATCTGAATCTATCGTGAGAGCAAGTAAGTAGCCTACAGGCTGATATGACAGTGCTCATTTATTGGAAATCAGATGTGCTTTCATCAAAATCGCCAAAAAGCATTAAATGTAAGTAAAATGTTCCTCTTGTTGGTGGCATAGGTCATATCTCATTGAATTAGGGTGCATCACAACAGGGCACCCTATTCTTATATCCCTTATAATGCTATCCCTTATTTTCTGCAATATTTATGGAGCCCTAACCTCCTACTGCATGAGCAAACGGGGAATTTACGAAAATACGATTTGATGGCTACTAGTAACACATAGCATATTTGAAGATGATATCCTTATGTATCTGACAGCTCTGGTGGCCTTGCTACAGGAAGTAGATGTGGAACCAGAAAGCTATGCACAATACTCTTTTTTTTGTCAGGCATGTCTTATTGCAATTTAGGTATATAAACTATCCAGTAAGAATTAACAATAGTAGTCACCCCACAGTACAATTTGTAGCATCTTGAGAAGACAGTTTGCAACGCAGTGAGGGGCTCTAATTCGAGGGTACATCATACAGAAATAATATCTGCAGTGTAACATTAGATATTATAATGAATAAAATTGCAGAAAAAAGGAAAAAATTAGGTAAAAAAAGAAGAAAAAAAAAAAAAACAGGGTCTAGTGTGGCCGAATGCCTTCTCATGTAGTTGTATAGGTGAGGGAAAGCCTATGGGAACTGAAATAGCCATACAGCGACTTTCAGGAGTGATAAAGCAATTGTGGGAGAGAAAGGGATGAATTTTGCCTAACAACTAGAATCGAAACAGATGAAGCATCCTTGTTCACCTGTTGCTGGCCGTCACAGGTAAGCCCCTAGATAAGTATGATACTAGTGGCTCCTATGCGAATTCGAAGTTTTTGAAGTCATCGGAAAAGATTTCTGACATTCTTTCCATAGTGAGAGCTTTCCAAAGGCGGGCGTGCCATTGAGTAAACTGCTGGGGCATCCTTCTTTTTCCATGCTGCTTCTACGCCCATTTTTGTCGTGCCTACACATAGCCACATAATGGCTTTGCTGCTATCTGTCTGTCTTTGGAGGATGTCATCTCTTAGGCCCAGCAGGACAAGCACTAGTGTGTCTGGTATCGGATAGCCCAGTATGTCTTTAATTTGTGCCAATATTTAATTGCAGAATGGTCTAATATGTGGGCAGTCCCACCAGATGTGTATAAAGCTCCCTAAGAGACCACATCCTCTGCAGCATAAATCGGAGGTAGTGGGGAACACTTTCTTCAGTTTAGTGGGGTATAAGTACCAACCAAAGAGGCATTTGTAGTTAGATTCCTTCTGGAACAGAGTTGTTACATTTTGAGATATCCTTCCATAAAGTGCGCCAATGTTTGTTGGGGATGATGGAACCCAAAATGTATTGCCAAAATGCTATATGTAGGCCTGAGCGGAGTTCAGGGAGTCTGACTCTACAGAATTCTGCAGAGTTAAAAAAAAAACTCAGTGGAATTCCGTGGAGGCGGAGTTCCGTGACCCGCAGACTCCTGAATGCACCCGATCTCAGAAGCGCTAAGTAGGGTTGGCCCCGGTCAGCCAGGCCGACCCTGTTTGCGCTTCAGAGATTGGGTGCATTCAGGAGAGGGCCATAGGCAGTAAAAGATGCCTCTTGTGCACCGGCCTGTCCCGTGTGCAGTGCAGTGCACACAGGTCAGGCTGGTGCACAAGAGGCTTGAAACAGCAGCTTTCTTTTACTGTCTACGGTCCTGGCCTTTGGAGGCGGTCTTCTCTTATGCTCAGGAGGATGGATGACGAGTAGAGGAGGACCCCCTGGAAGACCCAGGAAAGTTCTCGTCTCTTTTTCATTGTTTGTGCATACTGGTGCACAAAGAAGGACTGAAATGTCAGTTTTCGCTGCGTGGGCCATAGGCAGCGAAAGCTGCCAGGCCTGCTGTGCACCGGCCTGCCCCGTGTGCAGTGCACACAGGACAGGCCGATGCACAAGAGCCCTGAAACAGAAGCTTTCACTGCCTTCGGCCCTGGCCTGAATTCAGTCCAGGGCCGTAGGCAGTGAAAGCTGATGTTTCAGTCCTTGTTTGTGTACCAGTGTGCACAAACAATGAAAAAGAGATGAGGACTTACCTTTCAGGTCTTCCAGGGGGTCCTCCTCTCCTCATCGTCCGACAACAACGATTCTACAGCAGCTGCCTCCCTTTGGCCTCTGTTCCGGTGTGCACTGCAGCCCAATTATGGGCTGCAAAGCGCAAGTGCCGACTGTCTGCGCTTGCGCTGTACAACCCATAATTGGGCTGCAACGAGCACCGGGTGAGCGCCGCTACGCTGGCGGGGCTAGCTGAGTTTTTGGACTAAACTCCATGCTCCAGCACAGAGTTCCAAAAACTCTGTTAACTACGCCAGCAGAGCAGAGCTCCCTGCACACTCATAGCTATATGTCATGGTTTTATTGTACTTAGTGTAGTAAGAAGTAGGGGGTAAAGGAAGGAGATTTTACCCCTGGAGGTGCATGTTTGGTGAATTCAGTGTTCTATGGGCATTAAGGCCCTCATTATGACCCTGGAGCTAAATCCTGCTTACCGCCGCTTTGACGGCCGTCAACTTACCGCCGTGCTGGCGAATAACTGTTCACCATATTATGACACACACACCAATCTGACAGAATACAGCCACATACACAAGTCCGCCAGCCCAAAGGTCAGTGCTAAAGTGACTGTCCCAAAACCCACACAGTTACGCCAACAGAACAACGCCCATCACATTATGACCCACGAATCACCACGGCAGACATTCAATGGTGGTAAACCATCAGCAGTACCTACCGCAGCGCTCAGAATGGACACCCACATACAAAACAACACTACACTGGACAATACTAAAGACACACACCGGACACTCATGCACACACCACACCCACACACCCACACCACTATAAAACACACACCCACATTACCCACAATCTCTTACGTACAAGAATTGCCACCAGGAGACTGAGAAGGAGAGCACAGATAAAACTAGACACACACACTACATACACCCATACACCCCTCACGCACTCCACATCACACACCCCACCACATTACCCAACACACCCTCACCAACACACATCACACAACACCCATGGCACCACAAAGGCACCCCCTTTTCACTGGGGAGGAGTTAAGGGTCATGGTGGAGGAAATCGTTAGGGT
Source organism: Pleurodeles waltl (assembly GCF_031143425.1). Classification (NCBI taxonomy): domain Eukaryota; kingdom Metazoa; phylum Chordata; class Amphibia; order Caudata; family Salamandridae; genus Pleurodeles; species Pleurodeles waltl. The sequence goes on from NC_090447.1 coordinate 1,313,525,998, forward strand.
AGAGCCACAGCTCTTTGGAGCACAGGTGCAGCAAATATCTATAGCAAGGAAGATGGAGCTATGGTGGAGAATCGTGGACAGTGTCAATGCGGTGAGGCAGCACCCAAGAACAAGGGACAACATCAGGAAGAGGTGGAACGACCTACGGGGGAAGGTACGTTCCATAGCAGCAAGACACCAGCTTGCCATACAGAGGACTAGCGGTGGACCCCCACCTCCTCCTCCACAACTCACAGCATGGGAGGAGCCGGTACTGGCAACACTGCATCCAAAGGGACTCACCAGAGTTGGCGGAGGACTGGACACTGGTAAGTCAACTTTTAACAATTATCATCCCCCTTACCTGCATGCCATCACACCCCCTCACCCTCACTACCAGCACTCCACAAAATCCCACACACTCCACCAACACATCTCACTAATCCCAATGCCAGGCCCTGAATGCTGTACCAATGCATGGACATCCCTCACAGCCCTGCATGGACACTCATCACTAAAGCATGCACAGCATAGGGAAACTAACTTAACCACAATACGCCAACATACACAAGCAGAAGCTGGCAGGGGAACAACAAGGGAAGCTACATAATACATCATTTACATCCCCACAGGTACCCCAGCCAATGTCATTGGAGAGGAGGTGCCACCACTATCCAGTCCCGCAACAGAAGAGTCCTGCAGTGATGAAAGTAACTCTGGACTTCTGGAACTGGACGACCTACCTGGCCCATTAGGGACCACTGGACAGCCGGTCACCCAAGCACAATCACATATCACCACAGAGCCTCCCCCATCAGGAACCAACACCACAGCACCACCCAGCATACCCACACCTCTGTCCCCAAGACACGTCAATCAGCAGTGCGCCCACCTGTACTGGGACCCCAGGCCACACCCCGCACACAAGACAATCAGGGACCTGGGGTCAGTGGGCACACCATTCAGGGGACAGAGGCACAGGCCAACAGGGACACTGGGAGGACCGCTGTGCGCCAGGGGGTGGACAGGCCCAGGGAATCGACTCTCCAGGAGGCACTCCCCGAGATCCTTCGAGCCTACAAACATTCCCAGGACACGATGGGAAAGATCCTCGGCAACGTGCAGGAGAACAGGCGGCTGCAGGAGGGACAGTATCAGGGGATCAGAGAGGACTTGCAGGCCATTAACAACACCCTGATCTCTATAGCAGGGTTGCTGGCAGACATGGCCAAAATCATGAGGGAGGCAACAGCACACCAGCGGGCCCCTACCACTAGCCAGTCATCTGAACAGCCCTCCACTTCTGCTGCAGCTAGTGGCCAGGAGGCCCTGCCACAGGACTCACAGGCCACCAGCACCCCTCCCTCTGCAGAAGGTAAACCACCCTGCAAATGTTCCCTGCGAACCAGACAGAAGCCAGAGACACTTGCCAAGACCACCGCCAGGAAATGAGACGCTCCTGATTGTCCCCCTTGTGTCCCACTCTGTCACCTTGTCCACCTTGTACTGCCATTGCTCCACCTCCTATGTCCCCATGGACACTGCACCTGTGGTACAAACAGACTCAAACAATTCCCTGGACTTTCCTCCACCATCACCCCATTCCATTGCACTTTCCCCTCTGTATTTTAGCACAACAATAAACACCCTTGGATAAAACTCGACTACTAGTATTTCATGTATTGCAAATTTGTATTAATTGAAACAGCTACAACCATTGCAAATGAACTGTACATAGAATGAGCATAGAATGAATGACCTGTTGCTGGCTGTTGTGATCACATCAGGACAATGTTGTCACATCACCAAAATCTGTAAAATGAATATCCATAGGTAACAGTATGTAGGGGAAAGAAGTGGGTAATGCCAGCATGCTAATGCCACACAGAATACACCAATAGTCATAGAAATGTGAAGTTGCACTCTCTCACCTGTGTGTCATTGGAAGTACTGACGTATCACCTATCTTCTGTTTTCCACATCCTCATCCTCACTGTCCTTAGGGTCCACTGCTGCCACAGGGGCATCTCCAGTCTCCCCCTCCTGCAGAAAAGGTACATGGCATCTGAGGGCCAGGTTGTGCAACATGCAGCATGCCACTACTATCTGGCAAACCTTCTCGGGTGAGTAGCACAGGGATCCACCTGTCAGATGGAGGCACCTGAACCTGGCCTTCAGGAGGCCAAAGGTCCTCTCAATGATCCTTCTGGTTTGCCCATGTGCTTCATTATAATTTTCTTTTGCCCTTATCCTGACTCACAGGGGTCAGCAGCCATGATAGGTTTGGGTAACCAGAGTCACCTGCAAATATTGAGGGACAACATTTAGCCACACACTATCCTGTATGGCTAACAGCATAGGTGTAAACCCAACAAATACTGGGTGGGAACCAAGGCTCACCGATTAGCCACACCCTGTGCCTCTGTAGTTGGGCCATCACATTTGGGATGCTGCCATTCCTTAGGACAAAGGCATCATGCACCGACCCAGGATACTTAGCACTGACGTGGGAGATGTACTGGTCTGCCAGGCACACCATCTGCACATTCATGGAGTGGAAACTCTTACGATTCCTGAACACCTGTTCATGTTGCCGGGGGAAGGGACAGATGCAACATGTGTTCCGTCAATCACCCCAATTATATTGGGGATATGTCCCATTGCATAAAACCCTGCCTTCACAGTGGCCAAATCCTCCGCCTGGGGGAAAGCAATGTAGCTGCACATGTGTTTGATCAGGGCAGACAAGACTCTTGCCAGCACTATTGAGAACATTGGCTGTGACATTCCTGCTGCCAAGCCCACTGTTGGAAAGAACCAGTTGCCAGGAAATGGAGCACTGATAGAACTTGCACAAGACGGGGGATCCCAGTGGGTTGACAGATAGCTGAGATCAGGTCAGGTTCCAACTGGGCACACAGCTCTGTGACTGTGGCCCTGTCCAGTCTATAGGTGAGTATAATGTGCCTGTCCTCCAGTGTAGCCAAGTCCACCAGGGGTCTGTACACAGGGTTATGTTTCCAACTCCTATTCATCCGCAGTGGTAGGTATCTAATGGACACAGGAGTGAGTAGGCTGTCACATTTTGAACAACTATACCACAACAGCAGTCCATGTTTGGGGACAGTGTAATTTAAAAGGTATGTGCCTATATATCCTGTGACACATGAATAATTGGTAAGCCTGTTCACCCCCCCTGAAATGGCGACTGCCTGTTCTGTGTGGAGGGACAGGTGGAAGTAAGGTAATTCTGCCGACGTTGTCCGCCGTGGCGGTCGTGAACTGCCGTGCAATTCCTCACTGGTTTACATTGGGCCCTATTGGGTACAGTGGCCAATGGGGATCTATGCCGGCGGTGAGGGCATGCACTGCCATGGGTGTGACCACCATTTTCTATCTCAATCCTCTCTTGTTTCCTGACCTTCCATAGGAGAGGACCTACACTGCATGTGCTGCTATGACCTGTGTCTGGAACCTACCATGGCCTGTGTGACCGGTGAAAGGGCCCCAGCCTTCACTTCTGAGGAGTTGGAGCGACTGGTGGATGGGGTCCTACCCCAGTACAGACTGCCTTATGGGCCTCCAGACCAACAGATGAGTACACTGTGGGCATGATGCATGTGGCATGAATGCATGGAGTTGTGTGTGAAGGCATCATGTAAGGTGGGTGAGTGGATGTCCTCTTTGCGGTGTACATGTTGTGTGCTGGGCTATGTGTGCCAATGGTGATGGAAACGGGAATGGTGGGCCATTTGTGTTACAGGCTGGACTGTTTGTCTAATGGTGTTCATCTGTCTGCATTGCCTCTGCAGGTCAGCGCCCATCAAAATAAGGGGATATGGCGTGCCATCGCCAAGGAGGTGCAGACCTTGGGGGTCTATGGCAGGCGGAGCACCCACTGTCGGAAACGGTGGGAGGCCCTGAGACACTGGGCACGGAAGAACGTGGAGGCCCAGCTGGGGATGGCCTCCCAACAAGGAAGGGGTGCCCGTCGGACCCTGTCCCCTCTAATGGCCCGCATACTGGCGGTGGCCTACCCTGAGCTGGATGGGGGCTTGAGGGCATCACAGCAGCCACAAGGGGGTGAGAACAGTGGCTATCATTGCAACTTACGGCTTGTAGGGTGGTATTTGGGTGGTGGTTGTGTATCCTTGGTTGCCCCTAGACCAGGCCAGACATAGCAGCATAGGTCCTTTGGTGGCTAAGGGTTTGAATGGAAAATACTGCTTACCTAGCTTGGTAGTATTCCCTTCTGGGCAGTGCTGCGTGGGTCCCAGGTGTGCTGCATTTGGAAGTGTGTGCCCCGCCTCATGCCTTGGTGACTAGCCATTTCACTGGTAGTGCAATGCATAGTGCGTAGGCATGTTCCCTGTGTGTGAGGATGCTGTGTACGCCAATGGTGGTGTTGGTGCAGTCATTGACCCAGTGTATCTTTTGTCTCCCTCCCTTCCATTCTTGTTTTGTCATCCTCTCCTTATGTGCATTAGCGTCATCTGGCGGAGGAGCAGAGGCACCAGTGACACAGGGAGCTGCATCCCACCAACGCCAAGGGAACCAGTGGGACGGAAGGCGAGGGGAGGACCACGGCAGAGACTGGAGGGGCCAACACAGACTCTGATACCTCCTCCGATGGGAGCTCCCTGGTGGTGGCGGACACCTCTGTGACCACCCCAACTGCAGGCACAGCTGCCCCCCTACCAGCACCGCCCTCCCAGTAGCCTCTCAGCGAGTTGCCTGTGCCCGCTCACCCAGGAGGGTGGGCATCTCCTTTGCCCCAGGCACCTTAGGCCCTGCCCCAGTCAGCCATGCTGCCCTGAATGAGGAGGCCATTGACCTCCTGAGATCCATCTCTGTAGGACAATCAACCATTGTGAATGGCATCCAGGGGCTGGCATCCCAGATGCAGCAATGCAATGCATTCCTGGAGGGCATTCACAGTGAATTGGCGGCACAACAGAGATCGATTCAGGCTCTGGCCTCCTCTCTGATGGCAGCCATTGGCCCTGTGTCTACCGTCCCCCCTCCAACTTCCACTTCCCAGTCCCATTCTCCTCAACCCCAACCCATCCCAAGCACACAGACAGATGAGCATGCACACAAGACAACACACAAGAGTGGCACAGGCAAAAACAAGCACCACAATTGATCCCACAGGCAATCACACAAACACCATTCAGTTGCAGACACAACAAAATCCACTGTCTCCACTGTCTCCCCCTCTGCCTCCTCCTCCTCCTCCACCTCTCACCCAGTTACGTCCACACTCACACCTTCATGCACTACATCAATATCCATTACCAGCATCATCACCACACCAAGCAGAACACACACTTCACTGGCAGACACCTCCACAACAGCCATGCACGTGTCCCCTGTGTCCTCTCCCACCGTGTCTGTCCCCCCTCCTAAAGGACACAAACGCAAGCACTCAGCCACCCTACAGCCATCCACCTCACAACAGCATACTGCCCATGCACCTGCACCCAAATCCAGCAGACATACACCTCTGATGACCACTCCCTCAGCTTCCACTCCCATTACTCCTCCCTCCTCCCGCCCCAACGTCCCTAAAAAGCTTTCCCAACTTGACCCCTTCGCTACCCCTCCCCCGTCCTGCACGTATGGGCAGGGTAGCAAGGACACAGCCCAGCACCTCAGCCAAATAGTCCACGGGGACAGTGGTAGCACCACCTACTCGTGATGGTAGGGGTACCAGGACAACAACACTGAAGGGGAAGGAGGCAGCACAACCTGGGGTGAAAAGGAAGAGTCCGGCACCAGCTGTGAGGAAGGAGAAGGAGCCTGCACCAGCTGGAAAGAAAGAGAAGGAGCCTGCACCACCAGGCAGAGAGGGAAAGAGTCCATCCACCCCCGCCAGGAAGGGTAAGGGATCCTCAACCCATGACCAGGAGGAGAAGAGGCACTCTATGCCAGTGGAAGGTGTCAGGTAAACTCCGCCATCACCAGCAGCTGTCACAGGGCCCCCACGGCCAGCCATGGATGTGCTGCCATCACAGAGTGCAGGGGCTTCCCAGGAGCCTCCCCCAACCACCACCAGCATGCAGCCATCACAGAGTGCAGGGGCTGTCCAGGACCCTTCCCCAACCACACCAGCATGCAGCCATCACAGAGTGCAGGGCCTGCCCAGGAGCCTCCCCCAACCACCACTGGCATGCAGCCATCACAGCCGGTGGACGGCATGTAGTCCACCCTCCAGGGTCTACTGTGCTGCCTGCCCCCTCCGGAACCAGTGGGCAAGACACCCACTCGAGAGACTGTGGCCTTGCACTCCCCAGAACAAGGCACAGGGCATGTTGTCCCCTCCAGAATCAGTGGGCAAGACATCCACTTGAGAGACTGTGGCCTTGCACTCTCCAGGACAAAGCACAGGGCACAGGGCATGTTGCCCCCTCCAGAACCAGTGAGCAAGACACCCACTTGAGAGACTGTGGTCTTGCACTCCCCAGGACAATGCACAGGGCATGTGGCCCCTCCAGAACCAGTGGGCTTGTTCCTGCATCCGGCTGAGGTGCACCCTCATCCCCCTATTTGACAACTGATGCCCCTGCAGTGTTCTATCCGGATGTGCTCAGGACTTGAGTTGGGCCCTGTGGCCATGTGCCCCTTTGAACTTTGGACTGGGCAGTGTCCCTTTTTCATACAAGTGTACATATCTGTTTAATGGTCAAATCGAATTATTAATTTTGATGTTCAACTGATCATTTTCATACATTCCTGTTGTCCTTGCATTATTCTGCAGATTTTTGGGGTCAAATTGTTTTTGTTAAGTAACTGGTTGTGTGTGTGGTTTGTGTGTGTTTGGTGTGCGTTGTGCGTGTGTGTGTGTCACTCTCTTTTTCCTCCCACCCTCCCTTGTGTGCTAGGCGGCTGTACTCACCGTCGTCGTCTTTGCCGGCTTTGGTGTTCCAGGTGGAGCATAACGTAGAAGATCATCGCGAAAACTTGCAGTTCGGGTTCCATGGCGGCGTGGTTCTTCCCTGTGTCTCCAATGGTGAGTCCTTTCACTTTTGTGCTCTGTTTCTGCCAGGCTTTTGCTGGTATTGGTACCGCCCCGGAAAAGTGGCGGTTTGCAGGGTCTTAATTTGGTGGGTGGAACTTTGGCTTCTGTCTGGCTGTAGGCGGCCACCACCATGGTGGCTGTTGTTTCCCCCCTGGCGGTCAGTGTGGCACATTGGCTGTCTATCGGAGATATCACTGCCATGGTCTTAATTTGGCGTTACTTACCGCCAGCTTGGTTGCGGTATTACTGCCACTTTATCACCCACTGCCAGGGTCTTAATGAGGGCCTAAGTCTCTTGTAGCTGCCGATTGAGCCTCAGGTTGCACTGCCCAATGTCTCAGCTGTGTGTGGTGGTAGTGTTCCATTGGGATTAAAGTAAAGCTTCTTTGGCAGTGTTCAAAGTTCAGGATATCCCAGTTGTAGAAAAAGTCAGAGAGTTTAAGATATCCTCGCTCCTTCCAGACATTGAAGGGACCAGGTGTGAGAGCTGGTGGGAATGCCGGGGTGTAATGTAGTGGTATGTAGGGTGAAGGAAACATGGTCCACCCTCATGTTTTGGTCACTGCGTCCCATACTTTTAGCGTTGTGCTAGTTGGAGTGCTAAGGTAGGCGTTGGGTAGTCGGTCTGCTTTCGGCTTCCATAGTACATCCCAAAACCACCCTCCTCTCAATCCCTCTATTCATATGAAGCCAATGCTTGTCTGATTCACGGAGGGACCACTCAGAAACAACATGTAATTGGGCAGACTTGTAATAGATCGGGAAGTCTGGGAATGCAAGGCCACCTGCCTCCTTAGAGAGTCGTAGTACCTAGAATGGCAGCTGGGCTCTACTGTTCTGCCAGATGAAGCATATAATCAGGGTGGCAACGTTGGAAAGAAGCCTCTTTCTAGATCTATAGGCAAGCTCTGAAATAGGTATAGCACTCTAGGAAGCACTGACGTTTTAACTGCATGTATCCTCCCTAACCAAGACAGGTATACTGATACCCACATTTTTAAGCCCATTTTAAGCTGTGATAGGAGGGATGGAAAATTTGCACAGAAGAGATCGGTAACCTTTGGTGTTATATTAATGCCCAAATAAGTGATTGCATTTTTGGCACAAATGAAGGGTGTCATAGTAGCCAGAACTCCAAATTCTGCAGCAGGCAATGTCAAGCTAAGCATGTGAGAGTTGTCCAGGATGATTTTGAATCCTGCCACCTTCTGCTCATACGGCTCAGTTTGTCCTGAAGCACTGCAAGTGGAGGGCCCGACTTTGTAAGTGTTTAAAGCACTTCATCAGCACATCATCAGCAAATAGGGAAATCTTATGTTCCACTGAGCAAAAGGGAATCCCCTGGATGTTAGGTGTAGCTCTGATTCGGGCCTGAGTGCAAATAGTACATGGGATAAGGGGGATCTCTATCATATCCCTCATTCTAACTGGATAGGATCAGACCCCACCTTATTGACTGCAAACCTAGCTTTTGGTGTTGCATAGTTCGCATGAACCATTGCTATAAATTGGTCACAAAACCCGGAGCGCTTAAGAGTGTGGAATAAAAATCACCAACTCTCCCAGTTAAACACCTTCTTGGTGTCTAAACTTAGTAAGATTGCAGGTATCTTTTTGCTACTTGCTTTTTCCACAAGGTAGATCACTCGTCTCAAATTATTGTATGTTTGTCTCCGTTTGGTGAAACCAGATTGGTCTGAGTGGATCAGTTCTGGCATTAGGTCATCTAATCTGGTAGCCAAGTGTTAGAAATGGGGTCTCTGGTTGGCAGTCAGTTTGCACTCTGTCCAAGCAGGGACCCTCACTCTAGTCAGGATAAGAGAGACACACAGCTAGGATAGCCCCTGCTCACCCCCTTGGTAGCTTGGCACAAGCAGCCAGGCTATGACTAAAGTATTTGTACAAACACACACAGTAACACAGTGAAAACACTACAAAAGAACTCAATGCCAGTCTAGAGAAATAGCCAATATTTATCTGAGTAACACATGACCAATGCAACAAAATTCCAACATACACAAGCAAAGATAAAATTTTTCAAAGATTAAACTTCAATATAGCACTTAGAAACCCAATAGCCCCAACTTGGGCTATCGCGATGTCGTTGACGGAGTTGTTCCCCACAACCTGACGTCACTCTAGGGAGGGCATCGCCAGTCGCAGAGTCGAACGGACCCCCAGGTACAGTACCTTTGGTAAACAAGCCGAAGCACGGAGTCAGGGAGGTGAGATGGCCCTGGGTCCGGTGCGTCATTGGCTCCATACTGCAAAGCAGGGGAGGTGATGAAGTGTCAGTGCGTGGCATCGGTTCCTGATGATCCAGCAGGTCAATGAAGGAAAAGATGTTTTTTTAAATTGTGAGTTCAGAGACCCCGAACTCAACATCTCCATCTGCTCCTAATGGGAAACTGCGCTTAAAATACATTTAAAGGCAGTCCAATGTTAACCTATGGGAGAGATAGGCTTTGCAATAGTGAAAAACTAATTTGCCAGTATTTCACTATCAAGACATGTAATACACACCAGTATATGTCCTACCTTTTAAATACACTGCACCTTGCCCTTGGGGCTACCTAGGGCCTACCTAAGGGGTGACTTACATGTAGAAAAAGGGAAGATTTGGGCCTGGCAAGTGGGTACATGTGCCAGGTCGAATTGTTAGTGCAAAACTGCACACACAAACACTACAGTGGCAGGACTAAGACATGTTTACAGGGCTACTCATGTGGGTGGCAGAGTCAGTGCTGCAGGCTCAGTACTAGCATTTGATTTACAGGCCCTATGCACATCTAGTGCACTTTTCTATGAACTTACTAGTAAATCAAATATGCCAATCAGGGTTAACCAATCATAATCACAGTTTATACAGGGAGTACTTGCACCTTAGCACTGGTCAGCAGTGGTAAAGTGCCCAGGGTTCCAAAAACCAGCAAAAACGAAGTCCAGCACACTCAAAAATACAGAAAGCAGAGGCAAAAGCATAGGGGAAACCACAACAAAGATAAGGTCTAACACCAAGATTCTGGAACAGAGCTTGGCAACCACATTTAGGAGTGCTATGGGTCTGTAGGAGCCACATCAGTGGGGGTCCTTCCCTGGTTTAGGGATAACAAGGATTAGCGCTTCACTCACAGAGGGTGTGACCATCTCTGTAGCAGCTATTAAATAGGGAAATTAAATGTGGGATGTGTTCTGAACTGAAGGTTTTATAAAACTGAGCTATGAGGCATTAGCAATGATGGTAGAGGCAGTTTTCACTCAGGTACCAGATCAGGAGAACCATGTGCTTCCTTTTTGGCCATCTTGAAGCCAGGCATGTTTAGAGGCATTTGCTGAAAATAGTCGTGGGTCTTCAGTCTCCCACATCCTCAGCCTTTGAGTGGTACATCCCCTGCTGCCCTGAGCACCCTTTCCAACATTAGACGCTTCAGACTTATGCCATTAATTCTTCTCTCTAGTGGGGAGCCTCAGAGAGCTTTTCACCTCCTCCATCTTGAAGTCAGGCACTCAGTGTGGGCAATTCGTCGCGGTGGGGGAGCCCCAACTTATTGTAACCCCTTAGTCCCTACAGGGACCCCCCTCGCGTGTCCCTGCCACTGCGTTCCTTTGGTGGCGAGTAATGGCTGTCCCTGTAGAGTGATTGCTGCTTGCATAGGCCCGTTGGCAGGTCAGGGCCCTCTCTCTGCTGCACGCCCCCGCACTCACCAGTTTTCTTCTCAGTCGCAGGAGGCCATTATCTCCACCGGCATCAGGGTGGTGGTCTTGTGGGTGCCTTCTATTCTTCTGGGGAGGGCTGCAGGTTCCAATTCACCACCTGGGCCTGTCATCCTCGCGGGCACAGTGGCATGGGTTGAATCTGCTGCTATCAGCATGTTATGGTGCACAAGAGCCCTGCCACGAGATGGCAAAGATGTCCCTCATAGCAGTTGCGATCAGTGAGAGAAAAAAGTAGTTGTTATTCCGGTTATTTCCCTAACTTTGTTTTTGAATGGAGTGGGGCCTTAATGTGTTATGTCCGTTCAGCCATCTTGGCAGGCCACGCCTTACCAATGCTGTGGTTTTAAAGTAAATATGAGAACATCTTACACGTTACACAATGGTAAAGTGATGAGTGATACTTACCTGCTCTGCATAAGGGCAACCTATGCTTCTAAGATAAAGTACTCACGCATGTATGCATTTTATAAAATCATTTATCACTTCTATTGCCAACACTGAAAGAAGCTATTATGTCATGGGAACAGTTACTCATTTTATGGTAAGGATGTTGTGATCTGTGATATACACTAACCTTTCCATGATTGTGGGTGCAGGAGTACAATATTCTCAACTTTCAGATGCTATCTTTATCCCAGGGAAGGCAAGGTGTACTCGGATCATTGGTGCCGCTTGGCAAAAGGCTGTACCTCTTTGGAGGTCAAGCTATGAATAGGAGCCTGAGCATAAAACTACTTCATCAAGTCATGGAATTCTCATGATGTTTGGAAATGGTGACGGCCATCTTGAAATTATAGAAATTAAGGCCCTCATTATGACCCTGGCGGTGGGTGATAAAGTGGCGGTAATACCGCCAACAGGCTGGCGGTAATTACCGCCATATTATGACCACAGCGGTGATATCTCCTATAGACAGCCAATGTACCACACTATCCACCATGGCGGAAACAACAGCCACCACAGTGGTAGCCACCAACAGCCAGGTGGAAGACAAAGTACCACCCACCATATTTTGACACAGGAAACCACCATCTTTTCCTGGGGGGTACCAATGCAATCAAAAGCCTGGCAGGAACAGAGCTCGGAAGTGAAAGGACTCACCATTGGAGACACAAGGAAGAACTACACCGCCATGGAATACGAACTGCAAGTTTTCCCGATGATCTTCTACGTTATGCTCCACCTGGAACACCAACGCCGACGAAGACAACCACGGTGAGTACAGCCGCCTAGCACACAAGGGAGGGAGGGAGGAAAAGGAGAGTGACACACACACGCACAACACACACCAGTCACCCACACACACCATACACATAACCAGCTGCACAAGAAAAACTATTTGTCCCCGAAAAACAGCAGAATAATGCAAGGAAAACAGGAATTGACTAAAGTGATTGATATCAGATCAACATCAAAGTTAATTAATCGGGGCGTGGTTTGGCCACTGAAGAGAATGACCGCCTGAGGATGGAGCTCCGCGCGCCGAGTCGGATCTCAGCTTCGGCGGGAGCAGCATATGCCTCAGGCAGCCTCCTCAGCAGCCTCCCTGAACCGCAGGACACGCGGACCGGGGCGTTCAGAGAACTTCAGGACAAATTCGATCTCCCTGAACACTATTCATGGCGCTACCTACAACTACGACACTGTCTAGTACCATGGCTAGGACGCTCCCCCCGACAACTTGCACACTCCCCAATACTCCAATATCTAGAAACGTGGGGCCAACTAAAAGGGGACGTATCGGGACTACAAGCAGTGCTGAATCAGCACCTCTTCTCACTACCACTTCTCAATTCCCTTAAGACTAAATGGCAAACCCACCTACAGAAAGACTATGATCTAGAGGACTGGGCTGACCTAATTGAGGCCAGAGATCGAGGAGCCCGTGAGGCACGCCTAAAATTCTGTCTTTTCAAGACTTAACATGACTGGTATTGGACCCCCCCAGAAAGTATGCGCGGTGCAACTTCTGCCACATGCGTCCTGCTGAAGATGCCCTCACACTCTTTGTGACCTTACCCACATCCTACATGATTGCACTGCCATACAACCCTTCTGGCGGGCGATAGGACGTACTCTTAGGGAGGTGCTACCCTTACCGCCAACCCTTACACCATCTCTAATACTCTTACACGATACAGGGGAGCTACATCATCTCTCCCGACCCCAAAGCCGATTATTACACACCGCACTGGCTACGGCAAAATTATGTATCCTCAGACATTGGCGGGCAACAGCCGCTCCCTCCCATGAAGAATGGATTGGCGTAATGTATCAGGCGGCCTCCCATGGGTGCCTCATAGACGATCTACAGGACAAAACTGACATATTTTTACAAACATGGTCACCCTTCCTACCCAACCTGACGAACTAAGTTTATCCTACGAAGGCCCACAACCACCTAACCTACATAAACAAAAGCTCACCACCTTTCCATTAAGTCATGCAATACTACCTTCAGCTATACTATATCCCTCCTTCTATCCCCTTGATAGAGCTGCCTCAAAAATTATGCCTCAACAATGAAGTCCCTTTTGGCTACTCTCCCGTAACTCAACCCAGCATAGATTACTTACTCCTCCAATTCCAACGCCCACCTATATCCCCACGTCTACACCAACACCTCCAATAAACTATTATCATCTCCCTCCCTTCTTCCTAGCATCATCACCTCGCCTACCCCATAACCCTGATTTTAATCGCATCACTCTTGCCCCTCTTTTTCTATAATCTCACCCCCCCTCGGTCACCATTGTTACCACTATCATCACCACTATCATTATTGTTCTTATTCTCATTATTATTACTATTACTATAATTCGTATTATCACTCTCATTATTATTATCATCCCTCCCTTCTCAGGATTAACAACATCATCATCCCCCCCAATATTATCCTACTAATTTGAGCATCCCCTGCTCATAGGACTATCCCCATCCTTTGCACTAGATTATCTCATCACCAACCTAACATGTGCCGCGAACCACTTTCCTACGCATTAGGATAGAACAACCCACCTATTTCTGACCAGCATCCCTCTAACGGAGATCCCCTGAATGTATTCTCCCCACATCTTTACTCATTGAGCCTCTATACTCCCTCTGTGCAACTATCCTTCTCTTGGTCCCCTGAATTCGTTAGAGAAGGGCTATTACTGGGGAAAGAAACAAACAACAATACAATGACCCACCCCCTTTAGAGACACAGACTATGCTAATGAGAGATTATTAAACTATTGCTGAACACTACCACTAGCATACTACTACTGTCATATAGCAGTACTACGGAATGGATGTATCCTGCGCCCATAGTTATATCAAACGTCGACAAGGTTCGAACACTCTCCTGATTTTAACACTTTGACTGTTTGTTGATACGAGACCACTATGCTAGCAATACTGGCTCTAAAATGTAAATATTAATACTGGTTTAAATTGCTTTCTAATTTGGCATGTATGTATACAGTGATCATAGATTGTAAGTGTTGTATATTCCCTAAAAAGTGGGATTCTGTTTTCTTTATGTACTTGCTTAATGATACAAAATAATAAAAAATTACAACCCAAAGTTACTTAATCGATTTGGCAATGAAACAGATATGTACACATGTACAAAAAAGGGACACAGCCCAGTCCAAAGGTCAAAAGGCCCAAAGGGCACAGTCTAAGGCCCAACTCGAATCCTGAGCACATCCAGATAGAACACTGCAGGGGCATGAGTTTGCAAATAGGCAGGCACCTTAGGCGGAAGGGGGGGCATCTCAGCCGGATGCTGGAACAAGCCCACTGGTTCTGGAGGGGGCAACATGCCCATTGCTCTGTCCTGGGGAGTGCAAGGCCACAGTCCCTCAGGTAGGTGACTTCCCCACTGGTTCTGGAGGGGGCATCCCACATAGTAGCCCCTGCAAGGTGAACTACATGGCGTCCGTCCGGCGGTGATGGCTGCATGGTTGTGGTGGTTGGGGGACCTTCCTGGGCAGCCTCTGCATTCAGTGATGGCTGCATTGTGGTGGTTGTTGGGGGAGGTTCCTGGGCAGCCCCTGCACTCAGTGATGGCTGCATTGTGGTGGTGTTTGGGGGAGGCTCCAGGGCAGACCCTGAACACAGATGTCTGTACATCCACAGCTGGCGGTGGGGGCGTGTTAGCCTGACAGCTTCCGCTGGCGTAGACTGCCTCTTCTCCTCCTGTTCATGGATCGGGGATACCTTAGCCTTCCTGGCAGGGGTGGATGGGCTATTCCCATCTCTGCCTGGCTGTCATGACCACACAAACTTGCCAAGTCAAATAAAAGAAGTGCATGAGAAAAGCAAAGAGATATCCTCAGTGGAGACAGCAAAGCCCAAACTGGAAGAAGGTTTGCAGAGTAATCTTGCACTTATTTCAAAGGAAGAATCAAGAAGAGAAGATCCAAGATGGCCGCTGTGAGTCCTGAAGGTTAGTTACAGTTCTAGTCTTGCAATCGGTTGGTTGCTAGGTTACGAGCTCTCCAGCTGGAAGCCTTGCACTTCAACTGAGGTCTGACAGGAATCAGCTGTGTGGAGAGAGAGCGCGCTTCAGAACAGAAACTCCTGTGAGGTAAAATTACATTTGAAGATTATATTACAGAAAACGGATAAATATTGTCAAGGTTTATTCGAAGAGTTTGATAGTAGACCGTTCCCGTGGAAGTCGGCAAGGCTACAGAGTTAATGTATGAATTAACCTTATGTTTACAAGGTTCTTGTTTAAGATATTAAAGTCAAAGAAAAAACGAACTTTAAAAGAGCAAGTATCTACAAATGTCAAGGTTATAAACAAAGGCCAAGTTTAAAGGAGAAACGAACTGTTAACAAATAAGCATTTACAAATTCAATGGTAATAAACCAAAATAGAGTTTAAAAGAGAAACAAACTTAAATAAACAAGCATTTACAACTACAAGTTATCGACAGATGTCGAAGTAAGGAAGGAGAAACTAACTGTAATAAACAAGCATTTACAAATACAAGTTATCAACAAATGTCGAAGTAAGAAAGGAGAAACGAACTTTAATAAACAAGCATTTACAAATACAAGTATTGACAGAAGTCACAATAAGACAGGAGAAATTAAATAACATCAACAGATTTGAAGAACGCATTATCACCAACTATATATATATATATATATATAGCAACATAAAACCAATCTCTAACAAAGGTTGAGAAGTTCTTCCAGAATCAGTAATAAGCATTTTTTTAAGAAGAGCTATCATTTATAGAGAGAAGCAAGGCTACAGAGAACTCAGGGTGAGTGAAGAAATAATAGAATTAAAGAGAATTAAGTGTTGAGAGTAGAAAGTGAAAAACTGATGTTGTCTGTCCCTAGTAATTGCGACTGTGACTCTTGCAGGTGCTGTATCCAATCTTAGATGTGAAGAGGCAGACTGAGTACTGGCGTTCATCATCTCTGTGGCAGTCTCTCTACCATCCCATTCCCCTTTCCCCCTCCGGGGTACTCAGCACGAAGGATTAATATTCGTTGTGAGTAGCTCGGGTCGGGACTGAGGAGTTATCTTCTGCTTCTGAGGAAATCGAATTGAAGTATCCTCACAGATTGAAGTGCCATCACCCTAAATTTAGGGAAAAAACTGATTTCCTCCTGAGCAGAATGGCAGAAGGAATTCATATAAAAGCATTAGCCACCGTTTTGGAAGGGTTACAGAAACAATTAAATAACACCATAGAAGAAACAGTCCAAATAAAACAGAGAATAAATGAGTTAGGGAACACCGCTAAATCAAATGAATCTGTGTTTTCACAAATCCCTAGCCCTTCACAGTCTGCAGGTATATCCACTCAAGTAATTCATGCGGTTTCCCCTATTATTCCTTTGGCTCAACCCGAGCACTTCGGTGGGGATCCAAATAAGGCGCAGATTTTTCTGACCCAATGCTCATTGCATTTTTTATGTAGACCAGTCATTTTTTCCGAAGACCAGTTGTAGGAGGCTGGACTGGCTTGTAGTGAGTACCAAGGGGTACTTGCACCTTGCACCAGGCCCAGTTATCCCTTATTAGTGTATAGGGTGTCTAGCAGCTTAGGCTGATAGATAATGGTAGCTTAGCAGAGCAGCTTAGGCTGAACTAGGAGACGTGTGAAGCTACTACAGTACCACTTAGTGTCAGATGCACAATATCATAAGAAAACACAATACACAGTTATACTAAAAATAAAGGTACTTTATTTTTATGACAATATGCCAAAGTATCTTAGAGTGTACCCTCAGTGAGAGGATAGGAAATATACACAAGATATATATACACAATAGCAAAAATATGCAGTATAGTCTTAGAAAACAGTGCAAACAATGTATAGTTACAATAGGATGCAATGGGGAAACATAGGGATAGGGGCAACACAAACCATATACTCCAAAAGTGGAATGCGAACCACGAATGGACCCCAAACCTATGTGACCTTGTAGAGGGTCGCTGGGACTATTAGAAAATAGTGAGAGTTAGAAAAATAACCCTCCCCAAGACCCTGAAAAGTGAGTGCAAAGTGCACTAAAGTTCCCCTAAGGACAAAGAAGTCGTGTTAGAGGAATAATGCAGGAAAGACACAAACCAACAATGCAACAACTGTGGATTTCCAATCTAGGGTACCTGTGGACCAAGGGGACCAAGTCCAAAAGTCACAAGCAAGTCGGAGATGGGCAGATGCCCAGGAAATGCCAGCTGCGGGTGCAAAGAAGCTTCTACTGGACAGAAGAAGCTGAGGTTTCTGCAGGAACGAAAAGGGCTAGAGACTTTCCCTTTGGTGGACGGATCCCTCTCGCCGTGGCAAGTTGTGCAGAAGTGTTTTCCCACCGAAAGAACGCCAACAAGCCTTGCTAGCTGCAAATTGTGCGGTTAGCGTTTTTGGACGCTGCTGAGGCCCAGGAGGGACCAGGAGGTCGCAAATTGGACCAGCAGAGAGAGGGGACGTCGAGCAAGACTAAGAGCCCTCTCTGAAGCCAGTAGCACCCGGAAAAGTGCCAGGAACAGGCACTACAAGGATGCGTGAAACAGTGCTCGCCGAAGTTGCACAAAGGAGTCCCACGTCGCCGGAGACCAACTTAGAAAGTCGTGCAATGCAGGTTAGAGTGCCGTGGACCCAGGCTTGGCTGTGCACAAAGGATTTGCGCCGGAAGTGCACAGGGGCCGGAGTAGCTGCAAAAGTCGCGGTTCCCAGCAATGCAACCCAGCGAGGTGAGGCAAGGACTTACCTCCACCAAACTTGGACTGAAGAGTCACTGGACTGTGGGGGTCACTTGGACAGAGTCGCTGGATTCGAGGGACCTCGCTCGTCGTGCTGAGAGGAGACCCAAGGGACCAGTAATGCAGCTTTTTGGTGCCTGCGGTTGCAGGGGGAAGATTCCGTCGACCCACGGGAGATTTCTTCTGAGCTTCTGGTGCAGAGAGGAGGCAGGCTACCCCCACAGCATGCACAAGCAGGAAAACAGTCGAGAAGGCGGCAGGATCAGCGTTACAGAGTTGCAGTAGTCGTCTTTGCTACTATGTTGCAGGTTTGCAGGCTTCCAGCGCGGTCAGCAGTCGATTCCTTGGCAGAAGGTGAAGAGAGAGATGCAGAGGAACTCGGATGAGCTCTTGCATTCGTTATCTAAAGTTTCCCCAGAGACAGAAACCCTAAATAGCCAGAAAAGAGGGTTTGGCTACCTAGGAGAGAGGATAGGCTACTAACACCTGAAAGAGCCTATCAGAAGGAGTCTCTGACGTCACCTGGTGGCACTGGCCACTCAGAGCAGTCCAGTGTGCCAGCAGTACCTCTGTTTCCAAGATGGCAGAGGTCTGGAGCACACTGGAGGAGCTCTGGACACCTCCCAGGGGAGGTGCAGGTCAGGGGAGTGGTCACTCCCCTTTCCTTTTTCAAGTTTCGCGCCAGAGCAGGGCTAAGGGGTCCCCTGAACCGGTGTAGACTGGCTTATGCAGAATTGGGCACCTCTGTGCCCAACAAAGCATTTCCAGAGGCTGGGGGAGGCTACTCCTCCCCTGCCTTCACACCATTTTCCAAAGGGAGAGGGTGTCACACCCTCTCTCAGAGGAAGTTCTTTGTTCTGCCATCCTGGGCCAGGCCTGGCTGCACCCCAGGAGGGCAGATGCCTGTCTGAGGGGTTGGCAGCAGCAGCAGCTGCAGTGAAACCCCAGGAAGGGCAGTTTGGCAGTACCAGGGTCTGTGCTACAGACCACTGGGATCATGGGATTGTGCCAACTATGCCAGGATGGCATAGAGGGGGCAAATCCATGATCATAGACATGTTACATGGCCATATTCGGAGTTACCATTGTGAAGCTACATATAGGTAGTGACCTATATGTAGTGCACGCGTGTAATGGTGTTCCCGCACTCACAAAGTTCAGGGAATTGGCTCTGAACAATGTGGGGGCACCTTGGCCAGTGCCAGGGTGCCCTCACACTAAGTAACTTTGCACCTAACCTTTACAAGGTAAAGGTTAGACATATAGGTGACTTATAAGTTACTTAAGTGCAGTGTAAAATGGCTGTGAAATAACGTGGACGTTATTTCACTCAGGCTGCAGTGGCAGGCCTGTGTAAGAATTGTCAGAGCTCCCTATGGGTGGCAAAAGAAATGCTGCAGCCCATAGGGATCTCCTGGAACCCCAATACCCTGGGTACCTCAGTACCATATACTAGGGAATTATAAGGGTGTTCCAGTAAGCCAATGTAAATTGGTAAAATTGGTCACTAGCCTGTTAGTGACAATTTGAATGAAATGAGAGAGCATAACCACTGAGGTTCTGGTTAGCAGAGCCTCAGTGAGACAGTTAGGCACCACACAGGGAACACATACATATAGGCCACAACCTTATGAGCACTGGGGTACTGACTAGCAGGGTCCCAGTGACACATAACAAATATACTGAAAACATAGGGTTTTCACTATGAGCACTGGGCCCTGGCTAGCAGGATCCCAGTGAGACAGTGAAAACACCCTGACATACACTCACAAACAGGCCAAAAGTGGGGGTAACAAGGCTAGAAAGAGGCTACTTTCTCACACAACCCCCCCCCAAACGAAGGACAATAAGGCTAACCTTGGCCAGTTGAGACTTTATTGTCTAAGTGGTGATAAGAAGAGAGTAGCTCTGCAATAGACTGGCCACTATATGGTTACTTCCCAGTGGGGATGTGAACCACCCTGTTTGAAGTTTTTTAGCTAAGCAACAATGTGAAGATGTATTTTCAGAGTTTCTATCAGTAAGTTTTAGTTTAGAGCAGTGGGAATTGTCCACTGAACCTATTTGTAGTGATGGAAATGCCAGACAGGGATGCTGTCTCAGAAAAGCCATAGCTGGGCAAAAACTTTGTCCATATGGCTGGAAGAGAGAACAGGGATGCTGTTTCTCTTGGGTTGGAGCAGGGCAGGGATGCTGTCCTATGAGCTCCACACTAGGGCAGGGATGCTGTCCTAAGTGTTGTGAGGCAGTGCAGAGTTTCTGCACTAAAGTTTCTCTGGGAGGGTTGGAGGGATGCTCCATGTTAACTAAAATGGTGCTCTTTTTCTCACCAATGTTAGTTATCCCACAGAGAGGTACTTCCACCTCAGGGAGTACAGTTTTGCCAACTGATGATTCCCTTGGAACAGGTACCACCCCAGGAGAGGTTTCTCCCACCACAGGAATGGTATCCTGAATGGTAGGGTGGTTAGGGGATACTGTGATACCCTTTTTACCTGTTGATGGAGAGGGATCCTGAGTTTTCAGGCCTTCTCTCCTTTGCTTTTTCATTTCTGTAGAAATGAGAGGGAACAATTCCTCTGGGATGCCCAGCATGGCTGCATGGGCATAAAACTCTACATCAGCCCAACCTGAGGCCTCTAGGTCATTACCTAAGAGACAGTCTACAGGTAAACTAGGTGATACCACCACCTGCTTAGGGCCAGTAACTCCACCCCAACTAAACTGAATTATAGCTAAGGGAAGAAACTTAGTGGAGTTATGGACATCAATAATCTTATACTGCTGTCCAATGATGTGTTGATCAGGGTGTACTAGGTTTTCAGTCACCAAAGTGATACTGGCACCTGTGTCCCTGTAGGCCAAGGCCTCAACACCATTTATTGAAACTGTCTGCCTGTACTTATCCATTGTAAGGGGACAAGCAGCCAGTGTGGCAAGGCCAATGCCACTAGGTGTGACAGAAACTGTCTTGGGACTGACTACCCCAGTTTCTATGATGGACCCATAAGTGAACCCAACTACACCCTTTGCTTGACTGTTGCCAGCAGTCCCACCACTAGTACCACTACTGCTAGGGGCACTAGAGCTTGATGTATTAGTGGTGGTAGGCTCAGGGGGTTTACCTGGACAGGACTTATCCCCTGGCCTATGGCCTCTGTTTTTACACACAAAGCACCAAGGCTTTTTAATGTGTGCAGGTTGAGAAGAAGAGGAAGAATTAGTTTTATCCCCACACTCTGAAGAGTGTTTAAGATTTGAAGTGGGATCTTTGGTTTTACCCTTATCCCCATGCTTATCTTGAGATTTTTCACCATCTTTCTTCTTAGTGTTCTCTTTGTCACCCCCTGTATGAACTTTTCTGTTCACCCTTGTTCTGACCCATTTGTCTGCCTTCTTTCCCAATTCTTGGGGAGAGGTCAGATCAGAGTCCACCAAGTACTGGTGCAACAAATCAGACACACAATTATTAAGAATATGCTCTCTCAGGATCAAGTTATACAGGCTGTCATAATCAGTAACTTTACTGCCATGTCACCACCCCTCCAAGGCCTTCACTGAATGGTCAATGAAATCAACCCAGTCTTGTGAAGACTCCTTTTTGGTCTCTCTGAACTTTATCCTGTATTGTTCAGTGGTTAAGCCATAACCATCCAGGAGTGCATTCTTAAGAACTTGGAAATTATTAGCATCATTTTCTTTCACAGTAAGGAGTCTAAGAACTTGGAAATTATTAGCATCATTTTCTTTCACAGTAAGGAGTCTATCCCTACCTTTTCCACTAAATGATAGCCATAGGATAGCAGCCCACTGCCTTTGAGGGACATCCTGTACAACACAGGCCCTCTCAAGTGCAGCAAACCACTTGTTAATGTCATCCCCCTCCTTGTAAGGGGGAACTATCTTGTGCAGATTCCTGGAATCATGCTCTTTTACAGGATGACTATGGGGAATACTGCTGCTGCCACCATGGGTTTCTAAACCCAGTTTCTGTCTCTCCTTCTCTACTTCTAAAGTCTGTCTATCCAAATCCAGCTGTTGCTTCTTGAGCTTCAGTCTGGTTTGTTCCACTCTCAATCTATTGAGCTCCCTTTCTAACAATCTGTCATCAGGGTGGGTGGGAGGGACATGCCTTGAAACAGAAGTATGGTGAGAATGGACAGAAAGAGACCTGTCCCTTACAGAAGCCACCCTAACAGCTTGGTTAACAGAAACATCACTACCAGTATGGTGAGAATAAATGCTTTTGCTATGATGTGAGACAACACTATTTATATGGTGTGGCTCATCATCATTACCAACTATGCTAGACTGTCTAGTAATGGGCAGGCTAGGAAGTTTCTTTCCTGAATCTTTTCCTGGGGGAGTCCCTGGATCAGATTGAGAACCATTAGCTACTTTTTCAACAGATTGGGCACTTATGGCCTTATCCTGTACTCTAAGCATGTTAATTAACAGTTCTTAGGAAGGATTCTTCCCTACACTCAAACCTCTCTCTATGCAGAGACTCCTTGCTCCTTTCCAGCTAAGGTGATCATATGCAAGTTTGGACAGATCAACATTTTGGCCTGTGCCAGACATTTTTAGAGAGAGTTAAAGTGATAGTAAAAGATAAAAAGTTTGTCAGAGCTTTTAGAAAGACAGAGAAAAAAAACTTTTTAACCTTTTTAGAACTTTTTAGAAAGTTAGAAGTACTTTTCAGCACTTAGAAAAGAGTGAAAAGAGGAAATGCAAAACTTTTTGGCTATGTGTATATACACTGACCTTGTTTTGTATATTTTTCTCTTATGAAAAGTACAATGACAAGAGTGGTAAGTAGTCTCAAAGCACTTATCCCACCGCTGCACAACCAATGTAGGAGGCTGGACTGGCTTGTAGTGAGTACCAAGGGGTACTTGCACCTTGCACCAGGCCCAGTTATCCCTTATTAGTGTATAGGGTGTCTAGCAGCTTAGGCTGATAGATAATGGTAGCTTAGCAGAGCAGCTTAGGCTGAACTAGGAGACGTGTGAAGCTACTACAGTACCACTTAGTGTCATATGCACAATATCATAAGAAAACACAATACACGGTTATACTAAAAATAAAGGTACTTTATTTTTATGACAATATGCCAAAGTATCTTAGAGTGTACCCTCAGTGAGAGGATAGGAAATATACACAAGATATATATACACAATAGCAAAAATATGCAGTATAGTCTTAGAAAACAGTGCAAACAATGTATAGTTACAATAGGATGCAATGGGGAAACATAGGGATAGGGGCAACACAAACCATATACTCCAAAAGTGGAATGCGAACCACGAATGGACCCCAAACCTATGTGACCTTGTAGAGGGTCGCTGGGACTATTAGAAAATAGTGAGAGTTAGAAAAATAACCCTCCCCAAGACCCTGAAAAGTGAGTGCAAAGTGCACTAAAGTTCCCCTAAGGACAAAGAAGTCGTGTTAGAGGAATAATGCAGGAAAGACACAAACCAACAATGCAACAACTGTGGATTTCCAATCTAGGGTACCTGTGGACCAAGGGGACCAAGTCCAAAAGTCACAAGCAAGTCGAAGATGGGCAGATGCCCAGGAAATGCCAGCTGCGGGTGCAAAGAAGCTTCTACTGGACAGAAGAAGCTGAGGTTTCTGCAGGAACGAATAGGGCTAGAGACTTCCCCTTTGGTGGACGGATCCCTCTCGCCGTGGAGAGTCGTGCAGAAGTATTTTCCCGCCAAAAGAATGCCAACAAGCCTTGCTAGCTGCAAATCGTGCGGTTAGCGTTTTTGGACGCTGCTGAGGCCCAGGAGGGACCAGGAGGGACCAGGAGGTCGCAAATTGGACCAGCAGAGAGAGGGGACGTCGAGCAAGACAAGGAGCCCTCTCTGAAGCCAGTAGCACCCGGAGAAGTGCCAGTAACAGGCACTACGAGGATGCATGAAACGGTGCTTGCCGAAGTTGCACAAAGGAGTCCCACGTCGCCGGAGACCAACTTAGAAAGTCGTGCAATGCAGGTTAGAGTGCCGTGGACCCAGGCTTGGCTGTGCACAAAGGATTTCTGCCGGAAGTGCACAGGGGCCGGAGTAGCTGCAAAAGTCGCGGTTCCCAGCAATGCAGCCCAGCGAGGTGAGGCAAGGACTTACCTCCACCAAACTTGGACTGAAGAGTCACTGGACTGTGGGGGTCACTTGGACAGAGTCGCTGGATTCGAGGGACCTCGCTCGTCGTGCTGAGAGGAGACCCAAGGGACCGGTAATGCAGCTTTTTGGTGCCTGCGGTTGCAGGGGGAAGATTCCGTCGACCCACGGGAGATTTCTTCGGAGCTTCTGGTGCAGAGAGGAGGCAGGCTACCCCCACAGCATGCACAAGCAGGAAAACAGTCGAGAAGGCGGCAGGATCAGCGTTACAGAGTTGCAGTAGTCGTCTTTGCTACTATGTTGCAGGTTTGCAGGCTTCCAGCGTGGTCAGCAGTCGATTCCTTGGCAGAAGGTGAAGAGAGAGATGCAGAGGAACTCGGATGAGCTCTTGCATTCGTTATCTAAAGTTTCCCCAGAGACAGAGACCCTAAATAGCCAGAAAAGAGGGTTTGGCTACCTAGGAGAGAGGATAGGCTACTAACACCTGAAGGAGCCTATCAGAAGGAGTCTCTGATGTCACCTGGTGGCACTGGCCACTCAGAGCAGTCCAGTGTGCCAGCAGTACCTCTGTTTCCAAGATGGCAGAGGTCTGGAGCACACTGGAGGAGCTCTGGACACCTCCCAGGGGAGGTGCAGGTCAGGGGAGTGGTCACTCCCCTTTCCTTTGTCCAGTTTCGCGCCAGAGCAGGGCTAAGGGGTCCCCTGAACCAGTGTAGACTGGCTTATGCAGAATTGGGCACCTCTGTGCCCAACAAAGCATTTCCAGAGGCTGGGGGAGGCTACTCCTCCCCTGCCTTCACACCATTTTCCAAAGGGAGAGGGTGTCACACCCTCTCTCAGAGGAAGTTCTTTGTTCTGCCATCCTGGGCCAGGCCTGGCTGGACCCCAGGAGGGCAGATGCCTGTCTGAGGGGTTGGCAGCAGCAGCAGCTGCAGTGAAACCCCAGGAAGGGCAGTTTGGTAGTACCAGGGTCTGTGCTACAGACCACTGGGATCATGGGATTGTGCCAACTATGCCAGGATGGCATAGAGGGGGCAATTCCATGATCATAGACATGTTACATGGCCATATTCGGAGTTACCATTGTGAAGCTACATATAGGTAGTGACCTATATGTAGTGCACGCGTGTAATGGTGTCCCCGCACTCACAAAGTTCAGGGAATTGGCTCTGAACAATGTGGGGGCACCTTGGCTAGTGCCAGGGTGCCCTCACACTAAGTAACTTTGCACCTAACCTTTACCAGGTAAAGGTTAGACATATAGGTGACTTATAAGTTACTTAAGTGCAGTGTAAAATGGCTGTGAAATAACGTGGACGTTATTTCACTCAGGCTGCAGTGGCAGGCCTGTGTAAGAATTGTCAGAGCTCCCTATGGGTGGCAAAAGAAATGCTGCAGCCCATAGGGATCTCCTGGAACCCCAATACCCTGGGTACCTCAGTACCATATACTAGGGAATTATAAGGGTGTTCCAGTAAGCCAATGTAAATTGGTAAAATTGGTCACTAGCCTGTTAGTGACAATTTGAATGAAATGAGAGAGCATAACCACTGAGGTTCTGGTTAGCAGAGCCTCAGTGAGACAGTTATGCACCACACAGGGAACACATACATATAGGCCACAACCTTATGAGCACTGGGGTCCTGACTAGCAGGGTCCCAGTGACACATAACAAATATACTGAAAACATAGGGTTTTCACTATGAGCACTGGGCCCTGGCTAGCAGGATCCCAGTGAGACAGTGAAAACACCCTGACATACACTCACAAACAGGCCAAAAGTGGGGGTAACAAGGCTAGAAAGAGGCTACTTTCTCACACTAGTCCAAAGTGGCATTTATATTGTCTTATCTGACAGGAGATGCGGCCGCATGATCCATGCCAATAATTTCCAGAAATGATCCTGTTTTATATAATTTCCAAAATTTAAAGGAAGAGTTCTTAAGAATATTTGATCGGCGAACTGCAGCTCCAGCCACTGACAATGAACTACTGGAAATCAGGCAAGGTAATAAAGATCTAGTAGCCTATCTGGCTCATTTCAATAAACTCATTGTAGAGACTGCCTGGCCGGAGTCAAAAAGAGCCGCCATATTTTATCGTGGACTGAGAGATGAATTGAAAGATACCTTAGCACAAGTTCCAAATAGACCCACCGAAATTTCGGAGTTAATTGATCTTGTGTTACAGATTGACCACCGATTAACTGAACGAAGAGCAGAAAAGAGAAGAGAGTATTCACCATTTCCCCTGAGAATTGATCGTATAAGAAATGATCATACGAGAGCCGGAGAAGGGATAGCGATAGAAGAACCAATGCAAATTGGTTCCATCCGAGGTCCTTTATCTAAGGAAGAAAAAGAGAAAAGAAGAGTGAATCAACTATGTTTATATTGCGGTGCATCTGGGCATTTTGTTAAAAACTGTACCAAGAAACCCAAAGCTCTTCAGTCGGGAAAAGGCCAGCTTCATCAGTAGAGGGAGTTGCCCTGATGAAAGCAGAACCCAAGACAACTCCTTTAGATCAACGAATGGCGAATACCTTACAAACCGCAGCGCCACATTTGGTACAAACAGTATCAGTTAAGACCCTTGAGAAGGAAATTCAAGGGATCTCAGTTATGATAGACTCTGGAGCTACGGGCAACTTCTGTGATATCAAATACGCTCGTAAAAGGGGTATTCGATTTATCAACAAATCTACTTTGGAAGTAGTAAGAGCTGTGGATGGAACCAATCTTTCTTCAGGACCCATTTCCCATGAGACCGAACCAATTCAGATGCAAGGTTTTGGTGGACATCAGGAGCAGATAATCTTTAATTTGATAGATGCTCCACAATTTCAACTCATTTTGGGTCTGCCCTGGCTTACAGAACATAATCCACAAATTGATTGGAGCAAAAGAACGATCAAGATGAATTCCTCTTACTGCAAAGAGAATTGCTTTCATGATGGAGTGGAAGTGTCCACCAAGTCCCAAGCGGCCTGTTTATCATCACACTCTCCAATGATCTGTGCACTAAAGACAGCAGAAATCCCAAAAGAATATGAGGATTTAGTCGCCGTTTTTGATGAAAAGGAGGCTGAGAAATTGCCACCACATCGACCCTACGACTGCAAAATTGAACTGGAACCAGGTGCGATATTGCCATGTAGCAGAATATACGCATTGACCGAAGCAGAGAATCAACATTTAAAGGAGTGTTTGGATCAATATCTTGCTAATGGTTTTATTCGTCCTTCTGAATCTCCAGTGTCATCCCCACTATTTTTCATACCAAAGAAGGATGGGAGGCTTCGAACTTGCATTGATTATCGAGCCCTCAATCAGGTTACCATCAAGAATCGATACCCACTGCCTTTAGTGTCAGTTTTACTAGATCAAGTAAAGAATGCTAGAATCTACACCAAATTGGACCTGCGAGGAGCATATCATTTGATTCGAGTGGCTTCAGGGGATGAATGGAAAACCGCTTTTCGGACTCAATACGGATTATTTGAATATCAAGTGATGCCTTATGGATTATGCAATGCTCCCGCTGCCTTCCAGCATTTCGTTAATGATATATTACGAGAATTCCTCGACCGGATTGCCGTGGTTTATATAGATGACATTTTAATATTTTCCGACAATCTACAGGAGCACATTTCCCATGTTCGATCCATCCTCACAAGGTTGCAAGAAAACCATCTCTATGTAAAATTGGAGAAGTGTGCATTTCATGTGGAACGAGTTGAGTTCTTAGGATTCATTTTGTCACCAGAAGGAGTTAGTATGGATCCTGCCAAGATAAAGACAGTGCAACATTGGCCTTCTCCTTGCAATGTCAAAGAGATCCAGAGTTTCTTGGGGTTCGCTAATTTTTATCGAAGATTCATATCCAATTTTTCTCAAACAGTTACACCCATTACTCGATTGTTGAAGAAAGGAGTGAAGTTTGAGTGGACAAAAGAAGCTGAAAATGCTTTTAATTTTTTGAAGAATTCCTTCGTCTCAGCTCCAATCTTGCTCCACCCCAATCCAGATGAGCCATATTATGTGGAGGCAGATGCTTCAGATGTTGCCATAGGAGGTATCCTTTCCCAGCGTCATAAAGATACAGGTCAATTACATCCAGTGGCCTATTTCTCTCGAAAATTAACACCACCAGAGATAAATTATTCAATTGCGGATAAGGAGCTATTGGCAGTCAAATAAACTTTTCGTGAGTGGAGGCATTACATTTTGGGAGCTAAGCATAAAGTGACCGTTTACACGGACCACCGAAATTTACAGTTTTAAAAATCTGCTCGAACTCTAACAGCTAGACAACTGTGTTGGTCCCTATATTTTGCAGACTTTGATTTTGTTATCACTTTCAGACCAGGAAAAGTAAATGGGAAGGCAGATGCTCTATCTCGAATTGATACCGGTGCAGTTAAAGAGCCTCCAAAAAAAGAATTGATTATTCCACAAGAGAAGTTCATATCTGCCATATTGTATGAAAATTTAACCAAAGAAATTCAAGAAAACTTAACATTCGAAGGAATGCTGAAGTGGTCCAAAGAAGGCCAAGGAAGAGAAATCAAAAGAGGTTTGCCATACTTTAAAGGTGCACTGTATGTTCCGACTGTGGAGCTGCAAGAAAAAATTCTTCAGGCTTATCATGACGATCAATTGGCTGGACACAAAGGAATTCAAAAGACTCAAAATCTAATACAACGAGAATTTTGGTGGCCAAAAATGAAAACTCAGATAATACAATATGTGTCAACTTGTGACAAATGTCAAAGAGGGAAATCAAATAGAACAGCTTCACAAGGTCTGTTAAGACCTTTGCCCACTGCACCCCATGCCTGGCATACTGTTACTATGGATTTTATAGTGGACCTCCCTAGTAGCCAAGGTTTTAACACTATCCTAGTTTTTGTAGACACTTTCACTAAAATGGCGCATTTCATTCCTTTGAAAGAAATCCCTTGAGCCCCACAGGTTCCACAGTTGTTTACACAACACATAGTACGCGCCTATGGTATCCCAAAAATTCTAGTTTCAGACAGGGGGTCCCAATTTGTTTCTCGCTTTTGGAAGGCCTTTAGTAAAAGATTAGGAATTGATTCTCGTTACTCTACCAGTTACCATCCTGAAACCGATGGGCAAACAGAGAGAGTGAATCAAGAGTTAGAACAGTATTTAAGACTCAATTTATTCGATAAAGAGAAGGAATGGCCCGAGTTGATGTGGGCAGCTGAATTTGCTTACAATAATGCTGTTCATTCCACCACTGGGTTCACCCCCTTTTATCTGAACCATGGTAGACATCCTAATGTAATGTTGGGTAAAGAAGATGATTCAGTGCCTGCAGTAGAAGAGATGGTGAGGGATTTGCAGACCACGTTAGTTAGGGCTAGAAAAAACATCATTCAAGCAAAAGACTCATATAAGACTCAGGCTGATAGAAAAAGAAGAGAGAGCCCCATTTATTCGAAAGGAGACAAAGTTTGGTTATCCACTTGTCATTTACGTCTCAAAGGAAATCTCAAATTTCAGCCACGATTTATAGGCCCATTCAAAGTTGACAAGATGATCAATCCAGTGGCAGTTAAATTGAAGTTGCCAGCTCATCTAAAGATACATCCTGTTTTCCATGTCTCCTTGTTAAAGAACAGTCCTCCAAATTTACGTCAAAACTCCCCTCCAATTCCTATCCAGATTAGCTCTGCAGGAGAGTATGAGGTCAATCAAATCTTAGATTCCAAAATCCGTAATGGCCAGCTTTATTATCTAATTGATTGGAAAGGTTATGGTCCAGAGGAACGATCCTGGGAGCCGCACGAGTATGTACATGCTTCAAGATTAGTGAGAAACTTTCATAGAACCTACCCAAGCAAACCTAAATTGGAGAACTGTTCCTTGAGGGGGAGTACTGTCATGACCACACAAACTTGCCAAGTCAAATCAAAGAAGTGCATGAGAAAAGCAAAGAGATATCCTCAGTGGAGACAGCAAAGCCCAAACTGGAAGAAGGTTTGCAGAGTAATCTTGCGCTTATTTCAAAGGAAGAATCAAGAAGAGAAGATCCAAGATGGCCGCTGTGAGTCCTGAAGGTTAGTTACAGTTCTAGTCTTGCAATCGGTTGGTTGCTAGGTTACGAGCTCTCCAGCTGGAAGCCTTGCACTTCAACTGAGGTCTGACAGGAATCAGCTGTGTGGAGAGAGAGCGCGCTTCAGAACAGAAACTCCTGTCAGGTAAAATTACATTTGAAGATTATATTACAGAAAACGGATAAATATTGTCAAGGTTTATTCGAAGAGTTTGATAGTAGACCGTTCCCGTGGAAGTCGGCAAGGCTACAGAGTTAATGTATGAATTAACCTTATGTTTACAAGGTTCTTGTTTAAGATATTAAAGTCAAAGAAAAAACGAACTTTAAAAGAGCAAGTATCTACAAATGTCAAGGTTATAAACAAAGGCCAAGTTTAAAGGAGAAACGAACTGTTAACAAATAAGCATTTACAAATTCAATGGTAATAAACCAAAATAGAGTTTAAAAGAGAAACAAACTTAAATAAACAAGCATTTACAACTACAAGTTATCGACAGATGTCGAAGTAAGGAAGGAGAAACTAACTGTAATAAACAAGCATTTACAAATACAAGTTATCAACAAATGTCGAAGTAAGAAAGGAGAAACAAACTTTAATAAACAAGCATTTACAAATACAAGTATTGACAGAAGTCACAATAAGACAGGAGAAATTAAATAACATCAACTGATTTGAAGAACACATTATCACCAACTATATATATATATATATATAGCAACATAAAACCAATCTCTAACAAAGGTTGAGAAGTTCTTCCAGAATCAGTAATAAGCATTTTTTTAAGAAGAGCTATCATTTATAGAGAGAAGCAAGGCTACAGAGAACTCAGGGTGAGTGAAGAAATAATAGAATTAAAGAGAATTAAGTGTTGAGAGTAGAAAGTGAAAAACTGATGTTGTATGTCCCTAGTAATTGCGACTGTGACTCTTGCAGGTGCTGTATCCAATCTTAGATGTGAAGAGGCAGACTGAGTACTGGCGTTCATCATCTCTGTGGCAGTCTCTCTACCATCCGATTCCCCTTTCCCCCTCCGGGGTACTCAGCACGAAGGATTCATATTCGTTGTGAGTAGCTCGGGTCGGGACTGAGGAGTTATCTTCTGCTTCTGAGGAAATCGAATTGAAGTATCCTGACACTGGCAGTGCAGGCTTCATCCCCTTCTTCACAGCTAGTGCTGGCTCCTTACCCTACCTCACAGCTGGCGCAGGCCCCTTCCCCTTCCTCACAGCTGGCGCAGGCCCCTTCCCCTTCCTCACAGCTGTTGCAGGACTCTTCCCTTTCATCCCTGGTGGTGCTGGCTCCTTCCCCTTCAGTGTCGTAGGTCTGGTATCCTCACCACCATGAGTAGGTGGTGCTACCAATGTCCCCGTGGACTGTTTGGCTGAGGTGCCGGGCTGTGTCCTTGGTACCCTGCCCATACGTGCAGGATGGGGGAGGGGTAGGGAAGAGGTCAAGTTGGGCAAGGAAAAGCCTTTCAGGGACATTGCAGTGGGAGGAAGTAGGAGTAATGGGAGTGGAGGATGAGGGAGTGGTTGTCGGAGGTGTATGTCTGCTGGGTTTGGGTGCAGGTGCATTGGCTGTATGCTGATGTGAGGTGGATGTCTGTTGGGTGTCTGAGTGCTCCACCTGGAACACCAACGCAGACAAAGATGATGACGTGAGTACAGCTGCCTAGCATACAAGGGAGGGAGGGTGGAAAAGGAGAGTGACACACACATGCACAACACACACCAAACACACACACACACCATACACACAACCAACTGCACAAGAAAAACAATCTGTCCCCGAAAAACAGCAGAATAATGCAAGGAAAACAGGAATTGACTAAAGTGATTCTAATTAGATCAACGTCAAAATTACTAAATCGATTTGGCAATGAAACAGATATGTACACATGTACAAGAAAAGGACACAGCCCAGTCCAAAGGTCAAAGGGCCCACATGGCCACAGGGCATAGTCTAAGGCCCAACTCGAATCCTGAGCACATCGGGATAGAACACTGCAGGTGCATCAGTTTGCAAATAGGCAGGCACCTAAGGGAGAGAGGGGTATCTCAGCCGGATGCTGGAACAAGCCCACTGGTTCTGGAGGGGGCAAAATGCCCATTGCTTTGTCCTGGGGAGTGCAAGGCCACAGTCTCTCAAGTGGGTGACTTCCCCACTGGTTCTGGAGGGGGGTCCATGCCCATCGCTCTGTCCTGGGGAGTGCAAGGGCACAGTCTTGCGAGTGGGTAACTTTCCCACTGGTTCTGGAGGGGGCACCATGCCCATTGCTTTGTCCTGAGGAGTGCAAGGCCACAGTCTCTCAGGTGGGTGAATGGCCCACTGGTTCTGGAGGGAGCTCCATGCCCATTTCCCTCTGCTGTGGAGTGCAAGGCCAGAGTCTCTCAGGTGGATGACTTTTCCACTGCTTCCGGAGGAGGCAACATGCACATCGCTCTGTTCTGGAGAGTGCAAGGCCACAGTCTCTCAGGTGGGTGAATGGCCCACTGGTTCTGGAGGGAGCTCCATGCCCATTTCCCTCTGCTGGGGAGTGCAAGGCCAGAGTCTCTCAGGTGGATTACTTTCCCACTGGTTCCGGAGGAGGCAACATGCACATCGTTCTGTTCTGGAGAGTGCAAGGCCACAGTCTCTCAGGTGGGTGGCTTGCTCACTGGTTTTGGAGGGGGCAGCATGCCCTTTGCTTTGTCCTGCGAGTGCAAGGCCACAGTCTCTCAGGTGGGTGACTTGCCCACTGGTTCTGGAGGGGGCTCCATGCCCATTGCTCTGTCCTGGGGAGTGCAAGGCCACAGTCTCTCGAGTGGGAGACTTTCCCACTGGTTCTGGAGTGGGCAACATGCTCATTGCTTTGTCCTGGGGAGTGCAAGGCCACAGTCTCTCAAGTGGGTGACTTGCCTACTGGTTCTGGAGGGGGCAACACGCCCTTTGCTTTGTCCTGGGGAGTGCAAGGCCACGGTCTCTCAAGTGGGTGACTTGCCTACTGGTTCTGGAGGGGGCTCCATGCCCATTGCTCTGTCCTGGGGAGTGCAAGACCACAGTCTCTCGAGTGGGTGACTTTCCCACTGGTTCGGGAGGGTGCATCATGCCCATTGCTTTGTGCTAGGGAGTGCAAGGCCACAGTTTCTCAGGTGGGTGAATTGCCCACTGGTTCTGGAGGGAGCTCCATGCCCATTTCTCTCTGCTGGGGAGTGCAAGGCCACAGTCTCTCAGGTGGGTGAATTGCCCACTGGTTGCAGAGGAGGCAACATGCCCATTGCTTTGTCATGGGGAGTGCAAGGCC
This sequence comes from Pleurodeles waltl, assembly GCF_031143425.1. Classification (NCBI taxonomy): domain Eukaryota; kingdom Metazoa; phylum Chordata; class Amphibia; order Caudata; family Salamandridae; genus Pleurodeles; species Pleurodeles waltl. Next base: position 1,313,559,430 of record NC_090447.1, read on the forward strand.
ACAGTCTCTCAGGTGGGTGACTTGCCCACTGGTTCTGGAGGGGGGTCCATGCCTATCGCTCTGTCCTGGGGAGTGCAAGGGTACAGTCTCGCGAGTGGGTAACTTTCCCACTGGTTCTGGAGGGGGCACCATGCCCATTGCTTTGCCCTGAGGAGTGCAAGGCCACAGTCTCTCAGGTGGGTGAATGGTCCACTGGTTCTGGAGGGAGCTCCATGCCCATTTCCCTCTGCTGGGGAGTGCAAGGCCAGAGTCTCTCAGGTGGATGACTTTCCCACTGGTTCCGGAGGAGTCAACATGCACATCGCTCTGTCCTGGAGAGTGCAAGGCCACAGTCTCTCAGGTGGGTGACTTGCTCACTGGTTTTGGAGGGGGCAGCATGCCCTTTGCTTTGTCCTGCGAGTGCAAGGCCACAGTCTCTCAGGTGGGTGACTTGCCCACTGGTTCTGGAGGGGGCTCCATGTCCATTGCTCTGTCCTGGGGAGTGCAAGGCCACAGTCTCTCGAGTGGGTGACTTTCCCACTGGTTCTGGAGGGGGCAACATGCCCATTGCTTTGTCCTGGGGAGTGCAAGGCCACAGTCTCTCAGGTGGGTGACTTGCCTACTGGTTCTGGAGGGGGCAACACACCCTTTGCTTTGTCCTGGGGAGTGCAAGGCCACGTTCTCTCAAGTGGGTGACTTGCCTCCTGGTTCCGGAGGGGGCTCCATGCCCATTGCTCTGTCCTGGGGAGTGCAAGACCACAGTCTCTCGAGTGGGTGACTTTCCCACTGGTTCTGGAGGGTGCATCATGCCCATTGCTTTGTGCTAGGGAGTGCAAGGCCATAGTCTCTCAGATGGGTGAATTGCCCACTGGTTCTGGGTGGAGCTCCATGCCCATTTCTCTCTGCTGGGGAGTGCAAGGCCACAGTCTCTCAGATGGGTGACTTGCCCACTGGTTCCAGAGGAGGCAACATGCCCATTGCTTTGTCATGGGGAGTGCAAGGCCACAGTCTCTCAGGTGGGTGACTTGCCCACTGGTTCTGTAGGGGGCAACATGCCCATTGCTTTGTCCTGGGGAGTGCAAGGCCACAGTCTCTTGAGTGGGTGACTTGTCCTCTGGTTCTGGAGGGGGCTCCATGCCCATTGCTCTGTCCTGGGGAGTGCAAGGCCACAGTCTCTTGAGTGGGTGACTTTCCCACTGGTTCTGGAGGGGGCAACATGCCCATTGCTTTGTCCTAGGGAGTGCAAGGCCACAGTCTCTCTGATGGGTGACTTCCCCACTGGTTCTGGAGGGGGCATCCCGCACAGTACCCCCCAGCAGGGTGGACTACATGGCGTCCGCTGGCAGTGATGGCTGCATGGTTGGGGGAGCTTCCTCTGCAGCCCCTGCACTCAGTGATGGCTGCATTGTGGTGGTGGTTGGGGGAGGTTTATGGGCATCCCCTGCACTCAGTGATGGCTGCATTGTGGTGGTGTTTGGGGGAGGCTCCTGGGCAGACCCTGCCCACACTGATGGCTGTACATCTACAGCTGGCGGTGGGGGCGGTGTTAGCCTGACAGCTTCCGCTGGCATAGACTGCCTCTTCTCCTCCTGTTCATGGGTCGGAGATCCCTTCGCCTTCCTGGCAGGGGTGAATGGGCTCTTCCCCTCTCTGCCTGGTAGTGCAGGCTCCTTCCCCTTTTTCACAGCTGGTGCTGGCTCCTTCTTCACAGCTGGTGAAGCCCCCTTCCCCTTCCACAGAGCTGGTGCAGGACTCTACCCTTTCATCCCTGGTGGTGCTAGCTCCTTCCCCTTTAGTGTTGTTGGTCTGGTATCCTTATCACCATGAGCAGGTGGGGCTACCAATGTCCCCGTGGAATGTTTGGCTGCGGTGCCAAGCTGCGTCTTTCGTACCCTGCCAATACGTGCAGGATGGGGTTAGGGGCAGGGAAGAGGTCAAGTTGGGCAAGGAAAAGCCTTTTAGGGACATTGGGGCGGGAGGAAGTAGGAATAATGGGAGTGTAGGATGAGGGAGTGGTTGTCGGAGGTGTATGTCTGCTGGATTTGGGTGCATGGGCAGTATGCTGATGTGAGGTGGATGTCTGTTGGGTGTCTGAGTGCTTGTGTCTGTGTCCTTTAGGAGGGGGGACAGACACGGTGGGAGAGGACACAGGGGATGAGTGCATGGATGTTGTGGAGGTGTCTGCTAGTGAGGTGTGTGTTCTGCTTGGTGTGGTGATGGTGGTAGTGGATGTTGATGTAGTGCATGCAGGTGTGAGTGTGGATGTGATTGGAGGGAGGTGGAGAAGGAATAGGAGGGGTAGACAGTGGAGGCTGTGGATGTTGTTGTGTCTGCAATGGTATGGTGTTTGTGTGAGTGCCTGTGGAATGAAGTGTGGTGCTTTTGTTTGCCTGTGCCACTCTTGGGTGTTGCCTTGTGTGCATGTTCGTCCGTATGTGTGCTTTTGATGGGTTGGGGTTGAGGAGAATGGGACTGGGAAGTGGGAGTTGGTGGGGGGGGACAGTTGAGAGAGGGACAATGGCTGCCATCAGATAGGAGGGCAGAGCCTGAATCGATCTCTGTTGGACCGCCAAACCACCATGATTGCCCTCCAGGAATGCATTGCATTGCTGCATCTGGGATGCCAGATGGCATTCACAATGGTTGACTGCCCTACAACGATGGATCTCAGGAGGTGTATAGCCTCATCGGCAGGGCACAGGACTCACTGGGGCAGGGCCTGAGGTGCCTGGGGCGAAGGACATGCCCACCCTCCTGGGTGAGCGGGCACGGGCAACTCACTGAGGGGCTACTGGGAGGACTGGTACGAGGATGACGGCTGTACCTGCAGCTGTGTTGGTCACAGAGGTGTCCCTCAAAAGCAGGGAGCTCTCATCAGAGAAGGTATCAGAGTCTGTGTTGTCCCTTCCAGTCTTCTCCGTGGTGCTCCCCTCACGCTCCATCCCACTGGTTCCCTCAGCGTCAGTTGACTCTGCCTCCAGGGTCCTGTGGGATGCAGCTCCCTCTGTCGCCGGTGCCTTTGCTCCTCTACCAGATGATGTTAATGCACATAAGGACAGGATGACAAAACAAGAAAGGGAGGAGAGAGACAAAGGATACGCTGGGTCAATGACTGCACCAACACCACCATTGGCGTACACAGCACCCTCACACACAGAGAACAGGCCCACACACTATGCATTGCACTACCAGTGATATGGCTAGTCACAAAGGCATGAGGAGGAGCACACACCGCTACCTGCAGCACACCTGGGACCCACGCATCCCTACCTAGAAGTGAATGGTAACAAGCTAGGTTACCTGTATTTGCCATGCAATCCTTACCCTTCAGAGGACCTACGCTGCTATATCTGGCCTGGCCTTAGGGGCACTCACTAACACACAACCACCACCCGGATACCACCCCACCAGCAAGTTCATTTGCTATAGATGTAGCTGTTTCAAAGAAAACACATTTGCCATACATGAAATACTAATAGTCTAAAATTGCCCAAAGGTGTTTATTGAAGTACTAGGATATTGAGGGGAAGGTGCAATGGAATGGGGTGATGATGGAGGAAAGTCCAGGGTATTGTTCCAGTATGTTTGTAGCACAGGTGCAGTGTCCAAGGGGGACATAGGAAGGGGAGCAATGGCAGTTCAAGGTGGACAAGGTGACAAAGTGGGACACAAGGGGGACAATCAGGGGAGTCTCATTTCCTGGCTGTGGTCTTGGCAAGTGTCTCTGGCTTCTTTCTGGGTCGCACGGAACGTTTGCGGGGTGGTTCACCTTCTGCAGGGGGAGGGATGCTGGTGGCCTGTGGATCCTGTGGCGGGGCCTCCTGCCCACTAGTGGCAGTGGAAATGGATGGCTGGTCGATGGACTGTCTAATGGTAGGGGCCCGCTGGTGTGCTGTTGCCTCCCTAATAATGTCGGCCATGTCTGCCAGCACCTCTGCTATGGAGAAAAGGGTGTTGTTGATGGCCTGCAAGTCCTCCCTGATCCCCTGATACTGTCCCTCCTGCAGCCGCCTTTTCTCCTGCGCATTGTCAAGGATCTGGCCCATAGTGTCCTGGGAATGTTGGTAGGCTCACAGGATCTCGGAGAATGCCTCCTGGAGGGTCAGTTCCCTGGTCCTGTCCTCCTCCTGGCACACACCAGTCCTCCCAGTGTCCCTGTTGGCCTGTGCCTCTGTCCCCTGAACGGTGTGACCAGTGGCACTGACCCCAGGTCTCTGATTGTCTTGGGGGGAGGTGTGGCCTGGGTTCCCTGTGCAGGTGGGCACACTGCTGATTGACGTGTCCTGGAGACAGAGGTGTGGGTACGCTGGGTGGGTGCTGTGGTGTTGGTTCCTGATGGGTGAGGCTCTGTGGTGGTCTGTAAGTGGGCTTGGATGACCGACTGTCCAGTGGTCCCTGATAGGCCAGGTAGGTCCTCCATATCCTGAAGTCCAGAGTTACTGTCATCACTGGGGGCCTCTTCTGTGGGGGACTGGATAGTGGTAGCACCTCCTCTCCACTGACATTGGCTGGGGTACCTGTGGGGATGTAAATGATGTATTATGTGTCAAGTGTATGACATTTGTACTTCCCTAGCTTCCTCTCTATGGTTGGTGTTACCCTGCCAGCTTTTGTTTGTGTATGGTGATGTATTGTGGTTATGTTTGTTTCCCTATGCTGTGCATGCTTTAGTGGTGGGTGCCCATGCAGGGGTGGGAGGGGTGTCCATGCATTGGTTTGGCATGCAGGGCTTGGCATTGGGGTTAGTAATATGTGTAGGTGCAGTGTGTGGAATTGTGTGGTGTGATGGGAGTGAGGGTGAGGGGGTGTGATGGCATGCAGGTATGGGGGGTGATAAGTGTTATATGTTGACTTACCAGTGTCCAGTCATCCGGCTACGACAGCGAGTCCCTCAGGATGCAGTATTGCCAGAACCTGCTCCTTCCATGCTTTGAGTTTTGGGGAGGAGGTTGGGGTCCACCGCTAGCCCTCTGTATGGCGAGCTGGTGTCTTGCTGCAAGTGAACTTACCTTCCCCCGTATGTCGTTTCACCTCTTCCTGAGATTGTCCTTCGTTCTTGGGTGCTGTCCCATGGCGTTGACCCTGTCTACGATTCTTCGCCAGAGCTCCATCTTCCATGCAATGGAAATCTGCTGTACCTGTACTCTAAAGAGCTGTGGCTCTACCCTAACAATTTCCTCCACCATGACCCTTAACTCCTCCTCAGTGAAACGGGGGTGCCTTTGTGGTGCCATGGGTGTTATGTGATGTGTGTTGGTGAGAATGTGTTGGGTAATGTGGTGGGGTGTGTGATGTGAAGTGTGTGAGGGGTGTATGGGTGTAAGTGGTGTGTGTGTCTAGTTGTGTCTGTGCTCGTCTTCTCAGACTCCTGGCAGCAATTGTTGTTTGTAAGGGGTTGTGGATAATGTGGGTGTGTGTTTTATAGTGGTGTGGGTGTGGTGTGTGTATGAGTGTCAGGTGTGTGTTTTTGGTATTGGCCAATGTGGTGTTGTTTTGTATGTGGGTCCATTCTGAGCGTGGCGGTATGTACCACCAATAGTTTACCGCCATTGAATGTTTGAAGTGGTGATTTGTGTGTTATAATGTGGTGGGCGTTGTTTTGGTACCGTCACTTTTGTACTGACCTTTGGTCTGGCAGATTTGTGAATGTGGCTGTGTTCCGTCCGATTGGTGTGTGTGTGTCATAATATGGTGAACGGATGTCCGCCACTGCGGCGGTAAGTTGGTGTCCGACAGCGTGGCAGTCAGCGGGATTTACTGCCAATGTCATAATGAGAGCCTAAATTTCCTTGTCGTCCAGTGCAACCTTACTCTGCAAGGAAGATACTTTGTTGCTGCACCCAGGACATGGCTATTCTGTGAAAACCTTAGAGATTGTTTTGATTTTAGAAGCATGTTTGAAGTTGCAGGGGAGAGTATTCAAAGGAATTCAATCCTACTGATAGAGCGTTCCGTACCTAATAAATTACCTGTATCTGGACGCTCTTGGGTCGATGAATCTTTTGACCAAGTGGGGCTCTCTTCACCCGAGAGTAATCAATTTAATCAAATCAATAATCAATAACAAACATAAGCAATGCCCTGATCAACATAACACTTCACAATTAATCCAGAAAACATTTCGGCGAACCATGACCTTCCGGCCATGAATAACCACACCAGTTTATTCAAAGTTAATGAATTTATTTCTAGGATGTCAACTTGATTAGATAAAAATACTGTTTCAGAGTTAACCTTTAAGGAGTATGAACTCTTGTTTTTTGTTGCACATTTGGATGTAAAGTTATAAGAGGAATAGGAAGGATGCTCATCTTCTAAATAGCCGGTTGGCATTGTCATGATTCATATGTTGTACTTAAGGTTGTGGTTTGTCTTTAGGGAAGTGATTTATGCGATATCAGTGTAAACTAAACTATATCAATTTGATTAATGTGTGTGTGTGTATAAATTTACCAATATCACAGAGAAATATTCCAGTATCAAAGACAATCTGAGACATACTGAATGCTATAGGATTTATATCTGATTCAGTGGAAAGATAAGGTACTGACAACATAAATCTTATCTTTTCATATTCACTACTACCAGAGTGGTGATATCCAGTGTCTGTGTGTTCTGCCTTCTCTGAATCCCCTATCCCCGGGTCTACTTCTAAAGAAAATGTTGCTATTGTGTATGGTTGGCTGTGAATATGGAGAAATGCAGAAGATTTGGATCTGGAATTCAAGGGAGTGCATTGTTTCAGCTGTTGAATAGTACTGTCAGAGGTTTATTTATTTAGCAAAGCACATGGCTCATGAAATCAAGGAGCTGTTAATGTTAATTACTAAACATAAGTTGCCTCCATGAACATGAGCTTTGTCCATATAGGCCTTAGCTGGCCTGATTGTTTGCTTGAACATGGCAATTTAAAGGGGGATAGCTGTTTCATATGGGCTCCCTGTAAGACCCTGATGAAAGTGATAGGCTATGGAGAAGTATTACACTTCCTAAGAATATGTTGCTGATAAATGCTTTTCTTAGAGGCACACACTGACTTCCGCAGGGCTAACTCTTCAGCATCCAATAATCCCCTTCTTATGGCCTCTTTGCTGGTGCCCACCTTACATGTCTTAAAAGCTACTGGCATTACTAAGATGACACAGAAAGAAAGCAAGATCAAGTTTTAAATGGAACTGTAGAATCTTGCCCCTCACCACTCATCAGGGATTTCTTCACAAAGCTCACTCTCAACCTCACAGACCCTCACTTTGCTTTGCTATTGTGTTATTTCTAATTCTCAAACCTTTCAATCATCTATACTGCTTGAACAAATCCATCTGAAATGTTGAGGCACTTTCCATGACTAGTCTATCTCAGACATTGTGTGACAAACATAACACTTTTAATACACAGGGAGAAGAGCCCTGATTTCACCTCTTTAGAAGATACATCACCCAAAGAAACACTGTGACTTATTTAAAGAGGGAGAAGGGTCACTTGAACTCTTCCCCTTGCTCCATTGTAGCCACGATAGGTGTTCACTCTAACGCTGAGGTTTTAAGATATTGGATGAGGTGGTCTCACCTAGGCAATGTGGCATGCTTCTTCATATACAAAGTGGCTCCTGTATAGAACACCTGAATTTTTACATAGTATTAACCCCCAGGTACAAGCTAAATGCTTCAAGTGTCTTAAGGAGGGCGAAGGGAGATGGCACATATTATTTTTGATTGTCCAGAAATAGCAGGATACTGGGCCTCCGTCAACGAATACTGTATCCACATGCTCAACATTGACTTTGGCCAGGACACTCAAGCCATCACACTGGGAGCTTCTGTAAATCCTAAGCTGCGGATTGTAGCTAAAAAGAAGCTATTTTTGGTCACCCTGATAGCAGATCCCTAATTCTTCAAAATTGGAAGTCTGAGGTTCCCCCAACTTTCACCCATTGGCAAGAAAAAATAGAAAAGATTAAGGTCTGATTTAAGAAAAGTGGTGCTGCATTCAATACAGCACCACTTTTCTTGCGCCCCCTTAGCGTCCCCTACTGCCACCATGTGTATGCCATATTTAATAGAGAGCACACCATTGTGCAGGGTTGGGACGATAGCGTTGACATTTCTGACGTGATTGATATACTGTGTAGGATTAGTGCCAACATTTTAACGCTAATCCTGCACAGTATATTGGGGGCCCATTGAAAACAATGGTGTGTCCCCTTTTAATGCTTGCTCTGTGCAGTCGTTAGAAATAGCCACAAAAAATGACACAGTGAATCTCTTTGATTTACTCTGCTCCATTATTGCAGCCCCCCAAATGGGGGAACACCCCCCTTGCATACATCATGCCTGGCGCAGACATAACGTGGCACAAGAGTTACAAAGTAGCGCAATGCATGCATTGCGCCACTTTGTAAATATGGCGCAGCGATATTGGCCTCATTGAGCCACATTAGCTTAAAAAAATTATGCTAATGTGGAACAAGGTGGCACTAGGACGTCATAAATCTGGGCCTAGGGGTTTAGAACCACCTTGTTATGCTTTGAGAACTGGATCGCATAAGAAATTCAGGAGCAGGCCTATGAAATAAGGTGTTTTGTCCATGTTTGCAAACAGGAACTCTGTACATGGGACGGGGGCAGGGTGGGGGGTGTTCTAGTTGATTGATGTGGTAGTTACATATTTAATCAATGTACTGAAATGCACTTTCAATACAGTCTTATTTGCTATGTGATATATTCATGTGAACTCTCAAAATATTTTTTTTTTTAAAAGCCTTTCATCAGCCTTTGACACTTCAAACAATAATATACTGCATAAATGGTTGAGAGAAAATGGGCAGGGCTCTCATGCACTGCCATAAAATGATAATTACTCTAAAATTACAGCAGCAATATCAGAACTGGGTTACCCAAAGGAACTAATAGTACTACTGCATAATTTAATCTACCTCACAAATAACATGATGCTTTTTTCACACATAGTTCCAGTGGGCCTGCATATCATCCATTGGCTCTTAGATCTGGTGAGGTTTTTTAGGGTTTTTCTGCTGTAATGCAAAGTACCTTTCAATCAGCTGCCAAGGCATATATGTAACCAAAGCACAGACTGTTCCTGTTCTCCAGATTTAGAGCCCCCAGATCTTTCCATCGATTGCCTAGACACCTAAACTACCATGTTAAGTACCTACATACTTTATTTTCTCTTCCTAAAATATCTAGCGTGCACATTCAATTTATGTGATGAGGTCATGGTGGCCTGTTTTTAAAACACACCCTTTCACGATTTTGTCTTTAAAGTACATTGACATTATCACCCTTTTTGGATATTTCCTTTAGTTTCTATAAATTATTTTTAGGCTTAAGATTACAACCTTCCAGTTTCAATCAGATTACCCAGAGAGTGTAACCCTTCATTAATATCACCATATGTTCATAAATATTAACATTAAGCAAGCAGTACCAGGCACTTGTTCCCATCCGTTTGAATGGATGACGACAACAGTGAGTGTGCTGGGAAAGTCTAGACTACTGCTGAAAACTCTGCTCAGTGTGTGATGGAATCTTGCATTGTTACAACCTGCTTGTGGTGTGTTGGCACGGGGTCTACTGGTGTGTAGTAGCGGCACACTCCTTGGTCAGATCACAATTGCCATCCAGTGCAATGAGCAGTTCTATTTATTAGGCCTGGTGATGCGCCTGGTCTTTAGAGTGCATGTGTTGGCATGCGACTGACGTGGTCAGACCATGCTCCTTTTGTCCTATATACTACACCCCTTAACATCCTCTTGCTAAAGGAATAAAGTTTCCTGCAGAAGAACTGTTATGTCTCAAACAGGCTCAGCCTCTCCTTACCAGGATCAGTCGCAAAACCTCACTAACAATGGTGGGCTCCTGTGAAGTTTTGTAATGACCCTTTCCTCGACCCATGTAGGAAAAGGTCCCATGGTTATTGTTAGGTCCTGGTTTTTCTTCTCTGGCTTGCTTCTCCCTCCGATTACCTTGGATTGTTGGTGCCACATGTGAACAGTCTAGGCCTAGTTTTGCAGAGAGTGGGTAGAGGACTGAATATCTCAAACTGGGCTGGGCCCATTACATTTATTGAGTCCCCCCATCAATAAGGATCGTGGCACCTTCACTCAGCATTTGCCACACACACATGTGCTGGGTTCTCATGACTTGGCTGACTGTGTGGCAAAAAATAAGATGAAGCCCTCCACATCTTCATCTTCTTCTCCATCTCCATAGCCTACAGCTGCATCATCCAGGCCCTGTTGGCTGCCCAATTTAAAGCTGCTTGCAGCCACTGATCTGAGCATTCAGCTAGGCCCATAGCTACCTGTCATGCCCAGTCTCAATGGTGCACCCGTCCAAAATGATTATTCTATCCCCAAATGGACATTGCTTCAGTGGGTGCCCTATAGCTGTACAATATGTGCAGGCTAGTCAGTACTTGCTTTCAGTAGGACAAGACAAACCAGACCCTCTCTTGGATCCCTTTGTCCATGGCAGACTCAGACTTGATAAGCTTAATTTCTTCTGGTTCCTCTTAAGTGAATTCACTCTCATGTTGGAGAATTTGTGAAAGCAGGCTCAGATCACAATATCATCCAGAAACTTTTATGGTTTATCCAGCATCATCCTTCTGAGAGCTCTTGATATGTGCCCCTCTATTATTTGGAATTTGATTTATTTTATAGAATTGTTGTCAGCGCATGAATTGTCCAGTTCTCTCAGCCTTCTGTAGAACTCATCACTAGTTTTGTGCTTGTGTTGGGTGGTTTGTCAGAGTTTGGAATGCTCAAATTCTGGGTTGTGCTGAGGGTTAAAGTAAAGTAGGCCTCAAGTGTTGCAATCACCCCTTTCTAGCCCTCCTTAACCCTTATGTTTGGTAGGTTGTTGAACAGCTTGAACATCTCATCTTTTTAGTGGAACAGCAGGCAGGGTTTCACCCCGGCGCATGCAGTAGGAATAAGTAAGGTGGCGTCACTGGAGTCAGTCAAACTCCTCTTTCTCACGAGGGTCTTTTGGGTAAATGTATGTGACCACAGTTTGCGCACGCCAGCAGCTTCCTCTTGGAGCTGTAAACATAGTGATGCTGTTCCTAGGCCGTTTCAAATAGCAGGTCCCCTGTTGACACCCCTTATCTGTAGGTGGGTTCAATAATGCACTTCCTTTGGAGATTAGAGTTGGGTGAGCGTCTCCCTCATTCGCCATCACTGCAGCCTGAGCAGGCTTATACTGCCTGAAGCTTTTCAACAGCAGAGTTTGATAGATGCACCATCAGTGATTCCCCGGTGGTTTTTCACCAACCTATGAGTGTGGAAGACGTGGGGTGCTAGTGCAAGCCCTTCACACCTTGTTACCAATCAGGTGTGTTGATATGGGGCCTACCGGTTTGCAGTAGCGCCATAAAGGGAACACACCATGTTGATTGGTAGATTTGCAACTGCTTCAAAAGATTAGGCAAAAGGTGGCTCTTCCCCACATGACAACTATACTCACAGCACAACAGTGTATCAAAACAGTTTACTCAGGCTTGACAAATTATGCTTCTCACAGTATGAGGATGAGGTTGTTTTTATACACATGTCATTGTACATTGAACTGTGCTTATTGTTATAGGCAGATACACTAATATAGGGGAAACTGTATATTACTCCATAGGATACATGTGTGTCTCAGTCCATGTCATAAATTGTTGCTCCTATGTGCTTAGACGTGCATATATAGATGTGTTTATACCTGGTACTAAAAGGTCAGAAATGTCATGAGTATATATAAGATGATTACAGGTATTTGACAAAAATGTGCATACTTTACCACAAGATAAATGTGTACATCAGACCTTATAACTATTGATGCTTTTATGTACATATAGATATTTACATCAAGGAGTTTACTTCAGCCACTAAAACGTTACCAAGTGTCATCTGTAAATAGATATGTATACATTCATGTCAGTTTTGCTAGAAAAATAATCCTTTCAACTTCTGCCCCATCTTTCCTCTCTCTGACTTATTCCAAAACTTTCTGACTAGAATGAACTCCCAAACGTCCTTCTTAAACTTCACTCTACTTTTTAAGCCGTCACCCAACTAACAGCCACATACAACCACTACTTACAATGACAACGTACTACTTCCCCTTTCAAATCCTTTCCCATCTCTCTATCCCCACTCTAAACTACACAAGAAATCAACTGATTCACATGGAATCCCCCCCACCAAAAAACATACACTTATTACTAATGTACTAACTATTAACTCTAATCTTGGGTTCTGAATCAGTGGGCTACTCGCCGCAAAGTGCTTAAATGCCTTGTTAGGGGTAGTAAGCACAATATAAATGCAATGTACAATTACAATTTGCGACTGCTTGCCACAGAAACAAGAACCTGAAATTCCACCTCATACCAGTAATAGTAGCCCAAGTGAACCAAAATACTGCAAGAGTGTGAATTTTCTAATATGTCTTATTAATAATTTCAATGTATTAATCATGTAGTGAATTAACATATGAAAACGCGTGACTTTAGAAAATGGTTGCCATAATTCATTTCTGTTCTTTGACTAAACAAAATTGTAACTAAAGTTGTGGTTATTTTCCGTGGTTCAATTCTTACATAAAATTGGTTGTTAAATAGCTTAATAGATGTGTACACAGCTACCCCTAGTGGTTTGCTGCACTATGTCTTACAAGGTCAAGTTTATTACAGTTCTTGCATGAGTTGAATGTTCTATTGTTTGAAATTGTCACTAATAAGTGGTTTCTTCCTCGAGGATGGAAGTAGATGTTACAATGTGAGATGTTTCTTCCTGAGAAGAGAAGTTTAGACGAGATAGAACAATGGAGCCACAGATGAGACGGAAGAGGAAAAGTTACTGTTATGAATATGTACTGGTTGATGCTAATGACATTGTATTTTAGGTTATCAATTAGAACAACTATTGGTTGAATCGTAAACCACCCTATGTGCTGACCAACCATAAACTTTTTGAAGATTAGTATAACAACCTGGGTAGGATTTTCTACAGACAGACTCTAGGAGAAGAAGAGTGGGAGACTCTAGAGAGGGTTTCTGAGATTCTTAGTTTGAGTTCCTGATGGTTCGAGTCGCATTAGTGGTGTGGGTTTAGCTATTGATAGGCCGGATTCTCTGAAGACTTACCTGAAGGTGTCCCTTTGCTGCAGTAGACTGCATGTTGTTGTTCTATGGATAATGTATGAAATCGCATTGTTATATGTGTCTCTTTTACTTTGCAGGTACCAGCTGCAACATATAGTTTAAATGCTGCATAATAATAATGTTTTTTCCTTCTAGTAATCCGAGTTAGTGTGTTTTTCTAAATTTATGCTTCTAAATTCTTTTACATGAAATCCAACATGTTGATGCTAATTTGTGGTTAGTGAGGGAATTAACTTTCAAATGTTCAGAATCCATATTGACACTCTTTGATTGTTTGTACTGATGTATACTTTACCGCTATTACCAATTCTGGTGTTATAAATTAGTGTTTTGATACTGGAGATTATTTGCTTGATTGTTTTGATTAAACTCAGATATATAAGACGTTCTAATCAGCCACTATTAATTTTATATGCTTATAATTTGCGTTTGAGAGTTATTTTTGTGACATTGGCATTTTTAATCCACGGAAATAAATTCTAAATTCTTCTTAATAAACTGGTGTGGTCATTGTTTGAGGTTCAGAATACAAAACATATTGTTACTGTTGAAAATTACATTAATCATTGATAACATCCCATCATTCATTTGTCGCGTCGATCCATTGACCTCTTGCGCAAAGTCCACTATTCAATATAAAGTAATAGTTAGGATTTTGTGGTGCTGCAGCAATACATGTTAATCATATTGCTTTGTGGTTTAAAATGTAATATTCAATATAAATCGTCCAGAAAACGACTATCCATATTACACTATGTACTAGAAAAGTGAAAAGAGCGCACACATGTCATTTTGACCTGGACTCAGAATGTCTCTGCCCCTTGTTAGAAAGTTGGTTCTTTTTCCATGAAGTTTGGGTATCTTCTGTCCTGACCCTTCCCCCGTGTCTTCCCAGAGTTTATATCGTGTTTTCTCTCTGTGTTTCTGTTCTTTACATTTTCTTTTGCTCCAGTATTCTTTCATGTCAGTTCAGATTAACTTGTGAAAGGTTAGCATTTCTTATTTATGCAATGTGTCTTAGTCCTAAGGCACTTTACAAATACGTCAAGATACATCAGCGTCCAATCCTTCCACACAATGAATGTGGCTCTGAGGCTCTATTTGGGTCAGACCTCAAAGCAGCAGACCAATCAGATTCTCGGCAGAGGTTGTTAGACTGATATTAATACAAGGTGCGTTAGGAAAATTCAGTGTTAATATTCCATTCAAGTTTTCAAGCACACTAAATGTGCCCCCTAATTCCTACGGATGCTATTAAATGAATTTGGTCGAAAACGTCAGATTTTCCTATCATTTACAAAATCTAAAAGGCGTGTTCCTCGCAAGTCTTTAGTTTACATGCGTTCATCTGTGGTAGGATGAAAACGTGCCCATTCCAGTGGTACACTCTTTATCGTTCTACCAGGAAATACGTTTTTTACGTATGAGACGCCATATGGTACTCAAAGAGGAGATGACGTGCTGAGTATACGTGCACCTCTTGTGCCGACAGGTAGCTAAAATGGTCCACGTGTGTATGCCCACATGGCTCTCTGAAAAGCCTAGGGCGTCCTTACCTCGCCCTCTTTACCTCAGTGTCCTCGGATCTGCCTTTTTGACCTAATTTACGTGACCTTCGATTACTCCATCTCCAGCCCCTTTAGCCTTGAGGGATAGGAGACTATACATATATCCCGCATATATAAATATAAATACAGTACTATTGCATCGATGTTTGCGCATTCGGACAATAAAATAGCATAATGCGTTGATTTCCGAATACTGTCGATTACTGTGAGCGCATTTTCTCTTCTCTGGATTTGCTGATCTACAATCCCAGCTTTAAAAGGATCACCGTGTAATCCACTTGACTCTTTCGGCAAGAGGTCAGTTTAGATAACAGTGGAACTGTTATATCTAGAGGTTTGTGTTGTATAGTGTAAGTAGGCTCAAATCCATTACTAGCCACCTAATGTAGTTCCTTTTAATGGAATAACACGACATCCTTTCCTATGTTTGAAAGTATTTTGAGCGGACTTGCAATTTGTAATAATTTCCCACGTGTTTGCAGGTTTCTTATTTAGTTACATCGTACTTTATCATCATGGAATCCTTTTTTTGCCAATTTTGCAATACAATAACGAGGATGATGTCAGTGGATCTCATGTTTGCGGGTAGCGAATTCCCTAGTTTGGCTACTTGAAGAGAGAAAGATGTTCCACCCATGGTTGTATTCGAAAACATACCGTAACTCTTGCGTTCGATTCACCTTCACTGGATTTAAAATCACGTGACAAGCTATTTGGGGGACCTCTCCTCAAATCATGGTTTGGAAAAATGTAAATGGTTGTGGTTAAGTAAATATCTTTGTAGATTGTTCCATGTATACTGCATTTACCAGCATAAAATTTATGTTTATTGCAAATGGGATGTTAGTTCTGGAGACAACTTTCTTGCACTAAGGTGGGGCAGGATGACTTTTGTGCAGGGTTTTGAACACACAGAATGTTGAACCTGTGCTGGCTCTATAAGAAAACCCTAAGCTTCCGATCGCATCAAATATACTTGTCTTGTGCACGCTCATAGCATGAAATACACCCCACATTTGGAAAGACAGTGGTCATAGGCACACACACACTCGGAGCAGAGAAACTGAGCACAAATTATGAATACCCCAGGTGCCCCGATTAGACAGATTCAGTGTACAGATTTGCACAATTCCTATGAACATTGGTAGTTAAATAAAGTTAAAGAGCAATACCATTTGTGAAAATATGTGGAAACATTGCATGAAAATGTCATGGCTACAACGAAAATCTCAATTTTTTACAGATGGCAGGAGCGTATTTCAGTGAATACTTGAGAGAGCTGAAGGGATCATCGAACAATAATGCATCTTGGGAAAACGCTCAGTGCTAACATAAAATCATCTTGCAGTATTAACACTAAGGCATATATTTATGCTTTTTTGCCGTCGCATTTGCGTCATTTTTTGACGCAAAAGTGGCGCAAACTTACAAAATACAATTATATTTTGTAAGTTTGCGCCATTTTTGCGTAAAAAAAAAGTTGCAAATGCGGCCCTAAAAAAGTATAAATATGGGCCTAAATGCACGAAAGTGGGTACTAACTGAGGTTAGCAAATTGAGAAACAAATAGGCTTAATCATATTATGAGGAAAAGAGCGTGATGCAGGCACTCTAGAGTCTACACTGTTGCACTGAATCAGCTTGGGATCAATTGAGGCCCAATCTCATGGTAGAATACTGGCTGGTCAAAAAGGAAAAATAATTATATTCAACTCATATTTTCAATTTCAAATACTGCATTCCCCAATAACTAAGTAGTCTTCTTCACACCCCCTTGAGCCATGGGTAAAACTAAACTAGTGACAATTTTAACTCTGTTTTTGTCCTCCGAGAAGTAAGAACCTCTTTCCCTCTTTGTATCTCACCCTTTCTATTTTCAGTTCTGAGCAAACAGCCTTTTGTCTCCCAGGGGTGTTCTAGGATTCCTGCCTTAGTGTCTAATGAATTGTGCACCCTTATTTCTAATACTCTGTCTTCCACTGATTCCTCTGGCTGTCAGTCACACCCTCGTTGATTACCACTTTCCTTTTTCTGTTCCCTGCCGATATTGCTTCTTATTGTGTCACCTTTTCCGTTTACTCCCTACTATTTGTTGAGAAGTCAAAGGTAAACACTGTTGCTCTGTGAAGAGACATATCAGTGTCTTGGAGAAATCTACTCAATTGAAAATGCATCTTCATCATTCCTTTTATCTTGTTTTCCTTTCCATTCATTTCCCTTCTTTCCATCCTTCCTGATAAGTCCCGATATCAGAGCTTTCAGGAGACCTTTGAGAGCTTACATACTATTATAAAAAATCGATGTTGTCGAAGCACATTCTTTTTACTTTACAGTACTGCTTGCGTTCTTTCACTTGCTGACTCTATGCACCTACTATACTTGGCCTTACAATCTCTCGCTCTCTTTCTCTCTTCCAGTCTCTCTCACTAGCTCTCTTTCTTGCTGGGTGTCTTTCTCTGTACCTTTCTCATATGCCACCGGATGGAGACAACAAATGATCAGGAATATGCATTCTTTATTGTCAATTCCCCCATAATCTTCCACCAAACAGTCCTTCCTCTCCCTTTATGACACAGACCTTCCTCACTTCTGCCCCTGGCACTCCCAGGGGAGTGCTGAGTGGCGTAGGAAACTGGCAAGGTTTAAAGCACAGATTGGGGGACAGTAGGGAATGCCAGGGGCAGAAGTGAGGAAGGTGTCTCTCCTGTGTCACTCATTCTACAGCCACGTAGAACAACTTCTTACCTTATCAATGTCCCTTAAACCTTTGGCTTCCCTGCTTTCTCCTTTCAGGCCTCCTGCCTTCTTCTTCTGTCACTCAGATCTTCCTTTTCTCTCAGCCTTTCCTCCCCAGTCCCACATCACTTTTCACCCATTCCAGCCCACCCTTTCTTTCCCTCTGCCGTAGCCCTATTTCTGCGCCCACTCCCCTTCACTTCAGTTGTCCCTCTTTCCTCATCATCCACCCACAACCCTTTCATCTCCCTCTTCTCTCCTCATCATATTTGTAAGGAAATGCCTCCTTGGCATGGTTACCCCCTGACTTTTTGCCTTTGCTGATGCCAAGTTATGATTTGAAAGTGTGCTGAGGCCTGCTAACCAGGCCCCAGCACCAATGTTCTTTCCCTAACCTGTACCTTTGTTTCCACAATTGGCACACCCTGGCATCCAGGTAAGCCCCTTGTAACTGGTACCCCTGGTACCAAGGGCCCTGATGCCAGGGAAGGTCTCTAAGGGCTGCAGCATGTCTTATGCCACCCTGGTGACCCCTCACTCAGCACAGACACACTGCTTGCCAGCTTGTGTGTGCTGGTGGGGATAAAATGACTAAGTCGACATGGTACTCCCCTCAGGGTGCCATGCCAACATCACACTGCCTATAGGAATAGGTAAGTCACCACTCTAGCAGGCCTTACAGCCCTAAGGCAGGGTGCACTATACCATAGGTGAGGGCATAAGTGCATGAGCACTATGCCCCTACAGTGTCTAAGCAAAACCTTAGACATTGTAAGTGCAGGGTAGCCATAAGAGTATATGGTCTGGGAGTCTGTCATGCACAAACTCCACAGCACCATAATGGCTACACTGAAAACTGGGAAGTTTGATATCAAACTTTTCAGCACAATAAATGCACACTGATGCCAGCAACAAAGAAGCAACTTTGAAAGAACACTTGTTTCCAGCCGGAAGCGTGAGACTTTACACTCTGCACCCGACGCCCCCGGCTCGACTTGTTGAGAAACAACACTACAGGGAGGACTCCCCAGTGACTGCGAGCCTGTGAGTAGCCAGAGTTGACCCCCCTGAGCCCCCACAGCAATGCCTGGAGAGGGAATCCAGAGGCTCCCCCTGACTGCGACTGCCTGCTTCAAAGACCCGACGCCTGGTAAGGACACTGCACCCGCAGCCCCCAGGACCTGAAGGATCCGACCTCCAGTGCAGGAGCGACCCCCAGGTGGCCCTCTCCCTTGCCCAGGTGGTGTGTACCTCGAGGAGCCCCCCCCCCCCTTGCCTGCCTGCCTGCATCGCTGAAGAGACCCCTTGGTCTCCCATTGAACTCCATTGCAAACCCGACGCCTGTTTGCACACTGCACCCGGCCGCCCCCGTGCCGCTGAGGGTGTACTTTTTGTGCTGACTTGTGTCCCTCCCGGTGCCCTACAAAACCTCCCTGGTCTGCCCTCCGAAGACGCGGGTACTTACCTGCTGGCAGACTGGAACCGGGGCACCCCCTTCTCCATTGAAGCCTATGCGTTTTGGCACCACTTTGACCTCTGCACCTGACCGGCCCTGAGCTGCTGGTGTGGTAACTTTGGGGTTGCCCTGAACCCCCAACAGTGGGCTACCTTGGACCCAACTTTGAACCCTGTAGGTGGTTTACTTACCTGCAAAACTAACAAACACTTACCTCCCCCAGGAACTGTTGAAAATTGCAGTGTCCAGTTTTAAAATAGCTTATTGCCATTTGTGTGAAAACTGTATATGCTATTTTGCTAATTCAAAGTTCCTAAGTGAAATACCTTTCATGTAAAGTATTGTTTGTAAATCTTGAACCTGTGGTTCTTAAAATAAACTAAGAAAATATATTTTTCTATATAAAAACCTATTGGCCTGGAATTGTCTTTGAGTGTGTGTTCCCCATTTATTGCCTGTGTGTGTACAACAAATGCTTAACACTGCCCTCTGATAAGCCTACTGCTCGACCACACTACCACAAAATAGAGCATTAGAATTATCTCTTTTTGCCACTATCTTACCTCTAAGGGGAACCCTTGGACTCTGTGCATGCTATTTCTTACCTTGAAATAGTACATACAGAGCCAACTTCCTATATTGGTGAATCAGCAGTGGGGTACAAGACTTTGCATTTGCTGGACTACTCAGCCAATACCTGATCACACGACTAAATTCCAAAAATTGTCATTAGAAACTGATTTTTGAAATTTGAGCTATTTTTCTAAATTTTTAAAAGTCCTGCTAGGGCCTTGTGTTAGTCCCTGTTAGCATTTCTTTTAGAGTTTAAAAGTTTTGTAAAAGTTTGAATTAAGTTCTAGAGATAGTTTTAGATTCTTAAAAAGTATTCAAATTTTTAGAAACATAGGGGGTCATTACAACATTGGCGGTAAAAGCCGCTTACCGCCGTGCAGAAGACTGCCAATACACTGGCGCGGAAATCTGCCACAGCTATTATGACCCACATCTCGGAATCCGATGAAATTCAGTCACCCACACAAGTCCGCCACACCAAAGGTCAGTGATAAACTGGCGAAAACAAAACCGACACCGTCACGCCAACAGAAACACGCCCATGCTATTACG
Organism: Pleurodeles waltl; assembly: GCF_031143425.1. Classification (NCBI taxonomy): domain Eukaryota; kingdom Metazoa; phylum Chordata; class Amphibia; order Caudata; family Salamandridae; genus Pleurodeles; species Pleurodeles waltl. The sequence goes on from NC_090447.1 coordinate 1,313,579,464, forward strand.
ACCCACGAATCCACGCGGCTCAAAATACACACACATCTCCAAAACACCGCCACATTGGACAATTCCAAATACACACACCTGATACACATACAAACAACACTTCCACACACCCAACACAATATAAAACACACACCCACATCACCCACAAACCCCTAAGACCAAAAATAAGAGACAAAGGCGACAGAGAGAGAGCACAGCAATAGAGAACCCACCACACAGAGGCACAAAACACCATCACCCACACAACATCCACGCACAAAATTCCACACACCACAACACATCACCACACAAATCACCACATACACCACCCCACACATCACCTACACCACCCCATGGCACGCCAAAGACACCCCAGGTTTTCCGAGGAGGAGCTCAGGGTCATGGTGGAGGAAATCGTCCGGGTTGAGCCACAGCTATTTGGATCACAGGTGCAGCACACCTCCATAGCCAGGAAGATGGAGCTATGGCAAAGAATCGTCGACAGGGTAAACGCAGTGGGACAGCACCCAAGATATCGGGAGGACATCAGGAAGAGGTGGAACGACCTACGGGGGAAGGTGCATTCAGTGGTCTCCAGGCACAACATCGCGATTCAGCGGACTGGCGGCGGACCCCCACTTCCTCCCCCACAACTAACAACATGGGAGGAGCAGGTCTTGACCATTATGCATCCAGAGGGCCTCGGAGGAGTCGGTGGAGGAATGGACACTGGTAAGTCAAATCTTAACTATCATATCCCCCACCCTACCTGCATGCTATCACACACCCCCACCCTCACCCCTCCCCTATCACTCCAACTCCTCACTAATTTACTTATAACACAAACCACCCATCCCAACACCAAGCCCTGCATGACACAACTAAGCATGGACACCCATCACTAAAGCATGCCCACTGCACATACCCATAACACCCCCCAACCATCATCACACAAGCCCCCACACAGGAATGCTTGCACTGGGGTACACACACACCCACCCATTGCACACCATGACACACACACATGCAATAATCATGCTTTTATACCCCTACAGGACCACTACGTAACGTCACCATACAGGAGGGTCCAGACATGTCCACTCCACCCCCAGAAGAGGCCCACAGTGATGACAGCAGCTCTGGCCAACTGGATCAAGATGACCAGCCCGGACCATCGTGGGCCTCAGGACAGTCGGTTCCCCTCGCACAGGCACAGCCCAACACTGACCTTCCACCCTCTGGTAACACCAGCACAGCACCCACCCAGCGGGCCCATACCTCAGTCCCCAGGACACGTCAATCAGCTGTGTGTCCACCACTACAGGGAACCCAGGATAACCCACCAACCCAACAACAACAGGGACCTGGGGGCGGTGGCAGTGGGCACACGATCCAGGGGACGGAGGCACAGGAACACAGGGGAACTGGGAGGGCTGCCGTGCGACAGGGGGGGACAGGCCAAGGGAACCCACTCTCCACGAGGCCCTCTCCTCCATCATGGGAGCATACCACCACTCCCAGGAGACATTGGCTACGGTCCTGGCCAAATTTCAGGAGACCCAGCGCATGCAGAACGAACAGTATTTGGGGTTCAGGGAGGAGCTCAGAACCATCAGCACCGCCCTGGCCACCATCCTAGGGGTGCTGAAGGACATACAAAAGACCATGAGGGACACCGTGGCACTCCAAGGGGCCCCTGACATTAGCATGGATGATGAACTGCCCACCACCTCCGCCAGCGCTAGTGGACAGGACGCCCCACCACAGGACCACCACACCAGCACCCCACCCCCTGCAGACAGAGAACCACCCCGCAAGCAGTCCCTGAGATCCAGGAACAGGACAGAGCAAGATGCCAAGACCCCCGCCAGGAAATGAGACCACCCTGATTGTCCTCCCACTGTCCCACTTTGTTACCCTGTCCAGATTGCAACTGCCCCAGCTCCACTTCCTGTGCCCATATGGGCAATGCACCTGTGAGACTAATAGACTGGACTCTGCCATGGACATTCCTCCACCATCACCCATCACCATTTTGCCCCCCCCTCCAATAATTAGCACTTCAATAAACACCCTTGAACCACAAAACAATCTGGAGTCAGTCTGTGATTTTGAAAATGTGTATTAGCTATGACAGTGACAAAATCCGCTCTCAATAGTAATGTCGACATACCTATGTCACACATCACAAGTCCATGAAGGATGCAAGCAGATGACACACATTGGTAACCACACCTGTGAAACCGTAATGGAAATGTATCACTCAGTTAGCAGATACTACTTCAAATTGACAGACAGGATAGAGGTAGAAGTGTTAAAGTGAATGTATTGGTAAAAAATAATTTCTCACCTGTGTGTCACTGGAAATATTGCTGTATGACAGAGTCCCTGTTATCAATGTCTTCTTCCTCTGCTTCCTCCTCATCACTGTCCACAGGCTCCACAGCTGCCACAACACCGTCACCTGGACCATCCTCGTGCAGAAAAGGCACCTGGCATCGCAAAGCAAGATTGTGAAGCATCGAGCAGGTGATGATGATCTGGCACACCTTCCTTGGTGAGTAGAATAGGGAACCACCTGTCATATGGAGGCACCTGAACCTGGCCTTCAGGAGGCCAAAGGTGCGTTCAATCATCCTCCTAGTCCGCCCATGGGCCTCATTGTAGCGTTCCTCTGCCCTGGTCCTGGGATTCCTCACTGGGGTCAACAGCAGGACAGGTTGGGGTAACCAGAGTCCCCTAATAGCCACACACGCTGCCTCTGGAGTTGACCCATCACATACAGGATGCTGCTATTCTGCAGGATGTAGGCGTCATGCACAGAGCCAGGGAACATAGCATTTACCTGCGAGATGTACTGGTCTGCCAAACATACCATCTGTACATTCATGGAATGATAACTCTTCCGGTTCCTGTACACCTGTTCACTCCTGTGGGGGGGGGACCAGAGCCACATCGGTCCCATCAATGTCACCTATGATGTTAAGGATATGTCCCAGGGCATAGAAGTCACCTTTAACAGTAGCCAAATCCTCCACCAGAGGGAAAACGATGTAGCTCCTCACGTGTATCAGCAGGGCAGACAACACTCTGGACAACACGTTGGAAAACATAGGCTGGGACATCCCTGATGCCATGGCCACTGTTGTCTGAAATGACCCACTTGCTAGGAAATGGAGCACTGATAGCACCTGCACTTGAGGGGGGATTCCTGTGGGATGGCGGATTGGTGACATCAGGTCTGGCTCCAACTGGGTACACAGTTCCTGGATAGTGGCACGGTCAAACCTGTAGGTGATGATTAAATGTCGCTCCTCCATTGTTAACAGGTCCACCAGCGGTCGGTAAACTGGAGGATTCCGCCATCTTCTCACATGTCCCAGCTGACGGTGCCTAGGAAGGACAACAGCGACCACAGAGTCAACAAGTTCTGAGGTATGTACCCACAGCTACACAGGACACAACACTAAATACAAAATCCTGTATGTGTGTTGAGTGTAGGCCTAGGTATGTGTGATGCAGTTGTAAATGAAGCCATGTGGGCCCCTGAAATGGAGGCTGCCTGACCTCAAAAGTGGGACAATGGGATGTGAGGTAACTGCGCTGGCGTTGTACACTGTCGCGGTAAGCAGTCAAAGACCGCGGCGCAATGCTGCATTGGTTAACATTGGACCCTATGGGTCCCAGGAGCCAATGACGAAGTGCACCGGCGGTGCGTATCATAATTTTCTATCTGTTCAATCACTTGATACCTGATCTTTGACAGGAGAGGACCTACACTGCAAGTGCTGCTGTGAACTCGGTCTGGAAGAGACAATGGCTCGTGCGTCTGGGGAAAGGGCCCCTGCCTTCACTGCACAGGAGTTGGAGAAGCTCGTGGACGGGGTCCTCCCCCAGTACACGCTACTCTACGGTCCTCCAGACCAACAGGTAAGTACACAGGGAGCTCGTTGTATGGGCTATGCCTGGGTGGAGAGGGCTGGATGTCAGTAGGAAGGGGACAGAGTCCTGCGAGCATGTAGAAGTGTGATGGCATGTGCCACATGGCAAGGGCAGGGATGTGGGCCACTCACTTCGACGGTGCTCTTGCTAATGACTTCTCTTCTTCCCCTGTACATGTCATGTAGGTCATCGCCCACCAGAAGAAGGATATTTTGGCATGCCATCGCCAAGGACGTCCGGACCCTGGGGGTCCACCAGAGACAGAGCACCCACTGCCATAAAAGATGGGAGGACATTCGCCGCTGGAGCAAGAAGACGGCGGAGGCTCAGCTGGGGATGGCCTCCCAACGTGGGAGGGGTGCCCGTTGCACCATGACCCCCTATGATGTTCCGGATCCTGGCGGTGGCCTACCCTGAGTTGGATGGGCGCATGAGGACATCACAGCAGACACAAGGGGGTGAGTACACTCACATTCTCATGACTTTGCGCACAGTGGAGGTGTCTGGGGGGGGAGGAGGGCTGGGGTTTCCCTAGGCCAGGGCGAGTTCCGTATGCTAGGCCCCTCCGGAATCCAGGTCATGTGCCACTCCACCCCACCTCTGTAGAGTGCCAAGTACAGGTATACATGCCCCTGTGTCATCTATATGGGTAGATGACACTCATAGCCATGTAGGCCATATCCCAGGAATAGCATCTGTAGAGGCCAAGGGCACAGCGTAGTGCAGTGGGCTGCTGTGCCTGTATTGTCCGCCAACGGTAGCGGTAAGCCATGCACTCAACCTGTCTTTCTTCTGTTTCCCCACCCCTTTTTTGTGGTCTCCCTGTACTGTTGTGCAACAGCATCATCAGGCGGAGGTACAGTGGCACCGGAGCACGAGGGGTCTGCGTTCCACATGGCCATGGAGGGCCACACCACGGACACCACGGACACAGAATACACCAGTGGGACGGAGGGCGAGGGGAGCTTCACGTCGGTCACTGGATCAACACGGACTCGTCCTCCGATGGGAGCTCCCTTGTGGTGGTGGCAAAATCTGTGCCCCCCACTTCTACAGGTACAGCCGCTACCCCCCCTACCAGCACCGCCCTCCCAGCAGCCCCTCAGCCTTCAATCTGTGCCCGCTCACCCAGGAGGGTGGGCATCACCTTCGCCCCAGGCACCTCAGCCCCTGCCCCTGTCACCCCTGCTGCCCTCAGTGAGGATGCCATTGACCTCCTCAGGTCACTCACTGTTGGGCAGACTACCATTGTGAATGGGCAGCTCAGGCAAACATAGGCACCACACATCCCACAGGCACTCACACAAGCATCACCCACATACAGACACAGCAACATCCACTGCCTCCACTGTGTCCCCCTCCTTGTCGTCTCCCTCCTCCCTCCCAGTGTCGTCTACACTCTCACCTGCATGCACTACCACTACAGCCACTAGGACTCGCACCAGAACACCCAGCACCACGACCCCCACTACCATTTACACGTCCCCTGTGTCCTCTCCCAGTGTGTGTGTGACGCCCCCTCCCTCAGTACACAAACGTGGACACCCACACACCCAACATCCATCCACCTCACGACAGCCTCCAGAATCTGCACCTGCACCCAAATCATCTAAAGTTACACCTCCTACAACCACCTCCTCTTCCTCCACTCCCAGACCCCCTCCAGCTACCCGTTCCAGTGTTCGTCAGCAACTTTTCCTGAGCAACCTTGACCTCTGTCCCACCACCCGACCCCTCCAATTCATAGGTCCCGTACTAGCACCTCAGCCAAAAAAAGTCCGGTACCAGTGGTGCGTGTTAGAGGTATGTGGAGTGCACCGGCCACCAGGGCAGCCAGTGTGACACGGAGCCAAAGCACTGCCAGTCCACCCCCTGTAAAGCACCAGAAGTTGGACAGTGCCCGACAGGAGAGGGTGAAGCCTCCTGCCGGCAAAGCCGTCCACAAGGGTCCCGGGGGGAGTGTAGAGTCAGCTGTGACCCCTCCCAAGGTGGTGAAGGGGCAGAAGAAGTCTCCAAAGTCTGGGAAGAGCAGCACGGCGGAGAAGGCCGCCATCCTCCACGCTGGCCAGGACGCCACCGCCAGCCCCATCGTCACTGGTCCGGAGACCACCGCCAGAGTCAGTGCCCTGGAGGGCAGCACTGTCGTCACTGGTCCGGAGACCACCGCCAGAGTCAGTGCCCTGAATCGCAGCACTATCGTCACTGGTCCGGAGACCACCGCCAGAGTCAGTGCCCTGGAGGGCAGCACTATCGTCACTGGTCCGGAGACCAGGACCAGCATCAGTGCCCTGGAGGGCCCCGGCACCCACAGCCCCGCTGGACACTGAGGGACCGTCATGCCACACACCGCTGCACAGGTCACAGACAGCAAAGTCAAGCACCGCTGAATAGGTCAGAAACGGCAAAGTCAAGCACCGCTGAACATGGCAAGCACCGCTGAACAGGGCAAGCACCGCCATGGCAGGCTCCGCTGAACAGGTCAGAAACGGCAAAGCCAAGCACCGCTGAAGAGGGCAAAGACCGCCATGGCAAGCACCGCTGAACATGGCAAGCACCGCCATGGCAAGCACCGCTGAACAGGTCAGAAAAACGGCAAAGTCAAGCACCGCTGAACAGGGCAAAGACCGCCATGGCAAGCACCGCTGAACAAGGCAAGCACCGCCATGGCAAGAACCGCTGAACAGGTCAGAAACGGCAAAGTCAAGCACCGCTGAACAGGGCAAAGACCGCCATGGCAAGCATCGTTAGCCCATGTGCGGCTGGGACAGTGACGGAACTGGGACCGTCACGAGGAGCGTGATGCACTCTGGGCACCAGTCTCCCTCCAGAACCAATGGAGAACTGCATCCACTACCTGAATCCTTCACAGGATGAAGCACTCTGGGCACCAGTCCCCCTCCAGAACCAGTGGAGAACTGCATCCACTACCTGAATCCTTCACAGGAAGAAGCACTCTGGGCACCAGTCCCCTTCCAGAACCAGTGGAGAACTGCATCCACTACCTGAATCCTTCACAGGATGAAGCACTCTGGGCACCAGTCCCCCTCCAGAACCAGTGGAGAACTGCATCCACTACCTCTGTCCTTCACAGGATGAAGCACTCTGGGCACCAGTCCCCCTCCAGAACCAGTGGAGACATCTATCCACTACCTCTGTCCTTCACAGGATGAAGCACTCTGGGCACCAGTCCCCCTCCAGAACCAGTGGAGAACTGCATCCACTTGAGAGACTGTGGCTTTGCACTCCCCAGGATTGAACAGTGGGCAAACCAGCCACTGTAGAGACTTGAGAGACTGTGGCTTTGCACTCCCCAGGATTGAACAGTGGGCAAACCACCCACTGTAGAGACTTGAGAGACTGTGGCTTTGCACTCCCCAGGACTGAACAGTGGGCAAACCAGCCACTGTAGAGACTTGAGAGACTGTGGCTTTGCACTCCCCAGGATTGAACAGTGGGCAAACCAGCCACTGTAGAGACTTGAGAGACTGTGGCTTTGCACTCCCCAGGATTGAACAGTGGGCAAACCAGCCACTGTAGAGACTTGAGAGACTGTGGCTTTGGACTCCCCAGGATACATCAATGGGCATGGAGCCCCGTTGTGGATCTGGCTTTGCACTCATCCGGCTGAGGTGCCCCCCCATCCCTTCCCCCTGAGGTGCCTGTTGTATTACTATCTGATGCCCCTGCAGTGTTCTCTCCGTTTGTGGACAGGTATCTAGTGTGGGCCTCGCCCATGCATTTTGGGCCCAGTGGTCCACGGACATTGAATTGTGCATACCTGCACTAGTAATCGTGATGTATATATTTGGAATGTGTATATATTTCTGTATATGTGAGCTTACTGTATTTTTATTCATTACAATAGTTATACATATTCCCTTTTGTCTTAGCATTCTTCCGAGGGGGGTTGTGGGTTGTTACTGTGATGTTTGGATATGCATTAATGTGTGTGTTGTAGTGGGTGCGGTTCGGGGTGGGGGTGTTGCGTTTGTGTCCCCCTGACTTTTGCCTCCCCCCCCATGTCGTAGGTCCAGTACTCACCGTTGTCTTCGGCGCCGCCGTTGCTGATGTTCGTAGAAGAGCAGGTAGACAAGCGCAGGGAGTATTTGGAGTTCGGGCTCCATGGTGCCCTCCATCCTCGTGGCGTGTGTTAAGGTGAGCGTTTACCCATTGCAAAAGCTGTTTCTGCCGTATTTTTATCCATGGTGAATCCGCCCCGGAAAAGGTGGCGGATTGGCCTGTTGTAAAAGTGTGGGTGGTACATTGTCTCCCGCCTGTCTGTTGGCGGTGACCGCCGCGCTGCTTGTCTGTACCGCCGTGGCGGTCGGAGTGTTAAAGTGTCTGTCTATGTTGGCGTTTTCCGCCACGGTCATAATTCCCTTTTTTTCTCTGCCGGCCTGTTTGCGGTATTACCGTATCTTTAACACCGTCCGCCAGGGTTGTCGTGACCCCCATAATGTCTAATGCAGAAGAGATTGTGATGGAACTCAACCTCACCCCTTACCTGCATCTTAGGATGTCAGAGTTAAGGTCTCTCTACAAAATCAAAAAGATTAAAACTGGTTCAAACCCTACCAAAGTACAGCTCCAGGAGCTTTTGGCAGAGTTTGCTAAAAACAACCCCTCTGATGATGGCCTCACAGAGGGGGACCCTAGTGACCTGGAGGATTTCCCACCTCCAGTCCTAGATAGGGAGCCCAGGGTCTCTCAAACCCTGACTCCAAATGTGATAGTCAGAGATGCTGCTTCTCTCACAAGAGAGTCCAGCAGCTCTGGAAGCATTGAGGGCAGCCTCAATGAAGATGACCTCCTGTTAGCCAGGATGGTCAAAAGATTGGCTTTAGAGAGACAGCTCCTAGCCATAGAAAGGGAAAGACAAGAGATGGGCCTAGGTCCCATCAATGGTGGCAGCAACATAAATAGGGTCAGAGATTCTCCTGACATGTTGAAAATCCCAAAAGGGATTGTAACTAAATATGAAGATGGTGATGACATCACTAAATGGTTCACAGCTTTTGAGAGGGCTTGTGCAACCAGAAAAGTAAACAGATCTCACTAGGGTGCTCTCCTTTGGGAAATGGTCACTGGAAAGTGTAGGGATAGACTCCTCACACTCTCTGGAAAATATGCAGAATCCTATGACCTCATGAATGCTACCCTGATTGAGGGCTTTGGATTCTCCACTGAGGAGTATAGATTTAGGTTCAGGGGGGCTCAAAAATACTCGAGCCAGACCTGGGTTGATTTTGTAGACTACTCAGTGAAAACACTGGATGGTTGGATTCATGGCAGTGGTGTAAATGATTATGATGGGCTGTACAACTTATTTGTGAAAGAACACCTGTTAAGTAATTGTTTCAATGATAAACTGCATCAGCATCTGGTAGACCTAAGACCAATTTCTCCCCAAGAATTGGGAAAGAAGGCGGACCATTGGGTCAAGACTAGGGTGACCAAGACTTCCACAGGGGGTGACCAAAAGAAAGGTGTCACAAAGACTCCCCAGGGGAAGAGTGTTGAGACATCCAAGGGAAAAAGTAAAGAGTCTTCTATAGGGCCCCAAAAACCTGCTCAGGAGGGAGGGTCCAGAGCCTCTTCACAATCCAATTTTGGGTACAAGGGTAAAAACTATGATCCCAAAAAGGCCTGGTGTCGTAGCTGTAATCAGCCAGGACACCAAACTGGAGACAAGGCCTGTCCCAAGAAAGGTTCCACTTCTAACTCTACTCCAGCTAACACTGGAATGGCCAGTCTCGAAGTGGGATCAACAGTGTGCCCAGAGCAAATCAGGGTTCATACTGAAGCTACATTAGTCTCTGAGGGTGGGGTGGATTTAGCCACACTGGCTGCCTGGCCCCCTAATATGCAAAAATACAGGCAGCAACTCTTAATTAATGGGACAAGTGTAGAATGCCTGAGGGATACAGGTGCCAGTGTCACCATGGTGAAAGAGAAACTGGCTTCCCCTGGTCAATACCTGGCTGGACAAACTTATCCAGTCACCAACGTTGACAATCAGACAAAAGTACATCCCATGGCTATGGTAACTTTAGAGTGGGGAGGGGTCAATGGCCTGAAACAGGTGGTGGTCTCCTCAAATATCCCTGTAGACTGTTTGCTTGGAAATGACCTGGAGTCCTCAGCATGGGCTGAGATAGAGCTCAAAAACCCATGCAGCCATGCTGGGTATCCCTGAACTGGTGTGTGTCAAGACAAGGGCACAGTGCAAGGCTCAGGGTGAAAAAGTGGTGTTGGAGCCTGGAAAAAGGGCCCAACCCTCCAAGAGAAAAGGAAAGAAGACTGGGGAACCAGCTTCCACACAACAAGAGAAAGAGAACCTCTCTTCTCAGGAAAAAGTTCTGCCCTCTGAGGGAACTGAGCCCATGGAGTTAGAACCTTATCAGGTTGAGCTCCTAGGCCCAGGGGGACACTCAAGGGAACAGTTGTGTAAGGGGCAAGAAACCTGTCCCTCTCTTGAAGGCCTTAGGCAGCAAGCTGCTGAAGAGTCCAAAGGAAAAATAACAGGAACACATAGAGTCTATTGGGAAGATGGACTCCTTTACACTGAGGCAAGAGATCCCAAACCTGGTGCCACTAGGAGAGTGGTAGTGCCTCAGGAGTTTAGGGAGTTCATTCTGACCTTAGCTCATGATATTCCTCTTGCTGGGCATTTGGGACAGACCAAGACGTGGGAGAGATTAGTCAACCACTTCTATTGGCCCAACATGTCCCAGAAGGTCAAGATGTTTTGTATCTCCTGTGCCACCTGTCAAGCCAGTGGTAAGACAGGTGGACACCCAAAGGCCCCCCTCATTCCACTTCCAGTGGTGGGGGTCCCCTTTGAAAGAGTGGGTGTGGACATAGTGGGTCCACTTGAACCTCCCACAGCCTCAGGGATCCAATACATACTAGTAGTAGTGGATCATGCTACTAGATACCCTGAAGCAATTCCCCTTATGTCAACTACTGCCCCTGCAGTAGCCAAAGCACTCATTGGTATTTTTACCAGAGTGGGATTTCCTAAGGAGGTGGTGTCTGACAGAGGTACCAAATGGTCTTGTAGAAAGATTTAACAAGACATTGAAAGGCATGATCATGGGGCTCCCTGAAAAACTCAGAAGGAGATGGGATGTCCTCTTGCCATGTCTGCTTTTCGCCTACAGAGAGGTGCCTCAGAAGGGAGTAGGGGTTTCCCCCTTTGAACTTCTGTTTGGGCATCCTGTACGGGGACCACTAGCTCTTGTAAAAGAAGGCTGGGAGAGACCTCTTCATGAGCCTAAACAAGTTATAGTGGACTATGTACTAGGCCTACGTTCAAGGATGGCAGAGTATATGGAAAAGACAAGTAAAAACCTTGAGGCCACCCAACAACTCCAGAAGATGTGGTATGACCAAAAGGCTGTTATGGTTGAGTTTCAGCGGCAGAAAGTCTGGGTTCTGGAGCCTGTGGCTCCCAGGGCACTTCAGGACAAATGGAGTGGCCCTTACCAAGTGCTAGAGAAGAAGAGTCAGGTCACCTACCTGGTAGACCTAGGCACTAGCAGGACCCCCAAAAGGGTGATCCATGTGAACCGCCTCAAACTCTTCCATGACAGGGCAGATGTGAATCTGTTGATGGTAACAGATGAGGACCAGGAAGCTGAGCGTGAACCTCTCCCTGATCTCCTCTCCACAGACCCAAAAGATGGCTCAGTTGATGGAGTGATCTATTCAGACACCCTCTCTGGCCAACAGCAATCTGACTGTAGGAAGATCCTGCAACAGTTTGCTGAGCTCTTTTCCCTAACCCCTGGTCAGACACACCTGTGTACCCATGATGTGGACACAGGAGACAGCATGCCTGTCAAAAAAAACATTTTCAGACAGTCTGACCAAGTTAAGGAAAGCATCAAGGTGGAAGTCCACAAGATGCTGGAATTGGGAGTCATTGAGCACTCTGACAGCCCCTGGGCTAGCCCAGTGGTCTTAGTCCCCAAACCTCACACCAAAGATGGAAAGAGAGAGATGAGGTTTTGTGTGGACTACAGAGGACTTAATTCTGTCACCAAGACAGATGCCCATCCCATTCCAAGGGCAGATGAATTGATAGACAAACTAGGCGCTGCCAGATACTTAAGTACCTTTGACTTGACAGCAGGGTACTGGCAAATCAAAATGGCACCAGGAGCAAAAGAAAAGACAGCATTCTCCACACCTGATGGGCATTATCAGTTTACTGTTATGCCCTTTGGTTTAAAGAATGCCCCTGCCACCTTCCAAAGGTTGGTGAATCAAGTCCTTGCTGGCTTGGAGTCCTTTAGTGCAGCTTATCTTGACGATATTGCTGTCTTTAGCTCCAGCTGGCAGGATCACCTGGTCCACCTGAAGAAGGTTTTGAAGGCCCTGCAAGCAGCAGGCCTCTTTATCAAGGCATCCAAATGCCAGATAGGGCAGGGAACTGTGGTTTACTTGGGACACCTTGTAGGTGGAAGCCAAGTTCAGCCACTCCAGCCCAAGATCCAGACTATTCTGGACTGGGCAGCTCCAAAAACCCAGACTCAAGTCAGGGCATTCCTTGGCTTGACTGGGTACTACAGGAGGTTTGTGAAGGGATATGGATCCATAGTGACACCCCTCACAGAACTTACCTCCAAGAAAATGCCAAAGAAGGTAAACTGGACTGTAGAATGCCAACAGGCCTTTGACACCCTGAAACAAGCCATGTGCACAGCACCAGTTCTCAAAGCTCCAGATTACTCCAAGCAGTTCACTGTGCAGACTGATGCTTCTGAACATGGGATAGGGGCAGTTTTGTCCCAAGCAAATGATGATGGCCTTGACCAGCCTGTTGCTTTCATTAGCAGGAGGTTACTCCCCAGGGAGCAGCGTTGGAGTGCCATTGAGAGGGAGGCCTTTGCTGTGGTTTGGTCCCTGAAGAAGCTGAGACCATACCTCTTTGGTACTCACTTTGTAGTTCAGACTGACCACAGACCTCTCAGATGGCTAATGCAAATGAAAGGTGAAAATCCAAAACTGTTGAGGTGGTCCACCTCCCTACAGGGAATGGACTTTATAGTGGAACACAGACCTGGGATTGCCCATGCCAATGCAGATGGCCTTTCCAGGTTCTTCCACTTAGAAAATGAAGACTCTCTTGGGAAAGGTTAGTCTCATCCTCTTTCGTTTGGGGGGGGGGGGTTGTGTAAGGAAATGCCTCCTTGGCATGGTTACCCCACTGACTTTTTGCGTTTGCTGATGCCAAGTTATGATTTGAAAGTGTGCTGAGGCCTGCTAACCAGGCCCCAGCACCAGTGTTCTTTCCCTAACCTGTACCTTTGTTTTCACAATTGGCACACCCTGGCATCCAGGTAAGCCCCTTGTAACTGGTACCCCTGGTACCAAGGCCCCTGATGCCAGGGAAGGTCTCTAAGGGCTGCAGCATGTCTTATGCCACCCTGGGGACCCCTCACTCAGCACAGACACACTGCTTGCCAGCTTGTGTGTGCTGGTGGGGATAAAATGACTAAGTCGACATGGCACTCCCCTCAGGGTGCCATGCCAACCTCACACTGCCTATGGGTATAGGTAAGTCACCCCTCTAGCAGGCCTTACAGCCCTAAGGCAGGGCGCACTATACCATAGGTGAGGGCATAAGTGCATGAGCACTATGCCCCTACAGTGTCTAAGCAAAACCTTAGACATTGTAAGTGCAGGGTAGCCATAAGAGTATATGGTCTGGGAGTCTGTCATGCACGAACTCCACAGCACCATAATGGCTACATTGAAAACTGGGAAGTTTGGTATCAAACTTCTCAGCACAATAAATGCACACTGATGCCAGTGTACATTTTATTGTAAAATACACCCCAGAGGGCATCTTAGAGAGGCCCCCTGAAACCATACCGACTTCCAGTGTGGGCTGACTAGTTTTAGCAGCCTGCCACACACCAGACATGTTGCTGGCCACATGGGGAGAGTGCCTTTGTCACTCTGTGGCTAGTAACAAAGCCTGTACTGGGTGGAGGTGCTTCTCACCTCCCCCTGCAGGAACTGTAACACCTGGCGGTGAGCCTCAAATGCTCACCCACTTTGTTACAGCACCCCAGGGCACTCCAGCTAGTGGAGTTGCCCGCCCCCTCCGGCCACGGCCCCACTTTTGGCGGCAAGGCCGGAGGAGATAACGAGAAAAACAAGGAGGAGTCACTGGCCAGTCAGGACAGCCCCTAAGGTGTCCTGAGCTGAGGTGACTCTGACTTTTAGAAATCCTCCATCTTGCAGATGGAGGATTCCCCCAATGGGATTAGGGATGTGCCCCCCTCCCCTCAGGGAGGAGGCACAAAGAGGGTGTAGCCACCCTCAGGGCTAGTAGCCATTTGCTACTAACCCTCCAGACCTAAACAAACCCCTAAAACGAGTATTTAGGGGCTCCCAGAACACAGCAAGATAGATTCCTGCAACCTAAGATGAAGAAGGACTGCTGAGCTGAAAAACCTGCAGAGAAGACGGAGACACCAACTGCTTTGGCCCCAGCTCTACCGGCCTGTCCCCCCACTTCAAAAGAACTGCTCCAGCGACGCGTTCCACAGGGTCCAGCGACCTCTGAAGCCTCAGAGGACTACCCTGCATCTAAAAGGACCAAGAACTCCCGAGGACAGCGGCTCTGCTCCAAGGAAGAAGCCTCTTTGCAACAAAGAAGCAACTTTGAAAGAACACTCGCTTCCCGCCGGTAGCGTGAGACTTTGCACTCTGCACCAGACGCCCCGGCTCGACTTGTGGAGAAACAACACTACAGGGAGGACTCCCCGGTGACTGCGAGCCGTGAGTAGCCAGAGTTGACCCCCCTGAGCCCCAACAGTGATGCCTGCAGAGGGAATCCATAGGCTCCCCCTGACCGCGACTGCCTGCTTCAAAGACCCGACACCTGGTAAGGACACTGCACCCGCAGCCCCCAGGACCTGAAGGATACGACCTCCAGGTGGCCCTCTCCCTTGCCCAGGTGGTGGCTACCCCGAGGAGCCCCCCCCCCCTTGCCTGCCTGCATCGCTGAAGAGACCCCTTGGTCTCCAGTTGAACTCCATTGCAAACCCTACGCCTGTTTGCACACTGCACCCGGCCGCCCCCGTGCCGCTGAGGGTGTACTTTTTGTGCTGACTTGTGTCCCCCCCCGGTGCCCTACAAAACCCTCCTGGTCTACCCTCCGAAGACGCGGGTACTTACCTGCTGGCAGACTGGAACCGGGGCACCCTATTCTCCATTGAAGCCTATGCGTTTTGGGCACCACTTTGACCTCTGCACCTGACCGGCCCTGAGCTGCTGGTGTGGTAACTTTGGGGTTGCCCTGAACCCCCAACAGTGGGCTACCTTGGACCCAACTTTGAACCCTGTAGGTGGTTTACTTACCTGCAAAACTAACAAACACTTACCTCCCCCAGGAACTGTTGAAAATTGCAGTGTCCAGTTTTAAAATAGCTTATTGCCATTTGTGTGAAAACTGCATATGCTATTTTGCTAATTCAAAGTTCCTAAGTGAAATACCTTTCATTTAAAGTATTGTTTATAAATCTTGAACCTGTGGTTCTTAAAAAGATATTTTTCTATATCAAAACCTATTGCCTGGAATTGTCTTTGAGTGTGTGTTCCCCATTTATTGCCTGTGTGTGTACAACAAATGCTTAACACTACCCTCTGATAAGCCTACTGCTCGACCACACTACCACAAAATAGAGCATTAGAATTATCTCTTTTTGCCACTATCTTACCTCTAAGGGGAACCCTTGGACTCTGTGCATGCTATTTCTTACTTTGAAATAGTACATACAGAGCCAACTTCCTACAATATTCCACTCAGTGATCCATCAATCCTCTTCCACACCACCTTCCGGCCGCTCTACAGCTATAGTCCTGCAGGCCAACAATACCCCTTCACAAAACATCAGAATGCAGGATCCATGCAATCTTGGACAATCTACAATGTGTGTAAGAAGACTGCTTTATTTTTGCTCAGGCGTTGAGTAACATAAGCTTGCTATCCTGCTATATGAGTCTAGCATGAAGATAGTTATAGTACTGCTTATCATATCTGTGGTAGAAGCCACCCTGCTGCAGATGCATTTTATGAAGGTAGACCTGGAAATGTTTGGCCTCCAAGTGGGAAATCATAACCCCATATTTTTCCCAATGACTGATGCAGTTTTCCAAACCTTAGAAATTACAGAGGAGTTTAAGGTTGCCAAACAAAGACATTTTCTGAAAAGGAGCGTGAAACCATGCTTTTAAATCATTTTTGTGATCTGTCAGGGACTTCCATTACCCTCATGTAGTGTGCACACGACAAAATGTGCAATTGTTTAATAACGGTCTGCTTTATTTTAAAGTTTTTTTTTAAATAAATAAATGTCCTAATTTTTAAACACAATCACTCTAATGTTTCAGTTGCAACTTCATGCATTTAAAGGCCCTAAGTGTTCAGGAGTGTCAGTCAAGTGGATGGTATGCTGTTTATAAAACAAACATCCATAGTGTTTAATCATCTACTTGGTCTATACTACGCAAAAAAAAAGTATTGTTGATTAACAATAGGTATCGAAATTATACCTCACAATGCCGGATGTATTAATATCTTCTAGGGGAATTCCAGTTCATATATTCATGTAGACTGCATCTATACCTCATCACCTCGTATATTTCTTTCCCACTCTGGTCAATCTCTTTGTTCTTTCAAATGGTCACTTGCAACTAGTATAGTTCTGCAGTTCACAAAAGCTTAGATTTTTCAGGCTATCATTTAAAGCATATGGTTACATTTTTTTGGAAATAAATCTTTTATCTACAAAATCTCTCTCTGCAATAAATGTCAGTTTATGTTTCTACCTAGATTTTTGGAAACAAATCCGATTTGTTATGTTTCCGATTTGAAAACTGAGATGAGTGGTGACTGGTGAGTTCATATTTTGTTGTGAAATAGTCGACTTGTGTTGTGACCTACACATTGTTTCCAATGTGTAGTCTTGCTAGCACATGCAAGACATACACTCGGCCACACCGGAGAGAGGGCCTGTGGACTTCAGGGAGTCCAGGAGGAGTGAAAGCACGATGGGCTTGGACTCTGGACAACTGGGAAACCTTGTTGGCACCGGTGGTCTGCTTCACCTCGGTTTATGGTGGTGGCTTCAGATGTTGGGTCTTTGCGATTCTGGACACTGCAGGGTCCTATTTTAGGGTTGGTTGGGGAGTAGGTGCCCTGCTCACTTGAATCTTGAGTCTTTTCCGAAGGCAGACAGTCCTCACGGGTTTCAGGAGGCTCATCTGTAGGCGAACAATCTTCTGGTGCAGAGTTCTTCCTTCAGGAGTGGAGATAGGCCAGCAGGATTGGTACAAGGTTGGCCGCTTCTTTTTCTCCTCTTCTGCGGGTGCGTCTCTTCTTTGTCCTTTTCTTCTTAGATCATCAAGATCTGAGTTCTGGGGTTTATGAGTGCCACCTAAATACTCAATTTAGGAGCATTACAGGTATTGGCAGGTGGCAGCCAACGGGTTGCCCGCCTATAGGGTGACTGCACCCTTTCTATGACCACTTCCATGGAGAAGTAGGCACAACCTTGATCCTAGTGGCCGAATTCCTTCTAAACTAAGAAGGAAAAATTTAGCAAGTGGTGTCCAGTTAAGCTCATCCACATCACGGTTGGGACTGGCATGAAGCGGACAAACCTCCTAATCTGGCTAATTTTCCCGCGTGTTTTGGCACCAAAAGTGGGGGATGGGTGGATGGTCATCTCTGCCATTTGGAGAGACCTGGATCACATTATAAAGGCAGTTAGGCCTTTGAAGTTTCACACCCCAGAATGTCCATCCTGCCTGGAGGAGGTGTGAACATCCACACCCAGTGCAGGCTTTTGTACATGGCCCATGAGAGGGTTGGCTCTCACCTTAGGGGGTCAGAAACATGGCTAAGGTGCCTGAACTTGTTATGTTAGGACCAGTCAGTTCTATCAATCAGTGTTTATAAAGCACAGCTACTTACCTGTTAGGGTCTCAAGGCACTAGGGAGGGGGGAGTGTAGCGTGTACCGGAGGTGGATTAAAAAAGCCATGTCTTTAGTTCCTTCGTGAAGCTGGGGAGGGAGGTGGTTTGTCTGATGTGGATGGGTAGGGTGTTCCAGGTGGTGGCTGAGAGGTAGGAAAAGGAGCGTCCTTCTGTTCTGGTTTTCCTGATGCGGGGTACTTCTGCGAGAGAGAGCTGGGCTGAGCGTAGGGCCCTGTAGGGTATGTGGAAGTTGAGTCGCTGGTTAAGGTAGACTGGTCCGGTGTTGTGGAGGGCTTTGTGTGTGTAGGTGAGGATCTTGAAAGTGATTCTTTTCTCTATGGGGAGCCAGTGCAGTGTATGTAGGTGTTGCGAAATGTGGCAGTGTCGGGGTAGGTCGAGGATCAATCTGGCGGCGGCATTCTGGATGTTTTGCAATTTGTGGGTGAGTTTTTTGTTGATTCTGGCATAGAGTGCGTTGCCGTAGTCCAGTTTGCTGGTGATGAGGACCTGGGTGATGGTCTTTCTTTGTTCAAAGGGGATCCATTTGAAGGTCATGCGTAGGAGGTGGAGGGTGCGGAAGCAGGTGGAGGTGACTTAACAAACCAGTAGCTGGTAGATATTCAGGGGGCACTTTTAAGGTGCCCTCTCGGTGCATGTATTGGTAAATCCAACACTGGCATCAGTGTGGGTTCACCAATATGAGATGTGTGATATCAAACATTCCTATCTTCAGTAAAACCATCATGTAGCTGGGGAACTCAGTGACCAGTGTCTAGCACATGTGTTTAAAATGGCCTCCCTGGTCACTTACTATGCCTGAGAATTAAAAAAGACATAGCAGGAACATATCTGCTCGTGAAGATATGCCATCCTATGTAGTATAATGCACTCTGCCTTCGGGCTGTAAGGCCTGCTAGAGAGGTGACTTACATATATTATATGCACTGTTAGGGGGCATGGCAAATAGGCTGTGTGCCATGTCGTGTTTGCACTTTTATCTGCACCAATGCACCCAGCCTGCAATGGCAGCCTGTCATATGTTTGGTGAAGGGTGCCATAGGTTGGCACAATTTGCGCTCCAGCCATTAGGGACCCTCTTTAGTATACCAGGCCCTACGTATCAGGGGTACCATTTACTAGGGACTTACAGAGGCTGGTAAAGGTTTTCCCAAATGGGGAATTACTTTTCAGTTTAAGGGGAAAGAGAACTGGCAGTAGGAACCTAGTTAGCATGAACCCAGTACAGTTTCAGTCAATATTACATCAGATACATCAGGTAAAAAGTGGGAGGCTAAGCATGCCAAAAAGGGTGCTTTCCTATAATTGGATACTCAACAGTCTGGGAATGCAATGAGCACCTGTTTGTGAATCTTACCCTGGGCTCGTGGGAGAAGCAGGTGTCCATAGCACCAGAACATATGGAGAACATGGAACAAGTAGTTTTATGGCTTAGATACATTTACAATTTATTTGTAATCACATTGTGTCTGTGTCTTTTTAGTAAGTGTGGCCATGAGTCTCCACATTGGATGGATCATAGGGTTGATGCAGTTTGTAAGGCTTTTATGTAGGGCGTGATCTGATGATCTGTATGCATGTATTTTTATTTCAGTTGTAAGGTTTAAATAGGTTGTAGGGGTACAGAAGTTATTTTAATTTGTTATGTTAATTACATTTATGAAGCACAACAGCTCACTTCCAAAGGATTATCCTGGTGCTAAGGCTAAAGAAGAAGGATGTTTACGACTAAGGTCTTAGAACAATCAGGTTTATAGCAGTTTTTTGAAAGTTATAAAAGTTTGGCAAGTGGGAATTTGAAGAGGTAACATATTCCATTGGTGCAGAGCCAAATAAGAAAAGGAGTGATCTCCACTGTGAGATGTTCAAATACAACAAGACTCCTAGATGGATGGTAAAACCTTTCTCTAGCCTCAAGGTTGGCTGACCCTAACCTTTAGAAGGCTCTGTGGGCATGGCAGAGAAGCTTAAAAATACAAAAAAAAGTAATCTATGATAAAAAAGGATTTATGCCATAGAGAAGAAATTGCATCCCTTGGCCTCCACATGATAGTGCCTCTTTGGATCACTTAGGCCTAGAGCCCTTGAGAAGGATACAAGGAGATAAATGGATGACAGGGCCAATATAGGTGGGTCTGACCTGTAGAGGTTGCTATTCATGAGTTCATTAATTAGACCCACATTGGTCCTTGTGGGGCTTACATTATAATGCTGCAAATATGATTGAGAAATGTCTAGGACAGAGGAGATGACGAGTATGCTATAGTGTTATATGTGTATAACATATGTACCTCAATAGTGTATTGGCAGCAGGCACATTCACAAAAAGCACTGATCACATGATGACTCCAATCACATATACAACAAACTCCTGGGTCTGCCTACCTGAACATTAACTAGGCCTCACAATGGTCAATTCCACATCTTTCTGAGCCACTGTTTTGCCTGCACTGGTGGCAAGATGTAATTCTCAGCCCATCCACCCAAGAGCGAATGACCTACACATTTCAGCAGCCGCTTGACTCAAATGGAATTGGCATGCTTCACAAATATCAGGTCAATGCAACCAATACAATGGGTGCCTGTCACAATAGGATAACTTGCAAATCAACTATGTACAAGGTCTTTGCAAAATGTCACAATACAACCAGATGGTTGTCACAATTCAACCAGTAACATTGTATGTTTCACATCAATGGTTTGACCTGCCACTAGGCAAACAGAGGCCACAGAAGAGACTACCACTACTTCCATGGATGATACCTTTAGTGAAGAAGATTCTCCTGGACGTCTGGACATGGAGGACGGTTCTGGCCCAGCTGGACAACCTCGTCATACCTCAACAGTGAGTCTCACTGTGCCCACATCAACACCTCCCAACCTGCTTGCCTCATCCTCACAGGCAGCCATTTGCGCCCCAACCTGTGTTCGTTGGACAGTGTCTACCATCTTGTGCCCCCCAGTCCAGGATCCTGAGTCACAGCAAAACACCTTGGACAATGATATTCCTGGACCCTTTGGGAGGGGGCACCCTGTGGCAATGGTACAGGCCTGTGGGGGTAGGGTGCAGGAGAAAGATGCTGTGGGCTAATGGCATAGGACCTCTGGGGATGCTCTTCACCAGACTACCTTCAGCCACGTCTTGGGGGTCTATCATGAGTCCTAAGGCGTGATGGGACAGGAACTTGCAGAACTTCGGGAGATCAAGCAATTGCAGAGGGAAATCCATAGGGATGTGCGTGAGCAGTGGGAGGCCCACAATACCAACATGGCCTCTCTAACAGGGGTGTTCAGGGACATTAACACTACCCTGATCAGGGATCGTAAACAACATTCTACCCCTTCCTTTGGTGCAGCCACACCAGGCCCTTCGTCTGTGCCATCTACTGGAAGGGATGCCCTGTCAGGGGAAGAACCCATCCCAGAGACCCCGGCCTCTATAGCTAGAAATTCCCAACCCCAACCCCCCGCCCACAAGCGGGGAGGTCCAGCAAAGACACCAGGAGGTGCTGATGGCAAGACAACCACCACTGCCAGCAAGGCAAGTGACCTCTTCCTAAAGGACCTTCTTAGTGAGCCACATATTAACTCTGTTGACTGTTCTTCAACCACCTTCCATTTCCAATGGAATGAGTACACTGGACTTTGGACTTACAATGGTGTGGCATCTACTCCAATGATTTAGTCCACCATGACTGAACCCTTCACTGCTATTATTTTATGCCCAAAGTTTCAAGAAATCCACCTATCACAAAGTCAGTGTCTACTTGCTTCATTTTGCCAAGTAGAGATGTAAGACCATGTGACCAAACGAGGAAGACACAAGATACTAGAGCAAGGACGGATATGTTACAGGTACAGTGCCCTGCTAAGGATCACTACCAACACACACAAACACATTGCTACAAGTGTCTGGTCACACCAAACATTTTATTTCACTCTACAGCACATAGGCTGTCCATATGCCTGGACTGTCATAGCCAATAATGGCTGACTCATATTGTGTCAAGGTACACATACCAAGGTACAACCCCCAGACCACGAAAGGAAGGGCCTTGTCAGACATCGTCCTATAGAGTAGGCAAATAGAAAAGTAAATGGTGTTGCCAGCTTGAGCCGTATCATATACCAAACCAAAGTAATCCAACATCACATAAACCAAGGTATAGAAAGAGGGCAGTACAACAGTCCTTGATTACAGGTCCATCATAATCCAATGACTATGCATCTGGTGGTATGACACAAACATGTCAGTGTTGTGTCACAGACACTGTGGCCTGCAATAATGAAAAACATCTACAGCTACATACAGGTCATACAAGAAGGGTTTGTAGCCTTTGCGAAAGGTGAATGCATTGCTTGCACTTGGCCACATAATCACACACATGATGCAATTTCCTCAATACAGCACAATAAGCAAGTACAATGTGCACTTCTGACCTTCCACCCGAACAATGTTCAAGCTGCCTTGGCACATTTCTCACACACCCCAAATCTGTGACCTACATTACTTGGAACAATCCATTTCCATTCCTATGTCGGAACACTATTGTTTTCCAATTCAGATGATATAAAGGAGGATGATGTGTCGTTCTTCCATTGTCTGAAAGTTTGGCAGTGGACAGTAGTGAGGTGGTTGTTGCAGCTTCCCTCTCCCTGGGAACCTATGTATGACAAGAAATGAGTTCTCACATCATTCATAGTGTCCTCAGCTACATACATGGTGCATGCCAATTATATTATGTGACAAGGCAGTTTAGATGGGATCGACATGGCAACCAGGACACATCACAGCTGCTAATAACACTAGGGTCACATGTGACTCCCATGATTTTCCACACGTGTCCACAGCATATATCTGGGCCAAACTCAAATATGTGCATCACAATTGCCCATCGAAATGTGACTGGCTATCCCGACTGCAAAAATGACCTTCTGGGAGGGGAGTGTGGAGGGAGAGTGGACTGTGCCCTGCTGTTAAATGCCATCTGTGCCCTACAACATACTACAACAACACTACAACATGACAAGACAGGATAAGCATGTTTGTGGCTCAAAACAACATTTTGTTGTGTGACACTTTTTTGAAGCCCAATACCGCATTTCTGGCATCTAAAATGGCAGCTGCCTGACCTACTCTACTGGACATTAGGAACTGCTCGCGACCACTGGTGGAAGTCATCAAGGCGGGTGCAACTACCACAGACACAGCCATAGCCCAACGTTGTTGCCAGTGACAGCTAATGGCTGTGTCTGTCAGTGATGATGACTGCTTATGTGGTGGAAGTAACTGCCATGTTCTGCAGAATCACTCACTAGACCCTAACACAGCTGCCAGAAAGACCTATACTACCTGAGCTGCAGTATACTGCCTCTGAGAGCAATCATGCCACGTCTAGCAGGTGATAGAGCCCCTGCCTTCTCTCCAGAGGAGCTGGAGAAGCTAGTAGATGAGGTCTTACCCCTGTATGAACAGCTCTACGGTGTACCAGAGGAGCAAGAATGTACCTCATGTGCACAGTTTACTCTGTACTTCACCATCCTTTCCCTCCTCACAGGTTACAATGTGGCCATCTGTGCCAGGTTGACTACTCATGTGCCTGTAGGTGCAGTCTGTGTGGCATCAATTGGAGGGACAATGCGCAGGTATTGGTGGCCGGTGCCATACGTAAAGTTCATTGATGTGTTGCGTGGGTGTTTTAGGTTCCTAGATACTCCTTGTTTTGGATGTACATAATTAGGTGATGAGGAATTACTGCCATCCACTGACATCTCTTTCCTCTTGACTGTTGTAAGTGTCAGACAACATGTATATGCATAACAGCATGAGCGTGCATGTTGAATGAGTCAATTGTGAGTAATGTGAGCAATGTGTATGGTGCCGCAGTGATTTCTTCACACATCTGCCCTTGTTAAAGTATTGTTTGGAAGGCATATCATGACTCACTCTGCCCTTCAGGTTGTTAAACACAGCACATGGCAATTTGCTGTTGGCTACAGGATGTACTGTCATGTATGGAAGTAAAGAGAATGTAGTGTTGTGCAGGTTCTGTCTGCCCAGCACGCTGAGGCCAGGGCCTGTCACATGTATCTCCCAGTATGGGTCTTAGTCTAGGCTGGGGTGGAGTCATTGTGGCTATACAACTGTGCCACTGTGCCCACTCCCTGTAACCCAGCAGATCCTGTCATGTGGGCAATATGAGGTTCTGGTGGTAAATCCTGCCCAGAACGCCTCATTCCTTTGATTAGATTTGGAATGAGTCCAGAGGCAAGTTACTAATCTAGTCCACATGTGCACTTAGTATCAGTGTCAATGTGTGTCATTGTCACATGACATGTCCCTTACTACCACAGCCCTCTTATCACCTTCCCACAGGCCATATTTGTCCTGTGCAGGCTTATTGCATAAATGACAGTCCCACAGTGCAGTCAGTGTGTTGATTCCTGAGAGGCCATGATATGTGACTCAGTAGCTTGGTCGCATAGCAGAAACTGTACACACATGCCTTTGATGGATGCCATCTCTGTAGGATGGGCACATTTGTCCAAAGGAGTATTCTGTAGTACAGGTACATAACACAGAGCCCCACCACCTGAAGTGGCAGGACTCAGTATTTGTTAGTCCACATGTCGACACATGGAGAGGGTAGACACTTTCTGTACCTACCATGCCAGTCATTGTTACCCATATGTGGGGAAGCATCTGGCCACGAACCTTGGGTCAAGACACCACCGATACAGAGGCACCCAGTGACATGGAGGGCGAGGGCAGTGCCATGGGGAGACCGCAAGATCATCTTCATCATCTGATTTTTCCTCCAGTGGACACTCCCTAATGGTGGCAGACCCATTGGGGCATCTCCCTGTACCATCCTTGTCTGCCACCCCCATTCTATCACTGCCTTCTCTGTTGCTTCCCACCACGTTGGCTGTGCCTCCTCACCCAAGAGGGTGGGAATCTCCTTTGTCGCAGGTACCTCCACCCCAACCCCTGTTACCCCTTCTGCCTTCAGTGAGGAGGCTATTGATCTTCTGAGATGTATCTCTGTGTGGCAGACAGCCATTGTGAATGCCATCCAGGAATTGACAAGTCAGCTAAAACAAACCAATGCATTTCTGGAAGGTGATCACTTTGTAATGTCTGGTCTACAGTGATCTTTTCCGGGTCTCGCCTCCACACTGATGGCAACCAGTTACCCCCCGCCTTCCGTTCCCCTACCACCACCCTCTTCCCACTCAAATCCCCCCTTCCCCTACCTATCCTAAGCACACAGACAGATCTGCACGCATCCACATCAACACACAAGAGGCACACACACAAGCACCACAAAACACACCGGCACTCAAGGAAACAACAGCCACCCACAGACACAACAACAGTCACAACTTCCCTAGACACACCGAGCATCCCACACACAATATCCAGCATACCCACTGGCACCACACCAACAGTCATTGACACACCCACCACACCCATCATACCTTTAGACACATCCCATTAGACCCCCAGACATCCACCACAAGCACCACACCTGCAGACACCACAACTACAGACACACTTACATCCACCACACCCAGCATATCCGCAATCCCCATCCCAACTGTTACCTTCACCCGACGTCCCAAACCCAAAGGCCCCACCCTGTTGAAAGTTTTAATGGACTGACCAATGTCCTTGAACTTTTCATCTCAACTAGTCAATAAACCCAAAGAGTTGTTTTGTTTTGGGGACACTTTTGCCCTGCAATTCCTTTTCTCCCTTAATGTCGTTCCTGAGTAACTTGTGTTGGGCACTGCTGGTGTTTCCCAAGGGAAGGGTATATGTTTAGTGTCTGGATACATGGTTGTAAATGCAATGGTGATGCCTTGGCACCGGGTACTGTTTGTTACGGTAAGTATTTAGGCCCTCATTCCAACCGAGGCGGGCGGCGGTCGCCGCCCGCCTGGCGGGAACCGCCATATGGCCGCTCCGCGGTCGGAAGACTGCTGGGGCCATTCTGACTTTCCCGCTGGGCTGGCGGGCGCTAGCCAATATAGCGCCCGCCGGCCCAGCGGGAAAGAGGCCTGCAACACTGAAGCCGGCTCCGAATGGAGCCGGCGGTGTTGCAGGTGTGCGACGGGTGCAGTTGCACCCATCGCGCTTTTCACTGTCTGCTAAGCAGACAGTGAAAAGCTTCATGGGGCCCTGTTAGGGGGCCCCTGCACTGCCCATGCCAGTGGCATGGGCAGTGCAGGGGCCCCCAGGGGCCCCAGGACACCCGTTCCCGCCATCCTGTTCCTGGCGGTGAAAACCGCCAGAAACAGGCTGGCTGGAAGGGGGTCACAAGCAGCGCCGCCATTGAGGATTGGGCCAACCGGGGTTAATCCGGCGGGAAACCGCCGGACCCGGTTTTCTGACCGCGGCTTTACCGCCGCAGTCAGAATGGCCCAGGAAGCACCGCCAGCCTGTTGGCGGTGCTTTCCGTCGTTCGCGGCCCTGACGGTTTTTACCGCCAGGGTCGGAATGACCCCCTTAATCTTGTGTTGTCCAATGTGAGCATGTATTCTGTTAGACTTAATATGGATTATGCATTCATGTAATCCGTGTCAGCTTGAGTTTTCTTTTTGCAGACATGGAGTATGTTCAATTGTTCTAGCGTTGTTTCCATTTGACTGTGCATGTGTCCATTTAGCTGTGTGTACCTTGCAACTAGTTCATGTAGAGGTATGGCCAATGCCGTTGGAGTTGTATGTGCTTTGTTAACTTTCACTTCCACATTGTGCAGATAGGCATGTCATTTGGGTCTAGTACTGTTTGTCCCTGTGACACACGTAGAGCCATTTCCTGTGCAAATGTTGTTTGCAGGCGTGTGCAAAGTGATACGTGTCCGAGTGCAGCCTCCTTCCCTGAGTGCTCCTGATGCCTCCATTCCTATTGTGCACGAATTGTTATCATAGTGCTCTTTGTCTATTTGTCTCTCTGTCTATTGTGCATGCCATTGTCCTTCCATTGTGCTGAGATGTGGGTGATGTGTGTCCATTGCAGGGCTATTCAATGGGAGTGGTGTTTGTGTTCTATGACACATCCATACATTTGTGTGTTGAATGTGACGAGTTGTGTTTGTATATGGTATGTTGGTGTTATATGAGACAGTGTTGTGTAGCCTTCACTATCCCTATGCCTGAGATGAGTGGACATGTGTTTTTGTGTAGTGTTGCTGTGCAGTGTTAGTGACCTGCCCAAAGGGGACATATTGTGATTGTGAATGTGCCCATCTTTAGGTGTGATTTAGACTGTGTACAGGATGAGACATGTTCTTTGTGCCCGTAGCGTGACCCCCAAATGATGTGGACAACATCGCAAGGTTCTGTTGTTATGATTACTAACATAGGTAGGTGTGTGCACTTACGATCGGTTGCACCTATGGTGATGTGGATTCTGTGCTCCATCGATGATCAACAACAGCACCAGGACATGTGTGATGAGCTCCATTGTAGCATCAGACATGTGTGGCTGCATGCAGGTGGGTGTCTCTCTTTATACTGTCCATTTCCACCTCCTGAGACATGGTTATAGGACCGCCACGGTCACAGTGGCGAAGTGCAACCTCGTAATGTGTCCATGTCCGGCGGAAGCACTGTCTCTTATGGCCTGTTTGTGCTGCCTTGTGACCATGGTGGTCTGTGCTGCCTGGTGGTGCTGGTGGGACCGCAGCAGTCTTTGCTCCATAAGCCAGCATGATTTGCATAAGGTGGTCCGACTGCCAACCCGATGGCAGTTGGACTGCCACCTCCATCATCGCAGTCGACAGACTGCCAAACTCACAATGAAGCCGTTAGATCCCACTTCTGAGGTAAGATAAAGACCTATTATAACAATTTCTTTTATGTCAAAAATCCCCAGAATCTACAGCTATGGCTCAAGTGCAAGAACATTTTGAGGTCAACATGAGTTCAATTCACTATTTGCAAGTTTTCAATGAGTTATTTGCTCGGGCACGGATACTGAAACCACAGTGCTTGATATTTGGAACCACCTTCTCCACCTTTGGAATCAGAGATTGTAATGTTTTCCTCAGCTGGAGTACTCTTACCATTACTATGTCACACACAGAGCTTGTTCTTTAATGTCTTTATTCTTCTATGTGCAAGCTCAAACTCAACATTCTAAACACGAAATCTAGTCAATACACTAAACACGTCACAGTTCTACAGAATTCACCATGAACAAAAGGGTTCCATCATCACTAACTCACACCACACTACATTTTCCTCTTTGTTAAAAAAAAATTTTTTATTGACATGCATATATTACAACTTCTCTATAAGCTGCTTCAGAGCTCTGACCAAACACCCAGATCATGACGCTGAGAAGAGAGACAAGATGCGTCACTGACTGATACTGGTAACATAGGGATAGATGCAGTCAGGGGTTGCTCTGCAGTCTCAATTGAACCAGTCTCATCTTTGACATTAGGAACTGGTGAATGATGAGGCAAATGTCTGAAGTGTGAAGAATATTGTGTAATGTGCTTTCTAGAATGGTGAGCTGTCACCATGTATCCTTTGCTAGTCACAACTGCAAAGGATTTAGCATTAAAGGGAGCATCAGCTTTATGTTTTCTCTGCTGTCCCACCAATGCGCGATCTCCTTTATTGAAAGTGATGCTCTTGGCACATCGACACTTGTCGGCATATACTTTCATCTTTTGTTTAGGACCCAAGTCTTTCTGACAAAGTACACCATTTGTTGAAGATCTCCTGTTTATCCATTTTGGTATCTTGGTTGTCATGGCTCTCCCAAACATCAGCTTGGCAGGACTTTCACCTGCCGTTCAATGAGGGTCAACTGGTAAGCTCAAAAGGTAGCTTGGAGAGCTGACTTGAGGCTAAGCTTCTCCAATTTAGCATGTTGGACAGTCTTTTTAAGTGTGTTCCTTGAGTGTTCGACAAGGCCATTTGCTTGTGGCCAAAGAGGTGGGATTTGTTGATGCTTCAGATTGAGATGGGTATGAAAGTCTTTGAATTCTTGACTATTTAAAGGGGGAACATTGTCAGACTTTTGAATTGAGGGAGCTCCCCATAATGCAAAAATGACATCTAATCTTTCAATGACTCTTTCTTGAGTGAGTGATGACAGATATTCTATGAGTAGAAAATGGGAGTATTCATCAATATTAACCATCAGATGGTGTCCATTGTCAAGAAGACCAAAGAAATCAACAAGAATTCTCTTCCAGGTACGTTTTGGTAAGTCTGACATATTCAAGGGATGTGGAGCAATTTTGGGAGAAAAGCAATTGAACAAATGACAGGCCTTCAATCCTTTTTCAACTCTCTCACAAAAATGAGGAAACCAAACTTGGTCTCAGAGAGCTTGGTTAGTAGCATCAATTCCAAATGTCCTTTGTGGGCCACTTCAACTTTTTGTTGTTGCAGACTCATACTTTGGTATGACAATTTCTGAACCTCATAAAACAATACCTTCTTGAATAACTGAAAGTTCATCTTTTACATTATTGAAATCCTGATATTGGCTGTTACCATGTGAGAGGTAGAGTGTGCTGTTGATAGTATTGATGTGTAATAATGTTTTTTAGTATCAACATTTCACTGTGTTTGCTCATTCCAAGCAGGTGTATTTGACTTAACAATTAAGTTAATGTAGGCTGTTTTGGAAGGGGTACCATTACTCTATACTAGCACTCCATAAAAGTAGTCAGCAGGGTTTTGAACTTTCCCTGGTCTATGCATGATAGTGTAGTCATATTCCTGTAGTTGCAAACCCCAACATTCAAATCTGGGAAGCATCTTGGCTTTTGGATTGCCAAAGATGGTAAGCAAAGTTTGGTGATCGGTAACAAGAGTGAAAGGTTTTCCATATAAGAGTAATGTCACAAGCGCACACCACTGCTAATCTTTCTTACTCAGGTTGTGAATAGGCATGTTCAGTTTGTGAAAAACATCTGCTGGCATTTGCCATGATATGCTTTCAACCATTTGGGTGTCCATTATGTCGGGCAATAATTGAGCCCTACCTGGCCGGGCTTGCATCCACAAAAACCTCCGTATGCAGCTTTGGATCAAAGTAGACCATTTCAGTGGCGTTCTCAATTGCATGAATTTCTTAAAGCTTTGTTCACATTCAGGTGACCAGTAATACAGAACATTTCTGTTTGTTTAGTCTCTTTGGGAGCACTTAATATGGCAAAGTCACATATGCATCTAGAACAGTAACTGGCCATGGAAAGGAATGAACGTAACATGGTAACATCTTGGGGGATTGGTGGGCGACACAGCTTGCCTACACTCTGGATCTGGAATCATACTCCGTCAGAAAAGATATGGCCAAAGAATTTGAGTCTTCTTTTGTGGAACTCACCCTTCTATGCATTCAAGGTTAAACCTGCATCAGCAAGTAGTTGACAAACTTGTATAAGAGCTTTATCATTCTCATTTTATGTGGCCTCTAAAACCAATATGTTGTCACTGTAATTGAAAGCATTCATGACAGGCTGTATTATATGTCGAATGACATCTTAAAACAGTTCTCCAGCTGATGACACACTGGAGCATAATCTTTTATATCTGAAAAAGTAGAGTAGAAAAGGCAGTAGTGTACCAACAAATTTTCTTCAAGTTCCAACTGATGATATCCTTTGTTCAGATCAAGGCGAGAGACTTTGGCACAGTTCAACTATGTGATCATGTCAGCAATGATTGCGCTGGGATGTCATTCTCTTTTAATTGTCTTTTTACTTGATGCATATCAAGACAAACGCGTACAGCTCCTTCACTGTTCTTTTTAGGTACCACTACTATGGGTGAAATCCACGGAGTTGGACCAGTAGATTGCTCAATGACATAATGCTTTAGTATTGTCTCAAGCTCATTCTCAACTGCTTCTTGTAACTGAAATGCAATTTGTCTATGTCTTTGAGCAACAGGACAAAAGTCCTTATTGATATGAAGTTTCACTTTCATGCTCTTCAGTTTTACTAATCCATTTACAAGGAAGGCAACTGACTTACTATTTCGTGATGTGCATTTATGTTGTAGTTCACCAATCTCAGTCCCATTTCAGCAGCCGTATTGAAACTGAGTAAACAGGCACTTGATGCAGTGCCTTGAAGTACATGAATGGGTGCTTTTACCTTTGTCTTTTTGTATTTCATGATTGCTATGACTGAAACTTCATTCTTTAATGGTGTAGATGCACCCTATGTATATTGTTTTTGACGGTGTGAGATGGGGCAATGAAGATAGTGCATTATATTTCTCCTCAGGCATAATGTTTTTCTAAGCACCGCTGTCAATAATAAAAGGAATGGAGCAACCATTTATGTTGAGTCTAGTATTTGGACAATTTTTTCATGACTTTCGTGATTTTTCTCATCGACTTTTCTTTGACTCATGCGGCCAGTCTGACATCCACATGTTTTTCTGAGGCAAACATTGACATCATGCATCCCTCTTCCTCACTATCACTTGACACTGAAACTGTAGATCTCTTGGACGAAGATTTAGTTGACAATCGACTTCATTTAGTGTAGATCTGCCTCAGCTGTTGTTGCCACTTGACCTTGTGGCTGCGCATAGATTGTTACTTCTGGAACATTCTGTTGTCCATTTTGTTTTCTCAGTGTGATGCACTTAGGTTTTCCTCTGCCTTGCAAACCATTACAAAATGGTTCTCTTTCCCACATCCCTCACATACTTGTCCAATAGCAGGATGTTTACCTTCATGTGGAAAGGGAAATCTGCATCTGAAGCACAGTTTCTTTTTCTTTGGAGACATCAGCTTTGTGTTTCTGCTTACTTTTCATGATTATGACTTTGGGCACCATTGGCCTCCATGTCAGCAGCATGCCGTTCTGCATGTTCCTCAGCTCTGGTAGCCATGGGTACTCACTCCAAACTAAGGGCCTGATTACGAGTACAGCGGACTTAAGACCGCCAAACCCACTGTGGCGGTATGACCACCTCCTTTGTGGTCCAACTGCCAGGTTTGGATGCTGGAGGTCAGCCAACCACAAGACCGCTGCGACCACCAGGATCATGAATCCCAACATATTGGTGGTGTGTGCCTGCTGTGATCAAGCACAAGGGTGCCAATTTCAGCACTGCTGTGCTGATCATGACTTGCCTTTCCACTGGCCTTTTCATGGCAGAGACACCACCATGAAAAGACAGGTGGAAAGGCAGAGACAGGGCCACAAGTGGGCCCCTGCACTGCCCATGCCCAAGTCGTAGGCAGTGCAGAGGCCCCCTTGTAAGCACAGTCAGAATGCGCATTGGCTGTAATTGCAAAAGCGCACGTTCTGACTGTGCTGATGGTGCAGACAGAGCAGCGGCATTGGCCTTGGCTCTTCCTTAGAGCCGAAGCCAATACCGTCCCACTGTCTCCACTGTCCGGCCTGGTGGAAACATCATAATACAGTAGTGGGGAGGCTGCCAACCTACTGTCATTCTCCCCACCGCCGTATTGGTGGTCCAGTGGTCGGACTATCAAAGTCCTAACCGGGCCCTAAGTGTTTCTCTCAGCATTAGTCATCTGAATGAATTTGACAATCAACCATCTATGACTCTTAGATGTATGGCTTCTTCATCATTAAATTAATTGAGCTTAAATGTTTGATGTGTGTATCAAGTCATTCAACAATTTTGACGATTCTTCACCAGCTCTTTGTCTTTCCTGGTTATAAATACATCTTTTGTAATCAACATTCACCAGTGGATTTAATTTGATATTAAGCGCTTCTTTAATTTGACAGTATGAGACTTTATCAGCATGTGGTATTTTCTTTCTTAATCCTTTTATTTCTTCACCTACAAGTCTTAAGATATTTGATAATCTTTTTGTCATCTGTTCCTTCCAGTGCATCAATCAAAAGTTTCTATCCAGGCAGTCTATTTATAACCAATGTCTTGCTTTTTGGTGGTATCAAAGGGAGGCATTGCTTTCAAGAATGTGGCAGCATCATAACCTGTGCACATTTCTACTGTCAAGAGGGGAGCTCGCTGTCTGCTACCACCTGGGTCATCATGCCTTCTCTCTGGCTGTGAGACGTTGTCCTTTTCTTTAGCAGTGAGTAGCAGCTTTGTTTCCTGTCCAGGTTCTTCACCCTTCTTGCCTCTTTGCATTGTATGTAATGCACCTGGTGATCGCTGCCTTTAGCGTTATCATTCCATACATCTTATAGCTCTGTGTTGTGATGTGGCACGGTACCTCTTTCATGGCCTCACCAGCAGGTTCCTGGTCAATAATACACAAATTCCTCTGTAAGGCCTTCGTCTTCTTCGAATGCTTGGCACTGGCTGGAGTAACTCTTTGACTTCACATACACAAAATGTCAATCTTCACTAGACTTAGGTGCGTGTGGCATGCACAAGCAGTTTGCTGGACCATGACAAACTTCCTGGGAGAGCACTGTTGGTTCTTTTGGTTATACATCCCCTATCTCTTCACCAGTTGTGGTGTCCTCCTCAGCTGGGGTACTACGCTACACATGGAGCTTGGTCTTACATGTCTTTATTCTTCTGCATGCAAGCATGAAATCAACATTCTAAACAATGAAATCTAGTCACCACACCCAAAGACTAAAATCACAGTTCTAAAGAATCCATAAGGAACCAAAAGGGTCCTGTCATTGCTAACTCACATGACACTACCAAGGGTTGTTGTGCAAGAGTTTGGACCAACAATTGAAAGTGAGGGGAAAGGGTGTTGGATTAGATCTGGTCATTTCGCGAGGAGAGCACCAAGAGGGTCTATTTGTGTGCGGCATCTGTTAGTGATCAGCATTTTTCATCCTTACTTATCAGTGCCTTTGTGGGCTCTTTTCGTTATATGATTTCAGCTCATGGCCAGCTGTCTCAAATGTATGCAATGACACCCAGATTCTGGGAAAATTACAGGACTCTTCTCAAGATCATTCGTCCGTCATGATTAGGCTGCAAAATATAAATGCATGAATGACCGCCAACTTCCTATGCTGAAATGAAGTGGTACGGTAGGCAGCCACCACCCAAATTGTGTAGGGTTGCCTGGCCTTCTGACCTAGGTGCCTCCTCTTCATGAGTGCAGTCCATTAGAAATGTGGGTCTCATTTTTTAATCTAGTATTTGCTTGTTCTCTCTATATTGATTTTTCTGCCCATTTTCACCTTTACAATATTTCCAAGATTGGTCCTTTCTTGAGCGCTTCAAAGCTGACCCAATCAGTTCAAGCTGTAGTGTTCTTTAGTCTTTTTTCATTTACTGTTCAGTGATATATGTGAGTCTTCCCTAGATGTACATATTGATGTATTGCAGGCAGTACAAAATTGAGCCATTAGAATCATATCTCGCTAATAAAATCTGATCGTGTCGGCAGCTACCAGACCCAGGTGAGCAGGCTAATTTGGGCAACACCATAAATTCACAATTCTATGTGTAGTATAGAAACCTATTCAGTATGCTTCTCCATCTCATTTCTGCAGTCAATTTCATTTCAACTGCCCCGAAGGGTTCCATTTTCCTCTTGTGACCCTGAGTTAGTGTCGCTCAAATGATGTCAAGAGAAATCAGGTGGTAAGCTACTGAGTGTAGTTGGGATGAAAGTTTGGAACCGGCTTCCACCATATTTATGTAATTTACTATGGTTCCAAAATGTTAAATTAAATTGTAACAAATATTTGCCAGAGACATCTTCTGCTACGACTGACTGACGTCCTCTGTACTGTGATGTTGCTTTGGGATTTAATATGTTATGTTATATGGATTTGTATAGCGCATGGCTACCTGTGGGCCTCCCAGCGCTGTACTAATATGTTGTACTGTCTTTATTTGGTGATGGGAGTAATGGGTTCTGGAGGATGTTAGGTTGTTTTATGATGCTGTATGATATTTATTGTTTGTACTGTTGTTTTGAAAACTACTATTTTGCCCTACTTGTTTGTTATCCTGCGCCTTGAAACTAGATTGTTCTGTGGTAAAGTTGCATAACATCAAAGTAATCATTACAAATTGAGCAGTCACATAGCATGAAACTCGAAACAAGGAGCAAAACAAATTATACAGAACCAGACTTGTTTGCATCTGTTACAAATCTGAGAACTATGATCTTGATCACATTTATGTTGTTTTCCAAGGACAGAACATACCTTCCCATAATGGAGAAAAATTGTAGATGTTCATTTTCAAAACTACTTTAATGCTTTACTTTGGCTTCTAAACAACCCAAGGCTCATTTGAACACAGTAATATGCACAGTTAATGGCAGCATGGAAAAAGAAAATATGAAAACATGAAATATCAGGCGAAGATAAAGAAAATACTAATCATATAAAGACAGAGAAGGCAGCCACTAAATCCAGGGGTGTAATTTCAAGAGGGCGTTGGGGTGTTACAGCCCCTAATAAATGTATTATTTAATACATAGTTGGGTTCAAGAGCTTTAAGTCGAGAATTGTAAGGTGCCTGTTGGATTTCACATAGAATTTGTAAATACTCATTCCTACGAACACACACACGCCTCTGTTTCCCAGGCCTTAAAACATGAATGTTTTACACAATACTGTGCTTTAAGTACCCTCACAATTCGCACTGCGCTCCCTTTCTATTGACCCTTAAGTCTCCCTCATGGGCTACTTCCCCTATAATGATCAACATTATATATATGCCACCGTGATTGTCGGAAAATCTGAAGCTCCTTTCCCCCCGCAGTCTTACTGACTAAGCTATGCCCTTGACTATGCCTGATCTACGCTTGGAACATATATCAGCAATTGCATGGTGGTTCCTCTGTTTAGTTGACCTTGATTCATGATCCATGTCAGAGCCCCCATCCCCTGCATACATGCCCATAACATTGCCCCTCTTTGACTATAATCCAGCCAGCCTAAGGTGGCAGCTTGTGGCAGCCTTTCTGCTGTCCCCAGCATAACCACCTGTGCTATACTCAATGTCTCTCTGGGGTCTGGCATGCAGGGGTGGTGATGAAGGGACTACTTTGCCGCTTATACAGATGGACATGTAAAGGGGCAATCTCCAGTGGCTATCATTTGGGTTGATCCGAAATGTGATTAACACATTAAACAGAGACTGAAGGGGGATGTTCCCCTTACCCACCCTTGAATGCTGTCTGTCGTCTGAACCAGAGTGCAAATGACAGTTCTAGCAAGACAACGACTGGCAGAGTTTGATTAACCTATAGGGCAACATGGAAGTGCCAGAAGGGCTGAGTTGACAGGTCAGGGTGAGGACCATTTTCTGGTTGTATGCTGGCCTGTTTTATGGTCTGGTTTGAATGTTGATTTCTCTGACATTACAACAAACATTGGATACAGCAAGCACAAATATATAGGCCCTCATTATGACTTTGGCTTTCTCTGAGTGAGACTGCCAAAGCCACGGGCACCAGAGAACCTTAGTGCTGACAGTCTTCCGCCCGCCATATAATGGGTACTGACGGATTTCCACCACACTTTGGATGGGAGGTGGCACACTGGTGTTGCTACCACCTGCACTCCCGCCAGTAGGATGCTGCCAGCTATATTAAGACCATTAAGACGGCCTGGCGGTATTGTGCTGGCGGGGCACTGCCGGCGGTGGCAGCGCCCATTCCAGTTCCCTGTCGGATGACCTCCTTGCCGGACAAGGTAAGACAAGGTAAGTTGGGCATCCAACAGGGGAGGGGGGTAGGAGGATGGGGGTGTTGTGTGTGCGTGTCCGATTGTGTGGTGTCTGCGTGTGTGTATTCATGTGTGTGTGCGTGTGTGAATGCGACTGTGAGTGTTGTGGTGCATGCATGGTTGTATGCGTGTGAGTGAATGTGTGTATGAATGTTGAAGTGAGTGTGTGTGCATGTCAG
This sequence comes from Pleurodeles waltl, assembly GCF_031143425.1. NCBI lineage: Eukaryota > Metazoa > Chordata > Amphibia > Caudata > Salamandridae > Pleurodeles > Pleurodeles waltl. The sequence continues at coordinate 1,313,616,233 of NC_090447.1, forward strand.
TGTGTATGCATGCCTGAATGCATGTGAGTATGTGTTAGTGAGTGTGTGGATGGCTACATGTGAGTGAATGCGTGTATGGATGAGTGTTGTGGATGGGTGTCTGGAAGTGTAGGTGAGTGGGTGTATGCATGGTTTGTGTGGGTGTCTGTGTGCATGTATGCGGGGAGGGAGGGTGGGGGGTGCTATGTGTGTAGGGAGAGTGTGGGAGCGCTATGTGTGTAGGGGGTGGGGGCGCTGTGACTGTAGGGGGTAAAGGTCAGGTGCTTGTTGGGGGTAGCCATCTACGGGTGACAAGGAAGGAATTCCCTGTCACCTGTAGCCCTACCGCCATGGTGGTGCTACTGCCGTGGAAACCATGGCTGTGGATTTCCGGGTCGGAGATGAACATCTCTGGCATGGCGGTCCATACCGCTACGGCGGTATGAGTGGAGAAATGGAGGGTTGGCAGTGGCCTGTTTACGGTGATACTGCCCCATTAAGCCTGGCGGTCGGAAGACCACCAGGGTCATAATGACCGCCATAGTCTTCCATACCTTGGACAACACCTACACCGTGTGTCTGTACACGTCAAAGTTCCTCCCGTTTGCAGAATGTGTACTAAAAGGGGCCATTTTTATTTTAGAGCCCAGACTTATTTTCCACCCCAGTCCGACCTAATGGCTGGAAGGGGCTCACTCAAGGCCCTCTATATGCATAATGTTCATAGGTATTGTGTGTGTATTGTGTATGAACCCGATTTACAAAAGTGTAAAAGTACATAGGGAGTTTTAGATGTCTTTTATAACTTATGCAGACAGTCCTAGTAGTTTACCCATTAAGCTGCACCAGTGTCATGACTCATTCGCAGACCTCACCCATACCACCATTGGTAAGCTGTTCATTGTTACATACTGAGTCTATAGGAACATTTGAAATGTTTGCATCGCATCAAATGCATTCTTGCAGGAGGATGGAGTCCATTATAGTATCAATGGAGGAGGCGCAGTAAACAGGAAGACTAATGGGGTGTCTCACTGGTTTCCATGGTATTGCACTAACATGTTTGACACCACTCTGTCCATGTGAATAACATCACTGTCCTGGTTTCCATGGTAATACATTAGCACCTTGATTCCACTCTGTCTATGTAAATAACATCACCGTATGTAGGTGTCCCATTTTACCTATGTATTGCACTGCAACGATTCATGAAGATGACATGTATCAGCTGCATTGTGACCAAAACCTCCATTAGGGTTCTCGGGGGGTGTTTTCAAAGCTCTGAGTTTCCATTTTGTTTCTAATTATTCAAGGTCATGGTTACAAGAAATGACGCATCGCTGCACCAAAGCAGCGATGCATCAAAGTTTCTTGTGCCTGGGTGAAAAATCCTCATAATGCCATGGATATGCCATATTTACAATATCGGGCTCCATGACGCAAGGTCCCAATGATGCATTAGAATTTCTAATGTATCCGTGGAAAGGATGCCGCAAGACATCCCACTCCAAAGTGAAGCATTGCAGTAGTTGGTCATGAAACTGATGCAAATAAAGCAATGCTTAAAAAAAGAGACAACGAGTCAGTTTTGACTGACTAAAGTAGCCTACTATATGAGGACTAGTGTATAGAGTGTCAAAAGGTGAAAAACTCCCCTTGCACAATTCTATTCTATTCATTAATTCTTATAGAGCGCATGGCTACCCGAAGACCTCCCAGCGCTACCCAAGTCAGCAGAGGTGTCGACTGTATGGGAATTAGTGGTAAAAAAAAAGGTCTTCAAGGCTTTCCGATAAGGGAGTTCATGTTCTAGGCAGTGCAGTTGAAGAGGCAATAGATTCCAAAGTTGAGGGGACAGGTAAGCAATGGACTGGGCCCCACACTGGGGCCTCTGGATCTGGGCACCTTCAAAAGATGAGCAGAGGAAGAATGGAGCAGTCTCTCTGAAAGATAGGGGATGGCCAGAGAATGAAGACGGGCAGACCCTTGTTATTGACAGCCATATGAAGCAGGCAGAAAGTTTTTAACTGAACACGCATGCTACTGGAAGCCAGTGTAGATCACGTAAGGACTGGGCCACAAGCACATGTCTGGGGACATTCAGCAACAGACGAGCAGCAGAGTTTTGTATAGTTTGTAATCTTTTAGTGACTTAAGAGGAAGAACCAAGGAACAAAGCATTGCCATAGTCCAACCAGGGTAACACCAAGGCCTGTTCCACTCAATGGTCCGTCCTGGATGTCACGCATACAAGTGGTCATAGTGTACTTCTGTGTACCACTATGCCTATGTATGTATGACATGTCATTAATGGAGTGTAATGTGTGCTTTACTGTGTTACCTACCTTATGTGTGCACTAACCTGTTGAGGGGATGTGACATGAATGCAGAGTTCACTGTTTCAAGTCACATCAGCTGGTCAAATTCCTCTGCAACATCCAATCATTCCTCCGCCTTCGGGTTTTAGAGGTGTAAGAATTTTGCTGCATCTCAAGCACAGCAGGCCACTTCCCAACGGTGCGTAACTTTTGGCAAAAGTTATGAATGCCACTGTATGCGTTATGGGAGAGTTTACAAAGGAATGCCAACCTTGCATATATTAATTCTAACGTGACATAGCCGTTTCTAACCAAAGAAAAAAACAACACGTCCTGACAAAAAGAGATGCATCTGCCTGGATGCATCTCTTTGTAAATATGGAGCAAAGAAAGTGCTGCTGGCGCATAAAAAAAAGTGGTGCAGAGGTGGTGCAAGCTTCTTGTAAATATGACCTAAGTTTCTCCATCTCTTTTCTGCAATCAATTTTATCCAAAAACATTTGAGAAGTTTTCGTGAAGTAAGGGCAAGAAGTATTGGCCCTGTCAGAACTGCATTTGCATGTGCTATTCCGAAAACAAGAAGCTACAGTCTCTGGAATGTGAAGAGGTGTCCAGAATTTGAGTGCTATAACTTAGTGACATTCTAAGCTATCTAGTTAGTCAGAAAGATCGACTGAATTAATAGAGTTGCAAACTCTGGGCGTCACTTGGGCCCTGGCCCCAATTTGTATTTAATTGTTTTCTCAACAATACACTTATCATTGTAATGTTTTCTTTTAACTAGAAATGTGTAATTTACAAGCACACCTAAGATGGGTGTATGATGGAACCACACATGCCGAAACAATGCATGCCTTAACAACACGGTTGGAACCACAACCGCGTCATTTCCAAGCATGCCTTCACAATGAATTTCGTGTAAAAGCATGCCTAGTAAAGGCTTGTGTGTAAACACATGCAAAACGGCATGCCTGGTTCTGTCATGGAACCCCCACCGACCTGCTCTTTGGCCCAAAAGTAACCCCAATCCTAATACCTCACCTACCCCGAACTCCCCGCCCTGAGCCCTAAAAAAAATAAAACCCTAAAAAAACTAAACCATCCCCCACCACGCCCCATAAAACGAAACTACCCCGACACACCTACCTGCCCTCTGCCCAAAAAACAAAAACTACCCCGATCTCCACTCCTAAAAAGTAAACTACCTGACCCCCCAATCCCACCCGGAGCCCTAAAACGAAACTACCCCACCCCTAAAACTAAATTACCCCTACACCCCCACACACCCTGAGCCCTAAAAACAATATCCAAACCCCAACTCTAAAAACTAAACTACCTCGACCCCCCTCACCCTGAGCCCTAAAACCTTTCCCCAATAAGTAAACTGCCCCCAAGCCCTAAAAGAACTATCCCGACCCTCCTACTCTGCCTCATAAAACTAAATTATCCTGAGCCCTAAAAAAAAATACCCCAACCCCCCACTCACCCTAAGCCCTAAATCCATCCCACCGCTAAAAAAAACCCACCAACCCTGCCCCAAGCCCCGTTTACCTCACTGATCCTTTCTCCTCTTCCCTCTTCCTTCCTCCCACCCTTCCTTGGACCTTTCCCCACCCCTTTAAAAATAACCCCGCCCTCGCCCTAAGCCATAAATAAAAAAAATACCCAAACCCCACATCCAGCCCCCCCCAAAAAATACCCCGACCCCCCACCCTAATCCCTTAAAAAATACTCAAACCTCCAACCCCCACCCCTTAAAAAAAGCCCGTCCTCAACCGCCCCAATCCCTTAATCCACCCACCACCCCTGCTTCAGTCCCACTTACCTCACCTCATTCTCTATGTCGTCTTACGAACACCGCATTGCCTTTTCTGTGCCTTAACTACGCATATGCATAGTTCAGCACATGCGTGGTTAAGGCACAGAAAAAGCCATGCATTGTTCAGGCAAGAGTAGTTACGCTTGCATGGGAAACGCCCGCTTCCTTAAGGAGGCGTTGTTAAGGACTTTTTCCACCCAAGACAATTAGCCATCGGTCACTGCTTGCTTGAGCTTCTCTCCTTTTTCACAATTTCTCTTTCTCCTTGTTTTTCCTTCTGCTTACCCGGGGACTGTTGGCTTAATGACATGTCGCACATTTCCAGCCATACTAATTGGAATGTCTTGTGAAATTTTTTATTTGCTGTCATTCGCCCATGTGTAATTCAACATAGTGTAAATTAAGCACTGCAAAGAGGCCGCCCGGTGTACATAAAGCACATTTTTTCTTTTGCTTTTCTCCACTTTCAGAACACCTCACCCTCTAGCCTTAACAAAGTTTAGGAGATGTGTTTCCCTCTTCACACCGGCAGAGTAGTTCCTCCAGCCATTTGGCATAAAAATCATACTGTATTTAGTGTGGAATGGTGAGATAGGACATTGTCACTGACCACGAACTCACAAGTTGTGGGCGTCACAAACGTACAGGGCAAGCCACGTCTTGTTTCTTGCTCTCTTCGCATAGTGGAGTTTGCTACAGTAATTCTATTCACCCAATTCATGGATGCGCATTGTGCACTAGTAAAAACTTTTACTAGGCACAAGTGGCAGCCCTTTATGGTTGTAAACACATTTACGCCACTGAATGCCTTTGTGAATCATGTTCACTTTGTTTAACCCATGACCGTTAACAAGTCTGAGGGGTGTGTTTTTATTTTTACTTTCCATTGTCGAATCTGAATATTCGCAGGTGTATTGATACTTTTATAAGAAAGAATCAATTATGAAATTTAATTTCCTCCTCCTTTTGAAAACAGATATTATAAATTGTACTGTGAAGTTCAGTGTTGGCACTCATAAACCGAGGGACCAGCTCACAAGGAACAAGCACGATGTGGAAAATCAAATGACTCGATCTGACACGTAGAGAGTGAGAGAGAGACTGTCGCCATCGAACAGCCCAGCTTTCTGATTAATTCCCTGATCCAGATGCCACTTGTGTAAGAGAACGAAGGCATTAGGGGATTAGCCTGTCTTGCGAGGGATAAAGTGTTATTAAAGGTTTTTCTGGAACATGTTAGAAGACCACACTGGGAATTGCTTACAACAGTAACCCAAGAAACAGCAATCAGCCAATATGCAGTAACGACCACCACTTTCTATTACGAACCACTAAAAAGTAAGTTAGAACTGAGGCCCATATTTATACTTTTTTAGCGCCGCATTTGCGTCATTTTTTGACCAAAAAACGGCGCAAACTTACAAAATACATTTGTATTTTGTAAGTTTGCGCCGCTTTTGCGTCAAAAAGCAGCGCAAATGAGACGCTAAAAAAGTATAAATATGGGCCTGAGTTTTTTGCTGATAAATTGTAGGTCAAGTAGGAATGAGGTTGCTGTTGTTTAACAGCAGTTACGTTTCCATTGTATTGCTGTGTATTAAAGACAATGGGGATATCATTTTTTGTTAATCACCACATGACATACTATTTTTTTTTTAATGTGCAGTAATGAAGAGAACAGAGAAAAGGTGGGATTTGGATCAGCCCCTGGAACTATTGGCTTTCTTGTATTTTTCATGGTTTGCCATTACTTGAATGGGTTGTCCACCAAGGGCAGTGCCTTGTCGGGATGGTGACTCAGTCGTGTTTGTACTCCTATTGGTTTTGGCGATGGGGCATCAATGAGCCCTTTCCTTAGACTGCAGATACAACGTGACATGTAGCTTGTACTTGAAATCCACTTTTCTTTGAAGTATTCACTTAGATGACAGGGCAACGTTTCCAATGTATGTTTTTTTAATTAGGTACTGTGAGCTCTTTGGATGCAACAGGGCCACAACAGTTTGCAGGTATTGTGTTGCTGGTGTCATTCTAAATATGATCCCTGAGCATATTACCTTCGTGCCATAATAATAGACTTAGTTTGGCACTTTACTTTCGGAGAGCAGAGACTGGGTATTTACTTCTACTAAGTTTTCTTGACTTCATAGCCCAGATACATTGTTCCGCACTCTGGAATGCTGTTTGGATTTGCACATTTTGTCTTTGCATGTTTTCTATCTCCCTGCCCACACTAGTCAATAGAGCTCTCTAATCGGGCACTATGACTTCTAAAAAACTGGGCAAAACAGACAAATAGCAGCACAAAATTACATTCACCTCCAGGAAGGCCACCAGAACATAAAATGAGAAAGATCCGAAGGACCTGTCGGGAAACTAGCAATGACCCCAAGGCAGACGAACTACGCAATATCTTGAAAGACACAAAGCGTAGCCTTCAAACAATCCATAGGAAAATAGATGCTCTTATTTATCCCATGGTTAGAATGACAGAGCAGCGTGACAAACATGCTCCTAGGCTGAATTTGGTAGACAGCTGCATGTCTGAGGCTGATGATGATGCCACAACGGGAAAAGTGGTTCAGACTAAAAGCGAGAGGGAGCTTGCAATGATCAATGCACAAAATGAAGGCTTAGAAGCTAGTCTAAGGCAGAACAACACCAGAACAGTGGAATCTGGGACTGTTTGCCCTCTGTCAGTAAGGCGTCTTTTACTGAGAAGGATATGACAAATTTACAGGGGAATTCTGGTCTATTCATGAGGATTTCTACAGTGCATGGCTGCCCAGGAGGGCCTAACAGCAGTAAGACCGAATTGAGGTATAGTAGCATCGAGCAGACATATTAGCTGAAAACGACAGTTTTTACCAATTTTCTAAATTTTAGATCAGACTCGGATTTCTAGTGGTTTCAGTAATTGCAGTGGGAGAGTGTTCAATGGCTTGGGGGCAGGGAAGGCACAATAGCACCCTCCACTAATTTTCTTTATCCTGGGTACTATGAACAGTTTCTGGTTAGTGGGGCACAGCATTCATGTAGGGTGGTAAGGAGTTAGCAATCTTTATATCAACCAAGGTCCTTTTTTGTACATAGCTCAATGAGCAAGGCAGAGTGCCTTAAATCGAATTCTTTTAAGCACTGGGAACCAATGCAAAGTTGCCAGGGCCGCGGTTGCCGATTTATGTTTCGGAATTTTCAATAAAATTTGGGCTACAGCAGTTTGTGTTATCTAGAGTCTTTTACAACAGACTTGGGACTTCCCATAGTCAAGCCATGATATAACTAAGTCGTGTACCACCACTCTACATAAGGATTCAGGCAGCCATCTCAGTAGCTTTAATCCTGAGCAGACAGAAACAGGTTGCTGCCAATTTCTTGGCTTGGATTTCCATTGAAAGCTTGTTGTCGAACCAAAAGACCAAACTCTTGACCTCCGAATTAGGGGTGGGTTGAATGCCAAAGAAAGTCTGGTCAATTCAATTCCATCCACCTGGCTGGGTTGTTTTCCACCACCAGCACTTGTGCCTTATCCCCATTTAATTTCAGACTGCTCGCAGCCATCCAGTCTACTATGTGCTTAAGGCAGCTATTAAGATGATTGAATGTCCTTCCTTTCAAAGAGAAGGAGATGCCAATTTGTGTCATCAGTATAGGATATAGTGGAGAAAACATATGCTTTAATGATCTCTGCCAATGGCCGAACATGAAAGTTGAACAGAGTGCGGCTTAATGAAGAACCTTGAGGCACCCCACATTTTAGGCATACATTTTGGATCATGTGGCTTCTTCACACACTTGGAAGGTTCTATTTTGGAGGAAGGAGTTAAGCCATTTTAATGCTGTTCCAGCAATGCCTGTGTCTTCTTGAGCCTTCTAATCAGTACTGGGTGGGAGATGGAGTCAAAGGCCGGGAACAGATCCAGTAGGATCAGGGCCGTGGACCCACTGTGATCTAAAATAGCTCTTTGTTCATCCGTAGTTACAAGCAATGCAGTTTCCATGTTACTACCTAGTCTAAATCCAGTCTGAGAAGGACATAGGATTCCATTTGTCTCCAGATATAGTGAGAGATTTTTATTCACAAACTTTTCCAGAATTTTACTGGGTCCTGGAAGAAGAGAACTCAGTAGATAGTTTTCACACTGTAGGGGTTCAGCTTTTTTAGTAATGGCTTAACAATGGCGTGTTTCCACACTGATGGGACAATCCCAAACAGTACTGAACAGTTAAACATGTCCATCAGAATGGATGTCACTGCTTTTCCATCTTTTAACATAATATCCAAAGTGCTGGGTCCCGCCTTGAGCGATTTTCAGAAAAATGATTTTTTTGTTTTGTTATTGCATTAATAACATGCAGTGACTGTGGAGCATTAGTTACCCCGTCATCCCCTCCAAGTGAGAGGAGAATATTATGAACCTTGTCCAGGAAGAAGTTAGCGAGCATGTTGCGCCGAGGTTCCCACGGAGTAGGACCTGATTGATTATTAATGGGCTTCATCAAGCTGTTCACCAAATTGAACAGTTCTTTTGAGGAGTTAGATGCATTTTCTATCTTAGAGGAGAAATAGTTAACTCTAGCTTTCCTAATAGTATTTCTTAACTCCTTTCTTATAGTTATCCTTAGTATTTTCATTGTAACTTTTTCTTCATGACCTTTCTAGTTTTTTGGATTAATTTTTCATTTCTAAAGGTTTTGTTGAAAAACATGGTACCCGACCTCTGTGGTGTTTGGACTTTTGTTGGTTTAACTGTGCTAGGTTATTTAGGGAATGACACCTTTCCACCCTCTTTTTAATTGAGCCAACATATCATTCCCTAGCACTAAAACCAATCCCGGGATCCAGACCTCAGCTGATCACTGCTAGGCTGCTCAGTTATAGAGACCACCATGTGGCCCTCCTCAAAGCATGAGAACTAAACAGCCGATGCTACTCTGGTTGTAATGTTGAGCTATTCCTGGATCTTAATCTTCAAGTACAGGAGGCCAGAAAACTATTCTTACCAGGCAAGAAGAAATTGCAAGCTTCAAACATGGAGTACAGCGTGCTGTACCCAGGTGGCCTCTGGGTAAACATGGGGGACAAGGCTAGCATGTTTTCATATCAGAACAGTAAGTATAGGCACTGAAGAAAGATACACACATTCTTCAGAACAAAGAAGGGAGAAATGCTGATGCAGTACTCCCCTCATGCCAGACGACAATTCATAGATACCGTTTTTGCTGATCGCGTACCCTGATTTCCCTTGGTATACCATTAAAGCTCACTCTATATTGCATAAGATAATGATCAATATTGTGCTTTTTGTAGTTTGCACCCATGTAGATGTGTAGTAAATATATATCACACGCAGGTAATGTCTCCCTATGTTGCTCACATGCAAGTTTCTCCCGTCTACCTTTATAATGAACAATGGTATCATGTAGTATAGTAAATTTCCTGGGTGTTAGAAATGGGGTCGTTGGTTGGCAGTCAGGTTACCCCCTGTCCAAGCAAGGACCCTCACTCTAGTCAGGGTAAAAGAGAATCCCTCTCAGCTAACCCCTTTAGGGGTTCCTACTACCCGGTAATAGAAGACAACTGCAAACATTGGTCCCAATATAGTGTTTTTTATTCTTTATGAGTTGTTAGGACAGTCAAATGTGCTCAGCCTATGTGTGCGTTTTCACTCTTTTTCCCCTTCTCTTCTTTCTTCTAGATTTTCTCTTCCCTAGTCTTGAGTAATGGTCTTCTTTTCTTCTATATTCCTTTTAGGGCAATCTTTCAGTGAAGGACCTCCCCGTCGTGGGACCGAAGGAAAGGAACGGAAGAAGTAAAAAATAACGGTGAGTGACCTTTTCTTTGTTCTCTATATACATATTCTACAGGGATAGGGAGTGAGGAGATAAACCACCAAGTGAGTGAATACTTGAGTCCAGTACAAAGAAAGATGTTCTTGACAATTATATATAAAAAAAAAAGAATGTTCTTGTGCAGTTAGAACGAGTCAGTATAGTTCTATTTTGGTTTAGAAAGCTTACTTTCAGTCAACAGAATACTCATGAGTCTTTGGTGGAGCCCAAGTGTCCACACAGTCACGAAGAAACCACTCTGTCCCTCCCAGAGGGAGAGAGAGAGAGAGAGATAGAGATTTAGTGAAATAACCCCTCTACCACCAGTACCCTGAGGGATTTAGAGGGCAGGCACATACCTGTGTAAGCCACGTCCCTCCTGGACGTGGCTGGCTCTGGCGTCTGTCTGGTATTTCTTTTTTTCTGCTGCTCGGCTTCCCGGTCTCCTGCTCCTTCCAGATGTCGGCGTCCTCCTCCTTCTCTTTCCCCAGGAACACGCTATCCTCCTGGCGTTCGATCTTCTTAACCCGAATATCCGGGTTGACGTCCCGTGACGCCACTTCCGTGTGTTTGGAGGTGCCCCCGGGGCACTGTTCTACGTGTCGCGGGGTATCATTTTTGAGTCGACCCTGTTACACCCCCCCTTTTCCCCTTGGTAGCTTGGCACGAACAGAAGGCTTAACTTCAGAGTGCTAGATGTAAAGTATTTGTACCAACACACACAGTAACTTAATTAAAACAATACAAAATGACTCAACACAGGTTTAGAAAAATAGAAAATATTTATCTAAACAAAACAAGACCAAAACGACAGAAATCCACAATACACAAGTCAAGTTATCAATTAAAAACCAAAATGTATTCATGTAATTTTAAACACAACGCTAACGCTGTTAACGTGAAAATTTACCTTGGGTGCGTCAAAAATAACCCCACACGGGCAAGTGTGCATCAAAAAGGGCTTGCGATGTGTCGATTTCACTCACGAGCAAGACCTTATGGCGTTTCTCCTTCAGTCGGGTCGCTGTGCGTCGTTTCTTCTCTCCAAAGGAGAGTGATGCGTTGATCCGGTCAGCACTCTCGGGTCCGGGCAGGCCTTGCTTCGTTTTTACATGCCCAGAGGTGTTTGCGTCAGAAATTCAGCCGCACAATGGTCCGAAAACCACGCAGCGCAGGTTGCGATCTCACCAGCCTCCGTCAGCGATGCTGCACATCATTTCTCCAGCCGCGGGCGTCGATCTTCCATTTGCGTTGCAGGAAAGCATTGATTTTCAGCCGTGAAATCGGCAGCACGTTGATTTTTCAGCCGCAGATCAGAGTCATGTCGATCTTTTCCCCGCACAGCGGTCTGTGCGTAGATTTCTCACTCTTGGGCTGCCAGATTCTCTTCTCAGGGTCCCAGGAACTGGATGGGCACCACTTGGCAGAGTAGGAGTCTCTCCAGAGGCTCCAAGTGCTGGCAGAGAGAAGTCTTTGCTGTCCCTGAGTCTTCAAACAACAGGAGGCAAGCTCTAAATCAAGCCATTGGATATCTTCACAAGAAGTCTTTGTCCTCTAGCACAAACAGAAGCAGCAACTGCAGGATAGCTCCACAAAGCACAGTCACAGGCAGGGCAGCTCTTCTTCCTCACCTCTTCAGCTATTCTCCAGGCAGAGGTTCCTCTTGGTTTCCAGAAGTGTTCTAAAGTCTGTGGTTTTGGGTGCCCTTCTTATACCCATTTTGCCCTTTGAAGTAGGCCTACTTCAAAGATAAGTCTCTCTTGTTTGTGAAATCCTGCCTTGCCCAGGCCAGGCCCCAGACAGATACCAGGGGGTTGGAGACTGCATGTGTGAGGACAGGCACAGCCCTTTCAGGTGTGAATGACCACTCCTCCCCTCCCTCCTAGCACAGATGGCTCATCAGGAAATGCAGACTACACCCCAGCTCCCTTTGTGTCACTGTCTAGTGAGAGGTGCAACCAGCCCAACTGTCAAACTGACCCAGACAGGGAATCCACAAACAGGCAGAGTCACAGAAATGGTTTAAGCAAGAAAATGCTCACTTTCTAAAAGTGGCATTTTCAAAAACACAATCTTAAAATCAACTTTACTAAAAGATGTATATTTAAATTGTGAGCTCAGAGACCCCAAACTCCACATATCTATCCGCTCCCAAAGGGAATCTACACTTTAATCATATTTGAAGGTGGCCCCCATGTTAAACTATGAGAGGGACATGCCTTGCAACAGTGAAAAACGAATTTAGCAGTATTTCACTGTCAAAACATATAAAACACATTACTATATGTCCTACCTTAACCATACACTGCACCCTGCCCTTGGGGCTACCTAGGGCCTACCATAGGGGTGCCTTACATGCAAGTAAAGGGAAGGTTTATGCCTGGAAATTGGGTACACTAGCCAAGTCGATTTTACAGTTAAAAACTGCACACACAGACACTGCAGTGGCAGGTCTGAGACATGACTACAGAGCTACTTATGTGGGTGGCACAACCAGTGCTGCAAGCCCACTAGTAGCATTTGATTTACAGACCCTGAGCTCCTCTAGTGCACTGTACTAGGGACTTACTAGTAAATCAAATATGCCAATCATGGATGAACCAATTACATACACATGTTGTATAGGACCACTTGTACTTTAGCACTGGTTAGCAGTGGTAAAGTGCCCAGAGTAACAAAAACAGCAAAAACAGAGTCCAGCACACATCAACAACCTTAGAAACAGAGGTAAAAAGTTAAGGGAGACCACGCCAAGGATGAAAAGTCTAACAGTGGGAGAGTGTCATTAATATAGGTTTGTGACTTCAATATTTGTGGTCCTCAAAGTCAATGCTTTGGCCAGTAGATGCAGAGAAGCCATCATCTATTTACTTGTGGCTGACACTGCTTTCTACAGTGGGAACAGGACTTGTGATACTCTGCCTCATGTGTACACCGCTAGGAGGGAGGGTTATTATCCACTGTCATTTGGGTTTACATTGTTTGAGGGAGTAGGAGGGTTTGGGGATAATTATCAGTAAGGAGAAATACAGTTTCATGGATAAAATGGCAGACAACTTAACAGTAACTATCATATGGTAAATCATACAATTACATAATTTGATATATAAATGTATTACACAAGATTAACAAACCCTCTCTCAAATTATTAACTTGGAACATTAGGGGTCTCAATGACCATAGGAACGTTTGGAATGTCTTGGCCTACTTGAAACAAAATTCCTTAGATGTGTCACTCATACAGGAAACACACTTTACCAAACAGTTCAGCTGTAGTCATGAGTGCATTCAGGAGTACATGCCATATCTCCACATTGTTCTCACATGCTATAGAGGTTCTATCCTGGCATTAGAAAGGAATGTGGTTTAATCATTATGGACACGATCCTTTTTATGGTGGAAAAACTGAAGGTCATAGAATAGTCTTTGTTCCCACTTATGGGCCCAACTATGGTAAGCCCCAGTTGTTTAGTAACCTGTAACAAGTAATTGACCATTTTCAATGTAATAATGTAATACACTAATATGGCGGGGTGGGCGGTGAATGACTTTAATTGAATTCCAAACCCGGAATTATACAAAACTACTAGTCCCCCCAGGAGCCTTCAATGACTGTCCATGAACTAAAATGTAATATCGCCCAAAAAGAGTTATTGGAGGTTTGGAGATATGGAAATCCTATTGCTAGAGAATCCAGATATTACTTGAAGGTACAGTATATGCGTTCTCACATAGACTATGTCCTGATGTCCAGTGATACTGCCTCCTGGACAGAATCATGTACACATCTACCTCACACATACTCTGACCATGCCCCTGTTTTTGTCAAACTAAATATTCCAACTAGTCACCCTTGGTGCTTTGTGCAGAGATATCCCTCAGAGTTCCTACTGGACACAGTACTCAGATTCAAAATAGCCTCAGCCATTGAATAATATTTTGATATAAATGTGTGTACTTAATGTGGGTACCGCTGAAATCTGCAAAACTGGATGGGCACCCTTCAAAGCATAGATCAGGAGTTTTTAGTTTAGCTGAAATGCTGGAGTTATACATCACTATACACTGGGTGTTCTGTTCATTCAGAAAGTGAATGAGCAATAATGATATCTTTAAATCTTTTTTTTAATCTTGTTACATTTGTTGTCCATTCAAAAACAGAGGTCAAAGGTCAGTTTATGTCGTTTTAGAAATTGCTGCATATTTTATCCTAGAGATCAGTGTTTTCTTTTCTTTTTCTAATTGCAAAGTTGGAGGAGTGTAAATTCATTGTGCTGATGTGGAGGGAGTGTAAAATGAAAGGCTCTAGGATGTACGTTTTTTTTCTAAAACACAAGATTTAAATTGCTTGTAAATGAACTATACAAATATTTCAAAATAAAGAAGCAGCTTGGGAAGCACATTTATTTTGTCATTTTTGAAGTGTGATGGAAACAAATATGTAATGGGATGAAAACAAACCTGAACACTTCATTTGGTGATGTGCAAATGATAAATATTTGCTGAAGCTCAATTGCCACACTTTATTGCTTATAGGCCTTATAGTTTTCAAAATAAAACTGCAGGAAGTGGAACATTGTACAGCTATTTCAATGGAAAATGTGTTGGCTGAAAATGACAATGTGCCACCATAACATGCTTTTGTAATATATTTATTAAAAGTGAGAGTTTTTAAATATGAACTGTGAAACATTTTTGCCCCAGTCCTGATGGCAATGCTATTAGTGAAATAAGAGGCAAGTCAGGGGTCAAGGGTACCTTTTATGTGGGCTAGATTCTTGTTAAACATGGAGCATAGATTTAGTCCATCATATAAGGCAAAAGAGTTTTTGTACAACAGACATGCTAAATGCACTGATTTGAAGATGCTTTCATATGTGACTGTGAAATAAGGCTGCACTGTGAAATAAAATATTTGCCTAGGATCACGCAATTTGAGACCAGTTTATGGGTCAAGAGCATTACAGTTAGGTCGTGTAGATTATTCAAGTCACTAGACCTGCGGTATTCTAACATTTTTGATTTTTTGAGGCTTCAAATATGTCAATATTGGGTATGAACATATAATGAGCTAATGATTAATGCACATGCAATACTGCGATTTGAGGATTGGCAGGTGAATAAATGATTGAATGATGCAACGTTTGAAGTTCAAGACTACATTATCCTCTATCACTAAGCACTGACATATTTTATACTTAATTGTAAGGAGGATACTTTGAAGATGAATGACTCAGAGGATGCTTTACCTCTGACATTCAATAGTTGTTCCCTCCAGACTGAGCTCTTCAGATGGAGCTGCGCTACGGTTTCTATGTAGTAAAAAAGCCATTCATGAAAAATCCGGTCTGTAAAATGCGCTTGGGGAAGGGCTGTATTCTGGCCTGAATTGTTCTCTCCCCTACCCACCTGACTCTCAATGAAGGCATGAGGGAAGACGATAATGCTAACCCATGCGAGTCATGTGAGTCCCCGGCACACCTTTACCAACTGCTTAGAACTGCTCAGAACAGTTGGTAAATGTGTGCATTAAATCTCCAAGAAAATAGGAAATGCTATGAGGAATACCTTCGTGCAAATCCTGATCTACACAGTTATTCACAATTCTGTGGGGGGGTTTAATTCGTAATCATATTTAATGGCTGTGTGTTCCCTCTTAGCGCCAGCATTTACGGGTGCGAGTTTTCATCCCACCAGTACCGGGCAA
This sequence comes from Pleurodeles waltl, assembly GCF_031143425.1. Taxonomy (NCBI): domain Eukaryota; kingdom Metazoa; phylum Chordata; class Amphibia; order Caudata; family Salamandridae; genus Pleurodeles; species Pleurodeles waltl. The sequence goes on from NC_090447.1 coordinate 1,313,631,888, forward strand.
ATCGTAATCAGTTCTGGCCAATCTCTGTAGATAAAAATTTAATTGAGCACAAATATGTCGTCCTTCTAACAATCTTTTCTAGACTCAAACCCTGTTGGTTTGATTGTACTCCACTGTAACGCACACATAAAAAAAATTCCTTACCACACTGTGCTAGTGAAAATAATATTTTTTCAATAAAACATCGTCAGAAATTAAATTTAATTGTTTAATCTTTTTCACTTTCAAAAGGTCCACGTGGGATTATGTGATGAAAGAGAAGTTTCAGCAATGACTTGCCTACCAATTATCCAGTGATGTTTTGACTCACTATTTGTTGGGATGGATATATTTAATTATTTTGAATGTGAATTGTTAAATTAACCCTGAAGGTGTTTTTATGTAATATTTGGATGCATTCCTGGCCTACATTCTAGCAATTAGCAGAAACCTTATCCTGATTCTCATGTGTCTTCTTTAAATAATGAAAGTTGTTCAGCTGACATAATGTAACCCCCCCTTTGGGTGTTTGTTAGGATGATTAACTAAATCTTCGTCTAGCGGTCACAGGTGTACAGCGCATTGGTGGTGTGTGATGCATCACTTCCTTCTGAAGCTGCACTATTCTGCTGCGATGTCTGAATCTTTCATTGTTTTCCAGGAATGTTTTTCCTTCCGAACTCTGAGGGCCATGCTATGTGAATTTCAGTGGAGTTCAATACCTCTGACAGTCATCATATGTTAAGTGCACTCGAGTCCTCTAGCTCTGAGGACCTTGTTGAATGAAGTGCACTGGAATCCGTTGGCTCTGAGGGCCATGTTATGTGAAGTGCATTCCAGTCCTGTGGCTCTGAGGACCTTATTATATGAAGTGCACTATAGTCCTATGACTCTGACGCCATGTTATATGAATTTCAGTCGAGTCCTCTGACTTTGAGGGTCATGTTCGAGTACTCTGACTTTGAGGGCCATGTTATATGAAGTTCACTCGAGGCCTCTGACTTTGAGGGCCGTGTTATATGAAGTGCACTAGAGCAGTGGTTCCCAACCTTTTGACTTCTGTGGACCCCCACTTCATGATTACTGGAACCCGGGGACCCCCACTGACTCATTATTGGAGTCCGGGGACCCCCCACTAAGTCATTACTATAAACTGGGGACCTAATCTGTTAATATTGTTTAATTTTCTAAGCTGTCACGGACCCCCAAAGGAGGCTTCGCGGACCCCCAGGGGTCCCCGGACCACAGGTTGGGAACCACTGCACTAGAGTCCCCTGACTCTGAGGAGCTTGTGATGTGAAACACCCTACAGTCCCCTGGATCTGACGTCCAAGTTATGAGAAGAGCATTAGCGTTCTCTGGCTCTTAGGGCCATATTTGATGTAATAGAGCACAATGAACATTCATTTGCCGAATGCATATATAACGTTTTAAGACTGGATCATATACATGAACTGGATCGATGGCATTAGCAGTTTCGCTGGGAGGCTGTTCTCAGGTTTTTCGACTTTAATGGGTAACATAATGATCAATGCATATAAAAGTTAAGTTGATACACCCTACGAGCGCATCATAACATTGATTGCTTGTGCAGCATTTTCTAATTTCCCCATCTGTGCCTCAATTTCTCTTCCATTTCCTTTAAAAAGAAGAGTCACTACATATTTACCTTATTTAGAATATCAGGCAATGATCGACTGTTAGAGAGGAAATGTTATTAATTAATGTATGCTATATACAGGCTTCATAAGTTCAGAAGTTTCAGAGGTCATAGGTCGTCCCAAAAAATAACTGTGGTGATTTGAATCAAGCCAAACCCTGTATCCAAGTGCATCCTGGTTCTTGGAGACCATCCCGTCCACCCCCCACCCCCACACCCCTCCACAGGGCTGGAATCCTACTCTATGTGCGGTCAACAGTAAGGGGTCTATCTGTACTGTGCATGCTTATCTTAAATTGTTAACCACAACAGGTTCCGGTCTCTGAAGATATGAGGACAACAATAACTGATATTTGACATCAAATGTCTCATGTTTGTCTAAGGAACTCTTGACTAAAATACAGTGAGCGACCTTGACTTCCAGGATGAGGTGAAGGCAGCTATTTCCTTAGAAATATCCTCCGCAAGTCAATGATTTATGGTGCACATTCCGTTTGTACTGACTGGCACAATCAATGTGTCATTCATTACCCCAACCTCCAAACAAGTTGCTCTGAGAAGTGAAGGCTGGAAGTCTGGAATAGGGAGAGGTGGATACACCGAGCACCAAAACAGAATGATGATTGAAAACTTAAGACACTCAACGACTGCAGAGTATCTTTTCCGAATCGTGTGTTACGGTTAGAGATTGTGCCTCATTCCCAGAGACATTTAAGGATTTTAGGGGCTCTGGACCAAATGTATTTTGGGGGCCCCTGCTCGGAACAGCTTTGAATTGATGATCTAATTTCAGCTCTTTTATGCCCTCTTTTGCCAAGTCATTGACAGTACACAGGCGCACTCGTCCAAATTCTAAATGTGTTTGTCTACATCTAATATTCAGGGATACTGACATGTGTTTTCAATATTGTGAAACAGCAGCTCACTAATATTATTGCAAATAATCTCTGTGACACCCTTCAATCTCTGGTAGGTGGGGTCCTGTTTTGATCTAAAAGAAACTTTTTTAGAGATGTTCCATGAAACACAAGCACAACATTTCTCTGCAAAATGCCTGTAGTAGACTCTAACACAACAACTACAATAAAAATAAATGAAAGGAAAACGGTATTTAAAGTTATCTGGTTAAGAATTATTCCAGTTAATCAGGGGAAGACTGCAGAACAGAGCTGGTTCTTTCAGGGTCCCCCCTGAAGGGCTGGGGCCTTGGACCAGAGTTCAATTGTCCCAGGTGGGGCTTTGTGTGTGCATGTGTGAGCAGGTGTATGTCTGCGTGTGTGTATGCATGTGGGTATGCGTGTGTGTCTGTGTGTGTGTATGCTTGTGTGTCTGCCTGTGTGTCTGCATGTGTGAATGTAAGTGTGAATGCATGTGTGATTGTTGAAGTGAGTGCGTGTTGGAATGTTTGTGTGAATGAGCGTCTTTTGGTCCAAGTGAATGAGTGTATGTATGCGTGTTGGTGAATGCGTGTATGTAAGTGTTAGTGTATACCTGAATGTAAGTGGTCTATGCGTGCATGTGGGGTATGTGCGGGTGTGTGTGTGTGCATACGGGGTGGGGGCTGCTGTAGCGGAAGGGGCGCCGGGTGAAGAGGGTGCCTGTTGCGGAAGGGGAGTGGGGGAGATGGGTGCTTTTATGGAAGGGGGTGGGAGGGCATTGTAATTGCAGGGGGGGTTTGGGGAACCATCTGCCGGTGACAGCAAAGGAATTTCCAGTTGCCAGCAGCCTTTCCACCAGGGTTTTCGTGGCGGTGCTATTGCCACGGAAACCCTGGCGGAAACCCGACTCATTACACCGCCGGTGGTCTCCAGTGGACAGCCGGCCCAGAGGTGCTGTCCTCCCGCCTGGCCATCCTACTGCCCTGGCGGTACCAGTGGAGATGTGGCAGTTTGGCAGAGGCCAAACCGCTGCACTCGTACTGTGGTGGTCTTCACCGCCGGCCTGCCGCCACCGCGGCCCTGGCGGTCTTCGGACCTCCACGGTCATAATGAGGGCCTATCACTCCAGGTGTATATCATAGGACTGTCTCATGGCTCTGGCCCACGAGGACAGATGGTGGGCAACGATGGACAAAATTGATAACGTCTTTCCAAAGGCTTGCATTCATATCTATGAACATGACCAAGAATGTTTGGTACTTTTCACTTGGAGACTGGTAATGTAACAAAAACGACATGGATGATGTTTATGGACTACAAATGAAGGTCCATTACACTGAGCTTTTTCATTTCAGTAGTAAGACTTTTTATTAGTAAGACTTTTTATTCAAATACGTTTTATGGTAGAAAAGGAATGATAGTTTGCCAATCCTTTCTGGTTTCTAATGCACTATTTTAGTGCTTCATTAGTCTGAACCCACACCATTCCTCCTTATTGTGTCTATTTTCACACTTATTGAGACCACTTGTAGCAACGTTTAAAATTTAAAAGAAGGGGTATCATGCAATCAGTGTAAATTAAACGCTTTTATTACAAAGCAGAGAAGCTTCTTACCCCACCCCGCAAGAAACCAGGCAACTTTAAGAGACTTAGAAATACCTGGCAGATTTACAGTAAAACATGCATTCTAAAGCAATGCAGTGGATGAATTATATGACAAAAGAATAGAAAGCTGACCCCATTTACCACACATCCTCTCACAACAAAACACTCAGAGAGGAAAGAAAAGGGAAAAGGAAAGGGAGAAAGGGACAAAAAGGAGGTAGCCTTCACAAAGTACCCCAAAACAAAATAAAACACAAGGGAAATAGGAAATTGGCCTCAGAGAAAGATGCTCTTTTTATTACAAATCTGAATTAGATTCCAAATACATTAATCCTTTCATCACAGAGTTACAATTAAGATTCCAAACACAGCAGTCTACCAAATATTACTGCCTTTCTGAGCAATTTCACAATCTTGAGGGAGCACTGAATTTGGGCCTTCCAACATGACTCCTTGGAAGTTTCCCCACCGCCATGTCTCCAACCTCTACATTGATCTAAGCTGTATTATTTCACTTGTCAAAATCTGATTTCCTATTTCCCCATGTGGCAAACTCTCTTTCTGCACACACCTACTATCTCATCACTTCAAGGTTATCAGTGAGGTATCTGATCTGAGGGAGGCACATCTTCAAGCAGTGTTTTCTCTTGTGAAATAACTCAGATGTGTAAGGTAAGAAATTGGCTTACTGGCCAGAGAAGGGGGGGTGAAAACCTCCTGTAGCAGCAACCACGATCCTTGTCAGGGTGAGGCACAAGCAAATCCCAAATTAACCTGTGCTAAATATTCTGGTAGATTGGCACAGAGCAGACAGGCTTAACTGTGTTGCGAGCTGCAATGCGAGAACCTGTGTCGTTGTTGAGGTTGCCTTTGATGAGCGATTTGCAATGAAAGGACCTGTGTCAGGAAGGCGTCGCTCAGGGGTGGTTCCAATGAGGGCTGCGAGGCCAATGCAGAGTCCTTACACTTGGAAAAGCCTTGCAACAGAGGTAATGCATCGATTCTGCTCGGGGTAGCGCCACACAGGCAGAGGAGATGCATCAGTTCTGCTGGATCCACAGATAGGCAGTCTAATCAATTTTAGGCCAACCTCCAAAGGTCTAGGACTGGGGTGGAACCACTTGGTAGGGTAAGTGGCAGACTCCAGGTTCTGGGGTCAAAGTTGTTGAAGCCTTCTGTCCCTGTGGCTCTAGTCAGGAGGCAAGCAAACTTCCACCTGGAGTTACTCTAGCGTCCTAGGTTCAACAGATGCAGGTCCAGTCCTTCTCACCCAGGCAAGAGGGCAGCAGGTCAGCACGACACAGCAGCAGTCCTTCAGAGCAGCAGTCCAGCAGAGTGGCAGTCCTTTCAGCAGTACATCAGTACTTCTTTCTGGGAAAGTCTCCACAGGTCCAGAAGTGTACTGAAGAGTTGATGGCTGGGGTGCAATATTTTTATGTGGGCCTTTCTGTGAAGTTAGAGGTTTCCCTTTGAAGTCCACAGATGCCCTGCCTTCCGTGTCCTGGCTCCAGACTAACTACAGGGTGCATGCAGCCCTTTGTGTGGAGACAGTACACAGCCTATCCAAGTGTGCATAGGGCTATGCCCAGCTCCACCCCCTTATGGTGCCAGTGATGGGCCATCCAAGAACATCTAAATGCTCTGTTCTGTGGCTTTCTAGAAGGAATATACAAAGCAGAAATGTCAGCTACACCCAGTCATGTGTCCTAGAAACAGACTGCAGGCACTAAATGGCAAAGGCAAGAAAATGCCAACTTTCTAAAAGTGTCATTTTCAAATTGTAATTTAAAATCTGACTTCACCATGAGACAGGATTTTTACATTACAGTTCCAAAGACACCAAACATGAACTGGCCACTTGCTTCCATTTGGAAATTATCATTTATTAAATGTAATAAGGTAACTTGAAGGTTATCCTACAGGAGAGATAGTCCTTGCAGTAGTGAAAAACAAATTTGAGAGCTTTTTACTACCACTTGTACTTTTTAGATACACTGCACCTTGCACTCTGGTCTGTCAGGGCCTACCCTCACGGTGACTTAAATGTTTTAAAGAGGTTTGTTTTGCCGGGTCGAACTGGCAGTTGAAAACTGCACATAGGTGGCAATGGCAGGTCTGAGACATGTTTAAAGTGCTACTTAAGTGGGTGGCACAATCAGTGCTGCATGCCCACTAGTAGCATTTAATTTGCAGACCCTGGGCACAGGTAGTGCCCCTTTACTGGGGATTTCCAAGTAAATTAAATATGCCAATTATGTCTAAGCCAATTCTACCATTTTAAGGAGAGAATGAAGTCAGCAAAACAGGAGTGTTGAAGGTGAAAAGCTTGGGGATGACCCTTCAGAAAGGCCAATACCAACAAGATAAATGTGGTGTAAGCCTCTATTGCCCCACTCTTCCCTATACCTCACTCTTGCAGTCCCTTTTTACAATTCTATAACATTGTATACACACCTTCAGTTTCCTGTTAAATTGTTTGACCAACTTGTTGGTTTAAAGATGGAATAAGGTACACTTTTTATGTACAATTATCCTCTTGCTAAAAACACTGTTTTTCATGGAGGTTAATTGAACTCCATTATCTGTAAAACATGTTAGAGTTGCTTTCTGGTTCTCATATGTTAAGGACTTAATTTTTCTTGTCTTGTTGCTTAAAGTACAGTCTAAATGTTCACTGTGCTTCCTCTCAACTTGTAGGCCAATTCCTTTTCACCAATAATTTCTCCTCAACCTCTCCTTGTTCTTTCTCAGGCTGAGACACATACTCAAACCATATTTGAACCCCTAACTAAAAGATCCTGCACAATCAATTCATTTTTCACTTTGCCAGAATCCTTCACAACCGTTTTATTGCATTTCCAGTTCCCTCCTTCACAAACATATCACACATTTCACTCAGCACCTGGTCCTTGCTAACTTCCACTGTCAGTTTCTTCTCTGCTACACAACCATCAGTTATGAAGCAAACCTTGACACTGTTTTTGGACCACCATTCGTCCTTTTGCTCACTTTAATTGCACTGTTCCCTCCATCAATCTATAGAGGCCATTGGTCAACATTGTTGGAGGCACCAGGTATCAAACATTATGACAACTACTGTATCACCTTCCCCTTTTTTCAACAAGGCACATAGATCGTAATCACTGTCATCAGTGATTAAACAACATGACATGCCAGGCACAGAGCTTTGTAGGACCAGGTTAGCAATGGGATATATTTTATTGAGTTCAAGTCCATTTGTACATTTGTCATTCCATGCAAATAGTAACTCATTTTTGGAGCAGAGATCGCATGTTAGGTAACTTACTAACAAAATTAGGAGTGAATTGAAATGAACATTCTGTCATTCTTAAACAAAGTTTGAACCTAGACTGATGTCTGTGGATTAGGTAAGTTTTGAATGGTCTCAAGCAGGTAGTCCTCCAGACGAATCCTTTCCATCACCATTACATTACCCAAAAAGTTAAACTTAGTACAGAAAAATGGCAAAATTTTGGTCTTCGACATAATGCCCTGGGACATGTAGATTGTTCTCACACTAGCATCATGTTGTTCCAAGGTATCACAATAATACAAGATGTCATCAAATGTTGCACTTAGACGTTCAGTCAAAAAGTTTATCATTAGTGCTCGAAATACAGAGGCCTCAGAGCAAAGTCCTATTGGCCTATAGTTGAACTGATGAACTCTAAAAGATGTAATGAAAGATGTTAGACTTTCAGACTCCTCACATTGCTTGACCTGGTGGTATGCTGAAGTAAAGCCAAGGTTGAAGAACTTGGCTCCAGCTAACATACCCACCATTTCAGATATGCTTGGGAGAAGAACTCTATTCTTTACCACCTGTTTGTTTAATTCTATTTTGTCAACACAGGGCCTAATTTCCTCATTCCTTTTATGTGCTATAACTACAGGTGCCAACCACTCAGTGGCTTTAATAGACTCAATGATCCTCTCAGCAAAGAGATGATCCAACTCTGCCTTAACAGCAACCCTGGCACCTGGTGATATTCTCCTCACTTTGCATGTCTCAGGTTCTGCTCTCCTTATTAAAAAGATACGGTGGGCATACCCTCAAACAAATATAATTTTATCCGAAAATACCTCAGCGTAATCACCAACCAACTACTCTGCCACTTCTCTCACAGAATCCTTTTTTTTTTTTACCAAGATATTTGGTGAGGTGTTGGCATTTAGGGATATCCCTAACTTTCTGATGAGGCCAACTTAATACAGTATCTCCAACCACTGGGACATACATCATTCTTTCTATTCTGTTGCTTTTAACGAACTCAATAATAGCATCACAATAGGCAAGAAGTTCTGTTGGCTTCCCCATAACTATAGGGTTTAATCCTGGATTACTTCAAAACCATTATCCTCCCTTTTTTAACCTTTATCAAATACAGGTAAATTGATGTAACAGAAAACAAAAGGTAAAAAAACATTTACAAGAATTTATACAATGACTTGATCATGGTTTGTCTTGCACAGAAAATATTCTTCTGGTAATTATAGATTCTGAATCAGATCCTTGAAAAACACGACATTCTATATTTAACATTTCTGACATTAAGTATGTTGTAGTACCATCAGTATTCAACACACCAAGTAGATGGAATTGTTGTTTACTGCCTCTTAGTTTATTCTACTGTATTTGCACTTATGCTAACTCTCAGGACAAAAATCGGCCAGTCATGTATCAATGGGGTTCATCTTTGAAGGGTGCTGCTAATGAATTTGTCATTTTGGCCCATAAAGCCATTTGCTACCTCTTTTTCTCTCCTGACATTTCTTGTGTGCAATTCTTCAGCTAGGGACTATTTCATCAATACTTTTATCCAAATCATTTCAGCAGGGCCATTACGAGAGAGCCAGTGTACCACTGTTTGATGTGTCTCTAGCAGTAGGACCAATGCTGAAAATGTTGTATTTTCCTTTTTTTGGGGATTTGGTATGATACCAAATAGGCAATGTCTAATCACCATCCCCTAAAATTTGTCTCATAGTCACTGACAAGTGTAATCTGTGCTTCTGAGTCCATCACAATGGTAACATCAATAAAATGATGCATTTTATTTTTAAATATATTATTATTTACTTTTCCAAAGAAATTAAGCATACACATAACATGACAGGTGGCAGGTTCAAGACATCGCTACTAGAGCTGCAATGAAACTGAGACAATCAGTCAGAGACATCAGGTTAAGAACATTGTGTACTGCCCTATCATACTTTCCATCTCAATTAATCAATCCATTTATTTATTTATGTTGTGGAACTCTAAACGAGGTCCACATAATAAAACAAGATAAGACATACATAGATTGACAAGGCATAAAATATCAAAATATACATGAATCATTAAGCAACTGCCCAAAATGTACATATAATAATACTTATAATATAATAAAATGATAATAATAATAAGAGCGGTTTGATCAATTGATCTCACGCAATTGTGGCTTCCCTGAACCTCTAATCATATCACCTCTCTCCCATATCTTCCTTCGACCAACCGAAAAGAACCATTTGCATCTAAAAACAAATGTAAAAAACATTTAAAAAAAATAAAAACTCTATAACAAAACAATTCATTTGGAGGGGAGTACAGGGCTTGGAGAAACTCCAGTGCTGACATCAGAGAGAACTGAAAACAGATGGGTCTTAGACATTTACGCCGGTAGGTGGTAAGGGAAGGACAAACATATAGAACATGATTTAGGTCTTGAGTTTCGGCAGAGCAGAAGTTGCACTCTTTAGTTGAACCACATCATTTTGCCAACAATACATTTAAAGGTAACAATCGCAATCGCAGAAGCAACCAAAACCGCCTCACCCCATGCAGTAAGTTCCAGTTTACGTAAGGTTGTGCTCTTTTTGCTGTTAAGGATTTTGATAAAATCAAGAACGTTCTCCTTTTTGCGCAGCTCTCTAGGTCCAATCGATGACTTAAGGACCAAGTTGGCTGTTTTAGGCCACTTTTCAACTGTGGGGAAGGAATAGCCAAGACCTGCTTGAAATCTACTTTGAGCATTTCTAGGGTGTATGATTCTTACAGAAGGTATACCTGAAGGTATTATTTTCTGAAAAGATTTCTTTTTGCAGTAAGGCCCTCAGGGTATTATCTTCTGCTTTCATGAGAGAAGCAGCCCAAAGGATGACCCCGGCTAGAACCTGGGCAAACACACTTCTTAAGCCCAATTCCAACCTTGGGGCAGCCACCGAAACAGCTGTATTTACAGATAAAAGCTTTCTGAGGATTTATTAGAGGTGATGTGGGCTATGTCACTAAGATTCCTGCATACAATTTTCCCTAAAAAGGTATAGGAATTCACAATTTCCAGTTTTTGGTTACCTAGTGCCCAATGGACATTAGAAAATGTGGCTCTCTTGTTGCCATGGAAGAACAAAATCTTGCTCTTTGAAACATTAATCTTTATAAAGTGGGACTCAGAGAACTGTGACAAAGATTAAAGACGGTTCTGTAGACCTTTTGGGGTTAGATAACATATAATGATATCATCCGCATACAGTAAACAACAGACCGGGTGTCTGCCTAATTGAGGGGGAAAACCCTGACTTTGAGATAGAAGGGAGGGCAAATCCGAGATGTATAAATAAAAGAGCATGGGAGCCAAAAGGCAATCCTGCTTTAATCCATTCAGAGTAGGCATCTCAGGAGATAAGCCTCTATCCGCCCCCAAGAGGATTGTGCACCAGGTTGAGGAGTGGAGAGCAATCAATAGCTCAAGAAAGGTGGGAAGAATACCCAGAGTGGCCAGTTTTCCCCATAAAAGAGCTCTATCCACTTTATCGAACGCAGTTGAGAAATCAATAAAAGTGGCGTAAACCGCTCCGCCTCTTTATTTCACATATTGTTCTGTGATGATTTGTAGCATTGCAATATTGTCTTCTGTGCCAGGATTGCGCCTGAACCCCGCTTGCTCCAAAGGGATAATATTATTCTCCTCTGCCCTATCAGTGAGTCTCGAAAGCACACATTTTGCAACATTTTCCTACTGCATCTAGAAGGGCGATCTGCCGATAATTAGCCAGACAATTGCGGTCGCCTTCTTAAATAGGGGTATAATAATGCTACCAGTCCATGAGGGAGGGATAAATCGAGAAATAAAGCACCTACGAAAAACCACATATAAGATCTTACTCTAGGGACCGATATCTTGTTACTACAGAAATGGGCAGATTATCAGGGCCCATTGCAGCAGAAAAATGCAAAGAGCGAATAGCTTGTTTGATCTCTTTTACTGACGGGAAGGAGGTGGGATAGAGCTTCTTACTTACAAGGGGCCGCAAAAATACCGCCCATTTGAGGCATACAGGAAGGCAATGAATTCAGACCACCGAGTAGTAGATACGGTGATGGGTGAAGATCGGATTCTAGTTCCACACCCCTCCCCAACCAGGGCACAAAAATGTCTAGCTTGACCCTTTACTGCTGCTTCTCTGAGAAGAATCCAAAGTTAGTTACAGGCGTTTCTTGAAATGCGTAGCTTCATACGCTTCTGTCTCCTTTTTAGAAGAGCCACCCTGGCATTTCTTATGGAAGAATAGTCTAGATACTGAGCCCGAACCAAGCTGTTTATTTCCCTATTTAAAGAGAGAAGAGGGCGCACGATAATCCTCTGGGTACTTTTGGGGATGTTGGGGGGAAAGTTTAATTAGCAACTGAGACATAAATTTCATAAAATTGTTCAGTTCATTCCCCTCCCAGGTATCCAAGACTGCAACCACAGAATCCAATGACTCCCTAACACCTAGTAATCTTCTAGGATCCTACTGGGTCCTTCCTGTCTTTTTATCAAAGGCTGGGATTACCACATCCAACTCCTGAGCCCCGGATATTAACAGATTCAAATCTAATGAAAAGGAGATAGGGTTATGATCACTGACCAAAGTGTTCATAACTTTTAAATCAACTAACAAGGAGAAGGTGCTATATCCCAATATCACATAATCTAAGATTGCCTTTTCCCTGGGAGCAAGGGGGGTAAAAGAGGCAGGGGAATCAGAAGGAGATCTGCCATTTGCGATAATGCAGTCGCTTTCCATAAGGAGATTAAGCAAGAGTTTCCCTCTTTTAGTTGTTCTAATCGAGGAAGGGAAGTGGCAAGCTGGGATTCGCAGGGCTGTCTCTCTCTCAACCTCGCGGACTTGCGAAACGGTTTAGGTCACCTACCAAAACTATAAACAGGGGAGACTCACTAGCCAATGCATTTTTTATGTGGGCAAAGACTTTTTGTATCAAAACATTGTGATGCGAATCAGGTGGGATGTAAACATTTATCAATAACAAAGAGGTAAAACCTATATTGTTTTGAAAATGGAGCAATGGAGCCATAAAAAGGTTACTGGGGTCTTTAAAACATTCAAAATTCCAGTTAAGTCTAGTTGACAGCAGACAGGCCACACCTCCCTTCGCATGCCCCCTCCTAGATAGGGTAGCCTTGCAATCGATAACATAATAATCATCCCACAATAGATCTCCATCGGACCATGTCTCCTGAAGGCAAATCAAATTGGGTTTTAGGGAGCTAAGGGACACTAACTTTTCCTTTCATAGTTTATCCCTGCTATATATTCCAGGAGATAATATTTAGGCCTGCGCTAGTTAAAGTAGCTGGATAGAGGTCTGGACCCCCACGCCTGAGACAAGATGCCCAGGAGCCAACTCCACCTATCCAGATCAGAGACGCTTTCCTCAGGAAGAACTCATATCTCCTGCACAAACGCCTGTCTGTCATTTCCAACTAATGAGACTTTAAGGGCCTGCATGTCCATCCGAGACCCAAACTCATGATGGCCAGGCTGATTGTATAGCTTAGATACTGGATAGCAATCTGTGGGCCTATCTAAGATTTTTACCCACCCCTCTTATCGCCCTCCCCAGTAAGGCTTAAGCCAGGAAAAGAAACCACATCAGTGCCCCTGTATTGCAGATAGTCCACATTTTGGAGGACCAAGTTAATCACACGCTTACAGTTAAATGTAATCCTTGATTTACAGCCTTCATCATAGTCTAATAATGAATCCAGAGCAATGTCATCACTTTGAATTCAGTTCAGTGCGTTAGAGTCTGAAAAGCAATTTAACATAGTGGATCTATTCAAAATTAGGTCAACATCGAAAAGGGGAAAAAAATCTAAAGTGAGGGAGGCCCCATAGTGACCACCTGCACTGGGAACCTCCATACAAGGTGCATTCTTAATGTCTCCTGTAGGTCTCAAAGTCAAGAATACTGGAGCTGTTGGGTTCAGTGCAGAAGACCACCCAAGAGCAAGGGTCGGGGGGGCACCCTCCTGGGATCCCATCCATGCTCCACTGGAGGTGACAAAGTTGGTAAACTTGGCCCTGGAGAGGGGCAAGGCTCCATAGTAGGTTGAACAATCAAATTTAAAGGCTCCAGACAAGCTTGTGATGAATCACTTATCTGGGGAAAATGTACTTTTCTTCTGCTTTTTTTATTGAACTTTTGGATCGTTTTTTTTTAGATTAACTCGTTTTTAAGGGTCTTCCTCTTACATTTCTTGTTTTTCCTGTAATTTTCTTCCACTTGTAATAAAGGAGACTGCCCATCCATGGAGCCTTTCTTGCGGTTAGATCGAAATTTGAAATTGGAAATATTTCCTGGGCAGCAGCGTTAAGATTTTCCTCTTGCTTAGCAATATCTTGCTGTGAATCAAAGATAAATCTGATAAAGTCCACTGGACTATCCTGCGGGGACCTCTTATCAAGTGGTTTATTTCTGTGAGGTTTAGAGGTTTGAGTACTTGCCTCAGCTCTGGAGCGTCTACTAGGAGAGGTCTGTTCTTTTGTGGACAATAATGTCAATGGTGCCATGGATCGTGCCTCACAAGGGTCCATGAGCAGATGTCCATTTTTGTGGTCTTTAGTCAGCTCCTTCAAAATAGCTGTTACTGATTCAAGAATACAATCTGATCCACCTACAAATTTCTCCAGCAATTTTAGGATAGAAGAGAGCAGATCTTCCAAGCTATTCAAGGAGGTGGAGAGCCTAACCTCCTTATCTGGGGGCTGACTATGCAATACATTGTTTGGATCATGGGCTAAGCTTGTGAAAAGATGAGAATAGACAGAGTCATGTATAGAGGTACGACTATTGAACAGTTGTAGACCTATGGAACGGTGTGCAGGGAGAGGTCCCCCAGAAGGCCCCTCAGAAGGCAAAGAGTGGTCATTTACCATACGGCTGTATCTACTACAGAAATTTAAGTCCAAATCGGGCAGGGTAAAGTCATGAAGGTCATTAACCGACGAATCGTTGGTCTTTAACTGAGCACTGGGCTCTTGAGGTGCTAACGTGAACTGCTCCAGCAGTGGAGATTTAGCAAACGACAGGCAGAGGGAGTGGGTGGGGAGAGGAGGCTGCGATCCAGGCAGGGCTAGGCCCTTCTGAGAATCCTGAGTATGCTCCATGGTTACTGAAGGAGAGAACCGGGAAACTTGCTCCTCCAAGACTTCCGAGTCTCCCCCTGAACTCATCTCCACTTGGCAAACATCTTTTAAGGCCTTTTTGACAAGGATTCATTTGACTCCAAACCCTCAGTAGGGTCAACAGACATGTCGCTCTTCAACTCTACCTGGGAAGATTTACCTTTCTCCTAGTAGGAGAATAGTTGGCTCTGGCCTTTTAGCTGAATAGCTGAGATGCCTTTATTTTGAAGAGGGTTAAATCTAGTTTTTACACAGGACCTTCTAGGCAACAAACATCTGGAGCGGAGTTTCTTTAAGGTCATAGTTTCCTCCTCGGAGATCCTCCAAGTTCAAATGTAAGGTAGAACGGGTAAATATAGCGGGTGCGTCAACTCAGGCTTAAAGACAAGGCGGCCTGTAGAGAGTACGAGTGAGAGGTAGGGACCACTGCCTCAGCACAATTATTGAGTGCCACCTCACCCTCTGCCTCTCTACTGCTGTATTCTGATTTTAAACAGCATAGGCTGGGGAGCACGAGCACGCCCGAGGTACTCTGCTGTAAAACCAAGCAATAGTGCACTGCCACCGTTGAGTGTTGTTGAACTGCGAGGCGATGAGCGGCAATGAGTGGGGCAACTATGAAGGTCAGATGGAGTTCTACTCCCTGTGCCCTCTCTTCCCTCTGCACTCTGCCCTCCTTTCTATCAGCCAGCAAGCCAGTCATCCTGCCGCGTGGATTCCAAAACAGACCTCAGCGAGACCCCCAGGGTTCAGCTGGGTCGGTGAGGGTCAGCTGGGGTTTAGGGGGCACGAGCACGCTCTGAAGTACTCTGCTGTAAAATCAAGCAATATTGTACTGTGGTCATTGAGTGTTGTTAAACTGTGAGGTAAGGAGTGGCAATGAGTGGGGCGAATATGAAGGTCAGATGGAGTTCTACTCCCTGTGCCCTCTCTGCCCTCCTTTCTATCAGCCAGCCAGTTGTCCTGCCACATGGATTCCAAAACGGGCCTCAGTGAGACCCCCAGGGAGCTCTCAACGGTATCAATATGGTGGGCCTCAGGTCCGAGGCCAAAGCTGTGTCACGTGTAGCGTGCTCGGAGCCCTGGGGCTTAGAGTGGGACTCATCTGTCCGATGCACTCGTGTTGGCTCATCTTGGCTCGGCAGGCAGGCAAGCAGGCGGGTTTTTGACGGGCTTTTGGCAGTCAGCTTTTCAATTTTAATTTGGCTCTGGCCTCCGCTAGGTCCTTCTCTATAATGGGGCCTAGGTGCAGGGAGCCTTCACATTAGTCCTCAATACTCCCGCCACGAGGACCACATTTTTTCCATTTTTTTGGGTTAGCTTTTGCTGCGGTAGATCATTTCTTCAGCCAACGTGCACCAGTCTTTTTCCCATTCATCCACCTGACCTGTTCCCCTAGCTATATTCTGCTTGCCCACTCCTAGTCCTAGGGACTGCCACAGTTTACTATACTATACTCATCTCCCCAAATATTCACACTCAGCATTTAGCCATATCAGGTACTGTGTAGCCGATTGTGTCTCTCATGATCTCCCTGAGTGCCATCCAGTATGGCCGTAATCTCAGTCAGTTTTACACCACATGGAGAAAGGTACCCAATTTCCCACACCTTCTAACACAGATCTCCATGGGGCTCTTTTTCATGTAATAGAGAGCTGAACGGGAGTAGCAGACTACACAGTTGCACCAGTCTGAACCCAGTCTAAATGGCAATCTCCTTAAATGCTCCCATGGTTTCCTCCTGCTCTCCATCCTCACAGTTCCCCACCTCAAACTCTGATTAAACCCTGAGCTGCTCCAGGGTCTTACTGACAATCTCCTTAAATGCTCTTGTGGCCTCCTCCTGCTCTCCATCCTCAAAGTCTCCCACCTCAGACTCCCATTACACCCTGAGCTGCTCTTGGTTATCAGGGGAATTATTGACCAGCTTTTTATATATCAGTGAGCATGCCCCCTTGTGGAGTGGCTCTGACAGCATGCAGACTTCCAACAGTGAGGAGTCCTTGAGTACAGAGTTTCTGGGGATGTGTGCCGATAGTGCATGTCAGAGCTGGATCTCTTTATATGTTGCAGAGTGCTCTAGTTCGTACTGACAGTGCATTTCAGTGAATGTAAGCATGGCCCCCTGCCAAACATCTCCTAATTTAGATAACCCAATAAGATTCCACTTTGAAAACCCTTGGAGTTTCCCTACATCCACTAGGATATCACTCACCCCGAGGTTAGTCATTTCAGTTGCTTTCCCCATCCAACCCAAATAGGCATTCGTCTCCCTCCAGATGTGTACCACTGCTTTTGTGTGTGTCAGGGGTCACTGCAAGGTCTTAGTTCTATGCAGTGCCCCCAAGCACTCCTCCAGTGCCCAAGCCAGTCTCTCTAGTCTAATCACCATTTCGTCCCAGTTAGAAAATGTCCAATCATTAATTACAGCTAGTTGTGTGGCCCAGTAATATTTGTGTATATTAAGAAGACCAATGCTTCCATCATATAGCCCACGTATCAATTTCTGAAGAGCTATGCGCAGTGGGTCCATGTTTCAGAGAAGGAGTCTGAGCAAAGCCTCTGCACAGAGAAGAACTCTCTTGGGACCTGAAAGGAAGTATTCTGGAAGGCATAAATCGTTTTAGGTAGTGTCATAATTTTTAACACCACTGCCCTTCCCGGCAGGGAGAGCGGCAATGGCCGCCAATGCTGTACATCAGCTGCAAAGCAGTCCAATATGGGGGCTAGGTTTTTTAAATAAAAGAGCTGTGGGTTTTTTGTTCCGTATATCCTCTCTAGCAGGTAAGGTCTGGGGCCGGGGATCAAATGCATGAGGGACTTTCCCCAATTTATTGTGTATCCTGAATATTTCCCAAAGATTTGTAGGATCTGCATCAGTTTGGATGTAGTTAAGGGGGATCAGTAACATAAAACAGAATTTCATCTGCATATAAGGCAATACATTCTCACAGCTAATTCCCCATTATAGTGGATCACCTGTGACTCTAGCAGCGAGCAGCTCAAGGGCCAGGGTGAAGATCAGTAGGGATATAGGGCAGCCCTGTCTGATCCTCCAGTGTAGGGCAAATGTATGAGATCCTACCCCATTCACTCAGACATGCGCCATAGGGCCCTGGAAGAGAAGGCAGGTCCACTCTATGAAGCAGGGGCCGACCCTTGTCTCTCCAGTACCTCAAACATGTAATCCCATTCACACATGTCAAAGGCTATGATAGTGTTCAATGCCAATACCTCTGCAGACACCCTGTTACCAGCTGCCCCTTCCATCATCCCAAACCGTAATCGGAGGTTACATCTCATCCCCCTATTTGGCACGAAACCAGATTGGTCTAGGTGTACAAGGCACGTGACTACCTCTCTGGGTCGGTTAGTCAATAATTTTGTGAGGATCTTGACCTCTGCATTGAGGAGCGATATTAGCCTATAAGAGCTACATCTGTCGGGGGCTTTCCTTCCTTTTGGATTACGACTATTGTCTTGTCGTTGATCCCCTGGGAGTTGACCAGAAGACTTGGCTTCCAGCCACATCCATCGCAGATGAGGATCTAATTCGCTCACCAATCCCTTGTAGACCTCAATGTAGGATACCATGAAATGCCATAGCCTTCCCTGAGTTGAGTGATCCTAAGGCTTAATCAATCTCAATTGACTGAAATTCACTATCTAGCACTTGCCTATGCCCGTCTGATAGGTAGGGATGTTAACATTGCCAAGGAGGGCTTTAATTTCATATACCTCACAATGCTCCCTGGGATAGGAAAGATGCTCTTAATACCCCACAAAGTCTTCAGCTATCTCACCTGGATTAGCTTTTGTCTCTCCCCTGGCAGTAGTTATCCAGAGAACCTATTTGCAAGCTTGGTCATGCTTTTCCAGCCATGGCAATAATTTCCCAGCTGTATTGCCTAACTCATACAGTCTTCTCTGGGACATTATATAGGACATCTTTGCGCTCTCTTCAACTAGGCCCTATAATCCCTATGTTTCAGTCTAAGGGGATGAGCGGCCTTCTCACTTCTGTTGTCAGGGGCTCTCCTTTCCAGGTCTATATTTTCACCTCCAGTCAGTCTAACTTCGCCCTTGCTACCTTTGTTTTCCCCATGATTAGAGAGCACACTTGGCCTCTGACCACAGTTTTATAGACATCCCAAAGGGACAGCTCCAAGTGGACTGCCTCCACATTTGCTTCAAAATACTTGTTAGTTATTTGCCCCAATGTTGCCATACGTTTTTAATCTTTCAGGTGCCATGCACCAATGGGCTGCTGTTCCGAGTTCTCCACGGAGCACCCCTACACCAAGCAAACATTTATAGTTAGGCCATTCCATGTACCAGATTGAGCTACATGTTTACCTTGAACATCAGCCCAGGTTCTGTGGAGTGTGAATGGGGCATTATTTTTAATTAGTATCTCTACCCCACTGGAGGTGGAAGTGAAGCCCGCATGGACTGACATCTTATACCCACAACTGGACATGGCTTTACAGAAGTTGCTCAGGAGATGGGTCTCTTGAAGCACTTGATGTCAGATTTCTGCTGTTTAAGGTATTGCATTACTATCCTTCTTTCCAGCCTGCAACTCAGCCCATTCACATTCCTGAACATTATTTTTAAACAGCAACTAAAGCGGTGTGCCATTTAAGTTTCCTGTAGAAGGTAATCACCTTTTTTTGCCTCATGTACAAACCCTAGTGCCCTGCCTCAGATTTCTGTCAAATGAATCATACCTACTCTGTAACATGAACATGAAACATTTCCCCGTAACAAACATCCCCCCACACTGCCACCCTGTGCAGTGAGCCCAGGACTGCCCAGCTCCTCCCAACATGCAGAGTGCATGTCACCCATCAAAAAATGATAACAAAACTCTTAATTGGGGGTGAGTCTCGCCAACCAGTAAAAGTCACTCATCAGTATAACTAACCCTAAACATGGTGTAAGCTTTTCGTTGTCTCCAGTCAGGGCATGTGACACAGTCAGGTGCTTGGCATAAATTGGCCAGCCATTTCCCTGTGTTGTGATAAATCATTTTACAATCCAATGCACAACCTTGGCAAGAGTTCAGTCATCACTACTTTCAGAGTTTAGCCTACTGTGTCCCTGGTGCTTCACCACATCACCTCCAGGTGGTGGATCGTCATGTTGTGTTTGTTGGTCTCAGCTGCATTGGGGGAGCCACTGCATTTCCTATTTCAGAGTACTGGGTGCCAGCCCTACAGCCAGTCCCAGGCTTCCTCCAAGGTTGTACAATGTCAGGTTCGGCCCTCCGTGACAATGTGCCATTTGACATGTGCCATTTGACAGGGAAAATCATCATGTACTTCAATTCCCTAGCTCAGAGAGTCTTTTTTACATAATTGAAGCTTTGCTTCTCCTGTTGGCGGTTCAGTATAAAGTCGGGATAGAGACTGACCGTGGCATTTTCAAATTTTAGGTCTGCTTTTTTGCCAGGCCACCTGGGGTATAGTGTTGCGATCCATATGATTGAAGAAGCAGGTGATTTAAGTTCTTCTTGGTGCCCCAGGTTTTGGTGGAGGGACTGGAGCCCCATGCGCCCACTCCACAGAGAACAATTTGGCGAATGCCCGGGGTTTTAGAGTGCTTAGGATGAAATGTTCCACAAAGAGGTCTACACTAGGGGCCTCTGCCCTCTCAGGCACCTCCACTAAATGTACATTGTTGTTTCAAGACCGTCCTTTCATGTCTTCCAGCTGCGCTTGTATCAGGGCATTGTGTTCTTACAGGCAGGCCTTCGGTGTCAGTTTCATTTCAGTGTCCCTCAGTCATTTATTTTGTTGACAATGGCTCTTAGCAAGGCCATCTTCACCACAAAATCTTGGGTTTTAGTGTTCCTTTTATCCCTTGGATGACTGCCATGATTTCTTAGAGGGTCGGCTGCAACAGTATCACATATTAGTCTGATGCCGGGTCTTGGGATGGGTTCTCTGACTTTCACAAGGAAGCTGCGGGGACCACATATTTATCCATTTTGTTGGGTTGAGTCAGCTTTCCCCCTCTGCCGCCCACCATAATGAGTGCAAGTTCTAAGGCAGAGCTCTTCCTCTGCAGGGTCCATGGAGATTTCACAAAGGAGGACTAGACAATGCTGCCCGCAGGGGATGTTCCAGGGCCTTTCCCCTGACCCTATGGTCTTTCAGTGTTCATACCTCAGCTGCCTCCACCAGTGTGGGCTCTGAGATTTTTCCCTCATCTGTAGTTAGAGTGGGTTTAGCAGTCCAGAACTCAGGCTTGTGGAGTAGTTCCCATGCCCAGCTGTGTGTCCCTCCGGCTCTCTCCATCCCAGCTGAGGCCCCAAGAGGCAATGCGTTCTCACCTCTCTGCATGGTGCTATGGCAGATAAGAGGGCTCCGGTCCTCTATGGCCTCCGCCGACCTCCAATTACACACTCACCCAATAATCAGGATCTCCTGGGGGGCATCGGTGTGGTTCTAAGTGCCCTTTCTGAGCCCACAGGAGCAGGTAGGTTACCAAGGGCTCCTCCCTCAATGAGGACTCCAGGTTAAAGCCTCATCTCCCTGTGGCCTCTCCCTCCACTTCAGTGGCACCAACAGCTCCTGTCTACCAAAATGGCAGCCCGGCCTCTGATCATTGGACTCGTTTACTTTGCTGTGAGCAGGGCCACTGTTGTTTCTCCTTTCTTTTGGGTCCAGCTGCTGCCTCTGTCAGTCCCCTAGTGACCAGCCACCTTTTCAGCCACCACCACTCTCGACCATTGGACAATGGCCCCCACCCCTCATCACCTCGTCCACCTTCAGGGCTTTACGCCACCCCAGGCTTGCGTGCCACCACAGCTTCCTCAGCTCGTGGCATTGGTCAGCGCCTCGTATACTTGCAGTTTTGGCAGCTGGGGAGGTATCGCTGCAAAGGCCATGTCGTCCTCTCCCCATTTCCAGGACTTGTGAGGGGGAGGTAAACACCGTATTCATTCCAGATTGTCAGATGAATATGAGGGAATTCGGAGTTCCCTAGCAAGCAGCTGCCATGTTTGGCAGCAAGTCATGCCCCCTCTTCATGGATGCATTAACTTACAAATCTGCTTTTAAATCAAAGGTCATTTAAAAAAAATATATATATATTTTGACACTCTTGCAGCATTCTTTATTATTTGCTAAGTGACCAGCATTACCACATTGATAACAAGATCCTCCAGAATATCTGTGGATGTCTAGGCTTCACTGCTACCTTGTCTCCAGTGTTAATGGCCTTAACCATAACTGAGTGCTTTCTCAGTGTAAGAAAGTGGGTTGTTGGTTGACTGGGGTGTGAGCCCTGGTCAAGCAGCAACCATAATCCTTGTCAGGGTAAGGCACAAGCAAACTCCACATTAACTAGTGCTCAACCCCAGGTAGCTTGGCACAGAGCAGTCAGACTTAACTTAGAAGCAATGTGTAAAGTATCTGTGCAATGCTTCAAACAGTAACACAGTGAAAACACACTACAAAAGGAGCCCAGAACAGAGAAAGGAAAACAGAGTAGTTTTTAAGAACTATAATAAGACTAGGATAACAAAAATTCAATTAGTAGAACCGGATATATTACATTTTAAAGCTTCAACTGTGGATATCTGGTCGCATCGTACTGGGGAAAAAGTCTAAAGTTCTGGCTGGTCACGATGGAGCATGGGCCGGCTACAGGGACCCAGCGAGGCTGCTAAACAAAAGTACCTTTGATCCTGGTTTGCGGAAGATTGCATGGATCCACGTCAGAGATGTGCATTGCAGCTGAGACAATGCATTGGTTCTGAGATGTGGCGAGGCTGCCGTGTAAGGTCCTGCTGCATCAATGTCGAGGATTCTGTCAACGGGGCTTGCAATGCGAAGTCCGATGGTGAGGACACGACGCGTAGTGGGGTGATGCATTAGCTCCAAAGAGCTGCAAGGCTGTGATGTGGAGTCTTTTGTGGTCATTTAGGCTGCTTATCAATGAGATATGGGAGGGCCTGCTCTAAGAATGTATTGCACAGTGGTGGTTTAGAGGGTGATGCAGGCTGCGGTGTTGATGTGGATCTTTGTGATGGGTCCAATACACGCAGCAGTGGTTATATTCTGGTTCTGCTTGGGTTTGCACCATACCGCCGAGGAGATACATCTGTTCTACTGAATTCACAGACTGGCAGAGCACCTTAGGCCCACTTCCATTCGTTCAGGACTGGGGAGGCACCACTTACCAGGGTAGACTCACAGATGACAGAGTCCAGGTGCACATGCAAGGTTGCTGGAAGCCTGTTATGTCCCTGAGGCTTCAGATCAGGAGGCCAGAAAACTAGCCCTTGGAGTCACTCTGGGTTATGCATCAAGAGATGCAGGTCCAGTCCTGATCACCCAGTTAAGATTGCAGCAGGGGGTAGGTCAGCACAGCAAAGCAGGAATCCAGCAGAGTGGCAGTCCTTCAGCAGCACAGCAGTTTATCCTGGCAGAATCTCCAGAGCTCCAGAAATTTACAGAAGTGGTGGTGTTTAAGGTCCATCTTTTATACCCTGATACCAACTATGGAAGGTGGGACATGGTTCTAGACAGTGGCTTTGAAGTACCAGGAATTCCCTGACTCCCCTGGCTCCAAGCTGACTGGAGCGACAATGTGGTTTGTAGGCGACAGGACACAGCTAATTCAGGTGTAAGTGAGGCTGTGTCCAGCTCCTCCCTCTCATCCTGCCAGTGATGGCCTAACAAGTCACACCTAAGCTCCCATTGAGTATGGCTGTCTAGGAGGAATACACAAAGTCCAACTGAAAACTACACCCAGTCATGTGACCAGAGACAGGCTGCAACCACAAAATGTCTATGGCCAGAAAATGCCAACTTTCTAAAAGCGACATTTTCAGAATTTCAATTTAAAATCTGACTTCACCATGTTAGGATTTTAAATTGTGATTCCAGAGACACCAAACATGAAGAAGTTATCTCTTCCCATTTGGAAGTTATCATGCTTATAAAATGTAAAAAGGCAACTCCCATGTTATTATATGGCAGAGATAGGCCTTGCATTTGTGAGTTTTTTACTACCAGGACATGTCAAATGTAAAAGTACATGTCTTACATTTTAAATACATCGCACCCTGCTCTCTTGGATGGTTTGGGCCTGGCAAAAGGTTTATTTTGCCAGGTCCAAATTGCAGTTTAATCTTCACACACAGGCAATACAATGGCAGGTCTAAAACATGTTTAAAGGGCTACTGAAGCGGGTGGCACAATCAGTGATGCAGGCCTACTAGTCGAATTTAATTTACAAACCCTGGGTGCATAAAGCACCACTTTATTAGGGATTTATAAGTAAATTAAATATGCCATTTGGGTATAAGGCAATTCTACCATGTTTTAAGGAGAGAACACTACCACTTTAGCACTGGTCAGTAGTGGTAAAGTGCACAGTCCTAAAGCCAACAAAAAGGAATTCAGTAAAACAAAGGAGGAAGTTACCCTGTAGATAGAGATAGGGCCAGGTCTAACACTCAACACATGCTAAAGAATACTCAAGTTGTTTAGCAGTGGTAATAACTCCTCTTAATTTGAAATAGTCAACATTTCTATCAAATTTTGTTGCTCTTGCCTTTAAACCTAAATTGGTCACTGATCCTTTCTCAGTGTTCTCTTCAAAATTGCAAGTGAATGCCTGTTTGAGAAGTGATGTAACATATTCCTCTGCGATGTCATGATGACCCTGATCTCTCATCCCGAGATGAAGATGTTCAAGAATAATACAGACTTTAGGCTTACAATGTTTATCCAGATGTTTATGACAATCTCAAACTTATGAAGGCTATCTGTCACATTGTCCTTATCGTCAGTCAGATTTTCTAAAGTGTCCTAATGTTGTGGGTTCATATTAGTGCCTTGTTTGGGGACATTTGTTTTACTTCAGTCCTCCAGCATATGCTGTTTAATCCAGTTACATATTTCTTTTCATTTTACTCCTTTTACTATAATTAAGCATGGCTTGCTTCTAGTGGGAATGTTTACATTTTTCTAATCAACTGCCTTTCGGTGCAAACGTTGTCAGTTTCTTTGCACAACATTTTATTCTGTGTCTCTACTCAAAGCTGTATATAATAGTTTATCACGTCAGGCCTGTTCTCAGAACACAAATCATTTTGTTATAAAAGCATCACACAGGCCAAAGGATGTTAGAGGGGGATTCCAGCCAGCGCCATCGTATGTTGTCCGCCATCTTGTCGACAGCTACTCTAACTCTTGTTTTGTCTTCCAGCTCATTCGGGAGGATGGCCAGCAGAACAACAGACTGACTCCTACTGCACTCCAGGTATGGGGTCAAGACTCCTTCTTTAGACTGGGATGTAGGAAGGGCTACACACTAACATGCCTTCAGGTGTAGAGATTAGGGCATAGGAAGGAATCCCTAGATTCATGTTTATTCCACATTGTTGGGACTGTTTATATTTTTCACACTAATGGTCACAATCATTGCTGTGCTATGTTTTATGCTGCTGATCATTGCAACTCATGTTTTATACACTAGCATGCAGTTGTTTCAATAAAATGTATAGAAACTTTCCCTGCATCTCTTCTTTGCCTTCATGTGTATGAAACTTTGTGTACATGAGAGAAAGGGGAATGATCTGTCGACCACAACTTCCCTGAGGAGTCTGAGTGTCATGTCTCTAGGCTGCCAGAAATCATCCTTACTTCTTAGGTATGAATGAGGTGCTTCTAACTAACCCACGAAGTCAGGCTGACAGCTTCCATCCGGTGGGAAACTGACTCAGTCACAAAAAAAAACCTTTCTTCTCAGTAAAATCTGAACCACACATTGTTAAAAGACTAGCAAAAATGCTATTCTATTTTGACCATCTGATAAGGGATTCTACTGGTGAAAGGGAAAACAGGAGGTGAAATTATGTTTCGAGTAGGTTCTTGGCAAATAGAAAGCAAATGAGAAAAATAATATGCAAAAGGAAAAAAAGGAAAAAGAAAATGAGAGTAGGCACATAATTATCTGAAGTTATAGCCAAGAAAATGCTACACTGGTATCTGATACAATACTTAGAAATCACCCAAAGGAAATAACTGACCAACATACAGCAAAATAATGAAACAGAAATATTAGCTTGCAAGTAGAAATACAAAAGTCAGAAAAAATGACTAGCACTGAAAATATATCAATATAACACTATTAAGTTGAGTAGAAACAGTTTCAGTTGCAATGTGTTGATGGATTACCTGATGTCCCTTCTGGTTCTTTGAGAAGCAGAGACAAATCAGTGAGCATCCCACAGTTGTGCTCCTTTCATGGTGGTCTAAAGCTCAGAATCCAGATAAGTTGAATGCCTGCATTAGAGTAGCTTCAACAGGGGCAGTAGTGGGTGCATCGATGCTGGGCTCATTAAGCCTGAGGAAAAACCATGATCAAGTGAGAAGAGCATGAGTGCTTGCTCATACGCCACTCCGCAGAAGATCATCTCTCCACTGGAGAACCTACACCGAACTCATGTGCTCACCATTTAAGGGATAACATTTCTCTACCTAACAATCGGAGCAGAGAAAGATCCTATGTGTACGAGATGCTCTTGCCCAAAATTAGCTCCACTTGAAGCTCCGAGGCAGCAAGTGGCAAAATAGTACCGAAATACAGCAGTGGTAAAAAGATGCTCAAAATTAAACACTGCACCACAAAGAGTTAGTGAAACACAGTACCTTATCATCAATTGAACATTCATTCACATTGAAGTTTCTCATGAAAGACACACGAAGTCCGGCCTGTGTGTAGCAGCTCCCAAAGGGTGAGGTGCCATGCAGTTAATGCAAGTTAAACTCTTGTTTATCACAAGTTAGAGAAGCTTCATTCACAACCCAGCAAGAACACTAGTAACTTCTAAAAGACGTGTGGCCAAATTTACAAAAAAGTGGCGCTGCACAGAGCTGCATAAAAATGTGCAGTGCTGCCCAGCATCACTTTAAAAACACAGGGATGTGCTGTATTTACAAAAATACATTGCACCCATATTTTTCCCCCTGCGCCAGTGCTAAATTTAGCTGCCTGCACCAACACTGGCATCCTTGCACCAAAGTGCAAGGGTGTCAGCAGTAAGCGGATTGATTGTTGAAGGGACACCTTCCTGCACATGTTCAATCTACAATGGCGATTTGGCACTGTGCTGCAGAATGCAGCACACATAGAAGTACCAAATCATCATTTTTGAATGATTGTTTTTGTGTAGGAAGGGATACCTTCCTACACATAAACCATCATTCATTGCCTTTTGCTCTTTCTATGTGTGCTGCACAATGCAGCACATATGGAAAAAGCGTACAACGAGGAGGAATAAAAGTATTCCTCCTCATTGTGCCATGCTAACACCACCCCTGGGTAGGCATTGTTTTTTGGTGCTGCCACTGATTTACACCTTGTAGTAAATCTGGTGCAGTGTCAAAGGCAATGTGTGTAGTGGTGGAACGCCCACAGCAACACCCATTGCACGCCCTTCTGATGCAGAAAACTGCGTCAGAGGGGCTAATATTTCCAAGGTGATGTTAAGCCACAAAAATTGGCTTAGCACCACCTTGTAAATGTGGTCCACTGCACAGTGCCACTGGAGCATCACTAAAAGTGCAAGGGCCTTTTAAATCCGGCCCATAGAATTATCTAGCAGTTTTACAACGAAGCATTATAAAGCAGAACCCAGGAGGGGTTTTGTGACAAAAGCCTAGAAAGCAGAGCCCAGTTACCACACTAGTATTTCCCACATAACTTCTGGCTCACCTTGTACCCATTCCTATCAGTCCAATGTTGTGAAATTCCAATTTTTCTAGATGTTCATTATAATTGTGACATTTTTGTACCTCTGCGCTGAAGATAACTCTAACGTTCCCCTTGGGGCTGCAGAAGAATCTATTGCTTTGTGTTTGGATGTAATCTATTCACACAGGACATACAGGCCTACCTTCATTACCAATGAGCCATATCAGCTTTTTATGGCCAGATCCTGAATTCAAAATGATGTTTCTACATTACCAGTATCTATAGGTATGACACAGAAGAGACTGCTGGTTTTGGCCAGGAGTTTCTAGATGCCTTTGCACCACTTTTAGTACAGTATGCTGCATACCCCTATCAAAGATCCTAAAGAGAGCAGCAGGTGGCTGCTGAGTGGTGATTTAGTGGTGCAAGATGTATTGATAAGTCATGGCTTTGCTTGTGTGCTTGAGCACTTGCGCGTCGTCATCTAACTCTGCATCATAATTGTGAAATTGCTCACTGCGCTGCTGTAGTGCCCTTGGTCTGATTTCTTGTTTCTGATGATACAGTGGGAAGGCTTCTGTAGATTGCATGGCCCAAATTCCACAGCTACATCACATTCCTGCAATTGAAGAACAAATTTGTCCTTCTCAGAACAAATCTGAGGTTCATTCCAAAGGTTCCATTCCTTTTCCATGGTTGCTTTTGAGACAGGCATTTGGAAATTAGGCTTTTATCTGATCAGCTGGAAGTCACAGACAATTCAGTTCCCGAGTCTTGTTGAACAGAAGAATCTGATGGTGCTCCTGGGGCCCGATTCACAAAAAGTGCAAAGGTAAATATCGGGATTTCTTCCCTCATGTATTTTACACTGTTGTGGAAACCACAGACATTCCATAAGTACGCCCGGAAAACTGCACCAGTCCCAGCTTTCTAGGTGCACTACTGTGAAAGTCATGTAACTTTTTATGATGTTGGTATTCCTACAATGCAGTATTGTATGCATGGTACAATTGTGCATTGAGACAAGCCAGTGCCTCTGCGCAATTGCACATTTTTTGTCTCCAAAGGGAAAACATTTTCCCATGAACAAATCAAATCTACTCCACCGTTATTACGTTTGAGGGGTTCAATCGTTCTTTCCACTCAGGAAAAGCGTTTTCTCCAGCCCTTTGAAGAACAGATTTCCAACAGATCGAGAAAGGAGTTTATGAGTGACCACAAATGCAGACGTTTCTTAGAGTTCACAGATTCACCTGACTCTCCATACCTTGAAACACCTACTCCCCACACCTTTCCTTGGAGCTACTCCTGTGTACTGGCACACAATTATGAAGGATTCATTGCATTTACACCTGGTAGGTATCTTTTAATGAATACATAACAGGCATAAAGCCAGCCCTATTTGCCATAAACACATGTACTCTCCAACAAAGAGCCTGTCCTTTTGGCTGAAGTGGATCTCGAAAACAAACCCTCAATTGATCCATGGAAAGATGCAAAAAGACAGAAAAAGTGCTTTAATCACAAATGAGGTCGACTAAAACTGTCCCTCAAATCTATACACAATCTTAAGATGAATTGTGACATATTCATATGTATTACAATTCAAAACCTCTTGTTTACTTAACCTGAATTCAATGTCGACAGTATAGTTTCAATTATTGATCACAACATGTATTTATAGTCAAGAACTCATTCTTTGGGTTTGATAGGTTGGTGTAGATTGGATAAATAGAAAAGGAGAGGGCACATTTATTTTGCCTTTTTATCAACTGGGAGGATGATAGGCGAATTACTTAATTTAAAATGTATAATTTTACAGCCAGAAGCTACCATGTACAAGGGACACGGTATCGTAGGCTTGATAGGGCCTCTCAATTCTTCAGGGACAGACTTTCAGTAGGGTGTATGTAATGAATGAATACAATGTATTCAGGTTTAGTGGTATCAAAAAATGAAATCTTTCAGGGAGAGTATTCGGGAAGAGGGAGTTAGGGCCTTGGAGTTAGTACCAGTCAGTGCGTGGGGACACTTAGAAGATCCACAGAACGTGAGAAAGTCACCGGATTGCAGTCCAAGACCTGTTGCTTTGACACAAACTACTATTTACAATTGTAGAATAGAAATCGGGGGCATTTTACTTTTTAGATTTCCTTATCTGTTTGTTAACATTTTATGTGCCATACCAGCTGTTTCTTTAAAATATCCCAGTGCAGTAACAGGCACTTATAGTGGAGTTAGCCACTCTTTTTCTGGGAAAGGAGAAGATCAGAACTTTCTCATTTACTAATTAGTTTGGTCACACCATGTGCTAGTATATGAAAACTAGGTAGGTTTAGACCTATCGGAAATATGAGATTCAGAGGAACTCTATTTTGTTTTATCCAGACATGTCAAGTGAATCTCGGAGAGAAAACTAGAGGAAGCAGACCTGGAATTGTCAATTCCTCCAGTACGTTCTCATTAATCATGGAAAGCACATGATGCCACATGTAATTCCCTCCCATTTGCACCCTTGAGGTTACTGTTCGACCTGTATTGGTAACTCTAGGGGGGTGGACTTACCACCACCGAATTTGGAGCACTGAAAATGGTGCTCTGTGAGAGCAGCTGGTGACAGGTAGTGCTGAACTATATATCAGTGTCATATTGTTTGAACTGTAGCCTTGGAAACTGCTTTCATCATGCTCTTTTTCTCTCATGGTATGATGCTTTACTAGCTGTACTGTAAATTCCTTTGGGTTTAACCCAAAATTGATTTTCTGGATTCAATTGTTTTTATACTTTAATTATGATCTGTTGATACATCTAAATCATTTCTATGGGCAACTAGTAAGTGCCAATGCTCTAGTTATGTCTGTCAAGGATTGGGGACCAGATTCACTAAAGTTTCATGCAAAACAAAACAGCGGGGAACTTGCTGGCCTGCTCTGCGTGAAAGGGAGAGAGCAGAAATGTGTCATTCTTAAAAAATATATGGTGCACTTCTGATCTCTCCATTTGCGGCAGCCTAGCACCAACTCAGTCTGGCGCCTGTGCTGTGAACAGGATAGTTTTTGTGCCGAAAGTTCCTGCTAAAAAACTATCCTTAGAGGCATATTCCTCTTTCCATGGGTGTGGCACAATGCAGCACACATGCGAAGAGGAAGTAACAAGGAGATAAGTAACAAGGTAAGCCTTGGGTAGGTACATCAATTTGGCAAAACCCAGGTTTGTAGACTTTTGTAAATCTGGGTTTGCATCACAATACATGGGTGGATACACAGGAACACTCATGCTCCACCCATGCTTCAACCATGTAATGCCTCCCAAATGCAGGGTAAAACAACACAGTGCAAGGCACTGCATTGCCTTACTTTTTGGGTAAAATTCACGCTAAGCCATGTAAATCTTGACATGCCTGGGTTAGTAAATCCTGAAATCCATTTTGCCTCATGGCTGCACCAAAAAAGTGGCACAACCACGATGCAAACTGAACCTGATCCTAGATTTATTTTGCCAGAAGCATACATTCAAATCACAATAGATCGATTACAGTTACTACAGTTTTAGACTTCAGTTTATAAATTCTATGAGTGATTATTAAAAGTGTATTTTCTTATAAAAAGTAAAATTTGTGTAGACTGTTCAGAGGTTTTGTATAGCATTGTTGTTCACGCCTGCACTTGTTATCAGCTCCATTAAGATACCTCAGCAGCAGTGGCCATGCTATGTTACTGTTGATGGTCTATGAAACTGCACATTAACAGTTCCAAACAGTATGGCGTAAGGATGAAATTCCACTGCAAAAGTCACCACATTTGGGTCATTCCAAGATGGAGCCTGCTTCATTTGGTAGCACTGTACTTCCAACTCCAAGACGGTGGATGGTTTGTGACAGCGCTTAATTTGTAAAACAAATAAGTGTCAGGGCCTTCCTTAGAAGACCACTGCAGTTTGCACCACCCATAGCCTGCACCAGTGCTGCAAATGACAGTACAAACACAACAACTAACCATCACACTTCTGCAAGTGTGACGATTCAGACTATTTCAGGACAACCAAAGCTATAAGAATGGCTTGAGTGGCAGGTATTAGTCATTTTTAATGTACAACAAATGATTAAAGAACTGTTGATGTGCTCATTTCAAAATTAGACAAACAGTACCACCATTGGCAGACTGTTATAAGCATTGGGTTTGACAATGAAGTGCCGATGCCAAGCACCAGAAACCACCGGCTCAAATTAAGCACTGTGGCTTCCACTGTAAACAGTGGATTGTGACATTGGCCTACGTAATTAGCAACCCCCCAGTGTTTACGGTGACCTCATTCTCTTTCTACTCAGTTTTGCTTTCCTCTTTATGCTCCTCTTGAACTCTAAAGTCCTCATGGCATCCCCACATTACCTCACTACTGCTTATCTTAATCTGTACAGACATTATGGTGACTCACTATGATCGCCTCAAGCACCCTCTACTGGCTGTCAGACCCTTAAGAAGGTACTGCATGCCATTATTAAACTCTCCCCTCAGATTTCGTAGCCTTCTTGGTGACATTACAGAAGCTTTCTCTTGGCTTCGTAGGCTTCGTATTACCTATGTATGGAATCATTGCATACTCTTTTCCGTGTTCCTCCACATCATTCCAGTCCTGCCTCATTACTACCCAGCACAATGTTATTCAACGTGTGCCTCAGTCTGCGCAAACCACTGTGCCTTCCTTGATCTCATGGTGGGCCATACGATCCTATGTTGAACTCACTGTATGGATCTCCTGTAGGCATTGCACAACCTAACTGGAAATTATCTTTATTTCCTCATTTAGAAATCACCTTAGCCTCACTTATCTCCTTTAACATGCAGTAAATTACCCAAATACTAATTAGTAGTAGTCACCCTTAATCTGAGTCCCTTTCCTCCTTCTCACAGTCCTGAAATATGGGTTTCCTAACAATAACAGCATTCAAATATTCAAGTCAAAATATTTTCTTACAATAGGAGAGATAGCCTCAGTTTGAGTGTTTAGTTCGGTCCCATTCTTTCCATTAAAGGGGGGAGCTTCCTCACTCACCTCTTCTCATGTATAAGCAGAAACATTAAGCAATTTTGAAGTGTGGCCAACTTCTTCATAAAATATAGGGGATTGAGAATGGTAAAGTAGGACATTGGGAGGAAAACCTAAAAAAGGAGTAATGATGATTACCAGTAAGTAACGGGGTCATTAGCTCTTCATCTGTCTTCCTTGTCCCAGACTTGAAGTAGGAGGATGTACCCTAGCCTTATTAGCCTTATACCGAGGTAGACCACACAACAAAAAATACGAAAATAAAACCATAAATTATTGCTGATCTCAGTTATATTTTAATGATATTATACTTGTCTGTAGTTAATGCCAACACATGAGCTCCAAAGTTGGTTAAATAATCACCACCAAGGTGAAGTTTGTAATGCGACATGAATGCATGTGACATAGTCAAAGTAGCCGTAAAATAAGTATCTTTTCTTGAGGCACCTCAGAACCTCACTCAGGAAGTGGTTGTACAGTTTGCTGGTCTTCCTTGTACTGGTCCAGAAAGAATTTGACCCATAGCAGCATTGTGCCCATGGTTCGATATCTTAACATCATGCTCATGTGGGTTGATTTGTTGGGGCTTGATTTGAATTGCCATAAATCAGAAGTAAAACATAAACTTCACAAAAAAGGAGCCGTGTGTTCCAGATAGATGCATTATGGAAGGTGAATTTCAATGTATGCAGAAACTCTCTGAAGAAGGGGAATGGAAAAACTGGCAGAATTAAATCTTGTTCACGGATGAACTCAGAAAGAACTTTGGGGAAAAAGACCAACCTGGCATAAGCCTCACTTTTGCTGTAAAATAAAGTGATGGGAAGAAAGAAAGGCTACCAACTGTTAACTGGCTGATCACTGAACAGATAGCTACTTCAAAACCCCACCGGAGCAAATAGGTATTTTAAAGGTATTGAATTTAAAGCTTCAAATGAATGTTTCTGTAATGACTGTAACACCACCTTCAAATCCCAGGATGGAACAGAGGAAAGTTTAGCAAGGTGCCTTAGAACAATGTTTTTAATCGCCACCCACTCACCACATAAAGCTGAGACTGCCATCCCCAACGCAAGTTCATCTTGTGAAAGTCCAGAATTTTCGAGGGAAAACAGGTCAGGTAGAGCGCTGAAGACTGTTTAAAATAAATCAGTTTGGAAATGTATCCAGTGCCTTTCATACTTCCTAAGAATAGCCGGATGGAAGGACAGTTGAATACTGGCAACTTCTCTGTTGAATAACACCAACATTCTAATCCCAACCTCTTCATTTTCATGCCCCCGATGAAGACTCAGTGGAGATGACTCTGAAAGGTGAGGACATCTGAGAGTAGATGGACCTACAGGGAATATTCCACGGGGCTGTACTAGTAAATGTACTAGTAAATGCAGCAGGACTGGAAACCAAATCTGATGTGGCCAACAAGAGTATTTGAACCTGATCATCTCAGTTTATGATTCTCAAGACCTTAGAGGGATTAGAAGGAATCCATAATACAGACCCACTGTGAATGCAGGGACAGTGCATCCCTCCAGGCCTTTTCAGGTGGGATGAAAGAACAAAAACCGGGGAGCATTGTGTTCCATTCTGTGGTGAAAAGGTCCAACCAAGGAGTGCCAAACCATGCTGCTATCATCGAGAACAACTTCAGATACTGGTAAATTGTTACAGAGGAGGGGAAACACCACCTTTCCCTCTGATGATACTTTGGTGAGACAAGGGATTATTCTCTGCCTAGTTCCCAGTCTGCTGGGACAGAACTGACAAAGACAAAAAGAAGTAGAGCCTGGCGAACTGCTGCCAACACTTTCCAAATGTGTGAGTTGAGCCATTACTCATGTGACCAAAGATCCAGTGCCAGTCACTTTGCTAAGGCTGCTCCCAAACCCCTGGCTCTTGCATCCATTGTAATGAATAAGGATACAGGGGGATTCAAGCGACAAGCCTCGGTCCAGATTCTCCTGTATTTTTCACCACAGTAAGTTCTGTTTTATATGAGATAAGACTGGAAGCAATGCCTCGCAATCTTCTGAGATACAAGACCACCAATGCACAAGATTACTGACGTATCAGTGGTTGTGGTCTGGCGCAAAGCACGATCATCATACAGGCAGCCATGTGACCCTGAACAGTTAACCATGAGGCTGGAACAAACCAGCCAGTCAATAAGATCTTATCTATCCTTCAGAGTGAATAATACCCACCAAAGCTGTTATATTCTTTATAAAGAGTATAGTGCAGATGCTATTCCAAAGTGAAGAAGGGAAGACAGTGTTCTTCCAGAGCACAAACTCTCAGTGATGTCTGATAGTTCTGATGCACTGGTGCATGAAGATCCACATTGAGGACACCGATTGGCACCAGGTAATCTGCTGGCACAAAAGAAAACGAGCGGCTGTTGTTTGAGGCGCCTTTGGGTTTTTTAACTATTATTTTAGCAGGAAATGCATCTTGGCATTAAAAACCGACAAAAGGACCCTTTTCACACTGCAATGTAGAGCTAAATAACGGATTTGCATTTTGATTATATATGCATAATTCTGGATTGTTTTTCCAAAATTTCACATAAATACGGGCCTGCAAATTACACAGGCATCGCGCACCCCTAATTATTATTGGAATTTCACTGCTCAGAGTCATCATTTTGAACGTTTGGTGCAGTGCAAAGGAATAGGCTTTTGTGCAAATGTAAAATAGGGCAGAAGTTCCTTAGTGGCTTTTTTTTTACCAGAAGGAGCACTGAATAACAACCTTGCTTCTTCTCTGGGTCTGGCACTGGGACGATTGTAACCTTTTATGGAAGATCTTTAATTCCCTGGTGTAGTGCATATTTTCGATGAGGGCAATGAGGTGCTGAGGTTGTTTAAAAAACTCCTGAGGTAGGTCTCAAAACTGAATTTGGTAACCTGAATGTATCATGTCCAACACCCAATTGCCATGACTGAAGAACTCCAGATTTTGAAAAAAAACTAAGCAGACCTACAGTGGGATCACCTTGATATAAGTAAGATCTGAACTGAAGGCCCCTGTCAGGGTTTTTCTGAGGAATACGAACCACCTGACCACAACCCTGGAATAAATATCTAATTGGTTCCAATGTTGGAAAGGGTTAGAGGAGGAGTTTGTGAAGGCCAGCAAACTCACAAGCATGTTGGAATTTACTAACTCTCAAACAAACTATGCATTGGCAGTTCCACTTCCCACTCCAGACATGGGGTTTTCTATGTGTAATTGTGTTTGGCCACAAATGTAGGTTTTTATTTGCCGTGGACTGTGAGTCCAATCCTTATGGAAAGCACCAAGGTCAATCAAAGTAAAGGAGAATGGGATTCTTATGGTTGTTTGCTGAGTGTCCTATTTTATGTACTCGGTTTTTACAGCTACACCTGATTGCTTCTTGCCCTCGGGACTAATGCAAAACTGAACAAGAAGCAACAAATTGTCATCATATAAAAAGTATTATACCAGCTTGGAATTCTGTATTATTTCATGGGCTACTTCGATAGTCTTTACATTTAGAAGAACTAGTTGTTTTCTTATGGGTATGTTTTTCGTGTTGTCATGCTAATCTTGGTCACCCCAGTAGATTTCCTTTGGAGCAATGTTGGGTGCCAATGCAGAAAATGTATGCACATTACAACAAGTTGTGTTACTACTACTTTCGCTTTTTTCGAAATCTCCATTAACAGCTTGGACTACAGTAAGAATTCAATTCCACTAATATTAATTGCCTGGCAACCACTTATTGCTGTTTTTTGTTTGAACATTGCACAGTTGTACGAAGCTGAAGAGTGTCTCCTTGTCCGTTTTTAGGGTCTTTCCTGCGAGTGCATGCGCTTGCACATGTGTCTTGTATGCGAGACACTGTTGTGTCGCCCACCATTTGCTGGTTTGTGTGGCACTCTTCTTTAGAGCTTGGTAAGTAGTCATGGCACATTTGGTATCATTTTCGTTCCTCTGTGTGAAGCAGGAATCAAGCACTAATTGATTTCAAATTAATTAGTGCCCATCCGCAGCTCCCGACGTGATCGAGGTACTATTTTGTTCATTTTAACTTCCAGTGACCCACAAACAGGCTTGTGACTTGCAAAAACATGCCCAGCAAGACAGAAAAAAATGGAAAGTTTTAGTTTTTTAAGGACAACTTTCTTTCATTAAATCGTCTTTTCTCAGTTCCCATTCATGCTTTTTTTCGTTTTTGCTTGTGGGTGCTGTTTTCGAAAGATACAAATTAACTTGTTTGAAATATGCGAGACCCATTGCATATGCTTGTAATTTTTTTTCTGTGTTTTATGTTTTTTCTGTGTGTTTAGCTGCACAGAGCAAGATCCTGACTGCATAGTGAGCACTTGAGAGCTTAGAAACAGAATAATGACCATAGGATTCTTGCCAGATGTGAGCGAGAGTTTAGATATCTATAGAATGTCAAGCTTCCAAGCCTGTAACCTGCATGCACAGGTTCAAGGAGGCGCAATTGCCCTGAGGTAAAGTGGTTCACAGTTAATATATTAATTAAATTTTAAAAAAAATGTAATCCATATTAAAGTATTTGCTTTGTTATGAGATAAAGACAAACACTGAAATTCATCAGTTATGGTTAGCTCTGGAACTATCACTCACAAAGCAACCACGCAAACCATAGCCCACACACACTTGTAGCTATAAATATACTTTGACTGTTGTTTTTTTAAATTGAGTGCCAGAGTTTCGTTTTAACATCCATTAATTGAACTCAATCCTTATTTGCTTTTTTCTACAGTTGCAGAATTTTATAAATATCTTTGGCAGGTTTCAAGTGCAAGCATGACTCCATCATTGCATCCTGTTGTATTTAGTTGTTCTGCATGGCGACACGGAGTGACCCCCCCCCCCACAACTCCGCCGTTCCCCACAAGGTGACTGTGATCTCGTTAGACTTGGGGTGACCATCTAAGATTCAGGCCAGAGCCCTCTTCAGCTCCTCGGTAGTTCTGTACAGTCATCGTACTCTCGCATCCCCAGAACCAGGATCATAGCTGTCACTTAGGTGTTGCCAGGGTTTGCAGCTGCGACAACTAGCCTGGCCCTTTCGACCCCAGGCACTTCCCTTGCGACCCCTGGTCCCAAAGGTGGCAGAATAAGTGCTAAATACATGGGGGTCGCCGCATTCCTTATTTTCAGTGAATAATATTTTATTATTCACTATTACTGTAAATGAAAAGGAGCTCACTTAGCTAGAATGGGACCTTTGGTGACAGCTGTGGCAAGTACCCATGTTTGTAAATGTGTGTTGTATGCATGCTTGCAGGTGAGTGTGTCTTTATGTGAGATAGAGCGTATGTATGTCTGAGCATGTGTCTGTATGTGTAAGTCAGAAAAAGTGAGCAAGAGTCAGCGACAAATGGTAAATGAGAATTGTGAGAATATTCTTTGATGCAAGGCAACACTGCACCATACATGATGCTCTGCCTTGCATCAACGGCAAAAGAGAAAAATGAGTCATAACTACTAGCATATGGTGCATTGTTTTCCTCCTTCTGTGCTGGTGCACGTTTGGTAGCCATGCGCAAACCCACAAATCCTTGCAAGATAGTGCAAGAATGTGTGCGTTCTCTGAAGCATGGGTTTTGTACTGGAAACATTTCCTTCCAGTACAAAAACCATGCTTTCAGGCTTTTCACACTTTGTATGTGTGTTGTACAATGCAGCATGTTTGCAAAGTTGGAAAACACAGAGAAATTAAAACATTTCTAATCATTATGCCTGCCTCGAAGAGTCGTAAGATTTTGCCACAAATTCCTTCCTACCAATGTTTGCAGATAGGGATTGGCGTCAAAACCCATAGGTGGTTGCATGAGCGTGCCAATGCACTACCCATGGAACGCCCACTTGACACAAAATAACCCAAAGCAGTGTATTAGGATTTGCTTTCAATACTAAATTCCACTCTAACACAAAAGTGACACAAACACAATGCAAACCTTTAGCAAACCTGGGACTAAGTGTCAGTAATTATGAGTGAGTATGAGTGAGATTAAGACTGAATGCATTTGTGTGAGAATGATTAAGAATGAGTGCAAGGGGTTGCAAGAGAGTGTGATGTTCGGGTGATGTGACACACACTCCTGGAAAAAATCATAGTCAACGGTCATATGATGTCACTTCCTGTGATGCCATGAAGGTCAATGGGTATGTGATGTCACTTCCACTACCCCTGGCATTTTTATGAATTGACACCCATGACCAGAACCTGTAAAAGAATAAACACAACAAAAAGAGGGAAACGGCGTCGGTTTGTCTATTTTACTGTGATCGACTTAAAGTTTTCTGTTGCTCTGGATAGATACACATGCCACAATACGTGTACGAGTATCTATGCAGCATCACCTGCTGCATGCATGAATGCTCAGGTGCTCCCCCTCCTGCCTGCAGTTTACTGTTGAAAAGATGCTAACAAGGGCCAGAGAGCCAATGCCACGTGTCTGCTGTCAGTCAGTCCTCTGCCCAGCAGATTAAAAAGAGGGCAGTGGAGGGGCTTGCCCCAGTTCAAAGGGAGGGGTGGCGGGCATGAATATAGACTTAAGAAAAGCAAATGTGAGACTCTGATGGGCCCCCTCCAATAGACCAATACGAGGACAGCAGTTTCTGCACAGAGGGAGGGAGCTACTGAGTAGGGGGGAGATAAAGTATCTCCCGTGCCTCAGTTCTCTTCTTCTCTCTTACAACCCCACCTCCCCCCACATTTTCTCTCTTTCTATTCACTTCTTTCCTCTTCATTGTTTAACTTTCCTGGCTTTTTACCAATGTTTGTTACATAAGTGTTCACCTATTCTTCTCTCCCTCTTATTTCCAGCTATGCTCTCCTGCCAGGCTTCTTGGCTTCTTCTAGTCTCTAAATGTTGTTTTTAGACTTTTATGTAAAATGCGTTTTACACTTTTCTGTGCACCTGACGCTTGTAGCCAAAGGACAACGAATAAAAAAATTGAAATTGATTTTTCCTTGCCCAGCGATGTTGCGTCGAAATCCAGCCGCACGGTGTCAAGAAACCACGCTATGTGGGGGCTTGCGCCGTTAACAGCTGCTGCTGTGGGCATTGCACATAGTTTCTCCAGCCACGTTGCGTTGATCTCCCAGCCGCGATGCAGGTGGCGCATCAATTTTAGCCACACGGTTGGCGGCGTGTCGTTTTTCAGCTGTGAAGCGGGTGGAGCGTCAAAAGTTTCCCTGCACAGCGGTCTTTGCGTGGATTTCTGTCCTTTTCCACCAGCTGGACATTTCAAGGGCCCAGAGACAGGTTAGGGCACCACTTGGCAGGCAGGACTCTCAGCAGAAAGACCAAGTGCTGGCAAAGAGAAGTCTTTGCTGTCCCTAAGACTTCAACAACAGTAGGCAAGCTCAGTTTCAAGCCCTTGGAGATTCTTCACCAGTGGGAAGTCACACAAAAGTCAGTCTTTGTCCTCTCTCAGGTAGAAGCAGCTACTGCAGGCCAACCCAGCAAAGCACAGTCACAGGCAGAGGGGCAGTACTCCTCCTCCAGCTTCTCCAGCTCTTCTCCTTGGCAGAGGCTCCTCTTGGTTTCAGAAGTAATCTGATTTTCAGGGGTTTGGGGTGCTCTTCTTATACCCCTTTCTGCCTTTGAAATAGGTCTACTTCAAAGGAAAGTCTCTGTTGTTTTCAAGATCCTGCCTTGCCCAGGACAGGCCCCAGACACACACCAGGGGGTTGGAGTCTGCATTGTGTGAGGGCAGGCACCTCCCTTTCAGGTGTAAGTGACCACTCCTCCCCTCCCTCCTAGCACAGATGGCTCATCAGGATATGCAGGCTACACCCCAGCTCCCTTTGTGTCACTGTCTAGAGGAGTGGTGCAAACAGCCCAACTGTCAAACTTACCCAGACAGGGAATCCACAAACAAGCAGAGCCACAGAAAGGTTTAAGCAAGAAAATGCCTACTTTCTAAAAGTGGCATTTTCAAACACACAAGCATAAAAACCAACTTTACTAAAAGATGTATTTTTAAATTGTGAGTTCAGAGACCACAAACTCCACATGTCTATTTGCTCCCAAAGGGAATCTGTGCTTTAATAATATTGAAAGGCAGTCCCCATGTTAACGTATGAGAGAGATAGGCCATGCAACAGAGAAAACTAAATTTGCCAGTATTTCACTGTCAGGACAAGTAAAACACATGCCCCAGTACATGCCCCATCTTTAACATACACTGCACCCTGCCAATACGGCTACCTAGGGCCTAGCTTAGGGGTTCCTTGCATGTATAAAAAGGAAAGGTTTAGGCCTGGCAAGTGGGTACACTTGCCAAGTCGAATTAGCAGTTTAAATCTGCACTCACAGACACTGCAGTGGCAGGTCTGAGCCATGTTTACAGGGCTACTAATGTGGGCGGCACACCCAGTGCTGCAAGCCCACTAGTAGCATTTGATTTATAGGTCCTGGGCACCTCTTGTGCACTTTACTAGGGACTTACCAGTAAATCAAATATGCCAATCATGGATAAGCCAATGTACACATATAATTTATACAGAGAACACTTACATTTTAGCACTGGTCAGCGGTGGTAAAGTGTCCAGAGCAAACAAAACAGCAAAAACAGAGTCCAGCACACAGAAGCAACCTGGGAAGAGAGGCAAAAAGTTAGGGGAGACCATGCCAATGAAGCCAAGTCCAAAATTAGTGCACAAATTGAAATACCGATGTTTGTGGTAAACACAACCCTGCAAATTACCTCTCACAAGTTTTACCACCTGTAATATGCAAAAATAGAATGTTGAAAATGGATGAGAAACATCTGACACATGCAGAATTCAGTCTGTTATACTGAGTCTGCGTGTATATCCCAATTTTCATCTCCAAAGCTCAAAATGGAAGGTATTGCCCACCCCCAGGACATACCTCACCCTGGGTATTAGTATCTGACTGTTGTGCTAAATGGACCCCCCACCCTATTTCGAGTCACTCGAAGTGAGGGTCCAATGCTAACATGAGGAGATTGGCCTGCGCAAGAT
Organism: Pleurodeles waltl; assembly: GCF_031143425.1. Lineage (NCBI taxonomy): Eukaryota > Metazoa > Chordata > Amphibia > Caudata > Salamandridae > Pleurodeles > Pleurodeles waltl. Next base: position 1,313,673,251 of record NC_090447.1, read on the forward strand.
AAAACGATGAGTATTTGCCCAGTTAAGGAAAGCGACATATTTGTTTCAGAGTCAGTCACGTTAGACTGCATGAGCTTACAGAACATTACAGGGGACAAACATGCAGGAGGGCGAGGCATAGATGCAATAAAGGTCATCAAAATGTCGTCCTTGCATCTAACTGTCACTTAGATACTAAGAATAGAAATGTAACGAAGCGAAAAAAACGTCCGTAGATAGGTGTGGTGGCATAATGCAAACCACAAAACAAGGCCAAGTAATTCATAACATAAATATGGAGACTTGAGATTTTCAATGGCATGTTTAATTATAAAAACTACCTTGTTTTGAATTAAGAAGAATCAAATTAGAAGCCATAAAATAAGTAGAGGGATTTAAGAAGTTAAAGAATATAGGCAATGGAATAAATCTAGATAATGCCCCGTTGCCTATCCCTTTCTCACTATTTTTTTCCTGTTTGCATTATGGTTAACATTTCTGCCCCAGAAACCAAAATGATTAATGCAGCATAAGATATCCTTGGTTGTAGATAGTCCCACCCTTGAAACTCAGAATGGAATTCGCTAGAAGAGTATCAAGAAGATTGAAAGTGCTGGAGCACTGGGACATCCGTTCATTTAAATATCTAATCAAAGTGGCATCCCAGCTGCTGGGGATCTTCGACATTGGATGAGATTAACCAGGAACTGTACTTAAATCAAATAATCATCACAGTTTAAATTACCTTTTTAGTCAATAATGATAGTTTGGTGTGAGTTTAAAGGTTTTGTTAATCAATTATTTTAGGTGCTCATCTTTATTGAGTCAGTATTAATTTCATCAATATAACTCATCAGCTAATTAATGCTTAAATTAAGTAATCAATAGTACACCAACAATGCAGAAGCATAATCCATAAAGGAAAGAATGCGTATTCTAGAAATGGTTAATGGAATGGAACATAAGAAACCCATAAAGAGTTAGAAATCGAGAGGTCAAAGCATAAAGGTTCAGAATCAATTATCAGTATCAATCAAGCAGAACTTCTCATAAAGAGAGGTTCAAAGAATTCAGTAGAGTCTCAGCCTGGGCTGCATAGACTTGGGTAAAGGAAAGTAGCAATTGGAATCTGGCCTACTTCAGGAACATGGATTATTATAGACGGTCTAATCTTAAACTTTTAGCTTTTGCAACATGTTTCTTCTTCACTCTCCAGTCAGCCAATTAGCTTGTGATGTCTTCATGGGGACGGAACACTCCTTTTTCTCCTCTCTGGGATATAATACCACAGATGGCACCATTAAGTAGCCACAGTCATTTCTTATCACTAAGGGCCTCATTACGAGTTTCCGCCTGCTGGCCCAGTGGGAAACTACCCACAACATTGACGCTGGCTCGTAATCGAGGTGGCGGCAATGTTCCTGTGCATCAGGTGCGATAGCACCTGTCGCACTTTTCACTGTCTGTAATTCAGGCTTTGAAAAGTGGCACCATGTCTCCTCCAGCCTTTGCATGCCGGTGGAACTGGCAAAATCTGGCAGACACAGGAGTCGTAATTCCCATGGCAGCGCTGCTTTCAGCGCTGCCCTGGCAGATTGAGACCGCCAGCACCGCCAGCCAGCGAATAAGTGGCAGTACCAGTGGTCAGACAATGTCGCTTTTGCCACGGTCATAATGTGAAGGTCAGCCCGCCGCCGGTCCTAGCACCACCAGACTCATAATGAGGGCCTAAGTGTCCTTATTTTTCACGTAGTATGATTCAATCCTTTAGTTAGAAAATACAGTTTGCCAATGAGAGCACTCACATCTAATCTTCTTAATAACAACTCGTTTACTTTATCATTAATTGTCTTTGGTTGTTAAGAAAATGCTAATTCTTTTCAATACACTGTATAACATTTCAGCTAGTTCTCACCATCATTCGCTTCAAGAAATTGTATTTGTGAGTTTAGCTCCTACATACCTCACTAATGCTTAAGTATATTGTTCATTATACTATAATACTTATGTTCAAGGTCACATGTCAGTGATTTAATTCAATTTAATACATTTTATGAAACATATGCCTATGAGAAGGTCAGGAAACATTAAATTTCACAATCTTGGACTAGGTCAGTTGGCGCTAGATGTACGAAAAAAGTGGTTTGAGATTTCCTAATAACAAATGTTTGCGATTCACTTTTAGGAAATTGCAAACAGCAATGCACTACAGTGTCTTAGGCACTGTTTGCGATTCCCAAATGGGCTGCAGGGCATAAATTTTCATGAGGCAGGTCGCAATTTGCAACCCATTGGGAGTGGGCACAATCACAGGAATGGTGGCTTGCTGGGGTCAGCCGACCACCATGTCTGTGATTGCTTTTTAAACAAAGCATGTTTGCTCTTAAAAATTGTTTGTACCCACATTCACAAAGGGGAAGAGGTCCTTTGGGCCCCCCTTCCTGTTTGCGAATGGGTTACTACCACCTCTACAGAGGTGGTAAAATATAAATGTTTTGCAACCGTATTCTGGTCATAAAACATTCATAAATATAAGTGCTATTTGGTACTAGGAAGGGACACCCTAAACACGCCTCTTCCTAATACCGAATCGCAAAATGCAATTGGGTAACAAGTTACCAAGTTGCATTTTGCCTTTTGTACATAGGAAAACTAATTTTTCCGGTCACAAACGGGCCAATGCAAATGGGAAAATGCTTTGCACATCTGCCCCTAGGTCATTGAAATACATTGAGTTTGGCTAATTTCATGTAACTATGACAGTCTTGTACATAATTTTTGTCTTCTGCAGTTAAAGTATGCATTTTTCTTATCAGGCGTGCATGTTAGTTTTACACGTTGTTAATGGTAAATCATTTTTCCTTTAAATTTATAATTCTGCTCTTTCAGCAGCATTAAAGTGTACCAGCTGGATTTTATCTTACCCTCAAGCTTCTGAGGAGCAGCACACTTAGCTGGAAACTTTTCCGTTCTTCTTTTTTGGTGCAAGAGCAGTATTTGGTAGATGGTATTGGGTAATGCCCATAGGCTGGCAGTGACTTTTACTCCCCATTATTTCTATGTGTGTGTTTTTCACATTCTTACCTTAAAACTTTAAACACCTCTATCCCCCACTCCCCTAATCTTTTTAAAACATTGTTGTGTCATTTTGCCTTCTAAATCTTACTTTGTTTTATGTCTCTGTTACCAAAGAACTGTTGATTTTACTAAACTATATATAAAATACTTATATATAGGGGCTTTCAGCCTCTTCTCTTTATCTATTGATCTTCTGTTGTTTCATTCAAATTGTGCTTCCACCCACTACAACATTTAGCATGGGGCAATGGGTCAGCCAACTTTAGCAACTGGTTAACTTCAGTTTGAGTGATTGTATTTTGCTTTCTCAGAAGGAGTACACCCACACATAAGCAAGTTCCCTTTAGTGCCAGTGTTTTTTTTTTTTACTTTATTGTGGTGTTTGTGTTTAGAGCCTAATGTGATAGCAGAACTCTTCCGATGCAAATCCCATCATTATCATCTCCCATCACCTGCTAGTGCTGTTATGAATTATTTTTGGAGTGTTTTGCTTTTTTGACTGCTGTTGTTTCGCAGCATACCAGATTGTGCCCATTTGAAACTGCTCTTCATTAAGTTTTTCTATTTTTACTTTTTATAGTCTTTCTTTCATTTTTTCTTTCCTTCTTTCTTTCTGTGTTCCTTTCTCAAAGGCAAGAGGTTTGCAGCCAGTGTTAGAATGATTGAACGATTGACTGATTTACTTTTTTAGCTCTGTGTTAGCCAAGACCACTTGATTTTATTAAAATGATGTTATAACATTGTCACTTATGGAGTTTTCTGACAAACTTCATCCGTTAGTCTGTGATTGGTGTCATTCACATTTTTCTTCCACCCACTCCAGCATGCATTAAGGGGCAATGTATCAGTTGTCTTCAGCCATTGGCTGACTTCACTAAGAGTTACAGCACGCTTCCCTTTCACACAGAACACATCCACACACAAAGTAGTTCCCTTCAGTGCCATCGAGTAGTGTGATAATGTGTGATTTTCTGAGATGAAAAAAACATTTTTGCCTGTAACAAATGTTTTTTAGATTGATGAGTGCCCGGCATGCTCCCAAAAAATAAAAAAACATGACAAAGCAAAACAAAGATTTCCAGAAGACTGGCGGCCAAAACCAGACCAATTGGCTTTGCTAGTACTTGTTCTAAGTTGGGTTGGAAATGTTGTGTTTTATTTGCTAATGTTTCTTTGTACTGCTTGAGCTTAACACATGTTACTCTGGTGTATTGCCTGTGGTTTATGCTATAGCTACCTAGAATTAAAAAGAGTTTCTCATTCACAATGTAAAGAACTAAACATAATTTTTTTTTACAAATGTGTTTATTGGCATTTATGGCATTTATGTCAGTAGAATAACAGAAAAATAATAATAAACACACTTCGGTCAATGCAGAGCAGACCTCACTAGTTAAGTATGTGATAATGGATGGCTGTATTACACATCACAGGAAATCAGATGAATGACTTATTAAGTGTGAGGAGAAAACTATGTATCAAGCGGTTACATCCCAAAACACTAATTAAAATTGATTAAAGAAGTCCCAATTCCTTCAGAGCTTGTGAAGTCATTCTCTGGTCTCACGAATTCGCTGTTCAAGAAATATGCATTTATTCATGCCCTCTAGCCATCCCTGCAAGGAAAATTGGCTTATGTCTCTCAGATGTCTGATGGGTAATGTCTCATTGAGGAAGAATCCAGCTGAGGCGCAACAATGGCTTTCCACAGTTGTTTGCATCAATGTCTTCGAAGATGTGGAGAGTAAATTTTGGAGTGGGGAAGGAGGGATTAGCCAATCTTGGACCAAAGCCAGCGTGTCAAGAACTCCACAACAGAAGGTTTGGCCATCTGGCCATCTGGCCATCCCAAGCAGTGGGGAAAAAAGTGGATGTTGCAATATGATATCTCAGACATATTAGAGAGGAGTTGCAGCCTATTACGTAAAACCTGGATTTAATATATTACAGAATATTGAGGTGGTTGAACTGGATGAGGTAGAGTCAAGAGGGTATGGCCACTTCTCATGCAGACAACAGAGCATCTTGTAAGTCTTCTTGATGTAGCTTTCTATTTCCCTTTCTCATGCAGCTCTAAGGGATGTAAAGTGAATGGGGAATTTACAATCTATGTCTTTTAAATACACAAGTTCTTCTTTTCTGCCAGTTCGCTGATTGCGATTTTGGCTTCAAGTTGAGTGATATCATTGGATCATCTTCTTTATTAAAGTAGAGAGTGATAGCAGAGCATAAATGAAGATACAATAGCAATTCTGATTTGTTTAGAGCAAAATAATTTTACAACTGTGCGAAAGGACAAAGACTGAACTAGGTAACCACATCTTTCATTTGAGAAACGCCTATGAGATTCCATTCAGTGATGCCCTGGAAAAATGCTACTTGTGCCATTCTGTTCTCCACCCTCAAGGGAGTCTCAGAAGTCATCCTGCCCTTCCAGAGAATTGTGTGTACGGCATCTTACTAAAGACAGAATATTTCTTCAGTGGCTTGTGGGAGATCTGTTGAAAGTTTGTCTAACATATATATGAAACGTGAGGTTAAGTAGTCATCCAATCTCCATCTCTTGGTTTGGTATGCCAGTTCAGTACTTGGGTCACAAAACCATTTATTAATCACAAGTAGATGGGGTGCATGGTGATAGAAATCTAGGGGCCTGAGTTAGATGCCGGTAGACGGTTGCTCCATCATAACAGTGATGGATAGCCCATCCGCCAAAATATAAATCCCATTATAACTTATGGGATTTCGATATCAGTGGACAGGCTATTTGTCACTGTTGTGATGGAGTAACCTCTCCCCTGAATTCTAAATCAGGCCCTAAGGCTGGTATGCTAAGTTCCCTGTCAATGGTAGACTCATCACATTTTAAAGTGGATAACCATGGTGTTCAGCCCTCCTACATAAAACTCTGACACATGACATTTTTGGGGCAGTAGAAGGTAGGAGGAATTTGGTGTGGATAGTTTTGAAACACATGGAATCGTTTTGGAAGGAAGAACATTTTAGGAATGGGGAAAAGTCCCACCAGAGATAGAGGGAGCTCCGAACACTGATCCAAATTCCTAGGGAGTGATTCTACTATGGGAACAATGTCTCTAGACCAACCTTGCACTGCTGAGTTTGTTATTTGTTCTACCAGGTATGTGAAGACCTCTAGTTCAGTTCTAAGCTCTGAGTGCAAGAGTACTTCAGATAGTGGGCCATGGCATATTAAGTAGGTAGATTTAGACCAATTGACTGAAATGCATGATATGGCACTGAGGCGATTATGGAGTTGCATTACACATGGGCCCAATAACAAGGGGTGGTTGAGATAGATAAGCATGTATAGTAATATAGTCTGAGTTTGGGGATACCTAGTCCAGCTCTACATCTCATGAAAAACCACAAATATCCACATCTGTTTGCAGGACTAGAGCCAAGGGCTCGATTGCAAGGGTGAAGAGTATTACAGAGAGTGGGCAGCGCTGCCTAGTACCCTGTTCAACCATCAATGTCTGACATCTTTGATATGGATGGCAGTTTAGAGCAGCATAACCCTAATGTTAGCCCCACACTTGAGTAAAAACCTGGGTTGATGAAGTGGGACGGATTCAATATTTCAGAACGTCCTAGTCAGGGTGAATGCCCCAGTGAAGGTGAGAGCTTGCAGGGAAATTTAAGAACTTTCACAAACAGTTATCAGTTGTCTCGCAAATGCTTAGCTATAAGGCTCTCTGACTCGTAGTCTCACCCACCATTTGCTCCTTATCTGCATCTTTGTTATTTTCCCTCCTACTTTCCTTGTTTTCTACTCACTCCAGTTGTCTACTTTTTTAACCCATTTGCCCCTGCATCTGCTGTCTAAATGCAACAGTAACACTTTGAAGCTACCTGGCTGGCATTTTCCTCTGTTGCTTCCTCCCATAACATCCTTCTGGCTACATAGCTGCCTCACCCCGGTTCATGTGCTTCCCAGTTCCCATGCTGTCTGTGTTGCCGGAGGTTTACTGTCAATTTTTACAGGTTCTTCCTTACTGAGAACCTGGTAGTATTGGGAGGACGTGTGCAAGTAGACATGTATCTGAAAAATTATCAATACAAGCAAATCTGATTTTGAACCATCGAAGAGGTCTCCACTATTTCTTTTTGTGCAGGAATGTGTCGCTTCCTGCACAGAACCAGTTCTGTCTACAATGCAGGCATCGTTGCACCATGGAGCAAGGATGCCGGCGTTCGTGCTAAGCAGCCCATTGTGCGCCAGTGTCGGGGAAGAGGACAGAAATGAGCTGTATCTGCCCTTTCCCTGTGGTGTCGGGCCGCACAGCAAGGTCACTTGCTGTGCTGCGCTGCCCTGCACCATGGGGCTGGTAAATAAGCCCCATAGACTTCAAGTCCTGGTTTACCTTTGTGAATCTGGCCCAGGATGTCAGACTGGGGCGTGGAGGGGGGGTTGGATGCAATACTGTATTTAGCAACATTGTCATCCAAGGCTTTTGCACATGAATATAAACATAATGAAAAGAAAAATGCATTAAGAAGCCTATTACAATTAACCCATCAATACATACCACATGGTTAAAAGCAAAAACTGCATCTTGAGAAATTAGTTAAAAGCCAAAAGAGTTTTTTAATGTGGGTAAGCGAGGGAGGAAGCGCCTGCTACTGCAGACAGAACCGAAGTTTCTATCCTAGGTCACATGATCATGTGTAGCTAGTAGTTGGTCTTTGTGTATTGCTCCCAGACATTCAGAATGAATTGGTGAAAGCAATGTAATACGAGATGTCCTAAATATGCATGCACTGTTTAATGTCACATCAATGCACCATTTAATAAAAAGGTTTACGTTGACTTGCCCAAGGTCACACATTTTTGATCGAGCAAGGAAGCAGTGATTTGGAGTCCGTGTGCATGAACAATTTTAACCAATGTGATACATGAGAAAATAGTTTTGAGCAGCAAAACATTCAAAGCACATTGGCTACCATTTTTACTGACGATGGAATGGTAATTCTGCCTTTAATGTTAAAAGCAGCAGCACTGAAACCAAGAGTCAATATTCCAGAGTGTGAAGGCTGCACCTGGGGCTGTGGCTGCAAAGCATAGCTGGAAACAGCAGCAGCAAGCATGCCACAAAACGATAAGCTTAATAAAACACACCCTCAAAAATAAGCACACAGAACAGCCCATACAGAACACAAGCAAAGCAGCAGACGAAAGATCGAAGGAAAAAACCTACAAGTGTAATTTCTGTGAACTAACCAATAATATAGTTTTTACACAATAATATTGGTCAGTTGATGTACTGTACCTCTTCCACCACCCTCGCTTCCAAAAGACACCCAACCAGTGCTTAATTTGTAAAAAAAATCCAGGGCCCTGGGTATTTCACACAAGGCACCACCGGCTCCAGACAGTGTCACAAGTTCGATAGTTCCATCCCACCCAATAAAATACAAAGCCGCCCAGGCTGCGAGAACGGCCTGCACGAGCTGACTTTGTTATGTTTTCAATGTATATTCAACTGTTGATGATAGGCTGTATAAAATACAGAGGGCGCCTCCCCGTGGTGGATGGGCTGTCAAAGATAATTGTCGTTGTCAAGGAATAAGTGCCGCTGTCTAGCACCGGAAATTACTGGCACAAATTAAGCACTGCAACCCAACTCCCCTTCTACTTCCTCCATAAATTGGGGTTTTAAATCTCAAATTCTTACAAGAATAGTGGTGTGGAGACGACGTACTAGAGTCAGGGACTGCATGGCTGAAAATAAGTTTCAGAAAGCATTTGTCATTTATCAAGCAAACACTTTCTTTCATGTGGGTTTTTTTCATTATATTTTCACGCACATATGAATCATTATTAAAGTCTGTATGCAGAGGAAATCGCATTTTACCCACCTTATAAATATTACGTTTATCAACTTTGAAAGACCGTAAGGCTGAAATTAAACCTGGCTTTTCTGTCTGCTCTCTTTTACTAGATCCACTGATGAACAGATCAGCAGAAAGGTTATATTCATGGCAATATGTTTATTTTTTGACAGTAAGTAATTATAGGAATCAGAGAATCTCTCTGTATGATTCTACACATTCTGAGCTACAGCTTTAAAAATATATATATATATTCCTAAGGCTCTAACCTGCCTGCATAACCTACTGTGACTGGCTGTGTGGTCATCCTTTTACGCAATAATTTCTGATGCTAGTGGTGTGTTACCCGGCTGAGTAACAGTACCAGTGCATTATCCCTCAAATTCATTTTTGAAATTGAATTTCTACTAGTCAGGTTTCACAGGGTTTTCGGAAGCCAGCGATGCATTAGCCCACTGAGCTACCTTGTTAGTATATGAACACGTAAATAGCTTGATACACAATGATCTCTGCAGTCAGGAGGCTAACCTACTATTTTTGTTAGGATTTGACCAGCAACTGTCAGGGTACACAAACATTTCTGTGGCTGTAATACTTACAATGTGCAAATAAACGGGGCTCTCCCGATCACTTGCGTCTTCTGTGTTGATTTCACCTACGGATCAGTCTTTTGCTTCGAAATCTTTTCAAATAGGGCGTTGGACTTCCATCTGGCAGGGTTCAATACGATTCTTTTGAGTCTCTTTTTTGTGTTACCATTTCAGTTTGTTTACAGTGTCCCACTGGCACACCAAAATAAAAGGGAAATGCCCCCCATTAGCAAACCGAAGCTCTCTCGGTATTTTGCAAGGCATGGGAGACTGCATGCATTTCTGTTTTCTGCTGGCAATGTTTGTGACAATATCGGGGAATTAAACAGTAAAAACTGGCCCACTTGACCATACAATCTTCTCACCATCTGCTAAAAAATCGGCCCAAACCAGCCCACCAGGCACTGCCTGATTGCTCTATAGACCAGTCCGACCATGTTTGTTTATAATGCTTAATGTAATATATGGGAACTTGCAATCTGTGTAAAAACGCCAACCTCTAATTCCCTTACCACAGGCAACTTGTGACTTTTCTTGACGTCTATTGTCCTCATAACTGCTCAACTGTAGTAAATTATTACAGTTGAGTTTAGACATCACAATGCCTGCTATCAGAACCAACAGCCTAGGGCAAAGGCAGCATGAATAAAGCTGCAGTTCAAACAATGAAAACGAAACCTGGCTTTTCCTTCTGCTCTCTTTTTCTGGAACAACAGAAGAACAAATCAGCAGAAAGGACACATTCATAGCAACAGTTTAAAAAAAAAAATCTAATATGTATTAAACTGATTCTTATTTACCATCCTATCTCTTTCATGTGAAAGAGCGCCAAACTGCACACTTCTATCTGGCAGCTTGCTTTGGGCTCCCCCTCTCTATGCTATCATCGCTCCCTGCCCATTCAGCTCCCTTGCCTTTTTAGGGCCGAGCGTAAGAGCTCAGGCCTGCTGTAATCTCTCTGTGGGCTTTTATCCATGCCCATAGAACGCCCATCACTTTCATTGGTTTGTGGGCTTGCCTTTAAAAACGTGCTTGAGTTTATTAATGAAAGGCCTGCGAACGTCATGCCTTTTCCGTTGTTTAGCCCTCCTCGAACACACTGACCAACTACTGAAAACATACCAGGCTCTATGTTTTCCACATGGCTTCTGGACCACTTTTTCTTTTTGTTTCCTACGCAGCACGATCTCGCTGGGCAGTAGTCAAGCGCTTTGCATGACTGGCCCTTTTACTGCATTAACCTGATACATTTGACTGCAAGCGAACTTCTGTTTCCTTTTGTGTCTCCCCTCTGCGCTTTACGTTCATGCCAAGGCACTTTAAATGGCTTATGTGAAACTGTTTTACTTTTCATAGTTAGCCTTTGCGAGTTTACTTGTGACGTAGCCGAGAGGACCGCATTGACTTGTATTAAAGAAATTAGCACTGGAATATGCTTCCCAAAGAAAACTTCAACTCCGCCTCACAGTCACTTCTTTGGCACATGATATTCGTCCGGTCTTTAAGTGTGTCACGCGCGCGTTCACTGTTCTCTCTTAGAGGCGCCTCCGGCCACACTAACCCAGTTGCAGTGACTCCGCCCCGCAGCCAGTGATACTTGCCCGCCAGCCCCACTCTACCTCTACAACCTTGCTCATGTGAAACAACTAGGAAGGAGGTGAGTTTGGCCTGTGCCCCCCCCCCCCTCCTCTCCTCATTTATTTATAGGTGCGTCTACTCTGCTTCAACCTTTCTGAGTACCACAGGTCGGCACACTTCGCTGGCTGCAGTGTGACCGGACTTGGCTGGGCAGATCGTTCCGTATCCGAACTGCGTGAACGGAAGCTGAAATAGAGAGTTGTTATTATCTGTAATAAACTTTGAAGTAACTTGCACATCAGTCGACATTTGTTTCTTTTCTCTGGGAAGTACACGTTATAGGTCTCGCCAACGTACTCGATAAAAAACTATAGGGCCACTGGATTGTGCGGCTGCGACGTTTTTCATATAAGTAACCGTTTGCTGCATTTGTCATTAATACTTCATCTGTTGCATAACCTGCAGATATCAACAATTTTTTTTTTATTTAGCTCAAACAGTTCAAAAGATAATAAAGACGCAGCAACCTTCCTTTGCAAAGGCTGACAGGTCAATTTCGTTTGCTTATTTGAGTGTTGAATTTGGTGCTAATGAAGTGCAATCTATATCCAGATAGTGTGAAGAATTGTAAAACTGACAAAATAATGAAGTAATATTAACTATCACAAAATAATTCCAGTGGCCTTGCCTACAATACTGTATAAAGGGAGGGCTTTGGGTCAGCCCTTGCTCATAGTTGGATGGGTCGCTTCCTTGTCTGTCTCTGTTCCCTGCGCCATGTTCGATGGCTTTCATGCATAGTTTTGACTTTGTCTCCCCTGAGCATAAGTTCTCTACCAATATTTCCACTGGCTTAGTTTTATTTTTGTACTGATGTTAGAGGATTACTTTTTAGGCCTGGGCTTTGACAGTACAGCTGTCAAACTGATTTTTTTGCAAGGATAAACCACCACAATCCTCCCTTCTTTTAGTTATCACTTTATTTTGAAGGGGGATTGTAAATGTTCTTAAACAACACCAACTCTCTTGACATACATCAAGTGGAACTTTGGGTCTGCCCATTTCAAATACTGCCTTAATACCACCAGCCTGTTACAGCCATTGGCATGAGCTTTTGTCAGTCACTTCTTGTCTCACAGCAGCGTAATACTATTGACTGTTTTACGGTATCTTTCCCTCTCCACTCAAATAGTTTTCACCCAAAACTATTGTCTTTGCCAATTATTATTTATTTCTGTTCTAGCTATCCATGGCATTGTCTTGCTTTTCTTTCTCTCTCACCTCCTCTACCTCTCCTCCCCTCTCTCCCCCGTCTCTGTCCCCCTTCATTTCACTAGCATCCATTGATTCAGTACCTTGTGCTTTTCTTTCTCTCTCACCTCCTCTATCTCTCCCTCTCTCTGTCTCCCCCATCTCTGTCCCCCTTCATTTCGCTAGCACTTATCCCTTCAGTACCTTGATCTCCTGCAGTTCGTCTTTTGCACCCCTCTCCCCCACTGCTTGTTCTGTTACTACTTTAAAAAAAATTGGAATCACATGTGCGAGGGCCTGGTAGTTGCACACTGTTGCTAAGTGCTTGCTTTCTAGTGCATTGGTCTCTGCCTCCCTTCCTGCATGCAATTTATTTTATGTATTTAGGGTTGAGCACGCTAGCGCTCTGGTCCCTATTGTAATCTCTCCGTGGGCTTTCAACCACGCCCTTGTCATGCCCATCAGCTTCATTGGTTTGTGGGCTTGCCTTTTAAAATTCGCTTGATTTCATTTGTGAAAGGCATACATATTCCATGCCTTTTCCGGTGTTTAGCCCTCCTCGAGAGCACAGGTAAACTACTGAAAATATACAAGGCTCCATGTTTTCTGCGTAGTTTCAGGACTACTTTTTTATTTATTTCCTACGCACCGGGATCTCGCTGGGCAGTAGTTGAGCGCTTTGCATGACATCGACGCTGTTACATGGATAATTCAATAACTGCAGGTACGTTTGACTGCAAGCGAACTTCTGTTTCCTTTTGTGTGCTCCTTCATGCTCGTAGCAGCTGTGGCACTTTAAATCGTCTCACTTATGTAAAACTCTATTACTTTTTATTCTCAGTTTATGTGGCAAGAAATGTCCGGTTAGGACTTTCCAACACTAATAGCTCTAAGTCGAACAAATGCGAGACCCATTACATTGCAAATGCTTGTTTTAAAAAAAAATCCTTTCTGATGTGGTCCCAGTGGCTGCCCCCTGCTCTGTCCTGCTTGATTTCTAGCCCCTGAACCTTGCACCATCATCTCCACATTCACATCTGATACCAGGGATTTGTCAGATTGGTCCAGTGTAAGTTGTATGTTGTTGGCGTAGAAGAAGATGTTGATGTTGTGGGCACAGATGATGTTGGCTAGTGGGGTCATGTAGAGGTTGAAGAGGGTAAGGTTGAGTGAGGAGCCTTGAGGTACTCCGCATATGATTTTTCAGGTCTCTGAACAGTATGGCCACATGATGACTGTCTGAGTTCTTCCGGTGAAAAATTAGCAGATCTAACAAAGGACAGGTCCCTAAATGCACATCTTCTGCAGTCGTCTGATGAGGATGGGGTAGGAGATCATGTAAAATGCTGCTGAGAGGTCCAATAGGATGAGAGCCACAGTTTCTCCTCTGTCTGGGAACCTACAGATGTCATCTGTTGCTGTGATGAATTCTGTCTCTGTTCTGTGCTTGTGTTTGAATCCTGACTGTGTGGTGTTGAGGTGTTGGTGGTTGACGAGGTGGTCTGTGAGGTGACTCTTGATGGCTTTTTCCAGGACCTTGGTTGGGGTAAGTAGAAGGGAAACCGGCGGGTAATTCATGACCTTGGCTGGATCTGCAGTGAGCTACTTCAGTAGCATATTGATTGGTAGTGCTTCCAGGTTTCTGGGAAAGTGAGTTGGTTGATGAAGGTATTGCGTATGGAAGAGAGGGTTTCACTGATAGGGTGAGATGTTTATTAGAGACGTGGAGAGAGCATGGGTCCATAGGGTATCCGAAGTGAAGGGATTTCATGACCCTCGTGGTCACTTCTGTGGTGATGGCATTCTACATTGTCAGGGTGCATTCTTCATTCAAAATTGGAAGATTGGCTGCAAGGTTGCTAGGACAGGGTTGAGGGTTTAACAGTGGGACATATGCATATGATTTTGTTGTAGAAGAAATCGCAGAGGTTATTGTACAGTTCTTGTGTTGGGGTGACGTTGCTGGCAGTGGCTGCGGGCATGGGGAAGTGGTTGATGATTAAGAAGATTTCTTTGCTGCTTTTGGAGCCGGTGTTGATGTGGTTTGCTATGGCTATCCGCTTGATGTTGTGAATTTGCTAGAGGCAGGACATCAAGGCAGATTTGAAGATGTCCTTGTCCGTGGCTTTCTAGCTCATTCTCCACCTGCTTGCAATGCCATTTGGTTGTCCTGAGTTCTTCAGTGTACCAGCTGGCCAACTTTTGCATTCTTGCGGTTTGGCTTTGTTTGTGAGGGGCCAGGGTGTCAGCACAAATGGTGAGCCATCCATTGAAGGTCTTGATGTTTTGCTAGGTTGGTATGCTTGGGGAGGCTTCATGGAAAGGATGGAAGCAAATCTTCTCCTGCTACGTTCTTCCAGCAGCAGAAGGCCAGGCTTGCAGTGGGGAGCTTTATGTGGGGCATATGTTGATGTTGAAAGTAACAAGAGCATGATAGGGCCAGGTAATAGGCACAGTTTTGTTTAATAATATGTCTCTGAATGCAGGGAAAACAAGGCCCAGAATGCGTCCAGTGGCATGTGTGTGGTCAAATACGTGTTGGATGAGTCGGAGGTTTCAAAAGAAGGTGAATGAGTTGGGGTCGGTGAGGTCATCTATGTGAAAGTCGAGGTCTCCTAGGAGGATGAAGGTACTTGAGTCAATGATCAGTGGGGTGAAAAAGTCTACAATATTGCTGGAGAAATTGGCATGGGAACTTCGAAGTCTATAGACCAGGGTGCTGCACAATTTGAAGCTGGCTGTGATTTAAAGCCTGAAGGTGAGGTGTTTTTTGTGTTCTTGAAGGCGGTGCAGCTGGTGGTGTCTTTGAAGATGCAATGCAAATGTGGAGACAATTTAGGGAAAAAAACAATGGCAAAGCCAGTAGGCCTTACAAGAGAGACCTACTGGCATTGCCGACGCTTCTTTACATTAACATTAAATACTAGATACTTATTTTGCCTGCAGTTTGACTTCCCTATTACATAGGGATTTATTTCCTTTCTGCCTTTTCAAAGTCGGTGTTATAAAGAGTTTATGCGACATAGTAACTTTGTAGCTGACTACAATCCGAGTGCTTTGTTAGGTTGTGAGTTATTTGTGTCTCAGTTTCAAACAGTACTATTAAACAAAGCATGGAACAGCTGAAAGTCTTGTTATTTGAAACAAATCTAGAAAAATAGCCACATCACGAATTTTTTACATTTACATTTTTAGTTACATATATATGGTGCCCGTGTTTATGTGATGGCATCTTTTTAAATTTGTATTTGTGTGAAATATACTTTCAATAGCAATAAAAAATATACATCACACCTGCCTGCTGAGACCAGACCTATTGGCTTTGCCAATACGTCTATTTATTTAGATGCCTCAACCTACTTTCATCTCTGAGCTTCCTGCTGCCTACATGGCCAATCAAAACTCTTGATTTTCAGCAGCATAGAGATACAGCATTGTTTGCTCAGCAGCCATAAGAAGCTAGGCCATCTGATCGACTTCCCTTCTTAAAAGTCGCTGGACAAGTGAGCTATCATTGCTTTTTTGGTTGATTCTCCAATGTGCCAAGTAAGTTTTGCAGTAGGAATATTGAGGGGAAAAAAGTAGACTTCAAAATAGTCATGTTCAAAGTGTTTTTTAATGAAAAATAGGCCTAAAAAAGAGAGGAGAGCATATACAGATAGGTGGAGAAAGGGGCCAAGGGTTTTTTAGGATTGAGATAAGAGTATAATTAATAGATATTAAAGGGTTGGTAGGGGGTCAGGGATTGGTAGTTTTACCAGGCAGAGGCTTTTAAGGTTCAGGCAGGGGTAGCATTTTGGGGTAGGAAGGATTTTTTTAGGGTTCAGGAAAGGGTAGCATTGAAGGGCGGCTTGGTTTTTTTGGGGTTCAGCCTTGGGTATTTTTAAGTGGTAGTAACGGTATTTTAGGGCTCAGGGAAGTGTAGCATTAAGGGGGTAGTTGAATGTTTTTTTCAGAGTCCAGGAATGGTTAACTAAAAGTGTCAAACAGGATTTTTAGGGTGCATGGATGAGTTGCATTAAGGGGCATGAAGGGTTTTTTAAAGGTTCAGCGAAGGTTCACATTAAGGGATAGTAAGAGTTTTTAACAGTCAGAGAAGAATAGCCTTAAGGGGTAATATATGGTTGGTAGAGGTCAGGGATTGATAGAGGTAAGTGGTTGATGGAGGCTTTTATGGTTCAAGAAAGGCTAGCATTGAGGGGTGGTCAAGGTTTTTTGGGTTCAGGGATGGTTAAAGTAAAAGGAAGGTAAGGGACTTCTGGGGTTTGGAGAAGAGAAGTGCCTTAACATGGGTAGCAATAAGGGGTATTTGGGGATTTTATTGTCCAAGGGTGGGTACCTAAAAAGGTAGAAAAGGTTTTTTAGGATCAATGGAAGGGTAGTATTAAGGGGCAATGGGGTTTTTAGGGTTCAGGAAAGTGCAGCAATAATGGGAAGTAAGTGTTTTTTAGGTTCAGGCAGGGGTAATATTAACAGATAGCAATGTGTTTGTTATGGTTTAGAGAGGAATAGCATTAATAGGTAGTAAAAGACTTTAGGCCTCAAGGAAAGATAGATTTAAGGGTAATTAGAATCTTTTAGCGTACAGGAAAGGGTAGTGCTAAAGGGAAAGTTCAGGGTTTTAATCATTCAGGGATGGGAAGCATTAAAATGTCTATGCCAGGTTTAATTGGGATTATTTGGGTACAGCTAGATAAATTAAAGAATGAATGTAATAAAAAGACTTTTAAAATACAACATTGTAAAAGTCAACTTTATTACATACAACAGTTTTTGAGTCATGATGTTGGAATGGAGCTGGCCATTTTGAATTGCAACACTTGGTAGCTTTTGCCTTAAGCATTACAACTGAGAACATTTGTATGGATGTCTGGTTCCTATGCCAAACATTCCCTCCAAACAGAGATCCACAAGCTTCTTTTTTCTGAAACTATGATTTTAGATAAGCACATTCAGAGTAATGCCAGCATTCCAAATCCGTATCTTCAGAAACCTTATGCTATGGCATAGCTTCAAGGGGGGGTGCTTGGAGTGTTACACCACCCTAACAAATGTATTTTGTGATAAATAGTTGGGTGCAGGTGCTTTCAGTCAGGTGTGGTGAGGTGTCTGTCGGTCTTCACTAGGAATACACTAGGAAGACAAAAATGCACACACACTCTCTCCCTCTCTGTTTGGAAAGACTTCAAAAATGTTGGTTATTTCACAAAATGATGTGCTTTCTCTCACTTAGTACCCCTACCAATACACATTCTGTTCTATTTCCAATGCCCCTTAAGCCTCTCTCAAGTGCCATGCGTGTTATATAATGTATAATCTACCAGAGTGATTGTTGGGATATTTGAAGCTCACACCCCTGAAACTTACTGACCAAGCTACGCCCCTGGCCATAGAAGGCAAGTCAAAGGAAGGCTACTTTTGATGAGATCCATTGTTTGATGCAGAAGCTTTCATTTTTTTTCCATGGAGAAGATGCTCCAATTGGAAGAAGTGCAATGGTTAACATAAGAGGGAGTTGATTCAGAAGGGTGAAGTTTTATGCATAGGGATTTCAGAAATATTGTTTGCTAATTTGTCGACCTGCTACAAGTCAGCCAACTCATTTTTGTGTTGTACAAATCGGTGAATAACCACTTTTAGGGTCTGATTTTGCTCCTGTCTATTTGCCCACTTGGTTAAAGATGATGCCTAAAGATAAGGGCCATTTCATCCATGCTCACAACTGCACACAAGACTTTCCCAAATCCTGAGCCAAACAGTGGACGTTTACCTGAAACTATCTTTAATGATAATCCTCATGAATACACAATCAGCTTCTTGAAGACTTGAACTAGTGGCACTTTGGGCAGCAAACCCTTGAGTGGGTGAACTTTTATTATTACTAAAAGTGTTTTGTAATGTTGTCGGTTACGGGCTCCGTGATAAAATGGAAGACTACTGCATGCCAAGGCTGGGCTGGATAAGGTAGAACACAACAGCTTCTGTGGTGAGAGGTGGTCACTATTACCTCTAATGCATGTTTCAAAGTCCTTGATAAATCTTTGTGCACATGTAGACATGGTGGGCCATCAACAATACCTCAGTAGGACATGATAAGGATGCATTATTTGACATAAATGGTAGGCCATCAAAAGCAAGCTTTTACGCAAGCTTTTACTCCCACCTTTACTATATAGCTGAGTCCCTTGAAGTGGAATTGTCAGCAACTAACACATGCACAACGTGATATACAGGTAATATAAAATTGTTGGATGGTTCCTTCAACACTCTGACATCTGGTAAGGCATCATTTTAGCATATGAGTGAAATGAAATCATGAAAATGTTGTCTGAGAGAAAGAGCAACCACAGTAATTGAGACTATGTCAGTCCCATTGCAAATTGTTGGAACTGCAAGTACCAATGATAAGTCATATTTTGGGGTCTCACTAATATCTTGTTGCCATGTCTCAAAAACATGAGAAGTGGACCATAGAGTGGCTCCATGGATGCCATGTATGAGTAGTCAGAGGCCATTGTTGTTACCACTAACTTTGCCTTTGCTACCCCCTAGCACTGTCCTTGCTAACCAATCTGTCAGTGGTCATGAAAGCAGTCACAGGAACAGAAAACAACAGGAGGTTCGTAAAATCCAGTTGAATTTCTGCAATTTGCAGTTCTTGTATATTCATTAGCCTCTCGTTGGAAAACAGGATGCAGTTGCTGGGCTAACAAGACAATGTATCAACCCTTTGATTCTCTTGTGGTTAAAATGATGCAAGATGTCACTTCCATCACATCTGGCATTTTGTTGATTCAACAAGTATGGGTTGCCCTAACCAGTGGCGGGTTCCTTTTCGAATAAGAGGGCTCCTACTGCAAGTTTGGGTCGAGCCCTCAGAGTGCATATTCTGCCTTGAAACTGTTTGGCGTAGGTCAATCCCCGAATACTCCTGCTTTCTTTGAATTTATTTGTATCCCCACCGGGAACAGAAGGAACCACTGGAAATCAACCGTAGTGTCAAAAAACTCTTCATGTTTCAATTTTAGGAAAATATTGTTCTCTCACAAATTACCAGGACGAGCATCACATGCTGTGCATGAAGGCTCACATTCTAACAATGCACCAAAATACCATCATTGTATACAGAGAAAAACATCCGAAAATACTCCCCAATCAAATATTTGAAAAAACACAGTGAAATTCTATCGGAGCATTGCATAAGCCAGAGGAAACACACGGTCTGTGTAAAGAACAGGACAACTGCCATAATCAGATTTGCACTTGTTTTTGATACTACTCACATCAGAGCAAACGTCATGAATAGTGTGGAGTGGTATCTCAGCGGGAGAAACTATCCTGCATGATTCCAAGTTTTACGCGGAACACACCCGGTAAATCATAATGAATTTACCTGAACATCTTCCTCTTGCTAAAAGGAGGAGGAAAACATGCACAAAAGGGTCCAGAATGTGAAACCGCATGTGGTAATGACGTAATAAATTAGCTTGCCTCATATATTACCTGACCCTGTGCATAGAAACTAACAATGACCGGTAACTTGTGTGGAGATATTGGACGGAAATGGTAACTCTGAGGCCTTGATCTGTTACTTTACTTATCAGCCACCTAAGAATCTGTCGCAATTTTGTGAATATATTCCCATTTTGCCACTCAGGCGCTGAATGAGTAATAGAGATTTTTTTTTTTCTGTTTTAAGGTAGTTTTTTTACACCTGTTTTATGTCTTGTTTCATTGATCCGTGGTGTTTGGTTTTTATAAGCATATTGTTGTTTTAGGATAGTCTATGTGTTTGGGAAATAAATTTGTGGGCTCTCTCAATAATGGGGCTAATCACAAAGGGCGTGAGGAAATATTCTTCCTGGCAACCTCGTCTAATTTTAATATACTTAAAAAGACTCTGGGTGAATTGTTCAAAATTAACCCAGGTTAGTGCGACCTTTCACAACGGTGTTAGGGTTTATGTACCCCCTGTAAATTTGAGCATGTATGTGTGCAGGTGTATAAAAGTTCAAATACAAGGTGTGAGCAGAGTGAATGGAGTCCGGCTTCGCTGAATTCCGCTGAAATGAAAAAAAAAATGGAATTCCACAAAGCGGGAGTTCTGTGCCCCGCTAAGTCCTCCTGAATGTGCCCATCTCAGAAGCGCTAAGCAGGGTCGGGCCTGGTCAGCCAGCCCGACCCTGCTTAGCGCTTCAGAGATGAGCGCATTTAGGAGGGTCGTAGGCAGTGAAAGCTGCAGTTTTAGGCCTCTTGTGCACTGGCCTGTCCCATGTGCAGCAGTGCACATGGGGCAGGTTGGTGCACAAGAGGCCTGAAACAGCAGCTTTCTTTCACAGCCTACGGCCCTGGCCTGAATCAAGGCCAGGGCCGTAGGCAGCAAAAGCTACTAGCCTGTTGTGCACAGGCCTGCCCCATGTGCACTGCACACGGGGCAGGCCGGTGTACAAGAAGTCTGAAACATTTCAGTTCTTGTTTGTGCACCAGTGTGCTCAAACAAAGACAAAACGAAGAAAGAGATGAGGACTTACCTGGGTCTTCCCAGAGGTCCTCCTCTCCCCGTCGTCCGACGGCGATGACAAGTCCTCTCCGGTGGCTGGCTCTCTTCTCTGGTCCGGTGTGCGCTACAGCTCAGCGCAAGCGCAGACTGTCTACACTTGGGCTGTACAGCCCATACTGGGCTGCAGAGTGCACCAGGTGAGCTAAATATGTCACCATCTCATAGTAAGGTAAAGACAATGCTCTTCACCAAAATGTAGTCTGACATCGCACAGGAACAGCAAAGGGAGCCCCAGAAAGTTTCAGTCTCCTGGGTTTCTCGTCATCGATGTGATCTGAAGAAAAAAAATCAAGTTCGGCTGGAGTGGTGGGTGCTGTCCCTACCTCTTCCTTATAATGCTGCCCACCTCCATCCAAATGGGTGATGGCGCCCATCATCATAATGGGCTTTCTGATCTGTACTCTCTCTCAATTGGGGTTGGGGATAAAATGTGGCTGTTCATTTTAACAACCTGTAGGGTCGTAATCCTAATGTTTGATCAAAGAAGTGAATTATAAAAATGTTTCTAGCTGCACTGTAACACTGTTTATTGTCGTGTGCCAGAAAAAAAAAATGTGTGTTTTCCTTGGTACTATAATGCTTGGGTGCTGGAATTCTGAGCAGTTTCCCTGAGGTTCTTTTAATGGGGGCATGCTACATGCTTACTGCATCAGCAGTGCTGTGTAAAGAGAGGCCCAGGAATAGGTAAAATACGGAAAGACCTAAAACAGCTATTGGTGGTTGCCTTTCCCTCCCATGTGTTGTGCCCAACACCTCCTGATCACATATTTGCCTCTTTGGGTAAGCGACTGTGGTGCAGCGACCTACTTCGAATGGAGCACCTGTACCTTCAGTAGGCGGATGGTGTAGGGACAAAGGGTCTTAGGCAGTTACTTCGTCAATCTCGAACTAGAATTTCTTAACTCGGGCTGATGGTGTAGGGACACATTTCTTAACTGATAGTCACCACACTTGATTGCTTCTGCCTCAGCGCTACTATTGCAGGAGCCCTCATACATTACAATGAAATCCGAGGCTGGTGACAAGGCTTGTTGGATGATCATAGATTTGCCCTACTCGTAAACCTATACGCTTTCTTGTCACTAGGGGACCAACAAGATGAATTTGTTAGGGACATGGGGACGAGAGTGGAAGACCTATTCCCACACAGTGTGTGTTGTTTTGAACATAGCGCAAACTTCTCCCATGCACGATTGAACTCTTGTTGTTCGCAGTGTTGTGTAGGGACCATTCATCATTCTGCTTATCAGTGACTGTGCGTCTTCATTAATGTGTAAGTGGCTCTCACATGGATAAGTACATGACGTCTGCCGTGCAATCCAGATACGACCCTATCCTTGTCTACATACAGTAGTAGAAAACACCCAGCAAACATTGGCATCCTTCGTGCAACGCCCTTAAGCGACCCCGCGATATGCTTGACTAGCCCAACGATGTTTAAGGTTTGAGAATTCCTGTTTATGAAACCTTTGCCAACATCCAATTTCTTGGACTAACCGCAGTTCAATTTCTTTGATAATACTTCATTTACAATGTGCACATTCCCACACTTGGTGCCGAGCTTTACAACGTATTTACATAGTAATATTTTAAGAAAAGTGATGTCCATGTTAAGCACGTACAAGCCCTCTCGGGAGCAAAACGGGAAAGTATTTGACATATATTCTATTTTTTCCAAACACGATAACATTTGTCATTTACTACTTAAGCGTTTAACCACAAACACGCTCTAATGGACTGATGCCTGCCTTTTATTTCCTTTATAGACGCGCCAGCTTCTATGTGATTAGTGGTTATTCTTGCCCAAATAGTAATAGTAATAAATTATAAACAAGATAAAATTGAACATGATGTGAAATATATTATTACAACTTTTAATAGCCCTGGAAGGGCATTCCCTGCAAAAGAGACCATTCTGAGGTGTACCGTTGTACTGGAATGCTGCTGCCATTGCGGCACTCAGATTTAGGCAATCTAGAGGTACTGGTAATTTCAGAATGCAGGGACACTGCAGTATTTCTACTTGGACCCAAACTGGGAATTACTGTAGAAACTGGTATTACCCTTCCTGATTAACGGCCATATCAGACATTTCGCCAACGTTGTAATGGAGGCATAAACGCGACAATTTAGTTCTCAGGAAGCGTTCAATGGATCCATAATGCTAGAAAAGAGCGTAGTAATGACGTGTTCTAGACAGGCCACCGAAGAATACTCAATACGAAGGTTGGGTGCTGTGTATTTGGTAACTGCCTCCATCGGTCAGGTCAGGAGTGCAAGATGGAGGAGAGAGTGGTACGAATTATGGGGCACAAAGGGCAGGTGTGACGCTGTTGGATATTGCTTCAGGGATGTTCACATCTTTATGCACAGGTTTCTGGAAAATGGGGGATTGCTAATCACCCCTCGTTAATGATTTATGAGGTCAAAGCTACATTCTTTGACCTACATAGATGGTTATGACCTTTTATATGTCGAGTATAGAGTCATAAAACTGTAGAAAATAATGCTTACCTTGGTTGGTCAGGCTGGGGCATGCATAAGGAATCTGTAAACCATAGTATAGTCAGGGGCATCATGACTGATTTGTTGCATGACTTAATTTGTTACAGGAAAATGATCTAAATTGATTATGGATTGGTTTCTCGAGGTCCCTAAGAATTGTCTCAAAATAACTTAAAAACGAAATGATTACATATCTAGAAATCTACATGACTTCACTGTGGCAAGATTTTATAGATTAACAGTCAATTCATATTTGCCCTTCACAGTGGAACCGAAGCCTGGCATGTCAGAAGTTTTTGTAGAGGCTGTGTCAGAAAGAAAATTATTTTAGGGCTCTACATAGCAAAAACAATTGTTTTTTTAGTTTAAAAATATCCTCCAGCCAGGGGAAAGAGAAAAAAACAGCAACTCCAGCTTAGTGGCTTATATTGAAATGGCTGAGTTAGGTGCCCTGTTATTAATAAGCAGGGCATGCTTGCTTCAAAATATATTAGACCCTTGAAAGCACAAGTGCAGGGGCCTGAAAACATCAGGGCTTGGGGGACAATTCCCGCCTGATGAATGTGCTGGAGAAAGCTCGAGCACTATGTACAATTAATTACAATTGAGTGATGATACTCATTAGCGACCTGCCTGTGATTTCACTATTACCTTTAACAGCAAAGACTTTGTGGTAGGAAATTTGTGCATGAGATAGTACAACATGAAATATAAATATGAATTTAATCTTTCTGTTTCTCAATAATCACTCTATTTGACAGCAGCATTGGTATCAATTCTCAAACTGTTGATGCGGTCAGCTGGCATTCAAGCTTCTGTTCTGCCTTCTAATGTTGCCATATGATTTTAGATTTCCATAACTGTATAATGAAATATTTATAACATTGATTGTTGACATTACCACCTTGAGAGGAGCCGAAACTTTTCTAGTCACTTGGAAACTAAGAACTGCATTTGCACAGAAACTCTCTGATGTCAGACTGCTTATGCCATATCGGAATATGTACAAACTGTTCAATGTACACAATTACAGCTGAATAGGAAAGAAATTGCTAGCATCTTCTCTATCAAGGGCAGTTAACTTGTGCAGTTGAGGGATGGGGTTGTGGGGGGTTAGAGTGGCTCAAATCAGCACACTTCCAAAACCCTGCTCAGAGACCATATCTGCAGATACTTACTGACTAGTTCATCTTAGATGCTTGAGATAAAATTATCTTCCTCAGATGAAAGTTGTATTTTGCTATTGAATAATTCCGTGCTGAGTAGTTTTTTTTACACTTACCTGAGGAATGGAACATTTTGAATAGATCGTTAGATTGATTTGGTGAGTTGTTGGTTCTGCTGATGCTTGCTGTTTTTTTGTGGAATTCCCTCTTCCTCTGAGTTTGTTATGGTGGGATTTCAATTTGCCTCCTATTTAGCTCTCTGATGTAGCTCTTTTCTCCTACTGTTCTCTTGTCCTTGTGTTTTTTGATACTACCTTCCACTTTTCTTCCCAATGTGTGTGGTTTGTATTGTATCTTCTTCTGCTTTCTCGCTGGTACAAGAACGTTAATTTGTTTTTGCTTCTCATTCTGACCTACACTTTGTTTAGATTACAAAGAAAATTAACTTTAACATTTTGAATTTCTGTAGTATTGTTTCTTTCTTGAATGTTGGATTGCCGTTTTTGCAGTAATTGTAAATGGCAGGCTGGGGGCACATTATCAATACTATTCCTGTTACAAAACACTGCCCCAGCATGCACATCACTACTTATAGCCTCTTTTGGTGAGTTAGGTGCCCTAGAATGTGGGTATATGGAGTACTTTGCTTGGAGAGGGGAAAGGTTTGGACAAAGATGTAATCCTGAATAAAGATTAAAGTGTCTGCATTAATGGGAAAAGTCTTGATGAAGGCTAGGGCCCTCGTTACTACTTCAGTGGAAGGAAACGCCCATCCGCCGAAGCCGTGTCGTCGGAAAACTGCCAGTACAGTGACCTGACCGCAAGGGCTATTAAGAGTTTCCCGCTAGGTCGGCAGGTGGAAACAGAGTTTCTACTGGCCCAGCAGGAAATAGCCGTCAACATTGATGCCGGCTCATAATTGAGACAGCGGCAATGTTGCGGTGTGTCGGGTGCAGCAGCACCCATCTCACTTTTCAATGTCTGCCAAACAGTGAAAAGGGTGATGGGACTGCCCATGGGGGCCCCTGCACTGCCCATGCCAAGTGCATGGGCAGTGCAGGGGCCCCCATGGGGCCCCCTGCACCCCGTCTCTACCTGCTTTTACATGGTGGTGCAACTGCCATGTAAATGGTGGCAGAGAGGGGACTCATAATCCCCAGGGGGCACTGCATGCAGTGCTGCCCTGGTGGATTAAGACCTCCCACATCGCTAGGCCGTTGGCCGGTGAAAAAGTGGCGGTGCCAGCTGTCTGACTGTGGAACTTTGGCCATGGTCGTAATGTGGAGGCTGGACCGACCACCACCGCAAGTCTGGTGGTCCTAGGACAGCCAGACTCATAATGAGGGGCTGAATTTCGTACAAACTAAGTCATTTGGATCTACATAATAGGTAAGCCTACAGTAGAGTCAAGTTTACAGTAAATGAGGTCTTCAACAGGAAAGGATGTCTTAGTCCTTCTGGAAAAAAAGGACTATGTCAAGACATGTGAAAGAAGTAAATTAAAGTTCAATCTAGAGAAGGGGGTTAGGCGAAGTTTTCTGAAAACAGGGAGAATGCAGTAACTTTGGCCTAAGTGTGCGAAAGAGAAAGAATTACATCCACGCTAGATTCAATGGGCAACCTCCGTGACTGCCACTGATGTCAATTATGTTTGCAACCCTAAACCACAGAGCCAATAATTTCTATAATATGAACTTGAGTACCCTGTGCCCTCTATTATCATGCCTCTTGATAGATACAGAATGATCATTCACACTGATGGGTCAGCACAACCTGCCTTAGGTACAAAACATCAGTACTCCGTTGCGTGCACCACAGTTAGTGGAGTCAAGAGGGGTGGTACAGTCCACCCGCAACATCCCCTACCCACAGATCCTAGGGGACAGCACTGTACAACTTGCAGAGCTTGAGGCTCTGATTTTGGCACTGAAACATATAAATCCTGAACTGTCCACTTTGATTGTGTGTGATTCGTACTACTCTGTCCAGTCCTACAATGATTACTCACATCATTGGTGCCTGAACGTGTTCAGAGATTCAAAATGGAACAGCATCAAACACAAAAACCTTGTAGGGGAGGGTAGTAGATCTTAAGGACAGACTACTAAGAGCTCATGTAGTTCATACATTGGGCCACCAACTTGTAGGAGTACACATTGTGGGAAATACTTTGGCTGATGAAGCAGCCAAATCCACAGTAGCTATGGCTTCGGTTGCTGCAATTTCTCACTCTCACACAAGACTGGACAATGATACATTGGCTGCTGCGAAAGCTTTGGCTAAGGGCAAGCCTTTAACAAAAGCATAACTTGCTAAA